>NW_028227267.1:93013356-93703356 GCF_978045245.1 Mus caroli | reverse complement strand
CCTTTCTACAATAAATGCCTTAAAGCCATGGAATGCCTCTTCTTCATCGAAATCAGCTGTTCTGGAGCAATGGGGCAAGTCTTCCCCTAACGAGCCAGAAGTCTAACCTCCTGCCAGAACACATCTCTGTGTTCTCAGCCATGGCTGCCAGCAACCAAATCAAGCTGCCTACTGAGCTAGCCAGACTCTCTCCTCCCCTTGGTAACCTGCCAGAGCTCTCTGCCTACCCTTTTCCCTTCGACTCTCTGGGGCAGAATCCTCCCGATCTCAGCTTTTCTACAGAGGCATCTGGGATGTTTGAGAGTGAGAACCTTCCATCCCTGGCCTCCATGTGGCCTAGGAAACCCAGAACTGGCTCTTCCGAGGGGCCTAGTGGCATATGTGGTGAGCAAGAGTTGAAACTCAACTTCAGCACTTCTGTGGGGACCCCAGACTGTGCCTTTCTCACCCCAGGAATGGGATCCCACAGCTTCTCACAATCCAATGCCTGCCTGGCACTGGCCTGGGGTCCACACAGTCAAACTCCTGAGCCCTTGCCCTGAAAAGACACAGAACCCCATTTTTGATCCACAGTTAGGTTTACCTTGGAGATCTTTTCCCCCATCCTCTCCTGAAAGTATGCCTCACTAGCACAGAAATCTGAATGAGTAATCACCCCTGGTAATTCTCCCATTGAAAAGAGTGAGTCTCCTCAAAGTGGATGAGAAATTATGTAGTGATTGCTTCAGGAAAACTGCCGGACTTGCCAAGCTCCTGCCAAGGCATGGACTCAGTAGTCAATTTAGCTAAGTTTTGCCTGTACAACACAATGGAACTCCATGCCATATGCCACATCTCACATATGTCTACACATAATTTATTTCCTCATATGTGAAATTATTTCTGTTGAATTCACACCCATGTTTCAGGTGATTTTATCTTCATTACCATTGCTACTGTCCTTGGTGTCACAAAAGCCTCAATATCGTTCACTGTCTTCTGGGTACACATGTTTGAACTTTTCTTATTTTATTTTGAGATTGTAATCTAATGATGATATTTCCTCTCTCCTCCTTTGTCACTTCTGTCTCCAACCAGCAGAAAAGAGCAATGACACAGTGTTCTTCTCAAAGCAGTTTATTCAGGAACCTTTCAACATGCAAGCAGGAATCTCTCAGCCCCCAATCACAATCCCTTATATAACCCCTCAACCATGCCCCATCAGCCCAGTCCGTGTAATCCCAGTTCATTGGCCTTCGTCAAATGGCCTGATCTTGTGTCATGGTGCGCCTGCACAGATCTCACTATGGATGTCACTTATTTTCAGGTGTATGAGGAAGTCAGGTGCAAGTCATAAGACTTGGCTGCAGTCCTGGGCGCCATCTTGGGACTACTGCTATACCCGGTACCCACATTTCCCCCTTTTTTCTTTTTTAGCAGAGAGAATGTCTGTCTTAGGTTGCCCCCTGCGGCAATGCCCCTTACCCGTCATTGGGAGAAAAAGAGCTTTGGTTTGATCCCTGTCTTAGGTTGGTGACACGCCCAGGGAGTCTTACCCATCATTGACTACTTCTCTAGCATGCCAAGCCACACTTGAGGAGACTGTCCTGTCTCCACCTCCACAAAAGCCTGTATCATCAAGGCTTGGGTTCTGTGCTGACGAAACTGTATACGGTAAATGCACCAAAAGGTCAGGATGCTGATTAATATCAGACACAGGGCAAGTCCACCAATTCCAGCCCACTCCTTCAAGTGGGAGACAGCTGTAGATCCAGCTGGCCAGTCCTTAAGGTACTGAAATATCTGCAACACCCACAGATAAATTACTCACAACCACAGCAGTTTGTACCACAGAGGTAAGGGATATGGCCACAGCCGTGGCTGCGGTGGCAGAAATTGCTATAGCAGTGACAATGGCTGCAGTAATGCCAAAAATCCCTCTTAGGTCTAAGCAAAGTCATAGAAGAAGGAGCTTGAACAGGCCAAGGTACAAAGTGAGGCATCCTAGTCACAACAGCTAAATGATATTCAGATGCATTCCAGCACATACTATAATAACAAATATCACTACTACAATTAACAACATTATTCTCATAACTACCATTATAAACAATAAACACAAAAGGAGGCCACAAACAAACAGGCATAGCCTTAAAGGAAGCATTGCACCCTCCAGCAAGTTGAGATACAGAGGTTTCATATACACTAGACCCATTCCAATAAAAACTTGCATTCCCCCATGCCCCTCGAACTAGCATATTCAGAGGAGAAAGATCTGTGCAGCTACCATTCAGACCACACAACAGTCACACATTTCTGAGAAATATTTCCAATCATTTGAAAGCACAGCAATCACCTCAACTGAAGCTGCATCGGTTCCTGCACAGCCGCTATTTCCCCATCCCATGGTAAAAAGGGTAACTGCAGTGAAGCATTAGATGTGAAAAACACTTGTGCCGAATGCATCAATGGCATGGGTTTGGGAAACACAGATAGGATTCCCCAATGTGGATCTTCAGTCATCATCACGGGAAGTATCCTCAACACCAGGAACATCCACACTGTCCCCACTCCGCTCATTTTGGACTGCTCTGGTCAACTGCTCCAGGACCCACAGTGGCTGTCGATGATCCTGAGGAAACACACAAACAGACCCTCTCGCTCAAACCAATTGAGAGCGCTCCTCTCTTACCTGATTCAGCGCCTCATTACCTCTCTGGAGTTCTGCACCACATCTTTCTCATTTTCTATGCAATTTCTCACTAACTTCCAGACTGACAAAACCCCTTTTGGTAAAACCCCCTGTTCCTCTGCAAACCTCAAGTGCCCATGGTGCTTGATGCAACTTGTCCCAAAACCAGGAACCTTATAGTCTCAATCCTAGAACTTAACTTGTCCCAAAACCAGGAACCTTATAGTCTCAATCTGAGAATTTAACTCATCTCACTTACCTGGGAATTTATCAGCTAGCTACCATACAGGCCACCACTTTTCACTTCTGTCTCTGACCAACAGAAAAGAGCAATGAAACAGCATTCTTTTCAAAGCAGTTTATTCAGGAATCTTTCAACATGCAAGCAGGAATCTTTTAACCCCCAATTGCAATCCCTTATATAACCCCTCAACCACGCCCCATCAGCCCAGTCTGCTTATCTCAGTTCATTGGTCTTCGTCAAATGGCCTGATATTGTGTCATGGTGTGCCTGCGCAGATCTCACTATGGACATGGCTTATTTTTAGGTGTATGAGGAAGTCTGGTGCAAATCATAAGACTTGTCTGCAGTCCCGGGTGCCATCTTGGGACTACCACCACACCTGCTCCCCACACTCCTTCTAAACATTCCCATAAGTGTATTTGTTCTGCTCAAAATGTATAGCCTCTTCTTTCATTATTTGTCATTAAAGCATACTTGTATGTGGAAATACATATGATTTCCTAACTATATCTAGCTCAGTCTTTCTAGTGTTACTTATATGTATGTTTTCAGGGCTGAGGTTTTTGGTATTAGATAACCAACTGGTGTGCTTACTCCTGGGGACAACTATTTGTTCTGTTCTCAGCATACTTAGTTGCCTGGAATTCTTTGTGTAGGGTTGTGTAGAGACCACTTGGTCTCTCCTCCTGACCCCTTCCCAGGTCCACTTTGGCACAGCTATTATGCTTACCCCTATTCATCTCATGTTTATCATGTTGGTGACAATCTAAGGGTATAGACAATAATGTTACTAAAGAGACACAATCTTACAACAAACTCACAGATTGTCTGTCTCCTATAATCTTTTCAACCCCAAATTTCCAGGGTTTTCTGAACCTTAAATGCTGAAATGTCTTGTAGATGTAGCCAATGTAACTGGGCTCTACAACTCTGCATTTTTTTTCTTGCCGTTTTCTGTAGTGGACCACTTCTAAAAAGAAGTCTCTTTGATGAGGAGGGAAGATAATACTTATTTGTGGATAATCATGCTGTCTTAAGGTTTCCTTATAATATCCACTAGGTCACTAGCACCGACAATAAAACCATGTAGTTGTTAACATTAATATCTCTAGTCCATAGATGAAGAAACGAGCACAACTAATAAGGTGTAGCATGAATGCTCATAGTCTGTTATAGCTACGAGAATATTACTAATTTTAACTTTTATGGAGTATTCCAGTGTCCCCACATAAACTTTATTCAATGCATCTTTTCATGTATGTAAGGAATCACCTAGGCTAGCTAATTAGTGTATGATTCAACTGGTATATTTCCTTGCTCAAGGAGAGGGGTGTAGAGGGTAGGGGAACACCCTCTCAGTGGCAAAAGGAAGGGCTGAGGTGAGGGAAGAATTCTGGTATGGGGGACCAGGAAGGGTGTCAACATTTGGAATGTAAATAAATAAAATAATTAAAAAAAAAAAACTAACCAGAAAAAAAATGTATTTGTTTCACTAATCAGCATAATGGCTCAACCAAGAAGCAAAATTAATACAGGATATTTACCATCTCTCAAGTATTTCAGTTTAACATGTAGAATTTTAACATGTAAAGAGTTAAATACAATAAAAAAAAACCTCTTTGCTTGGTCAAATATATCTTTTCTAGTGCATAAGCAGTATTGAAAAAACTGATTTCACTGACAGTATTTTCATTAGTCTATAATGTCTAGAATGGAAAAAGTATGCTATGATCATGTGCCAATGTGCAAAACCTTCATGGCAATTTTGCCTTCCTGTGATGGTTTGTATATTCTTGGACTAGGGAGTGGCACCATTTGGAGTTATGGCCTTGTTGGAATAGGTGTGACCTGGTTGGAGTAGGTGTGTCACTGTGGTTGTGGTCTTAATACTCTCACCCTAGGTCAGTCTTCACTAGCACTCTTTGGATGAAGATGTAGAACTCTCAGCTCTGCCTGTGCCATGACTGCCTGAATACTGCCATGCTCCCACCTTGATGATAATGGACTGTATCTCTGAACCTGTAAGCCAGCCCCAATTAAATGTTGTTTTTATAAGACTTGCCTTGGTCATGGTGTCTGTTCACAGCATTAAAACCCTAACTAAGACACTTCCTAATTTAGTTTTCTATACATGTAAAGTTATTATAAATTGAATTATTTTTCTTTAATTTTTACTTCACACAATATATATTGATAATGTTCTTTCCCCTCTCACAACTTTTCACATTTCCTCAATGACTCCTTACATATACAAGTGGATGTCACTTCTCTTTATTAATACAACAAAAAACAATGCAAGGAAACTAAAAATAATAATAAAAAAACAAAACAAAAGTATAAATTATATATATATACTCACTAAAAATATTTAACTTATATTTTCTTTTTAAGTACTCAAATTTGTTTTAAATAAAATGACCAGATAACATTAAGTTACTAATCTTATTTTAATTATACAATAGATATATAAATCACCATCTCTTATCATTTTGAAGTAATGCTAGCACAATAACACTAGAGTATTGTATAATTTAGTTTGGTTTTAGATTTCATATAAACTAGAGAATTGAGCCAAGGAGAAGAAAAGTGTCTTCCTCTAAATGATTTTTTTTTATGTTGTTGTAAGATCAGAAGCTAGTGTACATTACTGGGGCAATTGAACTCTGTTAAACATTTCCAAGTCACACCACAAGTTCACTAAATCAGCCTGAGGCACTGAGAAACTTAAAAGCTAGTCTGATAGGGCTTCTTACAAATATTCTTTGAATTTTATGACTTGTATCCCACATGAGGCGTAATAGTTCCGATGTTCTAATTAGTACTTGTGTATATTGCTATTACTTTGTCTCCTTAATCACATTATTAAGAGTGTTATGGAGATTCCTTATAGAATCACACTTTATAATAGTGTTTCTAATTTGAATATGTCCTGTTTTATGTTGTCTGATTCTGAAACATCATAAACTCTTTTTATGGGTCCTTTGATAGTGCTCACTTTCTTCTTTATACTTGATTAGAATGTACAGTACTGAGTAACAAAGACATTATCTGAAGCTTCAGGGTTTCAACTCAGCAATGTGCGTCCTATCTCTAGTTTGTATTCTGATAAGAATAGAGTAAATATAGAAGTTAATACTTTTTTAAAGACATTATTTATATGTATACAAGAAATTTGACTGAATATATATTTGACTATATTTTTAAAAATCTATACATAAGAGCCATGAACATTAATTGTTCTTACAACGCTTCTGTAAATGCTATTATTTTGTAAGGAAATATGTGTTATTCTATGAATAAATCCTTTATTGTTCTACATGGGAAACAAATAATACATTACAAAAATAAGATACATGGTTTCTAATAACTCCTAAAATTGGCACTGAAGTCATTGGTTAAAATAGGCTTTGTTTTTATTGATATATGCTTTTTCTTAAAACATGAAGTCATTTGAGACAGAAAAATAGAATGATTTTGTCTTGAACCTAGTGGATTCAGTAAAAGTTTCATAAAACCTTTTTCTTTTACAGAGTTTTGAGTCCTATATTCACATTTTATATAAATTATAAATTATAAACCTCACATAACCTGATACATACTTATTAAAATATACAAGAAAAAATTAAATGTATGTGTATTTTAATTTAATTTATAGTATCAGCAGCAAAATGATAAATATTATTCTCAGCCACTTACTTTCCTTTCTATATATTTACTATATAAATATTCATATTAAAATAAATTCATATGCATTGTGTTACCTCCCATTGACTTAAAAATAGTTTTGTAAATCCCATTATGTCAATAACACTATATGTGCTGATTGGTTTTACAGATGAGAAAAATCTCTAAAATTCTTTATTTTTTCTCTTTGTTTCTTTGCAAAACTTAAGAATAGTGACACATATTTTTCAGATTTAACAAAGAAGAAAAAAATATAACACACAGTTAAATTCACATTTCACCTTAACACCAAACAGTGTTTTTAGTAATAATCCATATAATATTTGGGATACACTTGTACTAAAATATAGACATTAAGAGTCTCAAATGTAGATTTAACTGAACATCTGCTTATATTAACTTGATATTAGCAAAGATTGAATATTAAACACTATTTCTCAAGGTTTAAAAGAGTGAGAATGGAATTTAAATTGCTGTCTCTTTTCTACTTTTCCAGAATAGCTTAGTAATCCTTTCTACTGTCCTGCTCTAACTTCACATTTAAAGTACATGTGTTATATAACTCTAGTCAAAGGCCAATAGTCTACTCTTAAATTGTAAGTCTTAAAATTTGATTCTGGGCATCTACATTAATAACTGTCTCAATACCCACTTATATCAAAGATTTAGAACAACAGTCCTGTACAATGTGAAAAATTGCATTTTAGAATTCATCAGAAGGACACTGCATTCTAGCTGAACTAGTAGGCAGTGAAGGACAGTAATGAAAGTGTGAGAGATGAGACAACTATATTATCTGTGTCTTAGTCAGGGTTTCTATTCCTGCAAAACATCATGGCCAAGAAGCAAGTTGGGGAGAAAAGGGTTTATTCAGCTTACAATTTTCCACATTGCTGTTAATAATCAAAGGATGTCAGGACTGGAACTCAAGCAGGTCAGGAAGCAGGACCTGATGCAGAGGCCATGGAGGGATGTTCTTTACTGGATTGCCACTCTTGGCTTACTCAGCCTGCTCTCTTATAGAACCAAGACTACCAGCCCAGAGATGATACCACCCACAAGGGGACCTCTCCCTTTGATCACTAATTGAGAAAATGCCTTATAGCTGGAGGCATTTCTCCAACTGAAGCTCCTTTCTCTGTGATAACTCCAGCCTGTGTCAAGTTGACACAAAACTAGCCAGTACAATCTAGTACTAGTGCACTTGAGGAATAACTCCTCACCAGAGAAGAATAGGAAATGACACACTTGTCAGTGGAAATTTATGAGTAAAAGCCACACCACTTGGACCTTGAGAAATGGATCACTGGTTAAGAGCATTAGCTGGTATTGCAGAGGACACAGGTTCCATTCCAAGGACCTTTATTGTACCTTGAAACTGTCTGTAATTACAGTTTCAGGGGATCCATTGCCCTCTTTAGAACTCTGTGAGTACCAGGCTCACACACTGAGCAAAGTCTTATATAAAGGCAAAACAAAAATAATATTAAATAAAATAAATGAATCCTAAAAGATACAGGTATATTATGCAAATTTGGCTTGATGCTCATTGACAGAGATAAGAAAAGCTATAAGAAAATATATTTTGGACATAAAGTATTGAGCATTAAGTACTATGTTTTATAGTATCTGAACATGCTAAGTCAGTTGCCAAAGGAAAAAAAAATCAATCAACAGTCTTAGCAAACAGCAAGGTTTGCTAACCACAACAATTACTAACATAGCAAGAAACCGCTAAGAGTAGGTACAATAGTGGTACTTATAGCTTTGGAGAAACCAGTAACTATCTAATTCAACTTAAGAACATCTTATATAAGGGAATTGATGCTTCATATATAAAGGTATCAGTATTAATCAGAGTTCTCTTGGGTAACAAAATTTGCATAATAAATCTCTCTTCATATACATATATTTTTATATATGTATATATATGCACATAATACATACATACATGTGAATTAATTAGCATTTCTAACAGACCAATCTAGATAATTCAATGATTGCTGACTACTGATTCAATATTCAAGTAGTAGTTTGGTCCACAAGGCTCGATGTCTCAGATGGTCTTCAACATATACAGAAATTTCAAAGAAATAGGCTCTAATGCCAGTGAAGGAATGTGCTTGCTAGAATGGTGAGAGAAACCAACCAAAGTGTTATGCTTCCTTCTTCCATTTCTTTATGTAGGCTTCTAACAGAAGTTGTGGCTCAGATTAGAGGTGGGTCTTCCCACATCATAAGACCTCAATTAATGGTATGTCTTTCCACCTCAAGATTTAGATTAGATGTGTATCTTCCCATATCAAATTAAGCAAGAATCCCTTACATGTGTGCCCCATCACTGTTTTTTTTTTTTCCTTTTTTTAATTGGATATTTTCATTTTATTTTATTGGATATTTTCTTTATTTACATTTCAAATGTTATCCCCTTTCCTGGTTACCCCTTCCCGGAAACCCACTAACCCATCCTCCTTCCCCGTTTCTACAAGGATGTTCCCTTGGTTGCTGGTTTAGTCCCTCAGAGCTCTGGTGGGTCTGGTTGGTTGATATTTGTTTTAACAGTTAATTTCAGATACAGTCAAGTTGAGAACCAAAAACTGCCATCACACTGGACAACCACCCATAGCTCTTGAGGTCACAGACCCTTAAAGAGGATCTACTACTGCCATTTACCTAAACCAAGAGCATAGGAGACAGTTTTGTTTTGTTTTATTTTCTGATGGTCTATATATGAAATTTAAATGAAATGGATTCATTATTTGGGAATAAATTGTTAAAAATCATGGTAAAAGTTTTGCTTTCTAGTACATGTTTACATAATTTAGCATTATTTTTGTTTACATTCAGTTTACAATAAAATAGTGGATTAGTCCCTAACAGGACTAAATTGTTAGAACATGATCTAGCTTCAAAGGTTAATGAAAATATAATTAGAATAGCGTGTACACCATGTTTCTCAAAAGAGCAGTAAATCCTATTAATCCTTCTTAGTTCACAAATTATTAACCTGATTGGCAATAATCTCTCAGTCTCATTTTGTCAACTTAACTAAAGTATTTGAATATTGAGCTATAAGGTTTTCTTATTATTCAATGTTATAAGTTAGCAGAAGTAATTCACTAATGAAAAGTAGGAAATTCAACTGAAAATGAGAATTTATTTTTGTAAGTTTTATAAAACTACTTGAATAAGAGTATAGTATGGAAGTATTTTAACCAATCTGACATACAACCTTTGAGTTTTCCATGGTGGTCTTTGATGATCATGATCTAATAATTTAGTCCTGCTAGAGAAGAAGCCACTGTATTGTAAATTGAATGTAAACAGAGGCTGACACTGTAGCCTTGAGGCTTCCTTCAGCCCATCCACAGGAGGATAGAGTATTTGGTGGAAGTAACTCGTAGAGTAAAATTAATTAGAAATTGGCATAATTTCCCCGAGTTCACATTCTAGGGCTCTTTTCTGCCAGTTATTCCATTTGGGTTGCACTGTGAAACCTGGGTACATTTGCAATTTGCCATCTGTCAAATTGCCACACCTTTTCATTGAAAGTACAGGCATACTGAATCTGTATTTTCCTTTGCGGTTATTTGTTTGTTTGTTTTGTTGTTAGTTTGTTTGGAGACAGGGTTTCTCGGTATAGCCCTGGCTGTCCTGGAACTCAATTTGTAAACCAGGCTGACCTCGAACTCAGAAATCCACCTGCCTCTGCCTCCTAAGTGTTGGGATTAAAGGCGTGAGCGACTACCACCCGGCTGAATCTGTATTTTCTGAAAGCCAAGCCACTTTTAGACTGAGCTTTTTTCCATCGTTGGTTTAAATTTTACAATGTGCTAAGTTCTTTATTGTAATGTCATTCGGGAAGCTATAAATAAATGTGAATATCTATATCTATAAATGTTAATTCTGATCTTTAGTCTTTTTGTCATATTCTCATGACAGTTATTTTTCTAACTCCACTTAAGATTTTTTTTCTTTGTCTTAGTTTGCACAGTAAGGTTGTAATCTACCATGTCTGGACAGACTTCTTGAGCTCGGTACAAAAGGAGGACTTCCTTTTTTAGCCAGGGCTTCTCCTCTTTGCTTGATCTGAGGAGCCCAACCCACACTCTACCTGGGGATTCTCATCTACTTTGTGAAATTAAAGATTCAGTAAGCTTCCTGGAATGCCTCTCCATGCAAATGAGATATCTCCAATACCTTAAGGCTCAGTCAATGAAACTATACCCTTCTCTGGGTTCACCTTTGGGGAGTGGAGGTGTATGCATAAAACCCACACCGAATAAAAGTATGTGCACAAGCTAAGATCGTCTCAGCAAGGATTTAAGGATCATTGGAGAAGGCTTTCATCTAAATGAGCTATAACACTAAACTCGAGGAAGCCCCCACCCCCACTGTACAGATCTCACCCGCTTTAGACTCCCTTCATCCTTCCAGTCTGATATGCAGCAGCTTCCAGGTACCCTGAGAGGGAGAAAACAGCGGACACAAAACCACATCTGGACCCCAACATGAATAACACAGCTAGCGCCACTAGGAGCCAACATTACTTCTGGTTTAGTGAAAGAGAAAAAGGGGGATGAGTGAACTCAGTACTGAGCCTCCATCCCCCATCCTTTGGTATCAGCCCAAAGGCCCAACCAAGCCTCCAAACTCTGAGAGCAGGCAGTCTTATTTTTCCCTACTTTGTCCTTCTCTGGATCTACAGTTTCCTTTCCTTTGTCATTATGGGGAATGTCTGTCTCATCTCATCAAAAGAAAAACAAAAAACCCCTCAGATTAGGAAAATATTGACCATCTTTAAATGCTCTATAAAACACTCACTAAAATGCCACATGAGACTCTGTTTAAAAAGCTGGCAGACTGCCATGCTGACTCTGACTTCCCCCATTCCCCCTCCCACGATTGAAGCTCCCCGATTCTCCTCCTGACCTTCAAAGCTCCAGTCCTCAGAATCTTTCCACATAAGCAGAGGAGACACCTAGTACTCTATTAGCTCCTTTCCCACAGCCCAAAATGGAGGAAACGCCAATCAATCTACTGCCCAGAGTGCAAGGATGTACAGCCAACCACTCTGTGGGTTCAGACTTGAGACAGTCACCTCACTCTCTGACTCACAGACCATTGGAACCTAACCTGGCATCTATACCTGTCTGCCTCTGCCTTTCAACTTTCCTGTGGTTACACAGACAGAGAACTACATCCCTCCTGCTGTAACCAGGCAGAATATGGTCTTGCAGGGCCAAGGAAGCAATTCACACACAACTGGAGGAGGGACCTGACCAACAGTCACAGACCTGTTGGTAGCTAGATTGCTGGTTGCAGTGAAGATGGCCCCTCCCCCAAGTCAGGTGTCTAACCCAAAAAGAACTGGACACATCAGATACACAGCACCAAGGGGAATACTCAGAGCAGAATGCTTATCCTAATCAACAAAGGGTTAAATGATGGGTGGAGTTTCATTGGGATGCAACCACCAAAAACCTTGATTTTTTTTTTTTTGTTTCTTTGTCTGAATTTTGTTTAAATATTGTTTTTTCCTAGTAACAAAAACAGCAGGGAGAATGTTTACACTTTTAACATAGAATCGTTCCCCAGACCTCTACTATGAAACAAAGATACATGTCTACTGCCTTTAAAATTTCTCTTAAGCTTTAGAGAATCTTCTGTGATCCACCCCTCACAGGTCAAATGGTCTATAACAAATATTATTTAATCTTCAAGATAGTAAAAATAAGATTATCTACTTAACCTATCTACTTAACCTAGTTTATATTTCACAGGCAGGCTGTGACCGCCTATCCCAGATATATAATTGACATGGTACTTCCTATTTCAGCCACCTTAAGCAGATTAGATAAGTAAATCATTAGCCGTTTCCTTTGCTTTTGTTGTGCCTATTCTAGAAACCCCAATGATCACCAAGGAGCTGACTCCAATGCAGTAATGCTAGAGTCTTTTTATTCAAGCTCAAGCTCAGGAAGGGCAGATAAGTGAAACTGCTTGGGGCCTAGTTTCAAGGAAGCATTTATAGAGGTACAAAAACAAGGAAGGGGGGTTGTTTCTAGCCTGTACACAGCTGATTGGGAAGCTACTATGGAATTTTGTTGCCCTTGAACATAATTAGCTGGTGCTGGCAGCCAAACTTAAACTTTTGCTTTTCTCCTGATTGGTGGTTGTTAGGAAGTGAAGTGCGGGGGCAGGCTTGTAACCTGGTAACTAGTGCTAGGTGCAGGTTTCTTAGGTAGTAACCTGGATACTGGTGCTAGGTAGTAACCTGGAAACTGGTGCTAGATGCCTGCTTGTTGGTTAACTTGAGTTCAACCTTAAATCAGGTTCTCTAACTAGAGTCTGATCTCAAGATCTGGGCTCTCACTTTCCTTATTTCAACACAGGTGACTTCCCATTTAAAGGATGCCAGGAAAGGATTAGGACTCTTCTAACATCTATCCCTTGCTTTTCTCCTATGCCTATACTAAGGGACCACAGATGTACTGTTAATCAAACTGTTACAGGCTTAACCTGTGCATTATCTCCTCTGATATATATATATATATATATATATATATATATATATATATATATATATCAGATATATATATATATAAAACAAAACAATAATCCCCCCCGGGTAGACATCCCCTGCCAGGGTTCTGCACCCATGTTGTGACTATTCCACAGAGTTTTCTGTACAAGGAAAAAAGCTGTTGCTGCAGATCAGTCAGAGTCAAGAGATATTCCTTTGCTGGAAGGAATAGATCCTGCCATCTTCCTTGGATCTGCTGGGGACACAACAGCTGCCTTTTTCCTGACACATCAACTGACAGTCTCATTGTTTAAAGAAAACAAAAAAAGGTCTTTCATAATAATGTCATATTCTGTAGATGTCTGAAGGTTTTGAAGACCATCTTTCTATCTAGAGTATAGCTGAATAAGCAAATATACCTTGTTTCTCGCAATATAGAATCTGTCCAACCTTGGAAACATAACTAGACTAGTCTATAACATCACCACCATATGATGGATTGAGTACTAACATGCATTTTACTTATCTTAAAGAGTTTGCAATAGCAGCTTTAAAAACAACTAGAACTTTAGGTGGCATTTTTAATAATTACATTGGTACAATATCTTAAAAGCAGTTGATATATAATATGTTGTAGCCAAATATAACCTTCATTTTGTATCAATGTACAAAAGCATATACCAATGTAATGACATATACCCCTAATTTTGTATCAATACACAAAGATCTATGCAAGATCTTTGGCTGGTAGTAGCTTATATAGTTTAGTAGTAGATTCAATAATCTATCCTTTGTTCCTATTTTCTTATATTATTCTTATATACTTTTTTCTCTTTAGCATAAGAAAGAAATATAGAAGAAAGAAAACGAAAAAGAAATCCCTGAGACTAACCACCTACATTTTTTTCCTCCCTAATCAAAACCATTAACAACTTGCAAACAAGGCCCTTAAGGACACCAAACACATCCAAGCACCCCAAAACCATCCATTCTACCTTTGAAGAAGGGGAGTCACTCTCTTAAAGATGCTTTCTGATGACTTGGGGTGTCACTTTTTTTCACACACAGTCCAAAAATTTGTGGTATTGGTTATTCGCCAGTGTCTGGCAAATACAGGAGTAGATGCTCACAGTCATCTATTGGGTAGAACACAGAGCCCCAATGAAGGAGCTAAAGAAAGCACTCAAGGAGCTGAAGGGGTCTGCAACCCTATAGGTGGAACAGCATTATGAACTAACCAGTATCCCCAGAGCTTGTGTCTCTAGCTGACTATGTAGCAGAAGATGGCCTAGTTAGCCATCATTGGGAGTAGAGGCCCCTTGGTCTTGCAAACTTTATATGTCCTAGTACAGGGAACGCCAGGGCCAAGAAGTAGGAGTGGGTGGGTAGGGGAGCAGGGAGGTGGGGAGGGTATGGCGGACTTTCAGGATAGCATTTGAAATGTAAATAAATAAAATATCTAATAAAAACAAACAAACAAATAAACAAATAATTATTTTTAATTAAGAAAAAAAAAGAAAAGAAAGAGGAATGGATATAGAAAATGTGGTACATTTACACCTTGGAATACTACTCTGTTATTAAAAACAATGAATTCATGAAATTCTTAGGCAAATGGATGGAACTAGAAAATATCCTGAGTGAGGTCACCCAGTCACAAAAGAACACACATGGTATGCACTCACTGATAAGTGGATATTAGTCCAAAACCTTGGAATATCTAAGATACAATTCACAGACTACTGAAGCTCAAGAAGAAGAAAGACCAAAGTGTGAATGCTTCAGTCCTTCTTAGAAGGGGAAACAAAATACTCAAGGGAAGAAATACAGAAACAAAATGTGGAGCAGAAACTGTAGGAAAGGCCATCCAGAGACTGCCCCAAGTGGGGGGATCCATCCCATATACAGTCACCAAATCCAGTGCATACTGACAGGAGCCTGATATAGCTGTCTCCCGAGAGGCTCTGCCAGAGCCTGACAAATACAGAGGTAGATGCTTGCAGCCAATCATTGGACTGAGATCAAGTTCCCCAGTGGAGGAATTAGAAAAAAGGACTGAAGGAGCTGAAGGGGTTTGCAACCTCATAGGAAGAACAATAATATCAACCAACCAGACAGTCACAGAGCTCCCAGGGACTAAACCACCAACCAAAGAATACACATTGTGGGACCCATGGCTCCAGTTGCATATGTAGCAGAGGATGGCCTTGGCAGGCATCTCTGGGAGGAGAGACCCTTAGTCCCATGAAGGGTAGATGCTACAGTGTAGGGGAATGTGAGGGTGGGGAAGTGGGGATGTGTGGGTGGGTGGTAGAACACCCTCATAGAAGCAGTGGGAGGGGATAGGGTTTTTTTTTTTGGGGGGGGGACTGGGAAAGGGGATAACATTTGAAATGTAAATAGAGAAAATATCCAATTAGTAACTCACCTTAAGGGACTAATTGAAGGTCAACCCGAAAGCACTAGAAAATAAACCTCTTGCTTTTACATTGGTGTATCACCTGGGGGCATCTCAAAGAAAATCGAGGGTGGGGGTCTTACATCTCCACCAGCATAACACATTTCTGTCCCTCCATTTTGAAGTTAGGATATCAGTAACATAAACAGGCTGAATTAGTTCAGTAAGTTTTTTCCATAAACCAATGTGTTTCTGCAGATGTTGTGTTTTGTTCATTAGCATTAAAAAAGCTTAAAGTTTATCTATCTCTTGGAATTTGGTTAACATCTTCTTTAAAGTGCAATTATAACTGTCTAAAATTGCTTGTCTTGTAAGAATGTAAGGTACCCCTGTAATATGCTTTGTATTTTAATATGGAAAAAATTGTTTAATTTTACTAAAGAATTAATTTGCATATTTATTCTCCTTATTGCCATAATTTCTAATAAATGTATAATTACAGAACCACCCTTTTTAGAACTTAAAGCAATGTTCCATTAAAATCCCGAATATGTGTGTATGGTATGGTGTTCATATTTTAATTTTCCAAACTTTGCAAAATGAAACGCATCCATTTATCAAATTTCATATCTTTGGGTGCCTTTTCAGTTATTCCCTGTATGTAATGGAGACTTCAGGGAATACAAAGAACAAGTAGGAAATTATCTTATAATTTCTTTAGTTTACTGCCAAATATTAGAAAAATCCCTTTTTAACCCTTTGCTATTAACATATTTTTTCTTATGAAATACTGAAGCTTTGAGCACATTTCTTATCAATAGATGATCAATTTCATCATTACCTTGAGTTGTGGAGCCTGGTAGACCCTTATGGGATCTGGTATGTGTTACATACAATAGATAGGTTCTAGTTCTGATCATTTGTTGTAGCTGAAAAACAGTGAAGGTAATTCTGAACTATTCAGAATGAGTTCTGCAGTTTCTAGTTACAAAACAACTCTTTTTGCATATTGAGAATAACTATATTAAGAGATTCTGTAACATCTAATAAAACCATAAGAATGACATATAGTTTTGATTTTTGAACTTAATTAAAAGGGCTCTGGGCCACTTTGTTTTTTCTGACTTCTTATCTTGACTTATTTGCATCAGTACAGAATGTAGAAGCTCCAGAAATCAGTATTCCAATTTCTGTATGAGAGAGAATCCAACTAATGGTTCTTATTAACTGATGTCACTTCCTTTTGGGGTATTTATTATTAACTTTCTCCAAAATTTTTATAAGCCATTTGTGAAGGTTCATTTTCTGCCCATGTGTCACTTTTTCATTGGTAAAAGGTACTGTAATTTTTGATCCATCTATTTCTGGTCACTTATGTAGTCTCATTTTTCCTTTCAGAATCACTTTAGAAAACTTTTCTATATAGGTCTTTATTTATTTACTGTTTTACTCTGCCTGTGTGCTAAAAATATCGATTTTAATATATTATTTTTTCTCTGGATATGAATTCCATTGGGAGAATGAGCAGAAGGCAAATAACTGAAATACAAGCTACTTTTGGATCCTAATGATCTATATGTGACCTTGTAATTTCTTTTCTACCACAGCCAATGCTTTTTTCTTCCTCAGCTAATAATTTTCTTGGACTACTAGAGTCTTTATCATCCTATAACTTTGAAATAAATTATTTATCTCTTGAGTAGTTAATCTAATTATGGGCCCTAGCCAATTAATGTTCCCCAACAGTTTTTGAAAATCATTAAGAGATCTCTCCTGATTTGGACCATCTGTGATTGAACCTTTTGTGACCTATCTTATATATTAGATCATTAATAAAATTTCTTCTTTGTATTTTTTGGGAGTAATTTGTAAGCCTCAACAAGGCAAAAATTATCTTACTTCATCAAACAATTTAAAAGATATTTATATTTGAATTAGCCCATAAGATACCATCCATATAATGATAAATTATGAACTGAGAAAACTGTTTATACATTGTTTTTAATGGTTGTTGTATGAAATAATAGGAGAAGGTGGGATTATTTAATGTTCTTTGGGGCCAAACTCTCCAATGATATCTCTTTATTGGAGAGCTTCTATTGAAAGTAGTTACTGAGAAAGAAAAAAACTTTCCCTAGTATGCTCACACAAATGGATTTTGAAAAGCAATCTTTTAAATCAATCACTATGATAGGCCATGTCTTATATAACAAGGAAGGCAATGGAAATTCCAGGTTGTAAAGAGCCTATTGGCTGAATGATTTTATTGATTGCTTTCAGATCTGTCAATACCTGCCATGTGCTTGACCTCTTTTTTAATGACAAATATAGCAGCATTCCAAGGGCTGGTGGATTCTTCTATATGTTTAGTCTCCAGCTGCTCTTGGTCTAGCTGTTGAGCATGATAGGGATGGCTTGACATGTTTCCCACCCCTGGAACAGAGTCAGCACGTTGTGGAGCTCCACAAGTGCTGATGGTTGCTGTAGGCATAAGACTTGTTTGTATAATAATATGCATATTCTTGTGTTCCCTCCTTGGAAAAATGTCCTCTGCCAAGGTTAATGACTCCATGATAACCAAAGCATGAGGCCAGAGGCAAAGGAGAGTGTGGCTAATATGTCAGCAAAATGGTTAATGGTGAGAATTTCAGGTCAACCCTTAAGGCTGAGGAAAAGAGTTCTGAAATCATGAGATAAAAATCTATGAAGTTGATCCTTATAAGGACTCTTATTAATGGGGAAGACAGTTTCAATTGGCCATCTCTTATAGCTAGTCAAGGATTCCAGTAGAGGGTTGCATTCAATTGAGTTTTGGCCAAGAGGATTCCCATGAAAATTCTCAAAGAAAAAAAAAATCCAGGTTGATGCCAAGATAGAGAATGGTTCTCCACAAACTGACAGTGTGTCCCTATGGCTGAAGACAACATTCCTAGAATACACTAAACATGCAGATATTGAGTCACTGTCTACATGGAGCTTCCACTCCTATGTTTAGCCTCTTTGGTGAGGGAAGACACTTTGCAGGCTATCCCCAACAAACACAGCCACCAACAAATCCACAAAATCATTGACCTGATATCTTTCCTGATGGCAAAATATGCTTGGGCAATGGTGGCATAGAACCTGGTAGTAGCCAACCAATGTCTGATTTCACTTAAGGCCCACTCAGGAGAAGGAATGAGTAACCATCAATCATTAGGTAACCAGGAAATAGAAACTAGAGGACACAGAGACCTAGAATAAAACAGAATACTATTAGTCAAAAAAAAAGTCAATAAAATCATTTATAATGTTATACTGCTATAGATTAGTTACTCATCCAGGCATCACCAGAAAGGCTTCCTCAGGCAGAAGAAGGAAACAGGTGCAAAGACTTATAGCTAGACAGAGAGAATCTAAATTGGAGGTCTTCAACAAACCCCTCCTCTCAAATCTCATAGAGTCCTGTGGATAAAGGAACAAAAAGATATTAAATCTAGAGGGAGAGAGAACACTAGTAGAATACAGCATCCATATCATCAAGGTGAGGCACATATTGACTGACAGAGACTGAAGCAGCAAGCTCAGGGCCTACAGGGGTCTACAGTAGGTCCATTGCACTTATAGTCTTACTATTATCTTAGCATTTTTATGGGATTCATGACAATGAGAATGAGCGAATGAGAGGCCCTCTCACTCTTGCCTGCTCTTGGGATGCATCTCCTCTTACTGGATTGCCATGTTCAATTTATATGATATGAAAGTTTTGCTCCATCTCATTTTATTTTATATGGTTATCTTTTAGAAGCCTGTTCTCTTCTAACAAGAATCAGAAAGAGTGTGGATCTGAAGGAGAGGCACTGGGCAGGAGTTTATAATCAGAATATATTGTATGAGTAAACAATCTCTTTTCAATTAAAATTTTTTAACTCTGTACCCCATTTTTAATAGGGTTATTTTGTTCTCTAGAGTAGCAGAGTGACCACAATGAGGGGTTTAGGGGAAGAACTGAAGAAGCTGAAGGGGTTTGCAACCCCATAGGAAGAATAGTAATATCAATCAACCAATCCCCCGCGCCCCCCTGCAAGAGCTCCCAGGGACTAAACAACCAACCAAAGAATACACATGGATGGACACATGACTTCAGCGTCATATGTAGCAGAGGATGGCCTTGTCTGGCATCAAAGGGGAGGGGAGTCCTTGGTCTTGTGAAGCCTTGATGTCCAAGCATAGGGGACCGCTTGGGCAGTGGGGCAGAATTGGGTGGGGGAACACCCTCATGAAGGCACCAGGAGGGGAGGATGGGAGGGTTTCGAGAGGAAACTGGGCAGGGGGATAACATTTGAAATGTAAATAAACAAAATAACCAATTCCAAATGTTAAAAAAAGAAATTGGTGAGATGAAAATATTTAGATAAAAATATGACCTAAATATGATGAATAATGAATATTAGATTCAAATCAACTCAGAACCAACTGAGGTTGAAACATTAGGTATCTTCCCTTTCAAGCTTACATGTCAAGTTTTCATTCAGAGCATTGTCTCAAGAATCAAAGACTGTCCAAAAGGCAGGCTGAGAGGTTAGGAAAAACCGGTGCTCATATAATATCATGCATCATCAAGAGTAAAAGAGAAACTGAAATCTGTAATTGTATAGTGGATATTTTATCCACTCAACGTTACATTGAGTGCTTTATCTCCTTGATAAGTCTTCTGATTTTATTTGCTTTTACTTCTTCATTTAAAAATACTGAATTAAAAATTTTAACCAAACCTCTACAAAAAAAACCCTTTAAAATAAAAGAAAAAAGCTAAAACAAAAATGAAATATTCATTTTCCATGGTACTCTGTCTTCTTTCCACTGAGACTTTGTATTTAATGATCTAATCAAAATGTTCACAGGTGCTGACATCATAAGGTTACCTGTGCTGTTTTGGACTGAGCAACTAAATGCAATCCCTTTTATGGTCCTGGATGACTTTCCCACACAATTAAAATTTCAGATTAAGTGTCTGGCAGATGCATTGGTAAACATTTGAAAGCCATTATTGATTTTGCAATGTATCAGGATTCAGTTCCTACCTTTCACATGGTGGCTTTTAACCCTTTCCAACTCGCAGATCTGTAGCCCCCTTCTGGTTTCTGTGGACATCTGGAATGAGTGGAGTTCATTTACATTCGGGCAAGATAAACAGACACACACACAGAATCAAAATCAATACGTTTTTTTAAATATTAGATAAAGGTGTAAAGTTTCTTTGTAAAACTTGATTTATCCCTTTCATTCTAGGCTCCTGTCATCTGTGCTCCTCTAGAAGAGAGTTAAATTTGATCACACACTTATCCATTTTGTTTATGCTATTCAAATATGTTTGAATTTTATATCTGACAGGTGACCAGTAAATTAATTAGATGGTACTAACTTATGGTAGGCCTGATACATTGCAAAATCAATCATATATATATATATATATATATATATATATATATGATGAAAAATGGATGCTATGTATCAGACGGTTACAACCTCTTATCAGAATCTGTGCCACAAATCCTTAATTTATAGGAAGGAACTTAGCAACAGTGTACACCTGAGTTAAGGATCTGGGGATGGGATAGTGAGCCTTAGCTATCAAAGCAATCTCAGTGTACTCACAATGGCGCTTCTACAAGAAAAAAAAGAAGATCAAAGAATTATCCACCACAAAGTATAAACAGCAGTAGAAATGATGCCCTTTGAAGATGCATGAAAGATCTCTGAGCAATACTGTAAGGTAAGCATCTTCTGTGTTCCACACTTGTGTTCTCTGTATTGGTAAGTCGTGGGACTACCCAGATTTAGTAGCAGAAGCTATATTTTTTCAATACCCATTGCCAAATATAGTCCCAAATATTCTGTGCAGTTAAAAAAAATATATCAGTCAAAAACTGATTACTTAGTTCATTCTGGGAAAACAAACAAACAACCAAACTGCTTGTAGAGACACACTCTATGGAAGTCATTATTTGCAGGAGTTTTGCTAACAGAAAAAAGACAATAATGTAATAAGTGCATGCTTTGGTAGTCCACACTATTTAAATGTTCTGAATTTATTTACGATGTTTCTGCTGTTTGTGAATCAGTAGGACAGTAACCATGCTCTCCTTTGTTTTCTAACATAGTTATTTAAGTTACTCTCTGATAACTTTCCTAATTGGAGAAGTTATAGTAAGAGTTGTTTGTAGAATAAACTCAACTATTCATGTATAAGAAGCCAGTGAAACTAATTGACAATGTTTCTGTCACAGTTGATTTCAAACATCTCTGTAATGAATCCTTTGGATAATTAAATGCATAAATCCTTAGTAAAATAAAAGTAACTGCGTCTGTAAGACACATTCTGCTTAATTCTGTACAGATTTAGGCAGGAAGGGAGTCAATAAGAGAAGTATTGAATAAACCATTAAAATTAATAAATCAAGAAAAGTAATTTAATCCAAAAATATATAAAAATAAATTTTAGCATTTGCTTTTGGTTTTCTTACGGTTGTGTTAAAAGTAATATATGTTACTAGACAGTAAAGAAATATTTCAAATTTACTATAAAGGGAGGGATAGAGTTAATGAGTTTTCCTTCAAATAAAGGCACAATTTTTTATTGTTTATACATAGGAGATAAAGCAATGGTTTTCTTACCTGATGTTAATGCAAATTGATAATAATATTTGAAAATTTATACTTTAAAATATATGGATAGAAGGGAAACCAGTGAATATCACACAACACCATGAATTTATTACAAAAGGACACTAATTTATTAAAACAATAATACTTTATGGAAAATTTAAACATGTTGTTGGTTATTTTTTCCACTTAAAATTCATCCAAATAAAGAATTAGCAGAGTGATTTATTCTTACCAAGATAAATGCTATTTTAACATTTTTCACCTGTAAAGAAATATTTTTGAGTTTCCTCATTATGTATTATACAGATGTGCATATGTGTATGTGTGTGTGTGTATAACTTTAATAATATATTTGTTACTTTTTAAAAGGATTGACTAACTTCTTTCCTTTTTCCTTACACAAACTTGATTTCAGTTTCTGATTTTTGTTCAGCAACACCTCAAGACAACTGTCTAGCTTTTTTCCTCTCTTCTCTGGATGGACTCACTATTCCCTGTCATTCAGTTCCTTTTCTATTGCTTCCAAGGTATGTTATGATCAAAGCCTCATATAGAAAAAAGAGTTTATTAGGATTACAGTTTCAGGTGGAAAGTCAATGACCATCAAGGCTGGTGGCCTGCCAGCAGGCAGGCAAACAGGCAGACATGGTTCTAGGGCAGTAATTGAGACCTTACCTATTGAGACAATATGCAAGGTACAGTGGAAGGCAGAACAAACTAGGAATGCCACGGGCTTTGAGGAAAATATGTAATAAAAATATTAAAAAAAAAAAAGAAGAGGAAGAGAACAATAAAAACTCAAGATTTTTTTAAAATAAAAAAAAAAAAAAAAAAAAAGAAAAGTCAATACCAAGTGTAGAGGCACCCCTCCCACTACAAGGCCCCACCTCCTTTCACAATACCCTGCCTCGTAATGTTTCCAAAATAGTTCCACACTGGAGGACCAAAAATTTAAATATGTGTATCAGGGCCTCTCTTATTTAAACTATCACATCTGTTTGATCTTTATCTTAAATTAATAAATATGAAAAATCAGAAATACAACCTGTTCAGCCTGTATTTGTTTGTCTGAATATGTTTTCAAGACTGAACTTTTAGCATTGGATTACCAAATGGTGTGGGGGAGGGGGGTGGATCTCAAAGCAAACTCCCTGTTCCTCAGGCTCTTACAATTCCTTTGCCTTCACCCAAGTTCCTCTTCTCTAAGGACTCCCAGGCCTCAGATACAGCAGTTGTAGTGTAGATGTACTGACATGGGCAGTGCTCAGCAACTCTGCATTCTAAATGATTTTGGTTTTCTGTCTGTTGCAAAGAAAAGTTTCCTTGGTGAGGAAAGAGGACTACACTTATGTGCTTGAGTTCTCTAAATAAATAAATAAATAAATAAATAAATAAATAAATAAATAATTGCCTAGGAATTATATCAAAAATTTCATCTTCCTTATCAAGTAGGGAAATGCAAATCAAAACAATTTTTGAGATTTCATCTTGCCTTGGTCAGAGTGCAAAGGTCAATTACAGAGTAAAAAAATAAATTCTGAAGAAGCTGCATTGATGAGGGAATGCTCATTCACTGTTGGCGGGATTTTAAACTGGTACAGTTTCTATGGAAACAGGTATAGACAATTCTCAAAAAGTACCAGACATCCAGGTTAGGTTAGTTGACTCTGTTGGTCCTCCTGTAGGTTTTCCACCACCTCATGGTCTTCAATCTTTCCCCCAACTCCTGTATAAGAGTTCCAGACCTCCATCCAATGTTTGGGTGTGGGTTCATGCATCTGATTTAGTCAGCTGCTGGTTAGAGCTTCTCAAAGGACAGTTAAGCTAGGCTCCTTCCTGCAACAATAACAGACTATAGTTAATAATGTCAGAGTTTTCAGAGACAACCACCAACCAAAACACACAAATGTGCTGGCAGGAGTCCCATATGTAGCAGACATGAAACTCAGTCTCCAGGTGGGTTCCCCAATGTCTGGAGCAAAAGCTCTCCCTAAAACTGTTGTAGCCTGACTGTTGTATCTCTTCTGCAAAGAAGCTGCCTTGTCTGGCCTCATTTGGAGAGGAAGCACCTAACTGGCAGAGACTTGATGCACCAGAGTTGAGGGGGATGTGGCAGATACCCAGGGGAGCCCCACCCTCTTAGAAGAGAAAGAAAGGGGGAAAGGGGATGGTGTCTGTGAGGGGGATGAGGAAGGGGAAGCATTTGGTAAATAAATAAATAAATAAATAAATAAATAAATAAATGCCAGACATCAGTTTACACAGGTAATCACACAGATAATGTTCTGTACTAGAAATAACTTGTGTCATTCAACTGAAATATGTGAATGTACATTCCCTCAAAAGTTAGAACAGGAAATAGAACCCACTGAAACTTGAGTTATAGGCTCGCATAAACTACTAAATATCTTTGCAGTGCCTGGAAGCTCAGTCCTCGTGAAAAGACACAGGAAATCTTAACTATTAAGCCATCTTCTCAGTCTCCTCTGTAAAATTTGAAAGAATCTAAAATGAATCTGTATTTTCAACATGTTTGCCAAATTAAGGGCATTTGGAACACTACAGTCAGAGAAATTCTGTGCTGATGGGTAGAATGATAAGCTTAGGTCTCTTATTTACAGTATGCATTGCATGTCTCATGTGCATATAACATGCATTTGTTACATTGATCAATCATGTAGTAAGATCTGAATACCAGCATAATTCTGTACAACTTGTCCAGATTCTGAGTCTAACATTTCCAATTTATATGCCTTTGGGCTAGCTACTTGAACATTTTGAAAATCATTTTATCATCCAGAAATTGAGACTATTACAAGTTGATGCTATTCATATTCAAGGCATGATAGAAATTTTTACCATTTTTCAAGATGGGATTTGAACTATGTTGTTCAAGATGCCTTTGAGATATAGGTCCACATATTTCTCTTACACCAGCCTTCCAGTAACTGGTAATGTATGGGAATGCCACTAGCTAGATCTTACTGATGATATAAAGTTTCAAATGTTTTGTGTAGTACTTGGTCAAAAAACACATGATTGAAAACCTGCACATTTTGAGAAAATGTATATTATCTCATGGTTGAAACATGTGTAAATGATTTAAATCTTCATTTTACTGCCTTCAGATTTACATGTGTGTTGAGCTACTGTATGCAGAGGCAAAATTAAGTTGAAGTTGACTGTGTGGCTTTGATACTTTTATTGGAACCTTGAAGTCAAGAGACTATGAAAGGAGAATAGAAAGCTACAAAGCATCCCCAAGAAGTGTTTAGTTGAAGGAACATTAGATAAAAACTCATGAAACTAAAGTTCTAAATCTGTGCCTAGATGCATCATGGTTGTTTCGTTTGTCATTTACTCTACCAATGAAGATTTTAAATTTAACATTTAAGAAAAATAAATCTAAATGTTGATATGGCCACAGTCAAAAGATCTAACTAATACTGAAGATACAGGAGTATCTCCTGGGCATATACTCAGAAGATGTTCCAACTTGTAATAAGGACACATGCTCCACTATGTTCATAGTAGCCTTATTTATAATAGCCAGAAGCTGGAAAGAACCCAGATGTCCCTCAACAGAGGAATGGATACAGAAAATGTAGTACATTTACACAATGGAGTACTACTCGGCTATTAAAAACAATGAATTTATGAAATTCTTATGCAAATGGATGCATCTGGAGGATATCATCCTGAGTGAGGTAACCAAATCACAAAAGAGCACATACGATATGCACTCACTGATAAGTGGATATTAGCCCAGAAACTTAGAATACCCAAGATATAAGACACAATTTGCAAAACACATGAAACTCAAGAAGAAGGAAGACCAAAGTGTGCATATTTCTTTCCTTCTTAGAATGTGGAACAAAATAACCATGGAGGGAGTTAAAGAGACAAAGTTTGGAGCTGATAGGGAAGGAAGGAACATCTAGAGACTGCACCACCCGGGGATCCATCCCATAAACAACCACCAAACCCAGATACTATTGCATATGCTAGCAAGATTTTGCTGACAGGACCCTGATATAGCTATCTATTGTGAGGCTATGCCAGTGCCTGGCAAATACAGAAGTGAATGCTCACAGTCATTTATAGGATGGGACACAGGGCCCCCAATGAAGGAGCTAGAGAAAGTACCCAAAGAGTTAAAGGGGTCTGCAAACCTATAGGAGGAACATTATGAACTAACCAGTACCCCCGACTCCTGAGTTTTTGTCTCTATTTGCATATATAGCAGAGGATGGCCTAGTGGGCCATCAATGGGAGGAGAGGCCCTTGGTCTTGGGAAGAGCATATGCCCCAGTACAGGGGAATGCCTGGGCCAGGAAGCAGGAGTGGGTGTGTTGGGGAGCAAGGTAGGGGGAGGGTATAGGGTACATTCAGAGAGGAAACTAGAAAAGGGGATAGCATTTGAAATGTAAATGAAGAACATTTCTAACAAAAATTAAAATAAAATATAAAATACCTAACGAATGCATGTCTTACAAACTGTAAGAGTAGAATGTTATGTATAGTGAGCTATGTTGAGTAGGTATGTGAACAATTGCAACAGCCAACCTAGCAAATGTGTGAACACCTTCTTCCATAGACTGCAAAGATGCACATCTGGTGACCAGATGAGGCAATATGTGGTACTAAAAGCATTATGTATAAGTATTAAAACTTACTTTGTTAAAAAGATCAGAAACAGTATAGCTGCTAAAGCCTGCTGGTAAAACTGGGCTATAAGAAAAACATAGTTAATTGTAGGAGGTAAAAATAATGCCAATAAATGAAAAGCCCACGTCCTACCATTTAGGCAAGTAAAAGGTCACAAAGCTTAGAGAAGATAGGCACTGTGAGTAAAAATGACAAACGACTTGTCTTCTGAGAATAAAGTAGCATATCTCAGGCACTGATGTTAGCAAAGATAAGTAGAGAGGAAGAAAAGGTGAAATTCCAGCACATATATGTGTTTCTTTATATGTTAGTATATACATATATATTTCCTATAATATAATTACATAGAATTTAAAATTTTGATAACACACTAATTATAAGGTAGCCTTTGACAATGTTGATGAAAGACATATCAATTACTTGCTCCTATAATATATTTTTAAATTTTATACTCTCTAATCCCACTATTTAAGAAGGTAACCTTTTCTTTTTTACAGTCCAGTAATTACCCTGCTCCTAGTCTTCCCTCCCACAGTTCCTCACCCCATTCATCCTCCCCCTGTCTCCAAGAGGATCCATCCGCTGCCAGGCCTCCCCCCTCCCTGGAGCCTCAAATCTCTTCAAGGTTAGGCACATCTTCTCCCACTGAGGTCAGACCAGGCAGTTCTCTGCTGTATATATGTCAGGGGCCTCAAGCCAGCTTCTGTATGCTGCCTGGTTGGTGGCTCAGTGTTTGAGAGATCTCAGGGGTCTGATTTAGTTGAGAATGCTGGTCTTTTTATTGGGTCATCCTCCTTCTCAGATTCTTCTAGCCTTTCCATGATTCAACCACAGGGGTCTGAACTTCAATCCAATGGCTGGGTGTAAGTATTTGCATCTGTTTCAGTCAGCTGCTTGTTGTGCCTCTTAGAAGACAATCATGCTAGGCTCCAGTCTGTAAGCACACCATAGCATCAATAATAGTGTCAGGCCTCGAGATGGATCCCAAGTTGGGCTGATCACTGGACTGTCTTTCCCTCAGTCTCTTCTCCGTTTTTGGACCCTGCAGGGTTTTTTTTATTTCATTTTTTATTAGATATTTTCTTTATTTACATTTCAAGTGCTATTCCCTTTCCTGTTTTTCCTCTGAAAATCCACTATCTCATCACCCTCCCCCTGCTCACCAGCCATGTACTCCTGCTTCCTTGTCCTGGCAGGAACATTTTTGGGGCATAGGTTTTGACTGTGGGTTAGCAATCATCCCATTCCTCCATTCCATGCCTTGTCTTTCAACTGGTGATACCTGCTCCCCACTATTGGGCATCTGAGCTAAGGTCCTTCCCTTTGAGTCATGAGAGTCTATCACCTCCCAGTCTCTGATGCATTATAGAGGGTCCCCCTACTTTTCTCCCCCCACCCCGGATGTTACACATTTCCATTCATTCTGCTAGCCCTCAGGACTTCTCTCCTGTCTCGCCCACCTCATAGCTAATCATGTTCCCCTTTTTCCAGCCTCTTTCCCTCCCCCAACTGCCTCCAGTGTTTGCTCTCTTCTCCCTCCCCATCCTCACTTGGGCCCCTCTACTTGTTAACCTTCTTGAGTTCTGTGGATTTTATCCTGAGTATTCTGTTTGTTTTTGTTTTGTTTTGCTTTGTTTTGTTTTGTTTTGTTGTGTTTTGCTTGTTTGTTTGGCTAATATCCACTTATTAGTAAGTAAATTCTATTCACGTCTTTTTGGGTCTGAGTTACCTTACTCAGGATGATATTTTCTAGTTCCATCCATTTGCCTGCAAAATTCATGATGTCTTCATTCTTAATAGTTGAATAGTATTCCATTGTGTAAGAGAACCACATTTTCTGTATCCATTCTTCCAATGTGGGACATCTAGGTTGTTTCCAGCTTCTGGATAAGTAGATAACTTTAAAAAATTGCCTTTAGTAATTCAATGATAGCCTATAGCCATATACTATATTTAGTCCTTGTTGGCATTCCTTCTAAGTTCCACCCAACAATTACCTACCAACAGCCAAGTAGGACTGGCTTGCTATAAGAGGGGGTGTTTGGTTTCTGCTTGCTCTCTCAGGCTATTTTTTCTCCTTAACCCTTTTTGGCCTCTCTTCCCTTCCCCCTCCCCATCTCTCTCCACATGTTCCTGGTAAGCCTCTCCTCTTTTCTCCTCCTTCCTTCTCCTTCTCCTTCTCCTTTTCCTTCTCCTTCTCCTTCTTCTTCTCCTTCTCCTCCTCCTCCTTCTCCTTCTCCTTTTCCTTCTCCTTCTCCCCCCCCCTCCTTTCTCAATTCCCTTTCCTTGCCCTAAATAAACTTTATTTAAACTCTACCTGACATATGACTGGTACCTCAGGAGAAGGAATGCCTCAGCATGTTCTGCAGAGGCACCCCTCTCACCTCACCATACTAAGCTCTACAAAGCATATCCTTGGCTCTTAAAAAAAAAAAAAAAAGAATACAGATCATAGCAGTGTTTGCTGTTTATTCTTTTGTTAACTTACAAAATAGAAAAGTGAAATAAATGATAAATTTCAAAATTTAGGAGAAAATGTTCTTTCTTTTACTTAATTAGCTGAATTTTAATAAAATAGACACCATCTGAAAACACACTACTGTTTTTGTTTTTGTTTTATATTTTTATTACGTATTTTCCTCAATTACATTTCCAATGCTATCCCAAAAGTCCCCCATGCCCTCCCTCCTGCTCCCCTACCCACCCATTCCCACTTTTTGGCCCTGGCATTCCCCTGTACTGGGGCACATAAAGTTTGCAAGTCCAATGGGCCTCTCTTTCCAGTGATGGCCGACTAGGCCATCTTTTGATACATATGCAGCTAGAGTCAAGAGCTCTGGGTTACTGGTTAGTTCATTATGTTGTTGCACCTACAGGGTTGCAGATCTCTTTAGCTCCTTGGATACTTTCTCTAGCTCCTCCATTGGGGGCCCTGTGATCCATCCAATAGCTGACTGTGAGCATCCACTTCTGTGTTTGCTAGGCCCCGGCCTAGTCTCACAAGAGACAGCTATATCCAGAAAATCAAATAACCCGATTAAAAAATGGGGCTCAGAGCTAAACAAAGAATTCTCACCTGAGGAATACTGAATGGCTGAGAAGCATCTGAAAAAATGTTCAACATCCTTAATCATCAGGGAAATGCAAATCAAAACAACCCTGAGATTCCACCTCACACCAGTCAGAATGGCTAAGATCAAAAATTCAGGTGACAGCAGATGCTGGCAAGGATGTGGAGAAAGAGGAACACTCCTCCATTGTTGGTGGAATTGCAAGCTTGTAAAACCACTCTGGAAATCAGTCTGGCAGTTCCTCAGAAAATTGGACATAGTACTACCGGAGGATTCCACAATACCTCTCCTGGGCATATATCCAGATGATTTTACAACCGGTAAGAAGGACACATGCTCCACTATGTTCATAGCAGCCTTATTTATAATAGCCAGAAGCTGGAAAGAACCCAGATGCCCCTCAACAGAGGAATGGATACAAAAAAATGTGGTACATTTACACAATGGAGTACTACTCAGCTATTAAAAGAATGAATTTATGAAATTCCTAGGCAAATGGTTGGACCTAGAGGGCATCATCCTGAGTGAGGTAACACAATCACAAAAGAACTCAAATGATATGTACTCACTGATAAGTGGATATTAGCCCAGAAACTTAGTATACCCGAGATATAAGAGACAATTTGTAAAACACACTACTGTTATATGCAGTTTACCAGAAGTAATAAAGTTGACACTGTTACATTATATTATGCTGAATTTTCTTCAAAGACATTATTGCACTCTAGAGAAATACATTAATCCAAAATTTATGATGGTACAGTTCTCAAATTTCAGAGACCTGCCTCAACACTCTGTCACAGCTGTTGAAAGAAAACAAAACTGAGAAAATCCTATGGTCAATGGAACCCTGTGGCTTCCTGGATTCAAGTGCGTCAATAATACTCTCATTCAGGAGCTGCTTCAAATAGGCCAATCATGACTAATTTATAGTTTAGAAAAAGGAAGCTGTAAAAAACAAATACAAATCTCATCAAACAATTACTTAAATCAATTATAACTGTAAAATATATAGCTTCAATTATTAAAGTACAAATAAATTTAGAAAACTGTACCATCAAATGTCCAGAGAAAATAGATACTTATAATTCTATTTCCTATTTCCAATAATACCATTATTATCTTGGAGAAGTAGGATTTCTCATCTACTGTTGAAATGAAAGTAGATCAACCCTTTGAAAATTCAATATATATTAACACTCAACTCAAATATTGTTGGAAAGCAATAGACGATAACTTGTTCTTATCATTAAATAATGCATTTGTTAAGTGGCAGAAGGACATTTGGGCTGTGATCCCATTCATTTGGCAGTCTCAAAGTCCTTATTGAGCTAGCAACATCCTTATCTTTTTCCGTTTCAATCTATATCACCTATAGTTTTGAAATAAGAAAGAAGATTGATTAAGTCTCGGCTTGGTATTTATTTAGGAAACTCACAAATCCAAGGTAACCTGATTATTTATTTATACCACACTTTCAAGCTTAAATTCATTCATCTAATTCAGTTTTGCAACTGTATTATATACTTGTACATGTATTTTGAAATGCGCTAATGATTTTGACAAATAGTATTGTTTGTTTCACACTGCTATTTGTTTTCATTTGGGAAACACCTTCCATTTCTTACATCTTAAAATAGTTCTCCCTTTTTTGACTTGTCTAAGTCTTAATGGAAAAGCTAACTTTTTCCTGTCTAAGTTTCTTCCATGTAAAGTTACAGCATGCAAATCCTTATTGGTATTTTTATAAACTCTTTCCCTAATATATCTGCATTTCATTACTAATATTTGTTTACTAGAATACTTACAGTTGCAACACTATTAAAAGCTAATACTGAAACCCTGAGGGACAGCAGAAAGAATGTAAACAGGCAACCTCAGAAAATAGGAGGTTGGGGAACCCCCACCACCACCACAGAATGCACCAGAGACCTGGGAGGTGAGAGACTTCACGGACTCAAAGGGAGGGACCTTAGCTGAAACATCTGACAGTAGGGAGAGGGAACTTATAGAGCTCACCTCCAGCAGGAAGACAGGACATCAAGTGAGGGATGGGGTTGCCACCACACAGTCACATTTCTGACTCATAATTGTTCCTCTATGAAAGAATTACAGGGATGGAAATGGAGAGGAGCCTGAGGAAAAGAAGGTCCAGAGACAAACCCAAAGTAAGATCCAGCTCAAGGGGAGGTCCTAAAGGCCTGACACTGTTACTGAGGCTATGGAGAGCTCACAAAAATGTATATATCATGACTGCCCTCCGAAAGACACAACAAGGAATTGAAAGAGTCAGATGCAGATATTTGCAACCAACCAATGGACAGAAGCAGCTGACACCTGTTGTTGAATTAGGGAAGGCTGAAAGAAGCTGAGGAGAAGGGTGATCCTGTAGGAGGTCCAGCAGTCTCAATTAATCTGGACCCTTGATATCTTTCAAACACTGGACCACCAAACAGACAGCATACACCATCTGATATGAGCCTCCCAACACACATACAGTAGAGGACTTCAAGGTCTGTGTTCATTCAGAGATGTTGCACCTAACCCTCAAGAGACTGGAAATCCCAGGGGATTTAGAGGTCAGGTGGGCTGTGGGTGGGGCCATCCACATGGAGATGGGGTGGGGTGGGGAGGAGGTATGGAATGGGGAACAGTCACAGGATGGATGGGGATGGCAGGAAATGGAATATGGAGTGTAAAAAAATAAATTAAAGATAAAATTAAATTAAAAAATATGTCCTGGATTATAGGTCTACCCAACAATTCTCTAGTGTAGTTCATTACAGATTAAAAGTTCAAATGAAAACAAAGAAAAAGCTAATATCATTTAGGAGATATTTCCTCTCTCATTTGTTTTCATTTTGAATTTTGTTGTTGCTGATGGGTTTTGATGCCTTGCTCTAGAAGCAAAAATTATAACATTAAGTCAATTAGTTTTTTTTGACACTTTTGCATATGCTCAAACTGTATCCTGATTACTTTCTGACCACATAATCATCCATTCCTATCTCCCTTCACTAACTTTCTATCCCCTTCCCCATTCCCTCCAAATCTTTTTCTCATATTCACCTCTAAAAGTGTTTTTTGTTTGTTTGTTTGTTTGTTTGTTTGTTTTTAATCTGTTGAAATTAAGCAGGGCTCTCAGTGGTACCATAGATTTGGAGCTATTCATTGGAGCCTGGTAGGCTTAGTAGTGGGTACACAACTAATAACAATGACTCTACTTCCTTAAGAATCCATCAATATCAGGTTACCTCACTAAGGATGATATCCGCCAGATACATCCATCTACCCAAGAATTTCATAAATTCATTCTTTTTAATAGCTGAGTAGTACTCTATTTTGTAAATGTACCACATTTTCTGTATCCATTCCTCTGCTGAGGGACATCTGGGTTCCTTATAGCTTCTGGCTATTATAAATAAGGCTGCTATGAACATAGTGGAGCATGTGTTCTTATTACCAGTTGGAACTTCTTCAGGGTATATGCCCAGGAGAGGTATTGCTGGATCTTCCAGTAGTACTATGTCCAATTTTCTGAGGAACCGCCAGACTGACTTCCAGAGTGGTTGTACAAGCTTGCAATCCCACCAGCAGAGCTTGTGTCTCTAGCTGCATATGTAGCAGAAGATGGCCTAGTCGGCTATCATTGGAAAGAGAGGCCCCTTGGTCTTGCAAATTTTATATGCCTCAGTACAGGGGGAAGCCAGGGCCAAGAAGTGGGAGTGGGTAGGTAGGGGAGCAGGGTGGAGGGAGGGTATAGGGAACTTTCTGGATAGCATTTGAAATGTAAACAAAGAAAATATCTAATGAAAAACAAAGAATCTATCAGTATCTACCAGTTCAGTAGTAAAAGGGAGGACCATAATTCTCCTATTAAATGACATACATCATGGTCAGTCTTGTGACAGTTTTGTGCTAGTAACCACAGTTGTGAGCATCTATTTGCAGTTGTTGTATTCAGTCTAGAGGTTAGAATTTCATTGTTTTTTTTTTTAGTAATACTATTCCCAGGGATATACGAAGCAATATCTACTTATTCCAAATAGGGAGATAGGGAACTGATGACACACTGAAGCAAGGATACTACCAAAGTCGGATTTGTGGGACAGTGAGTTTTCCTGGGGTTAGTTACAGAGGAAGATATGGCTCAGAGAAAACTGTTTCAAGTAAAGGCCCCTCACCTTGGCAGACAAATCATCACAGCAGAGCAGCAGGGAAATTGTTGGAGTAACCACACAAAGTGCAGTCAGCGCAACTGAAGCTTTCCTTTTTCATGCTTCTTCTAGGCAGCTCAGGTTGTCTCAGAGACACTAGGCAGTTGACATTATCTTAAAGTCTCTCTCAGCAGGCACTATATATACATATATATTGCTATATATATTATATATATACATATATGTATATATACACACATTATATATATATATATTGTGATATATATAATATATGTATATATTATATATATCACAAAACTATTATATATACTAATTTATATATATACTAGTATATATATGTACATATATATATATATTAGTTTTGTGTTATAAATATTTGTAAATAGTATTTTGTTTATATATATATATATCCAGTATTTTGTTTCTATATTTATAGAATATAATATTCTATAAATAGCCCGCTTATACACACATGCTTATGGAGGGACAAGCTAGTTGAATCTGGTATGTACAAACATACATATACACACATGCACACACACAAACGTATGATACATGAAGATCATGAAGTATCTTTTACTGGTATCACTAGTTTCTCCTCCCAGAGAAGTATTATTTTGCTGTGTGGTCCACTATAACAAATATAGCAACTCTCTTTCATTGAAAACAGGTATCTATGCAATATCTGATTTCTTGGAGTACATTTGCTCTGCTCAGCTATCATCATTGTCATCAGCTCCATCATCTTAAATCTTGAAACCAAAGAACTTAAAATAGCAGCATAATATCCATAGTTATACTCTTAAGTGTGGTGCACTTTAGAAACCAGGAATGCCATTTTAATTTTGCTGACCTCTAAGCTAGGTGAGACTTACAGGCAAAATATCTACATACTGTTTCTGTTCTCCTGAGTGCCATTTTCATTTTTTTCTAAAATACATTGTAAAACTATTCACATTTTTTAAGTTGCTTTAATATGTTATGTATGTAGGCCTTTTGCCTACCTGTATGTATGTGCACCACATGGGTGCTTGGTCCCTGCAGAAATCAGAGAGGGCACTGGATTCACAGAAAGTACAATGACAGAAGTCTGTGAACAGAGTGTGAGTCCCAGCGATCAAATCCAGGTTCTTTAGAAGAACACCACTTTGTCCCTTCTTAGAATTGAGAACAAAACACCCATGGGAGGAGTTACAGAGACACAGTTTAGAGCTGAGACGAAAGGATGGACCATCTAGAGACTGCCATATCCGGGGATCCATCCCATAATCAGCCTCTAAACGCTGACACCATTGCATACACTAACAAGGTTTTGCTAAAAGGACCCAGATATAACTGTCTCTTGTGAGACTATGCCTGGGCCTAGCAAACACAGAAGTGGAGGCCCACAGTCAGCTATTGGATGGATCACAGGGTCCCCAATGGAGAAGCTAAAGAAAGTACCCAAGGAGCTAAAGGGATCCGCAATCCTATAGGTGGAACAACATTATGAACTAACCAGTACCCTCCAGAGCTAGTGTCTCTAGCTGCATATGTATCGGAAGACGGCCTAGCCAGCCATCAGTGGAAAGAGAGGCCCATTGGTCGGTCGTGCAAACTTTATCTGCATCAGTACAGGGGAATGCCAGGTCCAAGAAGTGGGTGTGGGTGGGAGGGGGAGGGGGAGTGGGAGCAGGTGGGGGACATTTGGGATAGCATTGGAAATGTAAATGAAATAAATACCTAATTTAAAAAATCTTTATCTGGAAAATACATGTATTAGAAATTGCACATCGGATATTAGTCCCCTATCTGATTTGGGATAGGTAAAGATCCTTTCCTAATCTGTGGGTGGTCTTTTTGTCTTATTGACAGTGTCTTTTGCCTTGCAGAAGCTTTGCAATTTTATGAGGTTCCATTTATCAATTCTCGATCTTACAGTACAAGCCATTGCTGTCCTATTCAGGAATTTTTCCCCTGTACCCATATCTTCAAGGCTTTTCCCTACTTTCTCCTCTATAAGTTTCAGTGTCTCTGGTTTTATGTGGAGTTCCTTAATCCACTTAGATTTGACCTTAATACAAGGAGATAGAAATGGATCAATTCGAAATCTTCTACATGATAACAGCCAGTTGTGCCAGCACCATTTGTTGAAAATGCTGTCTTTTTTCCACTGGATGGTTTTATCTCCCTTGTCAAAGATCAAGTGACCATAGGTGTGTGGGTCTAATATCCAATATATATAAAGAACTCAAGAAGGTGGACTCCATAAAATCAAATAACCCCACTAAAAAATGGGGCTCAGAACTGAACAAAGAATTCTCACCTGAGGAATACCGAATGGCAGAGAAGCAACTGAAAAAATGTTCAACATCCTTAATCATCAGGGAAATGCAAATCAACACAACCCTGAGATTCCACCTCACACCAGTCAGAATGGCTAAGATCAAAAATTCAGGTGACAGCAGATGCTGGCGAGGATGTGGAGAAAGAGGAACACTCCTCCATTGTTGGTGGGATTGCAAGCTTGTACAACCACTCTGGAAATCAGCCTGGCAGTTCCTCAGAAAATTGGACATAGTACTACTGGAGGATCCAGCAACACGTCTCCTGGGCATATATATAGAAGATGTCTCAACTGGTAAGAAGGACACATGCTCCACTATGTTCATGGCAGCCAGAAGCTGGAAAGAACCCAGATGCCCCTCAACAGAGGAATGGATACAGAAAATGTGGTACATTTACACAATGGAGTACTACTCAGCTATTAAAAAGAATGAAGTTATGAAATTCGTAGGCAAATGGATGGACCTGGAGGGTATCTTCCTGAGTGAGGTAACCCAATCACAAAGGAACTCACACAATATGTACTCACTGATAAGTGGATATTAGCCCACAAACTTTGGATACCCAAGATATAAGATACAATTTGCTAAACTCATGAAACACAAGAAGAACGAAGACCAAAGTGTGGACACTTTGCTCCTTCTTAGAATTGGGAACAAAACACCCATGGATAGAGTTACAGAGACAAAATTTGGAGCTGTGACAAAAGGATGGACCATCTAGTGATTGCCATATCCAGGGATCCATCCCATAATCAGCTTCCAAACGCTGACACCATTGCATACACTTACAAGATTTTGCTGAAAGGACCCAGATATAGCTGTCTCTTGTGAGACTATGCCGGGGCCTAGCAAACACAGAAGTGGATGCCCACAGTCAGCTATTGAATTGATCACTGGACCCGCAATGGAGGAGCTAGAGAAAGCACCCAAGGAACTAAAAGGAAATGCAACCCTATAGGTGGAACAACAGTATGAACTAACCAGTACCCCGGAGCTCTTGTCTCTAGCTGCATATGTATCAAAGATGGCCTAGTAGGCCATCACTGGAAAGAGAGGCCCATTGGACTTGCAAACTTTATATTCCCCAGTACAGCGGAACGCCAGGTCCAAAAAGGGGGAGTCGGAGGGTAGGGGATTCAGGGGGTGGGTATGGGGCACTTTTGGGATAGCATTGGAAATGTAAATGAGGAAAATACCTAATTAAAAAAATGAAAAAAAAAAGAGTCATTTAACTATTATAAATGATTTTGATGACTTAAAAAATTTCAATTCTGAGTTGTATATTTTAAAATAAATTTATTATTTTAAGAATAAAAAAAGGAATGGAAAAGAAAAAAATTAACAACAGCAAAAAAAAAAAATAAGAAATTGCACATCGTGGTTTAGTTCTCCCATGACTTAGTCAAAATATAATAAAAGGATAAGTTTTTCAATTAAGACTTGGCATGAGTCTACACTATGTTTAAAAAAAAAAGAGCACCCAGTTCTCTTGAGGGCTGAGCCATCTCTGAAGTCTAGAATGTCATATATATATATGACATTATATATATATATGTATATATATGTATATGTATATATATAATGACTTTTTTAAACTTTATTAGGATTTATAAGTCTGTTTTCATCTACGATTATGGGTGAATATTTTAAGGTATATTCACTTATTGAAACAGCCTCACATTTACAAAATAATTTGCTATACTCACCTGTTTTTCCTTTAGTAATTATTTTACTAGGATTTTCTACATAAATAATGGGCACATGGATTTGTTGGCTTCATTTTCTTCAGGATATTTAAGATCATATTGGTAGTTAATTTTGCTAATTAAGGATAAGGTGGTTATATTTTTCATTTTATAAGCTTTTCTACTTTTGAAGTAGAAAAATCTTTGAATTTTCCTGATGCTTAACATTTGGCAGCAAAAAAAGAAAGAAAAAAAGAAAGAAAGAAAGAAAGAAAGAAAGAAAGAAAGAAAGAAAGAAAGAAAGAAAGAAAGAAAGAAAGAAAGAAAGTAGTGTCTAGTGATTAATTTGAGGGACTAACCAATTCTGTCTTTGTGTGGCTTAATTTAATAGCCCTCCTGAAGCTCCACTGAAAATTCCCTCCACCCATCCCAAAGAGAACTCATGTGCTGTAAGTTCTGCTGGCTCATATTAGACCACGTTGTACAGCAGGCTGAACCCACCATGGGAAAGCCCTATACTCAAAACTATCTTCTGTCAGAATCCCTGACCGTGAGAGCCTTGGGAACATCAAAATGAGAAATGAATGAGCTCTAGAGTCCAGATATGCCCACTAAGTTGTGTTTCTTTTCTAGTTGGTGGATTTACTGGGGATCTGATTTAAAAACAAACAAAACAACACAACCAACCAACCAACCAACCAACCAAAAACAGCAACAACAACAACAACCACCTTACCCTTACTGTAGAAGAAATGTAGCTGCATGTCTCAAATCATGGAACTCTTAGAAGTTTCACTAAGGTCCTTGAATTTCATTTCGATTTGTTTGGTATCCTCTGATGCTTTACAAAATCCCAAAGTGGTTGTTATTTCCAACTCAGTCCAATCAGTGCAATATCATCAATTCAATGGACCAGTCTGATATTTTATGGAAAAACATGTCATGAATATTCCTTCAGATCAAGTTATGACTCTAGTTGCAGAATTAAATACCCTAAAGGTATAAAAGTAATGGTTTACTATTGTCTTATCCAGCTGAAAACAAATTGTTTCTAGGTCTATATAGGCAACTGTGAAGCAAGACATTTTTTTCAAGATCAATAATTTTATACATACCAGATATAAGGATGTGTGTTAATCTGCTCAAGGAAGGAAACCACATCTGGCCTAGCAGCTGGATTCACTCTTTAATTAAGTTTGCAATAAATACAAATCATTCTCTATAATCAATGAATCTTGTGAATTGATCAAATAAAAAATTTATAGGGAGATATGTTGGGAATTATCTCCCCTGTATGTGTGTATGTGTGTGTGTGTGTGTTTGTATGTATATAAAATTTTATCTTTCATGGGTGTGGATGTTTTTCTTCTCAATGTGTTTTGAAATACTTGCATTACTGATGCTGGTAGGGGTGAGGAGAGGGCATCAGATCTCCTGGAATCGTAATTATAGATTTTAGTGAATCATCACACAAGTGCCCAGATCAAAGCCATGACCTCTGAAAGAGAAATGATGCTCTTAAACACTGAGCCATTTTTCTACTTTACTCCTGCATCTTTCATGTCTTTGATAGTGGTCTAATTTTTATAATCAAACCAATGATGTGATATTCATTTTAGCTTACTATATTCCCTTGTAGAGCCAGCTCTTGTGGCTCACATTTGACTCTTTCAATGATAATAAACATTCTTCAGGGAACCATGTTGGATTTCTGCCAGTTTTAAAGAGTATCTATCCCAAGTATTCAATTTAGTACTGGTAAAAATAACCACACATGTTATATGGTCTAATAGACTCCCAATAAGCTGAACTTTGTATGTATTGATCATTTGATCTTGATAAGTTCTCTCCACAATTTGTTGCAATATTTAGCTCCTCTCAGAGTATCTGAAAGGACTCATCATATATTTTTTCCAAGTGCAAAGTTATTTTAGTAATAGTTTGTAGGTACCTTTTGGGAAAAAATGAAAAAAAAAAGTTTAATAGTAAAACTTTTCCATACAGGAGGAAGATATTTACTTAAGGACCCAGCATTCTCTTTCAGTCAAAAGTTTCTATAATCTGAAAATTGCTGAGAGATTGTTGAAATAACACGATGGCCATTTATTATGAGTCAAATGGCTCTTTTCTTTGGAGGTTTCTCAGCATATCCACATTGTTCAGAAACTTAGCAAACATTTTATACCTAGTACTGTGTCTGGTACCCCAACCTGTTGTTTGAGCCTTTGTAGAAGAACAGAGCCTGCAGAATGAGTATACAATACAGAGGAGAAGATGGGGAGCATGTTAGATGGGTCCACCCTACAAGCTGGCTAGCCCTCACTGGCTGTCTGCATTCTGGGAAAGTTACAAATCTACAGCTGCTGGATCACTGAGATGGGAAGCTTCTGTGGTTCTGATTACACAGTGCAGAGCTGGAAGCTGAAGATCCTGGGTTCTGGTATCAGCAAGAAGGCACCAGCAGAAGCACCAACACATTGGATACGCTGACCAGAAAGGACACATGGCATGGAATACCACTTTATTATTTCTATGCCAATTTACTTGATGGTAGTTTCTTTTATTTTCTTCACTTCTTTCTTTTTTCACATTTAAAAAAATATTTTATATATAAAATTAAATATGATGTTTGGCTTCCATTACCATTCCCCACGTATTGTATATTCCTCCCCAAATTGCAACTATTAACAACTTCAAGATTTTATTTTTTAAATTTATTCTTATTTTCGTGTTACTAAGTCCAGTTGTCTATTTGTGCATGGATATGAGTCATGCACTGGACTCTGGGAAGCCTACAGTTGTCATATGCTCCTAAAAGAGTGACTATTTCTGCATTGTGGTCTTGCATTATAATTCAGCATACACATTTCATTGTTATCATGTTATTATTTTTTATGAGAATTTTTCGGAACAACTATTTCCTACTTTTATCTTAGCTCATTTCTTATTTTCCCCACGTAATACCCTTACAAAAACACTGCAGGCTTTTTTTTTTTTCTATATTGACCTTTCTCTAGTAATTTTGAATGTCTTCTGTTTGGTTTAGGTCAGTATGATGGTAAAGTAGAAATGTGCTTTTTTTCAAATTAGCTAATACCTTTCATATCTTTTGTGCATCTTCTGACATATTTTGTTTTATATTAGCCTTTGCACAGAAAGGAAAAGCTCATCTGATCAGAACCCTCATAATATAATTGTTGCTTAAAATACACTCACATACCCAGGGTCTTCCCTCAATCATATCAAGATTTGCCATAAAACAATTTTAACACTATTCTTTATTCATTCTAAATATATTGATTTGCATAACCCAAAATGGTAGCCTGTGACTTTCTCTACTCAGGCGACCAATTCCCTGACAACAGTATCCATCTTCCTATTCTGAGTTTCTCAACTTTGGAGATGTGTGTCTGTTTACTTTTAGATGCCACATACTAACAAGATTTTGTAGTACTGTTCGTTCTGTGTGTAACTTATTTCACAAAGTCTACTGGAGACTTGCTATGTACTCCAGCTGTCCTTTAACTCATATTTTACTGCAAGCTAGCTTATAACTTTTTCCAACTAGGTGTAAAACCACCTCTGAGTAAGATCTCCTTTTAAAATGATTACTGTCAGTGTGTATGTGTGGGGTGTGTGTGTGTGTGTGTGTGTGTGTGTGTGTGAGAGAGAGAGAGAGAGAGAGAGAGAGACAGAGAGACAGAGATAGAGAGACAGAGACAGAGAGACAGAGACAGAGACAGAGAACACATGCATATTTAACAATTTCTTCATTATTTATGTGCATATATTGTATTGTTTTTATATGTCGTTTGTTTTGAATAATGCTGCGGTAAGGTTCAGGAGCAAAGACCTTTATTATATGATGAAGATTTTATTTCCTTTCTATTCATACTGAATAGAAAGATTCCTGGTTTATATGGATTCTTTAAAATCTTTTTATGAACCTGCATAATATTTTACACAATTGCTATATTCATTAAAATTTTATCAATTGTTCATAATTCATATATTTTCCCTCCATTTCTTCAACCACTTTTCCCAGATTAGTAACCTCCTATGTTTTTGTTAATAGCTATTCTCAGATGTGAAGAGATACCACATTGTGGAACAGTGCGAGGTGAAATCTCGTTATGGAACGCTGTGAGCTTATATTTCACTATGGTTTTAGCTCACATTTCCATGGTGACTTTGAGCAATGCAGAGACTCCCTTCCTCTATCCCAAATGAAACTGACTACTTTCTGCAAATATGGTGAGATGATGATCTTTTTTGTTTTGTTGACCATGTGTGACAGAGTTTATTTTGGTGGCTCCTTTGAAAAGTATTCCCCTCTTTTTATACGAGCATATTGTAATTTCCTTTCGATTGTTAGCTAACACTGCTTTAACCAGAGTTGTAAGTAACAGTGGAAATACTTTAGTCGTTCTTGTTTTAAAAAAATATGAATTCAGCTTTATTTTGAAAGTTTTCCTTGATATGTTTGTATGAACTTCTTTTATTTTTTTATTGGTTATTTTATTTATTTACATTTCAAATGTTATCCCTATTCCCAGTTAAGCCCTCTATCCCCTCCCTCACACTCCTAGCTTCTATGAGGGTGCTCCCCACCACCCCCTCCTGCCTCAGATTCCTAGCATTCTCCTATGCTGGGTTTTCAAGCCTCCACAGGACCAAGGGACTCCCTTCTAATTGATGTCAGATAAGGTGATTCTCTGTTACATATGCAGCTGGAGTCATGCCACCCCCCCTCCCACCATGCTGTCTCTTTGGTTAGTGGGTTAGTTCCTGGGAACTTTTGGAGGTTCTGGTTGGTTGATACTGTTGTTCTTCCTGTGGGATTGCTAACCCCTTCAGCTCCTTCAGTCCTTCCCTTAACTCCTCCATAAGTGTCCCCACCCTTAATCCCATGGTTGTCTTCTTGCATCCACATCTGTATTGGTCAGGCTCTGGTACAGCCTATCAGGGAACAGCTATACCGGGCTCCTGTCAGCCAACTCTTCTTGGCATTTGACAGTCTTGTAGATTTTAACTTTGGGTTTATGAGCCAATCTCCCTATATTAAAGGTATCTTTTATGTGGAAGCTGGAAGAGATATTCACAACCCCAGCATAATCAAGTATCTGAAAGCATCCAAGTCCAGCCTTGTAGATTAGCCCATTTTATATCTCTTATCCACCTTAGCTTCTCAACTAATTCCCACTGAACAAAAGCAGATCAATTCACCATGTGCAGACATTAGAAAAAGTAAAATACTATTGATGTGGTTTACTAACTTTTAGGGTAGCTTGTTCCATTGCAACAGAGAAATTAAATAATGAATTGAAGCCAAACCACTGTTGTTATTTCTTCCATTTTTTGTGATTAAATGCTAAGTGCATGTTTGGGGGAACTTCATTGCAGATATGAATTTGAGATATATGCTTCTGTTTGATAAATGCCACCAATGATCTTTTCAATTTTAAAGAACTATAGTTATGGTTCTTTGATTTTTTTGAAGTATATATTAGGATAAGGATAGCATGTTGTCTGTATGATACCGGATTGAAATTGGACAACATTCTGAATAAAAACTAAAGCATAGACTAAATTTCAACACACTAGTTTTATAGTTCTGCTTCTGTGATCTTTTTCTTAGTAATGGCAGAAGCTTGACACAAATGTATTGTCACAAACTTGGAGACAGTTGTGCCCCGCTGCATATCAGAATCACAGTTCCACAGTCTCTGGGACATCAGGCAGCTTAGCTCATTTCAGTTTCCAACTGATTTCATTCCCCTCTCTGCTAGTCTCAAAATTGTCCCTTTGTCCTGCAATTAAATAGCTGAGTGGACCATGGTCTCATTTTTATTTATGAAAACGAATAATTCAGATTTTTTCTCTAAAAATGCCTTTTATATTTTAAGATGGACATTCATAAGTGTTTCTTTACTTGTATGAGTATTTGTAAAAAAAAAAAAAAATGAAGTTACAAAAAATCATGAACTAAAATGCTCCAGATTATTGTCTCCCATGCACAGCAAACTTCTAACGTGTGCCTTCGAGAGGACACTGAGACAGTAACAGAAATAATGCAAGTGAAAGTCAGTGTGGTGAGGATTCAATAACAGAAGAGCGAGATCAGAGGGGATTCGAAGCTGAAACTTCGGTTTCACTAAGGATTCAGCACAAGTCCTCACTTATTTTGCACCCATTTCCTCCTGTCATTGGATTCATCTAGATGTGGGGCTCTTTAGGAGACTACCTAAGCCATCTGTGTTTTCCCCAAACTTGGCTAATAATAAGGTGAAAATCATGATGCACACCTGGGCACTTCATCTAAGATGAAATGGTTGATCCCACGGATTCCCTTAGTGTGAAGGAAGGGTTAAAGTAGGACTTTTATTTCTGTCACAACTTGTCTAAAGTTCACTCACATTCTTTAGCCTATTAGAGACAGGGGAGTGGTAAAGAATAATTTAGATTGTATTATCAATATGAAACCATAACTTATGTCTGATTTCCCACAAATGCCCCAAGTTGTGAGTGTACAACAATTTAGGACAAACAAAAATTAATTTTATTAGTATAAATAAGACAGATTTCTTCATTCCCCTTGTGTCATTTATGTATGATAATTAAAAAATCTTTTTAACAAATCCCAATTCCCTATACCTCACCCCAGCTGTTAGGTGACTAGAACTCAGAAAATACAGATATTTATGTGTGACTAGTGCTAGAGTCTTGGCTGCCTTTATTTGTATGCATTTGGTATTAGTACAGTCTTAATGTATTTTACTTGACAAATTTTTATGCAGATATTACATCACATTTTTTGACCACATGTTGGAACATTTGTGAGGAAAAAAAAATCCCATCTTTATGTTTGAAATTTATGGGAACACAATTAAAATGAGAGGGGTCCAAAGGTATCAAGATAATTACATTTTTCTAATCTTACTAAACAAGATAAATTACCTGCAGGCCCTCTTATAAAAGATGAAATCTTCATAATAAGTGAATTAATCAAGCAGCAGCTTGCTACTGCACTTGCATTTATAACAGAAATGATTCAAAGACTTATTTTATGGGGAAATTAATGGAAACAGGCTTCTCATTCTTCTGCACCAATTGAAAACCTCAGCAACCAGCTGCCCACTTGTCAAGGAAACAGAAAGAAGCTGGAAACAAAGATAAATAAAAACACCTTTTTCCTGGCACTTTTGAAGAGAAAAAGGAGCTCTCATTTACAGCAGCCATCTGTTTGTTATTTAATATGGGTGAATTACATGCTGTAATGAGTTTGTTTCTGCATCACTCAGTGCAATGGAACACAAGTTCACTCTCATAACGGGCAGCAGTTTTTAAAAGCTAATCATTTAATTGGACACAATCGTCAATGACAAATGGAGATGTAAAAACTCAGCCAGCTGTAGAGTGAATATGTAATCATTGTGAAATCATATTATTTTACACGCTTGAAGACTCCTTAATAGTATCTGATGTTGGCCATAACCGCAGACTCTGAAGAATTGAAGGAACACAGTGAAAAACAGCATTTCAAAATGGCCTCATGTAATTGGCCCGTATCAATGCCTGTGTTAGAATCACCATTTGACTTGGGTATGTAAAACCTTTCTAAAGCATTTATGATTGTCTAATTTTAGTTTTTATTTTTATATATTTTGCCTGCATTCCTTTGCAGTTAAGAGTTACTACGTAGAAGCAGTTTGGGTGTTATTTTATAATGCTTTAGCTATTTGTAGTGATTTGTTGCTTTCGCATTTAACATCACAAGCAGATAAACAGGGAGACCTGAAAGACTGGAAGTTAGAAGTTTTTTTTTTTTTTTCATTTCTTTTCAATAAGTTGTACCCAGACTCTTGTGCTGCATTAAACCAAGCCTCCATGCTATATCTAAAGATGTGCACACCTTGGTCAGTATTTAGACAGTGCTTCCATGCTCTTATAAAAATGAAAATAAATCTGCAATCTGCATTACAAAGACTTTACTCTTGAATTCTCCACAAAGGAATTGGCCTCTTGAAGAAATCTCAACAATAACAATCATATTCTACTTCTAGGTATCTTCAAAGAATTATGAGAAATAAAGTCATGGCAAATTTGCTTTTGTAATAAATTTTGTAACTTGTATATATTTTCTTTATATATTATCGACAGAGTTTTATAGAAGTGAATACTTTATTTATGGTACTTCTAATAATGGTACCATTCATAGAATGTTTTAATTATTAAAAGGCATGTCAGGATATATTTGGAACAATAATATTCTGATAGTTCTATACTTGATTTATAGTATATTTCAGGACAGATGAGAAATAACCCTTATTTAAAAAATCTCTTACTATTCTCTCTGTACAAAAATATGTCAACCTTTGTTATTATACCCAATAACAAACAAATAGCAATATTCTCCCAATAATTATTCTTGTTTGTTACATGATGTTCTTATGGCAATGATACATTTATTGTTATGTCTTCTATTTTAGTATTTAAAACAAAAGTTGTGTTTTCTAAGCAAACCTTAAAAAAACAACATATTTTATATATTTATTTTCTTTTGCAGTTCACAAGTCTTTTATCATGCTTATCTTTTCACACATAGTATTTTTAAAACTTGTAGTTTGTTATAACAAAAGGAAACAATCTTTGAATTTTCATAGAGGATAAAGACATACAAATAGGGCATGCTTCAACATTTCATTCTATCACTGTTTATACACAGAAATTCTTTATGTCATATCAAAGCCTATACTAAAAATGTTAACCCAGAATCACAATATAAATCACATTAACAAAAAAGACAGCAGAAAAACACCTTCTATAAGGTGAGAATATTAACCTAGGAAGTAAGGGGAAAGAGATGCCTTACAAGTTAAGAAATCAGTCCAAATCTTCTCTGAATGTTATCTGAAAGAGAACAACTGTCACAATCTGTCTACTAAATGATTAGCAGACAGGAAAAGTAAATGAATAAGGATGGAAAGTAGAGTTTTGATGATAAAATTAAAACTTAGTTCTAGCGTAATATACAATATAATTAGCTACATGAATTTGTGTAGTGAGCTTCACCTAATCACCAACATAACTTCAATTCATTTTTTTTCAAAGCTAATCAGAAACGAAGGTATCATTACATACATGAAAGAGACTCTGAAGCAGAAACCCATGGACCCACCTATCTATTGCTATGAAGATGATGACAATTATTCACAAGAGACCATATTTTTTTTTAATTGTGTTTGTCTTTTGTATACTCCCAGAGTTATCCCTGGCCCTGGGAATCATGTAAGTAACCCAGGGGAAATAATGTTGAAAGACAAAAGCATGATGAACCCCAGTGTAAGGAAGGAAGCTTCCTTGTTGTTCAGACCACACTGGAGAGGTTTGTAGCTGACAAGGCACAGCTACAAAACCTTTGAGTAGCTGTTGTTGCCATTGCTGTTTCTTCAGACTATAAAAACTCTTCACTATAGAAACCTTGTATACCTCTCAAAGTGTACACTGACTGTTCTTTAAGCAAATCTTTTATTTGAGCTAAGACATACTAAGAAGACATTGTAAATTGTTGACCCAAGTTCTTATACATGATCACCTTTCAAAGAATAATGACTTGTAATTTTCTAGACTGAGTTCATATATCAACTCTTATACTGAGTTATTCCTCATGGTTCAAGTTCATAGGAAAGTGATCCCACCCTAAATTTTCAGAGCATTTTTACTTCTCTGAACCATTTTCATCTAGTTATGAAAGTATTTATATTTCTGCCTACATTTTGCAAAGAGTGAGTGTTAATTAAATTATTTCACTGATTTTACTCCTTTTTTGAAGATAGGATTGGACCCAATGTACATAAATATATCAATTTACTAGTAATTACATGCCCAATGAGGTTACACTAAATACCCTATATTCTAAAACATCACAGAACTCTTCAGAGTAAGTCATTCATCCTAGTGCTTCCTTATAGAGCTAAAACCACAGAATGTATCCCCTATTTTACTATTTTTTAGTTCATTTCAAAATTCTTTTACTCATTTTGAGTAATTCTCAATGTAATTCTCAGTACTTAACTGATAGCAGTGATTAAATAATTGTATATCGTATGGAGTTCCTTTAAGGCAGTGACTGGTTATTATTACAATGTTGTTCAAAGTGAAGTGTGTAGCAGATACTCAATAATTTTCAATTTAATGATGAGTAAATTTTTCGAAGAATGAAAAAAATGACAGAATGAAAAAAATCAAACACTTTCAGGTCTTATCTTTGTAAATACATGGAATTTTAAACAATGGAAACTATATAAGTCATTCCCTAAGATAATTCTACCATGGAGGAAATTGAGAGCAGACTTCTATGCCCAATTGTCCTAAGTCAGTCATCTAGAAAAGCATGGCTTCCCTGCAGTGTGCACTTTCCAGCACACTGTCTCAATACCTTAATTTTGTAGGTCTTAGCAAATAATATGACTTTATCTGAGTCAAGGAGATAAAACAAGAAAATGGATTTTTCCCATTTTTCCCATATACTATCCAAAGAACCAATATAGACTTAAAAAGATTCCATGTTCTCTATAAAAATAGCCATTAGATGAACTCACATTTTTATTAAATTAAAATGTTTGGGACACAAATTATTCTAAAATGTATAACGTTATTATGAGAAACCCTGCATAGTATAAGTAAAGATGTCATTTCTTTCAGATTCTTTAATGAAATCAGAACAAATATAAATTCACATTTTATAAATAATTATATGAAACAAATAGAAGTGCAAGAAAACTTTGTTTTTCGAATGATTCCAATAAAACCAATTTATCTGCTGAATACTACAACCTATCATGTATCTGTTCAACCTTTCATTAAGGTTTGAAGTAAAATGGTTTTTATCACCAAATAATAATTGTAAATGTAAAAATAAACTTATGTGAAAAGGTATGTTATGTAACATTATAAAATTAGACAAATGCCAAAGAAGAAACTGAATACTATACTAAAAAAAACATGATTAAGTCAGTAGAAAGGGAACACTTGATATTTTAATAATATGTGTGATAAAGAACTGGTAAAGCATTTCTGTATTTTACAGCTGTCTTCATTATGGTGGTGTATTTTAGCTGCTACTGACTTGTTCATCGTGGATTCAAAGGAAGACATCTACAGAGCTGAGAGGTAGGTGGACAACTACATGGGTGATTGGTACTTCAGGATCAGGTACACTTTACAAACACTGAGAGGGTCAGGTACACTTGAAGAACTGAGGCATCAGTATCACTTAAGAAGAACCAGAAAGCTATTCAGGAGGAAATATCAATAGTTAATAATGTATCTTTAAAGAGGACAAAATCTAGAGAAAGTACCCAAGGAGCTAAAGGGGTCTGCAACCCTATAGGAAGAATAATATGAACTAACCTGTACCCCCCAAAGCTGTGTCTCTAGCTGCATATGCATCAGAGGATGGCCTAGTTGGCCTTCAATGGGAGGAGAGGCCCTTGGTCTTGTGATGATCATATGCCCATATATAGGGGAATGACAGGGCCAGGAAGTAGTAGTAGGTGGGTTGGGGAGCAGGGCAGGGGGAGGGTATAGGGGTCTTTGGGGATAGAATTTGAAATGTAAATTAAGAAAATATCTAATAAAAAAGCCTTTAAAAAGCCATTAAAAAAAAGAGGACAGAATTATCATGACTCCTACTTTTTTTTCCCCAGTATTTTGGAGAACTCTGAAAATAACAATGTCATTAGTCATATATTTCCAGGATTTTGCATAGAAAAATAAAAGTCACTATTCAGATTATAAATAAGATTAAGACTATTAGTCCTGCGTAACTAGAAGTGTAAGCACCTCCCTTTTCTCCAGGTCTATGGTCTGGTGTATATTCCAGAACAATAGTACCAAAAGTCCATTACAACTAATTGTATTTCTACTTCTTTGATGTAGAAGTTAGTTAAAAACTACAAAGAATCAGAAGGTGATTCTCTCCCTGTGGTGAAAGGAAACTTCTCTCACAATGGAGAAAGTCTCACACCTGTTTTCTCTGAAGATGCCCTTCTGAGCCATCTCTGTAGGTAGAGAAGTCCTCAATTCACAGAAGATGGGGTCTCTTACTTCATAAAATGTATTTAGGGAACAAGGACTGAGATGAGCAAAAAAAAATATTTTCAAATCCTATATTCATTTCAAATCCTATATTCAAATTACTTATATATTTTTTTTATTCTACACACACTTCAATGATATAGAAATACATATTCTTTATGTTGAAAATGTTTTGTATTCATCTGAAAGAAGCAGGAAATTATTACTAATAGACACAGCATTCTTTTTACCTGCTCTGTCCATTGCATTATAAATGGAAGTCCAAAAATTGCCCTTTATTGTTTGACATGTAAAGAAATTTACATCTGTCAGTCAGTGGTCTGGAGACATGAGGAAGGGAAGAAGAGAAATTAACAATGGTTTTCACCCAAATTCAAGCAACCCCAAGGCAATAAGGAATTTATTTGGAGGGTAAATTATTCCTTTTAACTGGAAAATTATAAAATCATTTATCATATTGTCGAGATATTTTTCTTACTAATATTGTATCTCATCCATTTAACTGTCATGGAAGCCACTGCCTCTGTGCTTCTGATGTAAGTGAGTCAGGGTAACAGGCATGCTCTCATGTGTGAAGTAAAACAAAGAGAAAAAAAACTTAAGTAGACTTCATTGACTGAATATAAGGAATGTGAAAACAACTTTGTAATGACAGACTGTGCATTCCCCTAAGTGTTTTTCCATAGTTTCTTAAACATTTGTCTGGGAGACTGGGAAGTTTTACCTCCTTCCAAAGTGGTGAGCCCAAAAAAGACTACTATCATTGCTTAGCAAATTACTACATACTAGTTTTCCTTTCTCTCAGTCTCTCTCTGAGTGTCTCTGCTTCTGTCTCTGTCTCTGTCTCTGTCTCTCTCTCTCTCTGTCTGCAACATTAATACACACACACACACACACACACACGTGCGCATTTAGGATACTTTTAGTATTTTATTCTAGGACCCAGTTTTGATATACCATCAATTTCTTTATGTTTTCTACCATTCAGTGGAGAATAAGAGAAAAGGAAAAAGACAGATAACTTACCACTTTTTATTTTTATCATAGTTTTATTGTATTTCATTTTTTATAATGTGTTAGACTGGTCGATTCTGTTGTTGCTGGTTTGGGGCAAGAGGATTGTTTCCAATTTAAAAGCATCTAGGTATGCACAATGAGATGCTTCCACAAAAAAAAGAGGAAAATTATTCTTTGACTTGATGCAAGATAGGGAATACATGAGCGACAAAAATCCCTTTTTAAATTTTTTTTAAGATTTATATTTTCTTTTTTTTTTAGATATTTTCTTTATTTACATTTCAAATGTTATCCCCTTTCCTAGTTTCCCCTCTGAAAATCCCCCTATCTCCTTCTGCCTCCCCCTGCTCCCCAACCCACTGACTCCTACTTCCTGGCCCTGGCATTCCCCTATACTGGGGCATAAAACCTTCACAGGACCAAGGGCTTCTCCTCCCATTGATGACTGACTAGGCCATCCTCTGTTACATATGCATCTAGAGCCATGAGTCCCTCATATATTTGGCAGGATTAATATAGTAATCCCACTTTGAGCCTATTGCTGGACCTTCTTTTCTTCAGGCTCCTCTCCATTTCTATCCCTGCAGTTCTTTCAGACAGGAACAAAGACCTGACACTATTACTAAGGCTATGGAGCACTCTCAAAAGGGGACCTATCATGACTGCCCTCCGAAAGACCCAACAAGCATCTGAAAGACTCAGATGCAGATATTTGCACCCAACCAATGAACAGAAGCTGCTGACCCCTGTGATTGATTAGGGAAAAGCTGGAAGAAGCTGAGGAGGAAGACAACCCTAGAGGAGGACCAGCAATCTCAATTAATCTGGACCCCCGAGATCTCTCAAACAGTGGAACACCAACGAGGCAGCATACACCAACTGATATGAGGTCCCAGCACATATTCAGCAGAGGACTGACAGATCTGGGTTCATTCAGAGAAGATGCACCTAACCTTTCAAGAGACTGGAGGCTCCAGAGAGTTTAGGGGTCTGTTGGTGTGGGTGGTAGGACATCCTCATGGAGACAGGGGGCTCAGAGGAGGTATGGGAAGTGGAACAGTTGAAGGGTGGACCAGGAGGGGAATAAATAAATAAAAGAGCGTGGTGCCTTGTGATGAGACCGGAAACCCTGACAACAGAGGAAGGGAAGCACACACCTAAAGTAGTAAACTGGGATACAGGCAACAGAGAAGATTCTCCAAAATTTTCTGATTTGGATGGGTAAGAGGCTTGTTTTGTAGTCTATTTGGAGGAACTACCTGTGAATGGTAGTGAATAAAAGCAAATATCTAGATATAGAGACCCCATGGTGCAGTACTTCCAAGTGGAAGAAATGTCATTTTCATAGGCAGTGGTATGTGAGAGAATAGCATTTTATGTGTTTTTTTCTAGTTTGTTTGTAATGTTGGGAACCATCACATAACAACCAGAAAAAAAATATTTGCAAGCCATATCAGTGCTACAATTTAGTTTAAATACCTGAAAAAAAAATCAGCACTATTTGAATGTTTAAAAAAAAAGGAATGATTTATTTTTGTGACAATAATTGTAGCCCACAATTGAGAACAAAATGTGCATTGAGTGCTACTAGTTAATGAGGAAACCTGGAGAACACCTGTTTCAAATACTGTAGAGTGTATGAAGACTATCATATCAGTTTTGTGACAAAAACTCATCTTCTTTTTATGTCTGATTTATTGTGTGCCAATACCCCATATTACTGTAGTATATTAAGGTTGCATTGCAGAGAAAATCAGAATAGGATGTCCCATCACTTGCACAGAGTCAGAATAGATGTTGTTATGAGATCTTATGTTATTTAGCTGCTGTTTTTATTAAATACCAGGATTTCAATTAGATCAGCTTCTCCATTATCTGTAGCAGCACATAAACATTCCTACACACGGTGGCTGGATGCGTGCAAATGATAAGATTAGTCCGCGTCTCCCCCTCAGCACCGCAATGAAGTCTGGCTATTTGATTAAGAATTCTAATGATCTCTCTTATTTTTATGCTGCCATCTCTAAATGCTTCTGACGCTATCTCGATCCTGGTCAAACTAATGAAACATGCTACAAATAACACTCAATGCTTGATTACCTGGCCGAGGGTGATTAAATATTAATAGATAGCCAAAATTTATAACATAAGCTGAAAATCGTGAATGGAGGGTAAGCAGAGATCTTGAGTGTCTGACTGTCATGGCATGCTGATTTACAAATCTGCATGAGCATACACTTTAGTAACCAACCCAAGCTATGTATGATGGAGAAAGTGATGACCACTAATGCTAAGACCAAGGGAACAGGCTTAAACCAAGACATACTGCACTTTGCCTATTCTTATCTTTCCTCATCCTGTCAACGGCAGAGATTTCACCATTATTTTTATACTACAAATACTCAAAGATTGCCAAAAATGAAAGAAACCTTTCATGAAGATAATGTCACTGGTGTTATAAACAATTCTTGAGACATAAAAAAAGTATTTAAGCACCATCGTAGATAAGCATTATTGAATGGCTAATGTTTAGCAATTTACATCCTGGCAATTTTGCCCTCAGTCTTTGTTCTTTTATTTGATATTTACAGTATTATGGTATACTTTAACAATTAGCAAATAATTGTTATCCATAGTCACTACTGTTCTACAGCCCCGTGAAAGGGCCTAGTGTCAGCTAACTGTAACCTAGCCATCACATATCACAGCCTGTTCACAACACTCCATTTCCCAGACTTTACAGTGCCTACTTTGAAATGGCTCAATCCTTAAAAGATATATTAAACTCAATAACCATAATAATGTTATCAGCCTTTGCAATGTGGGTTCAAAAGGTGTGTGTGTGTGTGTGTTTTACCCCAGTTAGTAAGATAAACCCATAGGGGAAACATGAATAATCTTCCTGCCTGGGTGTCCTATTTCCAACAGAAACCAAGCATCTACACCGTTCTTTATAGACATCCATACAGGTCACTTTCACAGTGTTCTGTATTGGTCTCCTCCTTAAGTTCTTCCGTATTCTAAGAAACTCAGCCCTAAGGCTGTTATTAAAATACACTGCATCTTCTCATAGTTCTATCCATTTATCACTGTACATGATGATACTGAATTTGTTGCCAATGTTCAGCCTTGGAAATAAGGCAATACATTTTGTTTACTATAAGAAAAAACTGCCTAAGACTTGACTGACTGAAATAATTACTCTTGAGAGGAGAGTGAAGCAGAAAACTAGTTTATTTTGATGTTTGCCAGCATACCTAAAATGCCAACATGGAAGGAACTTGGAAGAAAAATGCTGGGATCTTTCAGATGTTAAAGGAGAGTAGGATAACAAAAAGCACAAAAAAGACAGCAAAATCAATAGACGTGCTGATCTATTCACTTTTATTACTGAACTTTGGGGTTTTGAGCTGAATTTCAGCTATTCCACATGTCCCTAGATATAATGAAGGGATGATATAGGCTTCTGTAAGTTATGGGGTTTATCTCATACATGTGAGTGCCTTGTAACTTATTAGTGCCCGGAGCTATAATGAGTTATGTTACAGTTCTCATACAGAGTCCCCAAAATGTGTAACTCACCAAAACCCTGGGCCATTTCATTTATTTAATGCCTTTTTAGTACTGGAGTTTCTAATCCAGAGTTTGTTAATTTTTTTTCATAGTTATTTGGTAGTGTCCCTTGTGGTATGTTAAATTCCAAAGGTCAGGAGTCTCTATATATTTTGCTGAAGTGAACATTTTCTGCCACAACATCTAAAGAATAATATTTGGGGGTGGCACACTAATACATCATGTCATGCTGACATTTATATCATGAAGTTTACTGTTTTCTGGTGATACTGTTCATAATGTACGCCTTTGACTTGTTTGCAATCACAAGTCGGTAGGATATAGTGGTCTGTTAAGCATCTCTGGTGGAGGTTTGCAATGAATGTGTGACTGCTCTACAAATTTTCAGAGATGCTTTGCCCTTTCATTTTGGTAGGAGGATAGATAGGATGATAAAAGGCTCTATTCATCTAGTTCTATTTCTGTGGGAGTGTCTTCAAATTTTCCTGGATTCCCTTTTCAGGTGGCCATGTGTGTATATATGTGGGTCATCATTCTGAACAATAGCCCTGAAGAAAATTGCATGTGTTGGAACTGATTCCAAAAAATAAAGTTGTATTAAAAGTGGTCTTTGCACACAATAAAATAAGATTGCTTTGGGCTGCATTTGCTTTTCTGCCATATTTCTTGACTGGTCCTTGGCTTGCTTACGGAGTGACATGGGCAAGGAATCCTGGAGACACTGGTTAAGTTGAAATGCATCTTTCTTAAAAATGTGAGGCAGAACTAGTTTATAATAATGTGCAATAATTTGATCTAATAAATATCAGAATTTTCTTGAAATAATTCAACATTTTATGCCTTGTAATGTTAAAATTAAATAATAAATATTTTCAGACATGAATCCAAAGATTATCATGACTAAATATAATTATGGTATTTATTTATTAATGATTTCTTGTTTGAATGAGCTTGCCAGTAGAGCAATAATATATACAACTTATCTCTTTTATCATACATAGGATGGATTCTTCCTTTTTCTTGGTGTACACTCAGTTAATGGCAACTGGTATTACTCAAAATTAGAAGAAAAAGCATAAAGAAGGGCTTACTGACTGGAAACACATTTTGTTTATTCTAGAGTCAAATATAATGGTCTTTGGGTCCTCTTCTTTCCTGGAATGTCTTTGCAACTTCTCTGCTTGTTCCTGTGAGTAATTGAGAGATGATAGGATTTGTATATTACATTAAATGATTCACATTTGCAAATTCTAAAAGTAAAAGTCCATTAAAATAAGACCTAATTAAAATAAAGTAGATGAAATCCCTGGAGTAACCTAGACTTCCCCCTAAGAGCTAGCAGCAATCAGGAAGAGAAGAAAAACAACCAGATTGTTGAACTTGACAGTCCTAAAATTAAGTGTCTTTAAAAATCAAGCAACATTTAGAGAGGATTATCACGTTATAAATAGTTGGAAAAACACTTTAGTGCACTGTTTTCCTTCCTTTAGATGCCGTCTTTGTAATAATCTTTTTCATGGCCTTCCAGCTTAATATTTGTTTCTGACTTTTGCTTACTTGACATTAAGGAGTAATTCATTGTATTACAGATATAATGTAAACTAAATAATATAATGAGATGCTGACAATTCCAAAAGAGATACAGGAAGGCATTAGAAAAGCAAATGAACAGGGCACTCTCTAATAAATACTTAGGACTAAACTACAGACAAGAGGAGTGTGCTTTTCTTTATCCACTGTAAAAATATTTGATTTTTATTGTCCTCTATTATTACATAAAACATCAACAACTATACAGATCTTCTAGGAACAGGTTAGAAGCAACATTATTTTTTCTGTCAGTTTGTATGAAATTCCCAATCTACTTTGATTTCTTCTCTCTCTCTCTCTCTCTCTCTCTCTCTCTCTCTCCTTCTCCCACTTCCCCACCTTTCTCTCTTTTGTGATGCAGTGGTATAACCAGTGCACAAGTGAAAGCTATGCATCAAGGAATGAGTACCTGACTACTAGCTACATCAAAGGATAACCTCTCCCCTAGCAGCTACCCCTGCCTTTGACCCTCCTGAGCTTGCTGTCATCCTATGGCTCCATCCTTTGCTTGCTCTGGTTACTAGCTAGACTGTATTCAAACAACCACACTTGCTTTGCGTTCTTAAGTGCCAAGGTCATATCCTCCCCATAATAATGCATTGTGACCCATATTTTCTGACTTTAATATTTTTCCTCTCCTTTTCTGACATGTTCACTGAGTACCAGATCAGATGATATAGCTTCCCTGGTTAAAGGTGCACTACAAAGACAAAGTACATAAACATGCATTCCCATTACTTCTACTGTTTTAGTCTACCTATCTTTTTAAACTCTTGCATCTTGCTTTAGGTTTTAGTTAATCTAAAAATCTCCACCTCTTTATTGATTCTTTCACAAGACAGTGTATTTACTGGAAAACAGAAGAATTGTAAAAAAATGCATATAACAAACTATGTGTATAAAAATGCATGCATTGCATGTTTTACATAGATTAGGTAAAAACACTTAGGCTTTCTTGGTGCCATGCTCTCACTCTATACTCTCTGAGGCTCTTAATTCTTGTGCAAACATAAAAAAAGCAAACAAACAAACAAACAAACAAACAAAAAACTAGAAGAGATGAATGGGTTGTACTTCAAAAGTTAGAGTTTATTTACTACAGAGTAAAGGAAGTACCTTGAAGGCTGGAGATTGGGAAGTGACCCAAGAGACTGTTGTACTATCCTGCATTATTACATAAGATTTATGTGGTTTTAAAACTCTCTAGAAAGATAGCTGCCTAGGAAGTCCTGGCGATTGACAGGCACATTGGCACTGGAGAGCCAATGTTAGAACTTTGTTGTTTACCAGAAAAGTCCAACTGGATAAAACAATTTTTAAATGTGTTTTTATAAATGTCGCAATGTTCAGAGTGGGTTATAAATAGTTGGGGGATTTTTTAATAGTACTCATTTTACATTATTTTAAAAGCTGCTCTTTTTCTTCTTTTCTTTCCTTTTTTTGTTTTTTGTTTTGTTTTGTTTTGTGGTTTTTTTTTTTTGTTTTTGTTTTTGTTTTTGTTTTGTTTTATGTTTTTAGAAACAAGGTTTCTCTGTGTAACCCTGGTTTTCCTGGAACTCACTTGGTAGACCAGGCTGGCCTCAACTCAGAAATCTGCCTGCCCATCTGCCTCTGCCTCCCAAGTGCTGTGACTAAAGGCTTGTGCCACCATTGCTTGTCTAGAAGCTGCTCTTGTAATCTTCCTGTTCATTGTGTTTTAGCTTCAAAGTTGTTTCTGACATTTGCATAAGAAACTGAAGACTTCTTATACAGTGTAAAATGTCATGTCTCCATCTAGGACAAGCTTAAGATTCAGTTCTCTTCATTTTGATCAGTAATGAAAGAGTTACGGCTTTGATTCCCTGGTATTACAAACTACTAGTCATGGCGATTTGTCCATAGTCATGGAATCTCTACCCTGCAAATTACTAGGCAACGATTGACCCCAATGTCCTGGCACAACAGGTTTGAGAAATGAACCTTTTTAGGTGCCTTTTCCCAGTGGTGCTAGCAAAAGGAAGTGGTCTCAGTCCCTTGTCCAGAAAAAGGAATGAGGGAGTGACTGAGCAAGTGTGTCTTTTTATAGAACTGTAAGTAACACAATATTTTGTAAAGGGGATATTAGGGTTTCAGGATTGCTAAACATGAGCTTTACCTCTGAGTAAATGGCAATAAAGATGCCGATTATATCCCCATTTTTTTTGTCTAGAAGGAAATCTTACAGTCGTTTCTTTCCACATGTGCCTTTTCTACATACTATTATTATGATTAATCATAGTATACAACAGCCAAAGTGTAGCCAAACGCTTATAACAAACTCATACACGTAGGCCACACAAAAATAAGATCCCTATCTGACATGGTTTAGAACAAGCTTAGATTACCTTTATATTAACTATTTTTCTTTGAGTTTTCTCTTTAAATCCTTAATCATAAGGTGGAAAAAAAAACCCTATCAACGAATGCATAGAGCACATCATTGTACATAGAACAATGCTTTTTTTGTTCTTCTCATTTGTACACAACTATGACATCTTTGAGTCTTCATCTCCCTTGAAAAAGGAGACTGCATGCATTCCTATTTTGCTTCACACATGAGCAGCTATGTGTTTTGAGCAGGATGGTGGTCTGCATTTAAACTCAGCTCCACTTTGGTAGGCAAAATAATTTTGAGTCACATGTAATTCTAAGGGATGAGTGGGATGGCACTTCAGGGAGCTTCTTGTCCTTGGGGTAGGGTTGTCCATCTTCTGAGAGGCATGGAGTAAGTCTTTGTTTTGTTTTTTTTTTTTTTGAAGGTCAGGTGACAATTACAGGAACTATAAACATTCATCCTATTCAACTGATAAGTGATTTCTACTTTAAATTGCTTCTAAATCTTTTCTCACCCACCTTAAATCCAATATTTATTTTAACCTTGAGCTGCCTAAGACCTTTAATAGGAAGCTTCAAAGCATTTTAAAAATCGTATCCTTTTTAAATCTTTCTCATTTGAATGCAAGTGCCTTGAAAGCTCAAACAGTGTTGGCTGTTCTTATTGAAGTTTATAATGCTTTAGATATTCAAATCAGCTCTGTGTCTTCCATTTGTTATGCAAATCTTTAAACTTTATATACTGCATGGTTTATCTACATTAATACAGCTTTCACTAACAGGTCTTACCAGAGCAGACATATACTCCAAAGGTGCACATTTTTAGTGTCTTGAATTACCATAAAATCATAAAAATAGTGTGTATTGCTTTACTCTAATCAGACTCAGTTTTATGTGGTTGTTGAAAGCCCTTTTACATTCCATTCTGTGTCTGGAGGACTGTGTATAAAACTGATTCAGAAAAAGCAAAGTGAAGACACCTGCTGGCTTATAGCACAAATACTAAAATGTCTTAGAGCCTGCTGAAAGGAGAATTGGAACAATATGTCATTACTGAAGGCTCACTTGCAAGTTCTAATGTATTATAATGAAAACAGTATGACAGACCTAATGAGACAGTGAAGATTTGGGTAATTGTTTCTACAATGTATGGTAACTTTTCCAGCCGTTATTGGCAAACATAAAACCTAATGAGATTTTATTAATTTAAATGCAGTACGTCTGCAAAACATTTCCTTCCTTGCATTTACCCAGTCTTCTTTCCACATGAACTTGATCCTTTTAAGTTAATTGTTCTGTATAGTACACTCTCCCAACAAAGCACTTGACATAAATGTGAATAATGCTTTTTTCCCCTTTTTATTTTTGTACACATTGTCCTGAAGCGCAACATTACATGCAAGCTTAGAAACTCTGTCAGCATAATTTTAATAAAAACATAGTGTTTGCATTTATGCTTAAACTGTGTTTTACTATAATCTTTTTGATATTTTTCCCAAGCTTCATAAATGCCATTTCTTTTTAATTTGTAAAGAGATGAAATTAATTTCCTGTTATTTTCTGCCACATGTTTTAAATTGTCAAAAGATTAGAGATGAATCAGAGGCAGCACTCTACCCTTGATTGGCTCTTATTCACTCATTTACTATTAGCTGATGTTTAGAGCATTAAACATGATGGAGGACTGAATCTATTTCTATGAAGTTTAACTTCCAATTTTCACCATACCCTTTCAAAGAAATATATTCCATTAAAAATAAAAAAAAATGTTTTCATCGTAGATGTTTCCCAACATAGTGCACATTTAAACAAGGGAAAGAAACCTGAAGATAATGTTAATTTCCTGTTACTATTCATTAATTCACCTCCGGTTTTTACCTCATTCATTGCATCATATCATTTTAAGCTACAGAACAACATGTGTGTGCTGGAAGAATGAACTTATATTGATGAAGGCCATAGTAACACATCTGCAGCTCCTGGTAGCGAAAGCAATACAGCTGTCAGGAAATTCAAAAAGTATATTGTCTCTGCTGAAATAACTGAAGCAGCATTGTACCCTCATTCCCTCCGGGCTTTGCAGGTCACTTCAGATTTCCACAACAGCATTTTATTACAGTGGAAAACTCTATAGAAACCTGAGGTGTCTGTTGTTATCAATGTTTTCCATCCAAGCAGATGAGACTGAATTGAATATGTTGATCTGTTTCTATGAAAGTAAATCCTTCCATACAGATATAGTTGCCCTATTTGATCCTCAACATTTTAGATAAGGCATTTCTTTTGTTATAATGACCTTGATTTTGTAAAATAGTTGAAGTATTTAAATGACCGATAATTTTACAAGAGTTTTCAAAAGGTTTTGGTCAAAATTCACCAAGGAAAAATAGATTTCCCCTACATTCTAAGTATTTCATCAATGTGTTTGCAGCTACACATTCTTAAATTCTCCATATATTCTATGGATAGTGAATCTTTTCTAGCCTTTAAATACATAGATAGCACAAGAAGATTGCAAAACAATTTCTGTCACCAAAACCAGTGAAAATAAATATGAGTTCTCGAACTCCTTGACTTTGAAGTTCATCCCATAATTACTTAGTTTGTTACTTTAAAACTTTTTTTATTATTATAGTGCATAACACTTTGATGTAATGTTGCTTCCTTTCAATTTATTATATTATTATTATGAAAAGTCAGGGTTTATTGTTAGAAATAACAAAATATTGGGTAAAAATAAAATTCTTAAAAACACATAAATTCTTACCTCAAAACACAGTTTTAATGTTGAGAAGTATTTCTGAAATATTACTGAAAGAAATCAAAGCTCAGAGTTGTTTTTATATTGTTGCCCACTGCAGATTTTTTTTCCTTGTCAGTCATTGGTAAACTATCCTGTGTCTGTGCCAGGCACAACATTCTTTGGAATGTTCATGAAAAGCGCAGAAAACGTAAAGATTTGAAAATGAAACATGGAGCTTTGTTACAGGTTTCATACTTTTGTGTTTTCTTGTTGCCACACATGTAAGCATGGAGCATGAAACTTGTATTAACATTCAGGTTCCTATGGTTTTATTGCATATGACCATAACCACACTCTTCCTATTATCATTAGAACTTAGAAACACCACACACACACACACACACACGCGCACACACACACGCACACACACACACACACACACACACACACACGCACACACACGCACACACACACGCACACACACGCACACACACACACGCACACGCACACACACACGCACACACACACACACGCACACACACACGCACACACACGCTCGCACACACACACGCACACACACACGCACACGCACACACACACACGCACACACACACACATACACACACACGCACACACACACACACACACGCGCACACACACACGCACACACACACACACACACGCTCACACACATGCTCACACACACGCACACACACACACACACACACACACACACACACACGCACACACACGCTCACACACACGCACACACACACACACATACAGGGTGAGTACACTTCATTTGGATAAATCACTTGGATTTTCAATTATAGCAGTTAATTGAACCGAGATGGAAATGTGGAAATCCTTGCTGATTAACCATTTTCTCTTTGTCTTTTAATCGGGCATCATAATTTCTCCACTACTAACTAAAATATAAAGAACACAGTAAGAACTGCTGTTGAAAAAGGATTGACAGTTTTTTCTCATGAGAGCCATTTCAGGAGTTCAACTTCAACTAGCACTGTGCCTGGGCTAATGAGTTCTGACCGATTGTTTGTCTTTTGTTTTTCTGTTTGCTCTGTTTGAGCCACAGGTGAAGACTGGCTTTTAACTATGCATCTTCTTGCTTCGCCTCCCTACATACCAAGATTACTGGTGTCTTCATCACACCCATATATGTATTTATTTTTTAAATTTATATTTTTTGTAAAAATAGTAAGAAGCAAACTTTGATCAGACTAATTTTTCTATATAGTCTACACACCACATTAGATAGGAATTTTGACAACTAATGAAAGTGTTCTGGTTTCATTTTCCTGTGTATAAAATGGAGAAGAGCATTAATATGGCACAGATCACCATATATATTATGTAAACTATTGTAGGCAGCACCCCTGCCAATCCAGGAACATATATGTGTTCAAATAAACATCCATTCTATCTCAGATATTGGTGGCTTCTTTTTGAAATACTTTATATTTTAGGTAATATAAACCAAGAACGTCCTTGCTTTTCCATGAACAAGGTAACAGACCTAGTGTCTACCACTTGTAACTCAGCGAAAAATAATCCATGCTTTCTAGAAGCATGTATGTATCTACTGACAATGTCTGCATTTCTTAGAAGAAGCACATTCACAAATCCAGTTACAATGTTTGTTTTCTTAATTTAATTTCATTCTGTTTTACTTTAAATCTTTCAGTTTCTGTGCAGATCTTCTTTTTGTCCTTTTGGCTTCTTCTCAGGGGTGTGTCATCTTACAATTTCATTGACATTAAATTTATCTACCAGAAAATAACAATTTTAGTCCATAAAATATAACTTGAATATTTATTTACATTCATTGTATTTGGGAAATCTTATCTGGCATGTTCACTCACTTACTATTGTAAAATATATTTTTTAGTTTATGTATGTGTTAGTTTATCTTTTAAAATTGGTTTGGATTAAAAGATGAAAATGAAGCCAGGCGTGATGGCACGCACTTTTAATCCCAGCACTCGGGAGGCAGAGGCAGGCAGATTTCTGAGTTTGAGGCCAGCCTGGTCTACAAAGTGAGTTCCAGGACAGCCAGGGCTACACAGAGAAACCCTGTCTAGAAAAAGGAAAAAAAAAAAGATGAAAATGGGATGCATCAAAGGAGATTCCTTTCATGTTGGTGCGTCTCAGTTTGAGGTTGCTTCTTTTTAAAGAGAGACATTTTCTCATTAAATATTTTTATTCCTTGGCATATCAAAGATGCGGATTATGATACAAGTGCTTGTAACAGAAGAGTAGAGGGCCAGAAAAAGCATAAACATAATAATAATATTTTCAGGCATCATTCATTTTCCACACACCTGTCTTTAGTGACTGTTAGCAGTAGCAGTATCTACCCCTATGAAAAGCATCCCACCGTGCCTCGTCTGTGAAGGACGGCTCCGTCTCAATGATCTGATGGGATGCTTTATTTTATGTCTATTTGGAATGATTCGAACTATCCTTATGTTGTGGAATGACCCTTGAGGTGAGAGTTAGGTGACTTGACCCACAAGGGTTTCTTAGACTGAATAATTTATATTTTGCCTTGAAAAACAAAATATACTATTATTTCTAATGAATCACATGCATTTTGTATACAATATAGAAAGTATAACTTGCTAGGACTATATATTTAGATTTAAGTTTTGCTAAAGGGTTTGTTTTTGGCAGTATGATAGGTGGTAGAATTTTATTCCAGGAACACTATAGAAAATGCTTTAAAAGAGGACTGGATTTTTTTGTCCATGTACTACTAGACACCATTTCAAACCACATGCCATCGTTGAAAAACATGTAATAAATTCATAGATTAAATACCACTCCAACTAAGAATAATCAATCAAAAATGACAGCTGATTGATTTCTTTTGTAAATGAGAATATACTTATTGTTTAATTGATTTTAGTATGTTCTGAAGGTGATGTGAAAGTCATATATTCATAAGAATATTGCAGCTGTATTAGTGAGAATCTGAAATGTTCAAAAATGTGATTCCCTGAACACCTTGAGATTGTTTTCCTGTCAAGAGAAGGAAATTTATGACCTGTTCACTTATTCTGAACTTAACATGAATGTAGATAATAAGCCAAAAAATGAGCTCGTAATGAGTGCTCAATTTTTAGTTTTGTCAACAGTTCCTTCCCAATTACTTTGAATAAAAAATATTTTTGTATGAAATATGCAATGCCTCCTATAGTAAGTCAAATATTATGTGAAAAAGCTCCCAAGTGCTAAGACTACAGAACTGAGATGACAGAGTAGGTAAGAAACAGATGGCTCCACAGGCAGGGATATTTTAAAATCCACACTAATATAAGTTGAAATAAAATACTCATTAAGAAAGCCACCTTAATCATGGAAACTGTTGTTGACTTTGTTACCTAAAACTATTTCATATATTCTAGAAAGAAATGAAAAATACTAATTAATGCACCATATGATGAATGTCTGGCACTTATGATTTTTACTTATAATAAAGACTTCTTCTCCAAGAATAAAATGAATAGTACCTCAGTTTCATGAAAAGTTATCTATAAACATTTTGATTGCTTCCATGGTACTTGGAAATGCTTTTTAGATAGGGCTACTTCTGTTCTTCTAAAATATATTTTAGCTTGTATTATTGCCTAAGGCAAAGGGTCCATGCTAAGGACATTTTTTTTCTTCTCCTGGTTTTATAAGAACAACTAATTGACTATTAAAAATACAGGCCATTTCAACACTGAACTAATCATTGAGTATATCAACATATTCATAACTATATTTTCAAAAAATGCCAAAATCCAAGTGCATGTAAATAACATAACAAAATCTTTAAAATTATTCAGCATAAGAAATATCCTGGGGCTGGAGAGATTGGTCAGTGGTTAAGAGCACTGGCTGCTCTTCCAGAGGTCCTGCGTCCAATTCTCAGCAACCACATTGTGGCTCACAACCATCTGTAATGGGATCTGATTCCCTCTTCTGGAGTGCATGAAGACCATAAATATATAAGTTATATTAAAGAAAGAATATTCTTGACATAACCTTGTCTATACAACTGGTTTTATATCATGTTAATTTGTTTTTAAGTACAATAACAAAATTATATAGTTACCTATGTGATAAGATACATGTATGATTTATTTAGCTTGCTTTCAATGTCTTTAAAAGTGTAATTCCTGGTGTTAATGTATGCTGTGGTTTGAATATGTTTTAAAGACAACTCAAAGTTCATGTACTGGATCTTGATTTTGGTGGGATACTTTGAAAGTTAACTCAGCAGTTGACAGTTCATCACATGAACATAATACATTGTAGTCACATTCACAATCATTCCCTTTATCTAAATACTTGTCCCCTCATTCCTCCAAGTCCTTTTCCCACTTTCCTGACTTTTAGAGTGTCAGGGATTTTATTTTGCAATTCACGGGGCTTAACCAAGACTGCCATTTGGAGATGAGTGTGGAGCACTTGACGGGAGCATGACTGACAATCAGACCTTCTCCCTGAAGAGACTTTCTCTCCACTAACAGCCATAAGCTCTAGGCCTGGCCGACTGAAGTAGTAAAAAGACTTTGAGAAATGACTTGAAGATTTTAGGAATTGAGGGTACTGCTTTTAAACGGTTGAGATACTGCACATTCTTACTCTTATTAAGTGTATGCTGTTTCTGTCATTTACATATTGGGTTTTGTCAGAATGACTTTTCACTAAGGTTTGCCAACAGGTGGGTCTACTTTGGATAGAACAGTAGCAGAGAAAAAAAAAATTGCATTCTCCATATCTACTTTTCCATCTTTACAACTTGTTATGTTAGAACATACTGGAAGAACAATTGAAAACCCAACTTTGATATTTAACATTTCATATTCTTAGACATGTTCTTCTTTACCAGCCATGTATATGAAATGGCGAATAATTATAGATTTTATACTCAATAAGATAAAGATGAACAAAGTTGTACTATAAGGGCTATTCGTATGTGGATAGTCTTCCAAGTCACATTAGTGCTTTTGCCTCTTTTTTTACAGATTTTTTTTAAGGTTTTCCAATGAACATCAATTTACCATCTTGAAGCCCACCATTTATGTCTTGGCCCTGATACCCACCTTAGCTCCAGTCCTCACATCCTTACAAGACTGCCTTCAAGTTTCTCTGCTGCAGAGCAGTGTTCTGACCAATCCCTATGGATTGAAACTGGGCCATGTGCTTTGATGATTTATTTACATACTAAAGTTTACCCCTTAAGTTTTTCTCAAAACTGGACATGATAACAGGTGGTTCCCAGTAGGTAAGTTGTAGAACCTCTAGGAACTATGTCCTAATGGTGGTCTTTTATTCCCGCCCCTCCCACTATTCCCCCTTGACTGCTCCACATCCCACACCTCCTCCACACCTCCCCTGTCTCCATGTGGATGCCCCCATCCGCAACCCACCTGACCTCTAAACTCCCTGGGGCCTTCATTCTCTTGAAGGTTAGGTGCATCTTCTCTGACTAAACCCAGAACTGACAGTCCTCTGCTGTTTATGTGTTGGGGGTTTCCTATCAGCTGTTGTATGCTGCTTAGTTGGTGTTCCAGTATCTGAGAGTATGAAGGGGTCCAGGTTGAGACTGCTGGTCCTCTTACAGGGTTGCCCTCCTCCTCAGCTTCTTTCAATCTTTTCCTAACTCAACCACAGGGGTCAGCAGCTTCTGACCATTGGTTGGGTGCAAATATCTGAATCTGACTCTTTCAGCTGTTTGTTGGGTCTTCTGGAGTATGGTCATGATAGGTTCCTTTTTGTGCATGCTCATTAGCCTCATTAATAGTGTCAGGCCTTGGGACCTCCCCCTTGAGCTGGATTTCACTTTGGGCCTATCACTGGGCCTTCTTTTCCTCAGGCTCCTCTCCATTTCCATCCCTGCAGTTTATGCTTGTCCTTTTCGGTCTGAGTTACCTCACTTAGGATCATATTTTCTAGTTTAATTCCATTGGCCTGCAAAACCCAGGATGTCCTTGTTCTTAATAGCTGAGTAGTATTCCATTGTGTACGTGAACCACATTTTCTGTATCCACTCTTCTGTCATGGAACATCTGGGTTGTTTCTAACTTCTGACTATCCCAAATAAGCCTGCTATGAACATAGTGGAACAGCTGCCCCTTTGGCATGGAGAGCGATTTTTTTGTTTTGTTTTGTTTTTTGTTTTTTTTTTTACAAGTTTGGTTTTTTTTTTTTTTTTTTTTAGTGGATAATGTGAGGACAACCTCCTTCTTTCTCCTTTCCGCTGCTCAGTCATGAGGTAGGACTTTCTGTTGTCAGGCATCAGCAGGCCTTTTGCTGCCTTGTCCCACCTTCCTAACTTATTCTTGACTTGACTTGAAATGCCTGATGTAAGGAGAGAAAGCTAACTAGCACATCACCACAACTCTTTGTCCCTGATAACTAAAGAAGTTGAGGATGAAGAAAATATTTCAGAATTGACACAATGTCTCCGTTGCAGTGGAAAGAAAAGTAATTGAAGTTATCTGCTTAAAATTACATGAAAGGAGAAGTTGAATCTTCACTTTAACCCTGTGATTGATTCCCAATCACAAAGGACAGTTATCTGTGTGAAAAATCTGCCCAGTTATAATTCACAGCCACTAACTGGAAGTAGTAATTAAGACATAAATGATAATTTTAGCCACTCAATATTCTTGAATACGTTATAGTAACCTTGAATTCCACTGATGATTTTCCTTTGAATGACCTTTTGTATTAAAATAAATACCTGGTTGTGAAATTAAAAATGTTTAAAAATGCAAACATTTGCACCATAGTACATTTTTCAACAAGTTCATCAATAATTTTTGCTTTCATATGGTTTTCAAAGTGTCTACAATGTTTATTTTCTATCTGTATAATTTCAGCAATACATAACAATACATAAATATTTAAATGTTATAAAATTATATATACAATATATATTTATACTGAGAACACTATAACTAAACATTTCTAGATATATACAATTTTAACTATATACTGAATTACTGAATTATAAATAATACATCAATGTTTTATAACAATTCAAAACATAGATAAAATGTTAAATTACTTTCTAAAACATCTTCACCATTTTAATTTTTTTTTGTCTAATAAGCATGTTACTGTTCTGGTATTTCTTGCTCTATAAATGACCATAATTCAAAGCAAGTAAGCATTTCTAAGCAGTACTAAATAATAGATTTTTTCCATTTCGATGAAAAACATATAGAACATTCTTAGTCAGAAACCTTGGATTCAAGTATTACTTCAATTTCTTTCTTGCTTGCTTGCTCTCTCTCTCTCTCTCTCCCTCCCTCCCTCCCTCCCTCCCTCCCTCCCTTCCTTCCTTCCTTCCCTTCTTTCTTTCCTTCCTTTCCTTTCTTTTTTTCTTCTTTCTTTTTTTTTTCCTTTGAGATAGGTTTTCTCTGACTATATGTCCTGGAATAACCCTCATTGTAGACAAGGCTGGACTCTACTTCCGAGAAATCTTCCTGCCTCTACCTCCCAAGTGCTGGATTTAAAGGCATACACCTCTGTCGAGGTTTGAATATTTTTGGTGATAGGGGGTGGCACTATTGTGAGGTGAGACATTGTTGGAGAAAATGTGTCACTCTGGGTCTGGGCTTTGAGACCCTCCTCCTAGCTTCTGGCAAACAGTCTTCTCCTCAAGCACCTTGCCTGCTTGGATGCTGCCATGCAACTGAGCCCCAAGTACATGTTTTTCTTTGTGGGATTTGCCTTGGTCATGGTGACTCCTCTTAGCAAAAAAACAAAAAAAAAAACCAAAAAACAAAACAAAACAAAAAAAAAAACAAAACCAAATAAACAAACAAACAAAAACCTTAACTAAGACAGCAATAAAACCCTGCTTATTTCTGTGTCTTAAAAATCATTTTCATTTTTATGTCAGTATATATAAATATGGTATTTATATTACCATAGGTAGGAGGTCTCATGGTATAACTTTTCGATATATAAATATGTTCATCGCCAACATTGCATACTCCAATTGAAAGACAAATCTGTAAGAATCTGAACTAGAAAAGGAATCCTATGGAGTGTTCATCTGTCTCCAGGGAAAGGAAGGTAATTCCCAGAAAAGAGCCTCAGATTTTGTTTTATTATGAATCATATTAGTTTAATGTTGTTTTGATTTTTGTCCATGTTTGATTATTAATTTCTATTTTGTTCTAAGTTTATATTATAGAATATTCTGAGCCAATCTAACTTACACTGTTCAAAAACTGAAATAACTCTTGATAAACTTAATAGAAATTCATCATTTTATATTTTAAACAACATAAAGAAAGAAACAAACAAACAAAAAACCCCACACTAACCCACATCCCTCCCCCAACACCCTCTATCCTTTTTTAAAATTATTTTTTATTTATTAGATATTTTATTTATTTACATTTCCAATGCTATCCCAAAAGTCTCCCATACCCTCCCCTCCCCACTCTCTGACCCACCCACTCCCACTTCTTGGCCCTGGCATTCCCCTGTACTGAGGCATATAAAGTTTGCAAGACCAAGTGTCCTCTCTTTCCAATGATGGCCGACTAGGCCATCTTCTGATACATATGTAGCAGAGACACAAGCTCTGGAGGGTACTGGTTAGTTCATAATGTTGTTCCACCTATACAGTTGCAGATCCCTTTAACCCCTTGGGTACTTTCTCTAGCTCCTCCATTGGGGGCCCTGTGATCCATCCAATAGCTGACTGTGAGCATCCACTTCTGTGTTTGCTAGGCCCCTGCATAGCCTCACAAGAGACAACTCTATCAGGGTCCTTTCAGCAAAATCTTGCTATGTATGCAATGGTGTCAGCATTTGGAGGCTGATTATGGGATGGATCCCCGGGTCCTTAAGTTCAGAGAAAAACCCTGATTATATATCTCATATGATTAAAGTCAATTTTTTTTATATTCAAGTAGTTTTAGCTCCATGACAGAGTTCTCAACAAATTAAATAATAAGAAATAATGATTTTTTTACCTTAAAAATAAAAGTACATTGAAATTCATGAATATGAAAATTCTGTATTTTTTTTCTCTGAATTATTCAATTATCTTATTCTGTGGCTTTGTGAAAACAGAAAAAATTCAATGTGCTTTTTTGGCACAAGCTATTTTGGGGTGTGAAACTTTTGTAAGCAGACTGTTCAATGCCTGGTTATGTTTATTTATAACTATAATTATAAAAATTGAATGTAGATAGATAGGTAGGTAGATAGATAGAAAGTAGATAGATAGATAGATAGATAGATAGATAGATAGATAGAATGATAGATAGATAGAATGATAGATAGATAGATAGATAGATAGATAGATAGATAGATAGATAGATAGATAGATAGAGGGACTGGTTCTGATCCTTTGATCAGGAATCTGTTTCCTGACAATGAAGGTCCTCACTCCCAATTGTTGTTTGATCTATCAATAAAGATGCCAGTAGCTAATGTTTGGGCAAAATGAAAGAAGCTGGACTTCCAGGTTCCCATAGGCTAGGAGAGAGAAAGAGAATAGAGATACTGGGGGGAGAGAAATGGAACAGACTCTAAGCTGCAGGGGATATTTTCCAAATATAGGTAGGAAAGGAAAGTACCCCTTGGGCTTCAGAGAAAGTAACTAGGCAACTAAGTGGAAGAAAAATTTAGAGGTGTTGAGCTAGGACTAAAGGAAACTGGACAACTAGATTGAAGGCAGATTTAGTGATGTTGAGCTAGGACTGAGCTGAGGGCAGAGGTAGTGGTGTTGAGCAAGGAGTAAAGGTAAGAGCACGCTAGCCAAAGTAGGCTTAGAAACATCCAGACACTGTGTGTGTGTTTGTATGTGTGTATCTGTGAGTGTGTGTATCTGTCTGTCTGTCTGTCTGTCTGTCTGTCTGTCTGTCTGTCTCTCTCTCTCTCTCTCTATGTGTGTGTGTGTGTGTGTGTCTGTTTTATCTGCATATTTGAGATAGATCCTGGGCAGGTATGTATGTGCCTAGAATACAAAGCAATGTATAAAAAATATTGGGGAATACCTGTAAAAATCCAGTTTGAGTCAAATCAAGTAATTTTGAAATTCTTGTAGATAATGAGCAGTTTTCTTAAAAAATATTTGTTTGATTCAAATTAAAATTGTATTTTAAAATTTACAATTAACTCTTCAAACCAACAAAGGTGATTTACTTTGTGATAAAATGTTTGGTTAAGGCCAATCATTAGCATTGGTTATCATTAATCTCCTCAGCACTTCTGCATTATGTGATTTAAGGACTTCTATTTTTTTCTTGTTTGTTTTTCCTGCATATAGAAAACTTTTGTTAGGGATTTTTTTTTTCTCCCTGAAATTTAGTCTATTAAACTTTGGCTAACCATGATTCTCCTTTCATAGTATATACTGATCTTGCAACATTTTGTGAAAAACAGCATGATAGCTTTATATAACAGGATCAAAATGGATATGCATAAAGGAAATATTTAAGACCTCAATTTCATAGTAGGATATGGCTCAGGGGATATCTATTCCGCTTAGTTAATCTTAACCAATAATATCAACCTCAGGTGTCATCATTGTATAATAACATTTGACAAAAGTTAAACAGAAAAAATAAACAATTCACTTACAAAAATCTATTACAACTCACACCAAAGAGGTTAATTTGGGCACTCATTACTCTGCATCAAAGGGTAGAGGTTTCCTCAGATCCTGGTCTTCAGTAGACTACCACACATCAGTGACTTCCGTACAAGTATGCAAATCATGTATGTAGCTTTTGAGGGAAGGAATTTAAGTTTTCATCAAATCCAGCCATGTATCTATTTTAAATTATTATTTAGCTCTGATATTTCCAGTTCGATTCCTTGTTGTTGTTTTTTGTTTTTGTTTTTTTTGTAAAAGTAGTAAAGAAAGTGAGCCTCTGCTACCTTAGGCTATGTAGTTAGAGATCTCATCTAAAATAACAGTGAGAGAAAGAAAAAGATGATGGGTGCGAAGTGGAGAACTTTAGGCAAGGGATGGAAAAGATACATGGAGAAAGGGAGGGTGGTAAAGAATAGGTGGACGAAGGAAGATCAAAAGTGAAAATAGATAAAGACATGCCTATATATTAACTACATGGGCTTTCTAGTAACAAAACTATTAAACTTTAGCAAGTATGGAAATATATAGTCTCTGATATCAATGCAAATATTGGTAATATTCTAAAAGTTCCACCATATTGAATTTATATTTTTATAAAAGATTGTAGAGGCAACTAGACAACCCAATGGATTAAAGTTCTTCTTACCCGAACTTGATGACTTGGCTTCTTCTGTAGATCCAATCTAGAAGGAGAGCATCCACATTGACAGTTGATCTCTGATCTTCACACGTGTACCTTGCTGTGTTCACATCTATTCACAGATATCACACACACACACACACACACACACAATTGCACATGCACACAATCACACATACACACACAAGCACACACACAATGATAAATAAATTAAATCTAAAAATAAAGATTCTATTGGTTTTAGCGTTACACCATGAAATATTTACAGCTAAGTGATAAGACATTTAGAAATCTCTTTAAGAAATTGTATCTCAGCAGGTGGCTAATTGGCTAGAGTTAAGTTGGCAGCATGCTAGGCATGTGAGACAATTTTAGGCTATACTCTTCTTTCTTGTGCTGTTACATTTGCCACCACAAAAGGTTAATGATATTTTCTTTAAATTTTATTGCATTTGTTTTTAAAAATATATTTACTTAGTGTGCTCATGTGCAGATCAGTGAACAACTTGTGAGAGTCAATTCTCTCTTTTCCCCGTTTGAGTTCTGGGTTTGAACCCAGGACATCAGATTTGGCAATAAACGACTTTACCCCCTAATCCACATCTATGGCCAAAAGTAATAAGAAGATTTCAATTACTTATACTTGTTAAAATATGGGCAACCTATCTTGGAATTTATTTTCAGAAATATGTCAATATTTTTCTGTAATGTTGGATGCTGTGGCATTACTAGACAGCATGTACATTATTTTAATTGTTTGAAATTCAGTGTATATTTCTATGGATGGAATTCATTTCAGACTTGGTAGTTTGTAATCAGAAATACACACACACACACACACACACACACACACACAAAGGACATTTCCATTACTAAGAATTTTTATCACCGACGTGAAGTCACAGTCTTTCTGGTGTGGTGGTGACAGATATTCCATCTACATTTTCTATTATTAGAGCGAATGTCAACACAGAGGAACGGAAGTTCTTGCTGTCACGAGCTCACACTTAGGCTACATCTGATCATTATTTTTTCAGGAAGAGGCATTCAATGATTTGATCACTTGTCACAAGGCTCTCAGAGAAAGAACTTGCAGCGAGTTCAGGTTCCTTTTCTGTTTTAATCTCAAAAACAATGAACAAAGGACCCACTTTTTTAATCATAGCAGGGTAAAAACCAGGTATTTTTTCAAAAACCCTCATGAATATCAGGAATTATGCAGACTTCTCTGTACCTTTATATTATCTGCATTCCTCCTATTAGCAATTTTGTCATCATTTCATTTCTATGCAACCTTGTATTCAGTTTGGCCAGATTCTTACATGGATTGGAAGGTATTGCTACATAATTGCTTGGTAATTAATATTAAAAGACGCTCCCAACCATTTCAAAGAGTAAGCAATGCTGGCGAGCGTATTGTGGAGAACACTATTAAGCAGATGGTATCCACAGTGGCATACCTATACTTTACCCCATATTGCCTTCTGTCATTGCTTCAGCCACTGTGTAGCTGACAGTGACATTTCAAAATCCAGTATTAAAAAATGATGTCACAGGACAAAAACTGTTTCCACTGTTTTAGAATGCTGGGCTCACAAATGATATATATGTGCAATATGTCTATGACAAATGTGTTTGTGTGTGTGTGTGTGTTATGTAGAGAGAGAAATAAATAGGAAACTAATTTTTAGTATTCTAGAATTTAACACAAAACCCAGAATATCTATGTTCTTTGTGTTGGATACTTTATTTTAATGCATGCTATTTCCTACCTGATGAAGGATAAAGTATGTCTGTTTTAACAGACTAGGAAAATATCAACTTCTGGCCAGTAATTATTAGAAATGCATATCATGATTCATCCATTTCATTTTGACACCTACAAAGGTAAAGTATTCCGGCTTTTCTTGTTATGTAATGTTTAAATACCTTTATGTTTATGATGCTTATGTAATCACATAAAAGTTTGCCTTCAGAATTTTGAATAAAAGACATAAAAATTTAAAAGAACTCACGATTAAATTTTTGCAGCAATATTCTTTGCCTAGTTGTTATATCTATATCAAGTTGTACTGAATTCACCATGCAGTAGCATCACGATTTTAAGTAGGTTCTGAGTCTATAAGTACCTAATACTAAGTACCTTAGTTCTTGTCTCCCCAGATGTGTTCTTCCTTAGACTGTTTTTATGTTTCTTTTACTGAAGAAACTTCTCAATTCAATTTCGATTTGTATCTCCAGTGTTGTCTTGGATAAACAAAATTATCTAAAAGGTCACATAACACTTTTTCATCCTGATGTCCAGTGCATTGATAGAAAGTTTCTATTTTTTATATCAAGAAGGATTCATTATTATGGAAAAATGCTTACAAAATTTTCTTGCATCATAAAATATTAATATTCATAGGAAGTAAAATAAAGTGGAAGATAGGCAAGTGGGAATACTGAATAAGAATAATGCTAAAGAACTCTGGGTGTAACATTTAGAAAATTTTACAGCAATTCTGTGTCAAATGCAAGGGCCTGATTTGTTCTCATGAAACAGAATGGGAGACCAAATGGAGCAAGACATATCTGGAAATCTTGATTTTTCAGAATGCTGTGCAGAATTTTCCTAGCATAGTGATGATAACATCACGAAGTCATTTTATTAAAATACAAAAATATGAACTTTTAAGAATTATCTTAGAGTGTGTAATAACATTTCAGAAATCTGGAAGAAAAATGCTTTCAAATATTGAAAGTTATTTTGAAAATCTATTTCAATTTTCAGAAATTAATCAACTACCAAGAAAGAATTTTCAAATATATAAGGGTGAAAGATAATTTCTTCTAAAAGTTTTCTCACAAAAATATAATTTGAGCACCTAAAGGAATCTTGTAGTTTATCTTGTAGTTTATATTCTCACATACATTAAAAAAAATCAGGAAAAACAAAGTACCTGTTTTCCATATCTCCAACAATTTTGCCTTGGCCAATAATCTCACATATAATACATGTCCACAGATTTTATGTGCCTCTATTTTTATTGAGGAGGAAACACAGGAAAAGCTTCCAACCTTACTTTATTTTAATCGTACTTAAAAGACAGGAAAAAGAAATTCTTGGAAATTATTTGGCAGTAAATTGGTCACCATATAAATAAATCTCCCTCTTCTGTCTTTCAAAGGTACTATGTTACCTTTAAAACCCAGCCTTTCCCCCATTTTTGCTGTCAATAAAGAAAGATTAGCTTTAGTCAGGAATGTGAGGGACCAGGTACCAGGTGAATTCATGTTGAACTAGGATATTTATGACAAAGAAAATAGTTCTGTGGTCAACATATCCACAAGAGAAACCGAACCAAGCCAAATAAACAGACTAATAAATGAATGGATAAATAAATAAATGCATGTACATGTACCTGTACATGTAGATAAGCATATACAATTTTATAAATTTGCAAGAGAGAAACTCTCCACACTGGAGTTATTGGAGATTTCCTTTTGCAATAAAGTCAGATCTTGCAAGCCAAGTCAAACAAGGAAACCATGGTGGTACAGCAGAAGGCCAGGTTTTGAAGCATAGACCTAGGAAATGTGTACAAGGTAACAGTCATTTTCACTGTGTCTGAGGAAGTCACTCATCCTGAGTCTTGCTCTTGTCCATTAAGAAACTGAAGAAACAGACGGTGGCCCTGTCCTTCTTCCTTCACATAGTACACTCTCTGTTATTTTTAGTATCAGTAATGACTTAATATTATTTTGTAATCCACTGATATTCTGTATCTATTTTAAATTAATGTGTTTTAAAGTCCTATCGTGTCAGTAGCTAATATAATTAATATTCTTATTTAGGCCATTTAGTGATACAATCATTACCATTGCTTCACGCAGATGCCTTCATGATTTTTAAAGTATAAAATCAACATTCAAATAGGATTCTCTTTATTTAAATAGACTTATTAGAAATTTAAAGCAGATGAAGATGGTTTCAATGAAATGAATAAATAATTAAGGCAAATCTCTACACTTGTCAGAAACGCCATATTAAGAATCAGGTGAGGAGAGACAGGCTTCTGACAGAGCTGTCATTTTTTTTCTTTTTTTTTTTTTTTTTAGTTAAAGGTAATGTTAATTTTTTTTTCTTAATCTTGATGTTCTTTTCAAGTTTACTTGATCAAACCAATAGCCCGCCTAAAAAAGCTGCCAAAGAACTTACACAGGTAATAATCAGAACCTTTAATCACACATAAAAAGACCTACTCAATTTTATGTATTGCAGGAATCTTCCACAGGTTTGGAAGGGCGAGTGTTGTGCTGCCAGCAGATTCAGCCATTGATCAGGTTGTGAAATAAAATAACAGATTGCATTTTACACACTGGTCACTAGCACTGCCTCGTCAGCAGACCTAGACAATAATCCCCAAGTGTTGTAGGACTGCAGCCGTTAATAACCTGGCTTGTTAGTTGAAAGCTGGCAAAGTCTCAAGCATTTAAGAGGATTACTGCTATAAACCATATTAATTTTTTCTTAACATCCAAGCCTATGGTGATGGAGAGCTTTTATAATAGAAATGGCGAAGTCCAACACAACAAAAAGCCTCACAATTCTGTTTTGGTTTGTGAGAGATTTTACAAGAGGAAAAGAAAAGTCAGGCTTCATCCTATTAAGTTGGAGTGTTAATTTTTGATGAAATCATTTTAATTGCAAATCCTGAAAAATAAAATGAGACATTATTTTAGAGAAGCCTGCCAAAGGGACTTATTTCTATCAAGACTTGTTCAAACAGATTTTTTAAATTGGCCTCTCACTTACTTACTATGGAAAGAATTAGGCAAAAAGCCCAATAAAATCAAAGCTTCCAACTTCTGACCTTAGAGAAATTTATCAATCTCTTGTCTGTCACACAAAGCAAAATGTGAAAGCTGAAAGAAAATGTGAGTGAGACCACCTTTGCTTCATCACTGTGTACAGCCGGCAAGATCTTGAGACAATTATATTGCCCTCTGTTCCTCAATTTGCCTACCTGAAAATCGAGTTTATAATGTCATACAAGTCAGAATTATTCACCATATTATGTGATCCAGTATTTGGGAAATTCATGCAATATTTCTCTTCATAATAAATATTTAAATTAGGATGTTTAAAAATAATTCTTGTTTAAAAAACTTCATTAGCGATATGGAAAAAATTGATATGTTTATATTGGGGTAAAATACAAATACAAGTGGGAAAATTATTGTTCAATAAAAATATTCATGCTAATTATACTTACAAATAGATGAGGAAAATGTAAATGTGTAGACATACTTATAATAATCATATATATTCAAATAATCAATACTCATTCAAATTTTAAAAAGCAGAAATTTTGAAAACACATGTTCACCTAATTTGATATTATATATTATAATAGTGTACATTTTTGGCTGACTAGAACATTACTTTTAAAGACTCTGTTTTTGAGGTTAGAATGCCAGTGATATATTTATATATATCACAAATTTCCTTTATATAAGTACACAGTCCTAGAAATTCTTTTGCAGTTGCTATATGACTGGGTTAATACATTTACAATTTCATGAGTTATAAGAAATTATTTAGAACTTATTTTTGATAAATAATATCTTGTCAAGTGGAATCACTATGTATTGCTGCTAAGGAATGCACAGTAAGTCTGCCGATTTTATGTGCATGCTAAAAAGGCCATGTGATTGATATAAAACATAATATTAAATTCTTTCCTCGCTTTCTGTTTTTTCAGATGAGAATAACAGTGTTTATAACTAAAAAAAGTACACGTGGATTTGAGTTATCAATACTCTATTTAGATTATAGCCCATTGTTATTACTATGCTTTGGGGAAAAGAATAATAAAATAGTATGGAATTAAATTCTTTTCTAAAGAAAAGTTAAAAGAGAGATTTGTACAACATACCAACTGAAATGAGTATGTTTAATTAAAATATTCATTTACATACTTAGGGTGATTATGTGTGTGGGAGGGTTATGTGTGAATATTTGTACCTATGACTGCTCATGTGTGATGTAGGTAATCAGATGGCATAGCCTGGACAAGGTCTTTTATTGGCTGGGACTTACCCAGGTAGACTAGGCTAGAAGGCTCCATGAACCTCCACTGCCACTTGTTGCTGCTTTATAGTTCAATAATCCTAGGACTGTGAGCATGTGTCACCATACTCTGAATTATATATAGGTTCTGAGGATCAAAGGCAGGTTCTTATCATTGTGAGGAACATTTGTTACCCTAGGCCATCTTTCTATTTATGAAAATCTGGATTAATCTAAATGATGCTACTTTAGATGTTATACAAAACATTGAAATAAGGAGATTATAAAAGACAGTCTTAGGAAGTCATTTCTTAAAATCATTTTTATATAGTTTTATTTATTTATATAGAATAAGTTTAATTTTACACTATTTATTAGAGAGAATTCAGAAAATGGTAAAAGTCTCTTGCCTTGCCCACTAATAAATCAATAAGGCTTATGCACTCTTTACTTCTCTTGTTACTTTAAGGATATACCACACACAAGCACCTTGAGAAAGAGCATGTTTTGGTTCACAGTTCTCAGGAAAACAGGGAAGCTATAATAGCAGTAGAGTATTTGGTCACATTGTATATACAGTAAGGAAGCAGAGAGCAGCAGATCCTGGTGTTCAGCTCTGTTTCTCTTATTCTTTCATTCTTGTTCATCAACCAGTAGAATAGCATCGTACACATACATGGTGAGTCTCCCTACCTCAATTAAAATATTCTGGTTAAACACTCATACACATACACAGTTTTTTTTTTTAATATTTTTATTACATATTTTCCTCAATTACATTTCCAATACTATCCCAAAAGTCCCCCATAGCACCCCCCAATTCCCTACCCACCCATTCCCATTCTTTTGGCCCTGGCATTCCCCTATATTGGGGCATATAAAGTTTGCAAGTCCAATGGGCCTCTCTTTCCATTGATGGCCGACTAGGCCATCTTTCGATACATATGCAGCTAGAGACAAGAGCTCCAGGGTTCTGGTTAGTACATCATGTTGTTCGAACAGTAGGGTTGCAGATCCCTTTAGCTCCTTGGGTACTTTCTCTAGCTTCTCCATTGGGAGCCCTGTGATACATCCAATAGCTGACTGTGAACATCCACTCCTGTGTTTGCTAGGCCCCGGCATCGTCTCACAAGAGACAGCTATATTTGGGTCCTTTCAGCAAGATCTTGCTAGTGTATGCAATGGTGTCAGCGTTTAGAAGCTGATTATGGGACGGATCCCTGGATACAGCAGTCTCTAAATGGTCCATCCTTTCATCACAGCTACGAACTTTGTCTCTGTAACTCCTTCCCTGGGTGTTTTGTTCCCAATTCTAAGAAGGTGCACAGTGTCCACACTTTGGTCTTCATTCTTCTTGAGTTTCATGCGTTTATCAAATTGTATCTTATATCTTGGGTATCCTAAGTTTTGGGCTAATATCCACTTATCAATGAATACATATTGTGTGAGTTCTTTTGTGATTGTGTTACTTCACTCAAGATGATGCCCTCCAGGTCCATCCATTTGGTTAGGAATTTCATAAATTCATTCTTTTTAATAGCTGAGTAGTACTCCATTGTGTAAATGTACCATAATTTCTGTATCCATTCCTCTGTTGAGGGACATCTGGGTTCTTTCCAGCTTCTGGCTATTATAAATAGGGCTGCTATGAACATAGTGGAGCATGTGTCCTTTTTACCGGTTGGGACATCTTCTGGATATATGCCCAGGAGAGGTATTGCTGGATCCTCCTGTAGTACTATGTCCAATTTTCTGAGGAACCGCCAGACTGATTTCCAGAGTGGTTGTACAAGCTTGCAATCCCACCAACAATGGAGGAGTGTTCCTCTTTCTCCACATCCTCGCCAGCATCTGCTGTCACCTGAATTTTTGATCTTAGCCATTCTGACTGGTGTGAGGTGGAATCTCAGGGTTGTTTTGATTTGCATTTCCCTGATGATTAAGGATGTTGAACATTTTTTCAGGTGCTTCTCTGCCATTCGGTATTCCTCAGGTGAGAATTCTTTGTTCAGTTCTGAGCCCCATTTTTTAATGGGGTTATTTGACTTTCTGGAGTCCACCTTCTTGAGTTCTTTATATATATTGGATATTAGTCCCTTATCTGATTTAGGATAGGTGAAGATCCTTTCCCAATCTGTTGGTGGTTTTTTTGTCTTATTGATGGTGTCTTTAGCCTTGCAGAAGCTTTGTAGTTTCATGAGGTCCCACTTGTCAATTCTCGATCTTACAGCACAAGCCATTACTGTTCTATTCAGGAATTTTTCCCCTGTGCCCATATCTTCAAGGCTTTTCCCCACTTTCTCCTCTATAAGTTTCAGTGTCTCTGGTTTTATGTGAAGTTCCTTGATCCACTTAGACTTGACCTTAGTACAAGGAGATAGGAATGGATCGATTCGCATTCTTCTACATGTTAACAACCAGTTGTGCCAGCACCATTTGTTGAAAATGCTGTCTTTCTTCCACTGGATGTTTTTAGCTCCCTTGTCGAAGATCAAGTGACCATAGGTGTGTGGGTTCATTTCTGGGTCTTCAATTCTATTCCATTGGTCTATTTGTCTGTCACTATACCAGTACCATGCAGTTTTTATCACAATTGCTCTGTAGTAGAGCTTTAGGTTCGGCATGGTGATTCCACCAGAGGTTCTTTTATCCTTGAGAAGAGTTTTTGCTATCCTAGGTTTTTTGTTATTCCAGATGAATTTGCAGATTGCACTTTCTAATTCGTTGAAGAATTGATTTGGAATTTTGATGGGGATTGCATTGAATCTGTAGATTGCTTTTGGCAAGATAGCCATTTTTACAATGTTGATCCTGCCAATCCATGAGCATGGGAGATCTTTCCATCTTCTGAGATCTTCTATAATTTCTTTCTTCAGAGACTTGAAGTTTTTATTATACAGATCTTTCACTTCCTTAGTTAGAGTCACACCAAGATATTTTATATTATTTGTGACTATTGAGAAGGGTGTTGTTTCCCTAATTTCTTTCTCAGCCTGTTTATTCTTTGTGTAGAGAAAGGCCATTGATTTGTTTGAGTTAATTTTATATCCAGCTACTTCACCGAAGCTGTTTATCAGGCTTAGGAGTTCTCTGGTGGAATTTTTAGGGTCACTTATATATACTATCATATCATCTGCAAAAAGTGATATTTTGACTTCATCTTTTCCAATTTGTATCCCTTTGATCTCCTTTTGTTGTCGAATTGCTCTGGCTAGGACTTCAAGTACAATGTTGAATAGGTATGGAGAAAGTGGACAGCCTTGTCTAGTCCCTGATTTTAGAGGGATTGCTTCAAGCTTCTCACCATTTACTTTGATGTTGGCTACTGGTTTGCTGTAGATTGCTTTTATCATGTTTAGGTATGGGCCTTGAATTCCTGATCTTTCCAAGACTTTTATCATGAATGGGTGTTGGATCTTGTCAAATGCTTTTTCCGCATCTAAGGAGATGACCATGTGGTTTTTGTCTTTGAGTTTGTTTATATACTGGATTAAGTTGATGGATTTCCGTATATTGAACCATCCCTGCATCCCTGGGATGAAACCTACTTGGTCAGGATGGATGATTGTTTTGATGTGTTCTTGGATTCGGTTAGCAAGAACTTTATTGAGGATTTTTGCATCAATATTCATAAGGGATATTGGTCTGAAGTTTTCTATCTTTGTTGGGTCTTTTTGTGGTTTAGGTGTCAGAGTAATTGTGGCTTCATAGAATGAGTTGGGTAGAGTACCTTCTGTTTCTATTTTGTGGAATAGTTTGTGAAGAACTGGGATTAGATCTTCTTTGAAGGTCTGATAGAACTCTGCACTAAACCCATCTGGTCCTGGGCTTTTTTTAGTTGGGAGACTATTAATGACTGCTTCTATTTCTTTGGGGGATATAGGGCTGTTTAGATCATTAACCTGATCTTGATTCAACTTTGGTACCTGGTATCTGTCTAGGAACTTCTCCATTTCATCCAGGTTCTCCAGTTTTGTTGAGTATAGCCTTTGGTAGAAGGATCTGATGGTGTTTTGGATGTCTTCAGGATCTGTTGTTATGTCTCCTTTTTCATTTCTGATTTTGTTAATTAGGATGCTTTCCCTGTGCCCTCTAGTGAGTCTGGCTAAGGGTTTATCTATCTTGTTGATTTTCTCAAAGAACCAGCTCCTTGATTGGTTGATTCTTTGAATAGTTTTTCTTGTTTCCACTTGGTTGATTTCACCCCTGAGTTTGATTATTTCCTGCCGTCTACTCCTCTTGGGTGAATTTGCTTCCTTTTGTTCTAGTGCTTTTAGGTGTGTTGTCAAGCTGCTAATGTGTGCTCTCTCTAGTTTCCTTTTGGAGGCACTCAGAGCTATGAGTTTTCCTCTTAAAAATGCTTTCATTGCGTCCCATAAGTTTGGGTATGTTGTGGCTTCATTTTCATTGAACTCTAAAAGTCCTTAATTTCTTTCTTTATTCCTTCCTTGACCAAGGTATCATTGAGAAGAGTGTTGTTCAGTTTCCACGTGAAGGTTGGCTTTCTATTATTTATTTTGTTATTGAAGATCAGCCTTAGTCCATGGTGATCTGATAGGATGCATGGGACAATTTCAATATTTTTATATCTGTTGAGGCCTGTTTTGTGACCAATTATGTGGTCAATTTTGGAGAAGGTACCATGAGGTGCTGAGAAGAAGGTATATCCTTTTGTTTTAGGATAGAATGTTCTGTAGATATCTGCCAGATCCATTTGATTCATAATTTCTCTTAGTTTCACTGTGTCCCTGTTTAGTTTCTGTTTCCATTATCTGTCCATTGGTGAAAGTGGTGTGTTGAAGTCTCCCACTATTATTGTATGAGGTGCAATGTGTGCTTTGAGCTTTACTAAAGTTTCTTTAATGAATGTGGCTGCCTTTGTATTTGGAGCATAGATATTCAGGATTGATAGTTCCTCTTGGAGGATTTTACCTTTGATGAGTATGAAGTGTCCCTCCCTGTCTTTTTTAATGCCTTTGGGTTGGAAGTCAATCTTATCAGATATTAGAATGGCTACTCCAGCTTGTTTCTTCATGCCATTTGCTTGGAAAATTGTTTTCCAGCCTTTCATTCTGAGGTAGTGTCTATCCTTTTCTCTGAGATGAGTTTCCTGTAAGCAGCAAAATGTTGGGTCTTGTTTGTGTAGCCAGTTTGTTAGTCTATGTCTTTTTATCGGGGAGTTGAGTCCATTGATATTAAGAGATATTAAGGAAAAGTAATTGTTGTTTCCTGTTATTTTTGATGTTAAAGTTGGCATTTTGTTCTTGTGGCTGTCTTCTTTTAGGTTTGTTGAGGGATTACCTTCTTGTTGTTTCTAGGGCGTGGTTCCTGTCCTTGTATTGGTTTTTTTCTGTTATTATCCTTTGAAGGGCTGGATTCGTGGAGAGATAATGTGTGAATTTGGTTTTGTAGTGGAATACTTTGGTTTCTCCATCTATGTTAATTGAGAGTTTGGCTGGGTATAGTAGCCTGGGCTGGAATTTGTGTTCTTTTAGTGTCTGTATAACATCTGTCCAGGATCTTCTGGCTTTCATAGTCTCTGGTGAAAAGTCTGGTTTAATTCTGATAGGCTTGCCTTTATATGTTACTTGGCCTTTTTCTCTTACTGCTTTTAGTATTCTATCTTTATTTAGAGCATTTGTTGCTCTGATTATTATGTGTCGGGAGGTATTTCTTTTCTGGTCTAGTCTATTTGGAGTTCTGTAGGCTTCTTGTATGTTCATGGGCATCTCTTTCTTTAGATTTGGGAAGTTTTCTTCTATAATTTTGTTGAAGATGTTTGCTGGTCCTTTGAGTTGAAAATCTTCATTCTCATCCACTCCTATTATCCGTAGGTTTGGTCTTCTCATTATGTCCTGTATTTCTTGGATGTTTTGAGTTAGGATCTTTTTGCATTTTCCATTTTCCTTGATTGTTGTGCTGATGTTCTCTATGGAATCTTCTGCACCTGAGATTCTCTCTTCCATCTCTTGTATTCTGTTGCTGATGCTCGTATCTATGGTTCCAGATTTCTTTCCTAGGGTTTCTATCTCCAGTGTTGCCTCATTTTGGGTTTTCTTTATTGTGTCTACTTCCCTTTTTAGGTCTAGTATGGTTTTGTTCATTTCCATCATCTGTTTGGATGTGTTTTCCTGTTTTTCTGTAAGGACTTCTACCTGTTTGATTATGTTATCATGTTTTTCTTTAAGGATTTGTAACTCTTTAGCAGTGTTCTCCTGCAATTCTTTAAGGGATTTTTGTGCTTCCTCTTTATTGTCTTCTGCCTTTTTAGCAGTGTTCTCCTGCATTTCTTTAAGTGTGTTATTAAAGTCCTTCTTGAAGTCCTCTATCATCATTAGGAGATATGCTTTTAAATCCGTGTCTAGCTTTTCCGGTGTGTTGGGGTGCCCTGGACTGGGCGAAGTGGGGGTGCTGGGTTCTGATGATGGTGAGTGGTCTTGGTTTCTGTTAGTAAGATTATTACGTTTACCTTTCGCCATCTGGTAATCTCTGGGGTTAGTTGTTATCGTTGTCACTATTTAAAGATTGGAGCAGAAGCTGTGTTCCACTCACCAGCAGTCTCTAAATCCTGAGGCGGGGGTAGTGGGTAGCTGATGGTACCCCGGTGCTGGTCCAGCCGGAAGAGGCCTGTGGTCCTACTCAGGCCGTTTTTCTGCTTCCCTAACTAATGCAGTCTCTGGTCCCGCGTGCAATTGGATTGGAGCAGAAGCTGTGTTCCACTCTCCAGAAGTCTTATGATCCTGTGGTGGGTGTTGTGGGTAGCTGGTGAGTGTCAGCTGACCCTGTGCCCCAGCTGCCCCGGTGCTTTTCTGACCAGAAGAGGGTTGTGGCCCTATGTAGGCCGATTTCTCTCTCCCCAACCAGAGCAGTCTCAGGTCCCGCGTGATTGGACTGGAGCAGAAGCTGTGTTCCACTCACCAGCAGTCCCAAAATCCTGCGGCGGGGGTCTTGGGTAGCTGGCGGGTGTCAGGCAACCCTGCGCTCCTGCTACCCTGGCGCTGATCCGGCCGGGTGAGGCCTGTGGCCCTACTCAGGCCAGTTTCTGCTTCCCTAACTAATGCAGTCTCAGGTCCCGCGCAATTGGATTGGAGAAGAAGCTGTGTTCCACTCACCAGCAGTCCCAAAATCCTGCGGCGGGGGTCGTGGGTAGCTGGCGGGTGTCAGGCAACCCTGCGCTCCCGCTACCCTGGTGCTGATCCAGCCGGATGAGGCCTGTGGTCCTACTCAGGCCGGTTTCTGCTTCCCTAACTCCACATACACAGTTTTTCTTTACATTTCTTTCACAACATTCCAGGACAATCCTAATTAGCTATCAGACTATTAAAGCACCAGAAAACGGAGGAGAAAAAGGATTGGGTGCTACAAATCACACAACTCTTGTAATCCCTTTGTTCCTAGTAAAGCTTTGAAGGCATCTTTATACTAGAAATTAACATACACAGTCCTTTTAGTCAAAATGTGTGCTTTTAAAGATAATGCAAAGTTATTTAATATTATAATGCAACAATAGTTAATACTATTTTTTGGATTTGTCAAGGATAGACCAAAAACTAGTAGGTTTCAATTCTGCCTCAACTTACTTACCTCCCGTAAGTCATGTGAGACTTTTATGTTCATTCTTCTCTCATATATTATATTCTGAATGCAGTTGCCTCTACCTCCTACCCTCGCAATCACCCTCTCCAACTAGTCCTCTAATCCTGCAAGATCCACTACTCCTCGTGTTTCCCAGGCCCCGGCATAGTCTCACAAGAGACAGCTATATCTGGGTCCTTTCAGCAAAATCTTGCATGTGTATGCAATGGTGTCAGCTTTTGGAAGCTGATTATGGGATGGATCCCTGGATATGGCAGTTTCTAGATGGTCCATCCTTTCATCTGAGCTCCAAACTTTGTCTCTGTAACTCCTTCCATGGGTGTTTTGTTCCCAATTCTAAGAAGGGGCAAAGTGTCTACACTTTGGTCTTCATTCTTCTTGAGTTTCATGTGTTTTGCAAATTGTATCTTGTTTCTTGGGTATTCTAAGTTTCTGGGCTAATATCCACTTATTAGTGAGTACATATCATGTGAGGTATTTTGTGATTGGGTTACTTCACTCAGGATGATACCCTCCACGTCCATCCATTTGCCTAGGAATTTCATAAATTCATTCTTTTATTAGCTGAGTAGTACTCCATTGTGATCCATCCCATAATCAGCCTCCAAAAGCTGACACCATTGCATACGCCAGCAAGATTTTGCTGAAAGGACCCAGATATAGCTGTCTCTTTTGAGGCAATGCCAGTGCCTGGCAAACACATAAGTGGATGCTCACAGTCAGCTATTGGATGGAACACAGGGCCCCCAATGGAGGAGCTAGAGAAAGTATCCAAGGAGTTAAAGGTGTCTGCAAACCTATAGGTGGAACAACAATATGAACTAACCAGTACCCCCAGAGCTCTTGTCTCTAGCTGCATATGTAGCACAAGATGGCCTAGTCGGCCATCATTGGGAAGAGAGGACACTTGGTCTTGCAAACTTTATATGCCTCAGTACAGGGGAACGCCAGGGCCAAGAAGTGGGAGTGGGTGGGTAGGAGAGTGGGTAGGGGGTATGGGGGACTTTTGGTATAGCATTGGAAATGTAAATGAAGAAAATACCTAATTAAAAAAAAAAAGAAGTGTGAACTGTTTTAGAGTGTTTGGGAATTGAACCTGGGACCTGGTTCATTCTAAGCAAACACTCTTATAACTGATCTTCTCTGTCAAGTTTTCTGTGGTCTATCATAGACCTAGGGAAATGTATTGGCATTGACATGTTTTCCACATAATCATCAAACTTTACCTTTTAAGTACATAGTCATCTTAATTGAGAATTTTATTTATTTATTTTAAATTTCAGATTTTATTCCCCTCCCAGTCCACCCTCTGACTGCCCCACATCCCATACCTCCTCCCCATCCCCTGTCTCCAAGAAGATGTCCCCACCCCACACCCCCATCCCACCAGACTTCTAAACTCCCTGGGGACTCTATTCACTTTAAGGTTTGGTGCATCTTCTCTGACTAAACCCAGACCCAGAAGTCCAAACTCTGACCCACAATTGTCCCTGTCTGACAGAACTGCAGGGATGGAAATGGAGAGGAACTTGAGGAAAAGAAGGTCCAGAGACAGGCTCAAAGTGGGATCCAGCTCAAGGGGAGGTCCCAAGACCTGACACTATTACTGAGGCTATGGAGCACTCATGAAAATGGATCTATCATGACTGCCCTCTGAAATACCCAACAAGTAGCTGAGAGAGTCAGATGCAGATATTTGCACCCAACCAATGGACAGAAGCTACTGCCCCCTGTGGTGGAGTTTTGGGAAAGCTGGAAGAAGCTGTGGAGTAGGGCAACCCTGTAGAAGGACCAGCAGACTCCATTAATCTGGACCCTAGAGATCTATCAGATACTTGAACACCAACCAGGTAGCATACACCAGCTGATATGAGGCTACCAACACATAGTTGGAATTTTTATTATTCTTATCTTTGAGATGTAATACAATTACATAGTCTTCCCTTCCCTTTTCTCCAAACCCTTCCCCATAACGTCCCCACTCTCCTTCAAATTTATGGTCTCTTTTTTCAACATTTAAATAATTAAATATATTTCTCCTTGCTAGGCATTTTACTAAAATAATATTTAGTTCACACTAATGATTTTACACTTTTTACCTTGTAATGACTTCACACTCAGTGATGAATGTAGAAGGTATAAACACAGCATTAGGGCAACCACACACTAATACAAAGAAGATATTCAAGAGGAATTGTGATACTTGAATAAATAAATGACAAATTAAAATATATGTAATATTTGGAAACCCTATCAAATTTAATAATCATTACAATTCTTTCCTTCATCTTTAAAATTTTTCCATGAGCCTGAGGTCGTACCTAGATTCAGTGTGGCACATTTTAAAATATACTGGAAATAGGCTAAAGCCACTCATTTTGTCCTGAATACCATCCACTCATGAGTCAAATGACAGTTTCTTATTAAGGTCATTGATTTTCAACTTGGAACAGAAAAAGGTGATATAAATCTTCAAGATCTTTCTTTTGATTTAATATGATCATTATGTGTGTGATATGCATATATGATATGTGTGCAAATGTGAGTAAGTATGTGTGCATAAATGAGTGTGAACGTGTATGTGTATAGCACATGGGAATATGAGTGTGTGTGAGTGTGCTCGCACATGCGCGTACGCGTGAGCATGTGTATGTGTTTGTGTGTGTGTGTTTAAGTGTGATGTGCAGGGATGTTCTCAACAATGCATGAAGTCAGAGGACAGTTATCAGTTTCCGATGTTAGTTATCTCCTTCTGGTATAGGTTCTGGTGATCAGACTCTGGTCATCAGGTTTGCAAGGCAAAAATACCTTTGCTGCTGTTCCATCCCACAAGCCATTGCTAATTTTTGTGATTGAAAGTTGTGGGTGGTCCCTGCAGACTTTACAGCCAATAGTGAGAATGAACCACATTTAAACATGGTGCCATTTTAGGAAAATAAATTTTCTAATAACTATTATCTCATCCAAGTATGTACACCAAATCATGTGTTTGCATTTGAAGCACTTTACAAGTCCAAAAGTGTTACTCAGTATAATATCTTCTTGTTAATTTAGAAGCAATGCTCAAGGTGAGGGTCTAGGAAGAAAGACTGAGGTAAACATAATCCCTTTGAGAGTCTGTCCCAGAAATAACAGAGAAGACATTTAAGCTGCTGTAATGGAGAAACAGCATCTCTCACAAAGATGTGATTTGTGGCTTACAAGCAATGCTCAAGGTTTTAGAGTGAGACAATCTGGCATCAACAAACATAATATACTGAGTGATGTGGACAGAGATTATCTCAACAGGTAGGAAAAGGATTATTAGTTGTAAACTATATTTTTTCCTCATCATTCCAGGAAAGAGCCAAACATATTTTCCCTTTAGAGAGATCAGCAGTGCTTTTTATTTTCCCTGGTTTCTCCACTGCTTCTCTGTGTACACAAAGACCTTTGGGCCATCTATAGAAAGTCAAGAAGTGTTAAATGTAAAATGAAAGAGAAAAGTATTACTGAACAGCACCGAATACAAGGACCAATCTATCAAAGCCCCAAAGACAAAGGTAGAAGTGGAACACAAAAACAAATACATTAATAGAGGACTGATTGTGACTCGAGGAATAAAGTAAAAATACCTGATTTTTAAGCTGCTGTAAAATAATTAAAAGATTCACAGAAGGGTATGTCTTCTAGGCAGAAGTAGAACAAGCATAGTACAGATACTTTCCTAATCAAAAAAATCAATTGTGGAAACATCAAGAAAATAAACATACACTAACAGATGGGAAATTTAGCAGAAAGCACCCAAGCAAGGTTGGTGTTTTATATCAGTGAGAGGCAGTGTGCTAACTTTCTGTGCTGATCATTTTAATGTGATATGAGGAGTACCTGGCTCCAATGATGTTCTTTGGATCTGATGCTTTCTTACAAGGATCTCAACTCAGCAGAGAGATTTTATAAAATACCTGTGCAGTGTCTTACAGAAATAACCTGAGAAATAAGGAATATATGGAGAAGTTGTTACAACAGCTAAGAAGGACATGATGAGTCCAAGCATTAGCATTTTCTGACTGAATTCTAGGTGAGAAAACCATCATTATTAGAAAAAATATTTTGAAAAGTAAATGAAATCTATAATTTAGCTCGTGGGAAAAGCTACTCTTTAAAAATTTTCCTTGTCAATTCTCTCTCTCTCTCTCTCTCTCTCTCTCTCTCTCTCTCTCTCTCTTTTTCTCGTACACACATACTATGCTAAGAGGGCTTTAGAACAAAGAATTGACCTATTAAATCTATCACAATGATTAGACTTAAATTTCACTCTCTAAAGTGGAGAGTTGTTTTCTCATATTACAGTAAGAGTCCTGGATTCTTGAAAAACAAGAGGTAATGTGTTTAAGCCTTTAACATATTTAATATGAGAATCTTGTCCTAAAGAAATCTCAGAAAAGGGAGTTTATAACAATTAAGAGTGATAATCACTTTTTTTACTGTTTTATCATTGGATGAAAATCATAAAGACATATTTATGGGCCCAAGACACACTAGGAAGAATATGAGAAACATTTGTTTCTGAGGGAAAGACCATATCCCTGACCTCTTTCACCTTACAAATTAAAACTAAACAAAAAAAACCTAAAAAGCCAAAAAGCTGGGTACCTGCTTCATTTAGCCAAGGAATAGACATTTGGGCTTAACTTAATTAGTAAGTTTTGTCTTGTGTATGTGTGAGTGTAGTACTATATGACTCTTATGTGTGTGTGAGTGTGTATGTAATATATATACATACATATACATGTATTGTGTGTGTGTGTTTGTGTGTATGTGTGTGTGTGTTTTGTGTACTTTTAAAATATTTCTTGATGACGGTGGTATAAATAAGACAGAAATGTAAAACAAATGGTTCTTGAAGTCAAGAACTAACTTCAAACTATGTAGTTTGAATGAATTACTTTTTGGTTATTTGTCCTTATCCCCCCCAGATAAATCATGATTTGTTAAGGAAAATTCTCTTTAGACATAGCTCTCTACAGCAAATCACACCTGACCAGAATGCTGAGTTATGAAGCCCAGTCTCAACTGACATATCTACAACAAAATTTACATGTCTAAGGCTTGGTGATCACTGAGGAAGAGTGTGCAGAAAGATTGCAAACAGAAAATTTGCTGTAAAGTATATTTCTAAATTCCATAACAACTACGGTGTCCTAGCTGCTGAGAATTCTCTATAATATTTGTTGAGAGTAGTAAGGACAAAGTGGCTTTCACAGTCTCCTTTTGCTAGATCCCTTTCTTTGTCATGTACTAAGAATATATAAATACTCTTTAAGGTTCGCCCAAATTACTCACATATATACTCATGGTTTAATAAAAGTAAGCACACCCACACAGGCTCTGTGCTTACTTCTGCTTCTGTTAGTTCATGCTAATTTAGAAGACCTTGTGTCCTTGGTGTCCTCAGTCACTCTGGCTTTTACACTCTTTCCATCTCTCCTACTCTGGAGTTTCCTGCACACTGAGAGGAGGTATTTGATGGAGCCATCACACTTGTGGCTGAGTGTCCCAAAGTCTATCTGTGTGTGATGTCTAGCTGTGGATTTCAAGAAAGAAAGAAAGAAAGAAAGAAAGAAAGAAAGAAAGAAAGAAAGAAAGAAAGAAAGAAAGAAAGAGAGAGAACAAGAAAGAAAGAAAGAAAGAAAGAAAGAAAGAAAGAAAGAAAGAAAGAAAGAAAAAGAATTCTTTTTTAACAAAAGGAAAAGGGAAGGAAGGAAGAAATGGACAAAGTAAGAATGAATGAATGAAGGAAAGAAAGAAAGAGAGAAAGAAAGAAAGAAAGAAAGAAAGAAAGAAAGAAAGAAAGAAAGAGAGAGAGAGAGAGAAAGAGGGGAAGAAAGGAAAAGAGAGAGAAAGGAAGGAAGGAAGGAAGGAAGAAAGGAAGGAAGGGAGAAAGAAAGAAACAAAGAAAGAAACAAAGAAAGAAACAAAGAAAGAAACAAAGAAAGAAAGAAAGAAAGAAAGAAAGAAAGAAAGAAAGAAAGAAAGAAAGAAAGAAAGAAAGAAAGAAAGAAAGAACAAAAAATAAGAAAGATAAGGAAGAGGGAAAACTTGACCACTATGTTAAGGTTAAAAATGATCAGTCACTTATACCTGCTGCAAGAGGGAAAGTCAGCTGCTTTCTCACATAGAGTGACTCTGCTTATCAACCACTGCAGGTAAGGCCTTGTGTTTGGGAGTAGTTGACCATCATATAATTGGGTTTCACAGTTGTTGTTGTTTTTTTTTTTTTCCCCGCGAACGCAGTCCCTCACTACCACAAATTATGCAGTCGAGTTTCCCGCATTTGGGGAAATCGCAGGGGTCAGCACACCCCAGAGTGAGATGGGTGAGGCTCGCCCTGGGAAAGTGACCTTTGTGACCATGGTGTCTCCCCTGCCAGGTAAGTATGGTTTCACAGTTTTATGCGTGTTTCTTTTATTTGCTTGCAGCTTGGTGTTGTTGTTTGTTTTTGTTTTGTTTTGTTTTCTTTGTGGATATGGTTTTATTTAGTTTTTCTGGACTGGGGGATTTTGTTGTTATATTTTGGTTTGTTTTGGTTTTTGAGGGAGAACTTAAACTTGACAGAATAGCAAAGGGATGAGTGTCCGGAAGGACTTGAGAGAGGAAAGAATATATTAATATTAAATTTAAAAATATACTAAAATAAAAATGTTCTAAATAATAAAATATTATAGTAATAACTATAGTAAATAATTCATTATACTTTTAGAATGGAGTTTTTTTGTTTGTTTTTTGTTTTTTTGTTGTTTTGTTTTTGTTTTTGTTGTTATTGTTGTTTTGGTTTTGTTTTTTCGAGACAGAGTTTCTCTGTATAGCTCTGGCTGTCCTGAAACTCACTTTGTAGACCAGGCTGGCCTCAAACTCAGAAATCCACCTGCCTCTACTCTATGTATATTTCATTATCAGTTGTCTCAGAATTATGGCAAATTTCAATCGATGTCTTTAAAGATTATATGGTTTTCTGTAAACTAGGACCTATTTGGCTTCTTCCTTGTTTTTACAAAATTATTGCTTGTGAGGACTCATTTGCAGTCTGCCTATCTCCCAGGAGATCTGCTGGAGTTAGGGCCACAGGTCTCCTAGAAGATCTGCTGCAACATGGGACACAGGAGTTAGGCTTCAGATAGAAATATCCAGGCCTGTTAACACCAGAGATAACCAGATGGCAAGAAGAAAAAGCACAAGAGAATAAGCAACAGAAGCCAATATACTTTGGCACCATCATAATACAGTTCTCCCACCACAGCAAGCTCTGGCTATCTCAACACACCTGAAAAGCATGAGATTGACCTAAAATCCAATCTTTGGAAGATAATAGAGACTTTCAGGAGGATATAAATAACTCACTTGAAGAAATGCAGGAAAACACAGTTAAACAGGAAGAAGTCCTTAAAGAAGAAACAAATAAATCCTTTAAAGAAATACAGAAAAACATAATCAAATCAGTAAAGGAATTGAACAAACTGTCCAAGACCTAAAAATGGAAGTAGAAACAATAAAGAATTAAAAGATGGAGGCAACTCTAGAAATGGAAATCCTAGGAAAGAGAGCAGAAATTACAGAATAATCATCATGAACAGAAGGCAAGAGATAAGAGAGAGAATCTCAGGCATAGAAGATATTGACACACCGATCAAAGAAAATACAAAGCATAAAGAACTTAAAACCCCAAACATCCAGGAAATACAGGACATAAGGAAAAGAGCAAACCTAAGAGCAATAAAATAGAAGAGAGCAAAAGACTCACAGCTCAATAGACTAGAAAATGTATTTAACAAAATCATAGAAGAAAACTTCTCACCCTAAAGAATTATATGGTTATAAATGTCTAAGAAGTCTACCAAACATAAAAAAGGTTGGACCACAAAAGAAAATCCTCCAGTGACATAATAATCAAAACATTAAATGCACAGAACAAAGAAAGTATATTAAAGCTGTAAGGGAAAAATCCAAGTGACATATAAAGGTAGACCTATCAGAATTACACCAGACTTCTCAACAGAAATACTAAAAGCTAGAAGAACCTAGAAAAATGTCATGCAGACCCTAATAAAACACAAATTACAGCCCAGGGTACTAAACCTAGCAAAATTCTCAGTCATTATAGATTGAGAAACCAAAATGTTCCATGAAAAAACAAATTTAAACATTATATATCTACCCCTATAGAGGATTCTAGAAGGAAAAGTTCAACATAAGGAGGGTACCAACACCAAAGAAAAAACAAGAAACTAATCATCTCACAATAATCCCCAAAGTAGAGAATCATACACACTTAGTATCACCTATAACAAAAATTGAAACAGAAACTGACAGTCATCATATCCCTCAACAACAATGGAATCAAATCCCTGATAAAAAGAGACTGGATATGCAAGCAGGATACAGTATTTTCTTAAATACAAGAAATACATCTCAATGACAAAGACAACCAATACCTCAGAATAAAGGCTGGACAAAGTTTTCCAAGCAAATGGTCCCAAGACACAAGTGGGAGGTTCCATTCAAGTATACAAAATAATAGATTTTCAACCACAAGTTATCAAGAGAGATGGGGAAGGACACTTCATTCTCATTAAAGGAAAAAAAACCCCAAGGGAAAGTCTTAGTTCTGAACATCTGTGCCCCCAATACAAGGATACCCAAATTCATAAAAGAAATTTTACTAAAGCTCAGAACACACATTGAATCTTATATAATAATTGTGAGAGACTCTAACACCCATGGACAGGTCATTGAAACAAAATAAACAAAGACACAGCGAAACTAATAAAACTTTTGAACCAAATGGATTTCACAGATATATACAGAACATTTCACCTTAAACAAAAGAATATATCTTCTTCTCAGAACCTCATGGTACCTTCTCCAAAATTGACCAAATAATCAGACATAAAACAAGCCTTAACAGATATAAGAATATTGAAATAATCCAATTCATCCCATCAGATCACCAAAGACAAAGGCTAGATTTCAATAACAACAAAACAGCAGAAAGCCCACATACACATGGAAGCAAACAAACCTAAGAGAAGTAGAAGTCAGGAAACAAAGACAGAGGCCTAATATCCAAAATATATAAAGAACTCAAGAAGCTAACCTCCAAAACCACCAAATAACCCAAATTAAAAAAAATGGGTTGCAGAGCTAAACTGAGAATTCACAACAGAAGAAGCTCCGATGTCTGAGAATTACCTAAAGAAATGTTCAAAGCCCTTAGTCATCAGCGAAATGCAAAACAAATTGACTATAAGATTCTACTTTACACTAATCAGAATGGCTAAGTTAAAAAAATAAACTCAGATAACAGCTCACTCTGGCAAGGATGTGAAGAAAGAGATACAGTCATCTATTGCTGCTGTCATTGCAAACTGGTACAACCACTCTGGAATTCAATCAGGCAGTTCCTCAAAAAACTGGAAAAAGATCTACCTGAAAAAAACAGCTATACTATTTTTGGGCATATATTCAAATGATGGCTCACTATGACACAGGAGCACATTCTAATAGTGGCCTTATTTGTAATAACCAAAAGCTGGAAACAACCCATATGTCCCTCAACTGAAGAATGAATATAGAAAGTGTGTTTTATTTATACCATGGAATACTATTCAGCTATTAAGAACAAGGAAATCATGAGTTTTGTAGAGAAATGGATGGGATAACCCAGTACCAAAATGATATGCATGGCATATACTCACTGATAAGTGGATATTAGCCAAAATGAACAGAATACCTAGGATACAACCAAGTGAGGATGCTTCAATCCTACTTAGAAGTGGGAAGAAAATAATCATGAGAGTGAGAGATGGGCATGGGTCTGAGAGGGGGAGAAGGAGAAAAGGGGAATAAGATCAGGTATGAGGAGTGCACAGGAAAGAAGACCAGAGGGTCAGAAGAATGAATGGAAGTTTGCAGCCTCCGGGAATTGGGAGATGGAGGGACCCTACAGAAAGTACCAGAGACTTGAGAGGTTAGAGATTCTCAGGACTCAGTGGAAGTGACCTTAGATGAAATGCCCAATAGTGAGAAGCAGGAACTTGCAGAGTCCACCTCCAGTAGAAAGACAGGGCATCAAGTGGAAGGATGGCGTTGCCATCCCACAGTCAAAAACTCTGACCCAGAATTGCTCCTGTCTAAAAGAACTGCCGGTACAAAAAAGGAGATGAGACTGAGGGAAAGGTGGTTTAGTGACTGGCCCAATTTGGGGGTCCATCTTATGGGAGGCCCCAAGGCCTAACATTATAACTGATGCTATGGTGTGCTTACAGACCAGAGGCTAGCTTGATTGTTCTCTTAGAGGCCCAAGCAGCAGCTGATGGAGATAGACATAGATACTTACACCCAACCAATGGACTGAAGTTGGGACACCTGTGATTGAATTAGTAAATGGATGGAAGTAGCTAAACAGGAGGATGACCCCAGAGGAAGACTAGCAATATCAACTAACCTGGATTCCTCAGATCTCTGAGACACTGAGCCATCAACCAAGCAACATACAGGAGCTGGCCAGAGGCCCTCAACATATATATATAGTCATATATATATAGCAAAAGAATGACTGTTCTGACCTCAGTAAGAGATGTACCTAATCCTGGAGACACTTGAGGCCCCAGGGAGGATGGAGGCTTGTTGGGTGTGCACCCTTTCGGACGCAGGGGTCAGGAGGAATGGGAAGAAGACGTGTGGGAGGGGGGACAGGGAGCGGGGCAAAGGCGAGATTGTAGATAAATAAAATAATAATACTTAAAGAAATTAAAGACTGTATGCAAATAGAGTTGTGTTTGGAATATCTCCCTTAAAGTTATTGGTTAGAGGGGACCTAATGCACCCACTATAACAAAACAGCAAAATTATTGCTAAATATACCACATACTTGGTTACCACCCCCAAATCATAGCATCTCCATAATGCTCTCAAATTGTAAGATAATATAAACCCTTCCCCCAGCTTAAAAAAAAATAACGCAAAACAAAACGAATAAAAACCAAAAACCAAAGAAAACATTAGAATGATTCTACCTGGGTTTACCAAAGACTTATTTACACTTGCCATATCTAATATATGTAACCCTTTTATTTCTGTGGGTTAAAGGACTACAGAACTTTAAAAAAGAGTTATTTGGAGTTTTTGTAATAACAAATAGTTCAACCTAATTTTGATATTGTTAATCATATCTTTGATTCTGTTAATCAGCATTTCTACTTCTTAACTATTTTGATCAAAGTCTCTTGTAAATCTGACAAAATATAGTATCTTGCTTCCAGAAGTAAAATTCTAAAGCTTCCTCTCTTAATTATATAAAGAAATATTACTTTAAAATTACATTAAGGATTTAAGAATAGCCAAATGAAGAATTACAGTAATTTAAAAAAAGTACTGCATATTTTGTCCATACACAAGATAGCACAAAATTGAGTTGTATGGCATAGTACACTGTAAGAAAAAATGAAAAAATAATCCAGTATAGGAATTATATCATGTTTAAAAACTTGAATAATTTTTTATATACAATCTGTGACAAGTTTTGATGTTTTCATACACACAAATATTTTTCATAAGCCAATAGTAAAGGTAAGAAGTAAGAGGTGTGTTATAAAAGTAAAGTTATACTCTCTAGTCTTTCCATTCTCGACCTGTAATTTTATATGTGTCTTTGGTTAATAGTTAAGTAGATTTTCTTCTGTCATTCAAATTGCTTAGAATAAATCATTATTTTCCATTTTGACTTCCCACTATTTTAGTACACAAAAAGGGTTGCTGTTGAATAAGTACCCTTGAGACAATCCTAGAAAACATATACCTTACTTCAACTTTCTTGGTTTTCATCACAGTTTTAAAATTAATAAACTAGACTAACTCAAAAGATTTAATATAGACTGTGGTATTAAAGACTGTGCATTAGATATTTTTTTAAGCTGTACAGTGCTTTATATAAAAACAGGCTTTTCCTTTTTCTTTTGTTGAAGACTATTGAATACCTTAATGTGCCATATTGACAGAGTAATAAAAAGAGCAAATTGCATTTCAGGCCTTGTGCCAACATCATTAAACTCCCAGTCATACCCAAAACAATAACAAGGGCTAAACAAAAGCTCTTCCTCCAGCTCTGCTTTGACCCTGATGAACTATAATCGGTAGCCCTTATCTCTACTCGGCAAAGGAGCCAAAGTGCTAAAGTGTTCTGACTTCATGCATGTCTGACTTATCCCATGTTTAAAGTTCATTAATAATAATACTTGCTATAAAAATTGAATGGTTAATTTCTTTTTTATTCTAAAATGATTGAGTGTCCCACACCCTTATGTAGACATTCCACTCTTCAAATTTTCTTATGAAGAATTTAAACGGGCCAGAATTAATATTACTTTCATTTGAATCAGTGACTCCCCTAAAAAACTTTCTACAGATTAACACAGGGTTTGCCTTTCCGGATTGAGCAATAGGGGAAAATATTTAGTCAGTGCTGTAAACCTGTATCTCTATAAAAAACCAGAATCAAATTGTATATCTTTCAAATGCTCTCTACCATGTGACATACACGAGAAAGAAAAGCATCTCACACCAGCATTACAAACTGCAAAAACATTTTTACAATGTAGTACAATGTATGAATTAAAGAAAAAAAGTAGATTTTTTTAATTTAAAAACTCGTATTTTCCCTTATGGTATTTGTTTTAGATTTTTAAAAGTTAAAACATGCTCCACTTACATGAAATACTTCCTAATTTACAAAAAAAAAATAAATAAATAAATAAATAAATAAATAAAAAGTGATTTAAATGTCAATAAGAACAAAACAAAATTAGGACAATAGTTCTACATGCACTCATAACAGAATTCTCATCTGTTAGATTTTGAAAATCTTTTGAGATAGAAGATGTTTAAATATTACTATTCAGCATTGAAACATGCCAATTGCTTTCTTCTACCATATCTCAGGAAATGGTCCAGGACCATTGTGCTTGTGGTAGCACAAGTGGGATTCATCTCTCGTATCGATTTGTTCATCCCATGGCAACACTTCTATCTAGGAAGTCTTCGGATCTTTGAAATCCTTGTTTTGTGTTCAGTTGACTGTGAACTCAGCTGCTTGCTGCTTCACAATTGCAATATGTGGTCAAGCTTTCACTCCATCTCTTCTTGAAGCACATTAACCAACTTATACTGTAGGATCTCCAGGGAGTAAAACTCTAAAATTTCAGCCATTTTTTTCTCTCTGATACCATATAAAACCAGTTATGAAATCATTCTCACATAGAAGAATGAAAATAAAAAAAGGTTTATTTGTATATTTTACATTTAAGACAATAATATACCTGAGAAAAATCTAGAATTTTAATTCAGCATGACTGAAACATCACATACACTAGCCTATGTGATCATTATGAGGTAACTATGGAATGATGTGAACAGCCTTTTATGTCATGTTAACTGGCAAACTTGTTACCAAACCCGATTATCTCTTTCTAAACAAGGAGGGAAATACTGGACCTGAGTTATCAGAAGCCAGGTATTTTTAAAAGGAACAAATTATGAGAAAGTACAAATAAAAGGCAAAATAAAGTTATATTTTAGATACCCGTAGCCAAATGATAAAGGAAAGGATTAAAACAAAACTCAATGTAATTGGTAAATACTAATATTTGATGAATCAATGTAATTGGTAAATATAAAAATTTGATGAATCAGGAGGGTTGCTCTGTGATAATACAAAAGGAGAAACAGGTGCTGAGAACTATTCTTTGCTTGAATAAGAACAGAGGACTTTTCTGATATTTGTTAGAGAATTGGTCAATTTCAACATGAAGGATGTGTTTTTCTCTCATTGACTATTAGGCAGGAGAGTAACCATCAGAATCAAATATGTGAGAAAAGACAGCTATTAGGATAAAGTATTTAAATATCCAACTACAGAAAAACTTTATTAAAATAATATTAGGAACAACCCTGAAAATTTTGTTTACTAAGAGCCTATTTTGTATTGTTTTGAATAATACACATGGATATTGTTGGGTAGTATAGAAGTTTAAAGGTATTAATAAAATAATAATTTTCTATGTGAATTATATGTATAGTATTATATGTAAAATAAAGTTATATGTAAAATTATTCTGTGTATTGAAACAAAGTAGCTTAGATGAGGTTTCCTCAAATAGAAATACATGTCATGCAAATTAGACTTCTGTTGATGTTACCTGACAAAAATATCCCTTGGTCATTAAGACCTACTTTTTTTGTAATTTGGAGTATGAATTTTATCTCAGTTGTTGGGAAGCAGAGGCAGGCAAATCTCTATGAGATGGAGGCCAGCCTGTTCTACAGAGTGAGTTCTAGGAGAGCCAAGCTTACACAGAGAAATGATGTCTCAGACAAACGAACAAACAAGTAAATAAAGGATCAGCTCTCTTCATCATGGCTTTGTTGGTCAAACTATAAGCTGGCAGTTTCTAGGACCATACCATATAAAAATGTGAAATAGTATGAACTAACCAGTACCCCCCAGAGCTGTGTCTCTAGTTGCATATGTAGCAAAGGATGGCCTAGTTGGTCATCAATGGGAGGAGAGGCCCTTGGTCTTGTGAAGATTATATGCCCCAGTGCAGGAGAATGCAAGAGCAAGGAAGCAGGAGTCAGTGGGTTGGGGGACAGGGTGGCAGAAGGGTATGGGGGCTTTGGGGATATCATTTGAAATGTAAATGAAGAAAATATCTAATAAAAAGTCCTTTCTTGGAATGTAGGAGACTGACTTTCTGTTAATTTAGAAGTGAGAAGTGTCATTTTCAAAGTTTATCTGTCATGTTGGATTGAGGAAGGAGCAACTAAAAGAGTAAAATAAATGAATTTCTCTTGTTTTAGGAAAATTCACTTAAGGATAGAGCCTGAAGCATTGGTGCATGTTCAAGGCCAGCTTCATCTAGAAAGCAAGTTCAGAGATAGTCCAAGCTGTATAGTCATATGTTGTCTCAAAAAAATGTTTGTGATTATTAAAGGCTTATGTTTAGCTAACAAATTTATGAATATTGTTTGTACATTAAATGATGTTTTAATAGATAATAGATGTTAAATATTCTATTAATCAAATATGTAAGACATTTTCAGAAAAAAACATACTAGCTTACTTAATTCACTGAATATTAAGTTACTTTAAAGTTTTCTAATTATTATTAATTATGTGTATGTGTCTGTCTGACCATGGGTATGTGTATGTATGCACAGACTTTTGGAGGGCAGACACATTGTGTCTTCCTGCATCAGCAATGACAAATAACTGTAAGTGACAGAATATGTGTGCTCAGGACAAAATTCAAGTCCTCTTAAAGACCAGTAAGTAATCCTGGCTCCTGCTCCTCTCTCCAGCCCTCAAGTTATTTGTATACTATACATTTCTGGGGAAAAGAAGTATTTTGTATTTTTCATTTGAGCTTTGTGTTTAATGTAGCACAAATGCTTGCAAATAAGCAAACGTTTTGATTCAACTAAAATAACACAATAACATAATGTTTTTTCCCAGTAAATCCATTTTATTTAATCACAGTGAAAAGCAGAGCCTTACAGTGCTGTAAAAGTACATAGATATCTCTAATTTTATACAACAAATGTAATATTTTAAAATTATTTTCGACTCACTTTCCTATTATATAGCCAGCATTCCCTTTACAGTAACATACTGCAAACAGTAATATTTTCTTAGGCAACTCATTGCCTTGTTAATCATCCCTCTCAGCAGGAGACCATGTCCAAACTGCCCAGTTCTATTTGGTAAAACTAATGTTCTTTTCGTTTTTAAAAGAATTAATTATATTTTTCTACTTATTCACTTTAAATCTTGTTCACTGCCCCCTCTTCTGGTCACTCCCTCCCACAATCTTTCCCTCATTCCCCCTTCTTTTCTCCTCTGAGCAAGTGAAGGGTCCCATTGGATATCCCCCAACTCATACACTTCAAGCCTTTACAAGGCACTTCCTTTCCCACTCAGTCCGGACAAGGTAGCCTAGCTAGGAGAGCCTTTGATATATAAAGGCAGCAGCTTTGGGGATAGTGCGTGTTCTAGTTGTTTAGGACCCACATGATGGTCAAGTTACAAATCTGCTACATATGAGCAGAAAGCTCTAGGTCCAGCCTCTGTATATTCTTTGGTTGGTGGTTCAAACTCTGAAACCCCCAAGGATCCAGGTTAGCTGACTCTGTTGGTATTCTTGTGGAGTTCCTATCCCCTTTGTGGGCCACAATCCTTCCTCTTATTCTTTCATAACAGGCCCTAAGCCCCATCCACTGTTTGACTGTGGGTACCTGTATCTATATGAGTCAGCTGCTTGGTGGACCCTCTCAGAGGACAGCTTTCAAGCATAATAGACTATCATTAACAGTGTTAGGGATTGGTACTTGTCCATAGCATGGTTCTAAAGTTGGGCTGGGTGATTTGTTGGCCATTCCCTCAGACTCTTCTCCATTCCACTTGTCTACATTACTTGTAGGCAGGACAAATTTTGGGTTGAAAATTCTTTGGGGGTGAGCTGGTGTTTCTGTTAATCCACTGGGTTTTCTTCCTGGATATAAGAGGTGGCCTTTTTGGGCTGGAGAGATGGCTCAGCTGTTGAGTATCACTCAAGATGATACTCTCAAGAGCCATGCATTTGCCTGAAAAATTCATACTGTCTTAGTTTTTAATAGCTGAATAGTAGTCCATTGTGTAGATGAGCCACATTTCCTTTATCCGTTCTTCAGCTGAGAATCATCTAGGTTGTTTCCAGTTTTTCGCTATTACAAATATAGATGCTATGAACATAGTTGAGAAAGTATCTTTGTGTGATGATGGAGTATCTTTGGGGTATATGTCCAGGAGTTGTATAGGTAGGCCTTAAGGTATCTATTCGAAGTTGTCTATGAAACTGTCAAATTAATTTCTAAAGTTGTTGTACAAGTTTGCACTTCCACCAGCAATGACAAAGTGTTCCTCTTGCTCTACATCTTAGCCAGCTTGTGTTATCAACTCAACTTTTGATTTTTTTGTTTTGTTTTGTTGGGTTTTTTTTTTTTTTGGTTTTTGTTTTGTTTTGTTTTTTATCTTAACCATACTGATGTGTGTGAGATGGAACCTCATAGTTGTTTGATTTGTATTTCTCTAATAATAAAGACTAAACACTACGTTTACCTTGGCCACTGGAGATTCCTCCATTGAGAATTCTGTTTTCATCTGCTCCCTATTTTTTAATTGGGTTATTTGGGTTGTTGGTGTTTAACTTCTTGAGTTTCTTTTTTTTTTTTTTTTTGAAAATTTTCGATATTAGCTCTCTGTCTGATGTAGGTTTGGTGAAGATCCCTTTCCAATCTGTGAGCTACCAATCTGTCCTATTGACAGTGTCTTTTGCCTTATATAAGATTTGCAGTTTCATGAGGTCCCATTTATCAATCATTGATCTTAAAGTCTGAGCTATTGGTGTTTTGTTCATGAACTTGTCTCCTGTACCAATGAGTTCAAGAGTATTTCCCATTTTCTTTTTTATGAGATTTAGTGTACCTGAATTTTTGTTTAGATACTTGATCCAATTGTACTTGAGTTTTGTGCAGGATGATGAGTATGGATCTATTTTCATTCTTTTACACGTAGACATCCAGATAGTACAGCAGCATTTGTTGATGATGTTTTCAATTTTCCATTGTATGGTTTTTACCTTCTTTATCAAAAATCATGTGTCAATAGGTGTCTAGGTTTATTTCTAGATCTAGAAACAAATGAACAAGCACACCAAAGATGAGTAGAAGGCAAGAAATATAGCTTTTAATATTATATTTCTGAAACTGTATCATCTGAAATTGAATGATGTCCTTTATATTTTTCACAAAATATCCTTCTTTCCAGCCATTCTTATTTTATATATTTCAAAGAATAAATTAAACTGCAGTTACATATTACTAGACTATATCAGATAGGACGAATTCAACTTTGCCTGGGATCTCTATTATGTCAAAGGTAAATGAACCATTTACTTATTTTTATTGTGATGCTAAATAGGACTTAGATTTGTCAAAAACACAATGGCCCTGGGCACTTGTATGGGGGAGTAATTTTAGATTCTATATATTAAATGGAAAAACCTGCTCTAAATGTAGGTGGCATCTTTCATGGTTTGGAGTCTAATACTAAATAAAGAGAATGAAGTTAAGGAAGCAAAATAATTCATACCTCTCTGCCTCTTAACTGTGAAAGCAATCCAGCCTGCTGGTTCATGCTCCTGCCTTAATTTCTTCTCCACAATGCACTGTATGTTCTAGCTATTTTGCTTCAGCAACTACACAAACAGAGTCAAAATTGAATTTCTATAAAAGGGCTTCATTAAACTCTACAAAAGGATGGCTTTATTATATATTTGATGATTATTTAACGGATACTAAGATGATGTTTCAAACATAATTGACTAAAAATTTTTTTAAAGTCCATTTCATAGCATTATTAAAAAATTACCACTTGGGGTTGATCTTCTTCAATGAGATGTGGCTACTACAAGTGGGTCAGTTAATCTTGTGTCTGGATAAAGTTGTACAAGCTAACTTGAGGATCTGCTGGGATATTTTTAGTTCTATTTTTGATGCTGTCTTAAGCATTGAAAACTCAGGGTAAAGAGCCTTTACATATATGAAAATTGATTGAAACAAATGATCTTCTATTTCACTTTGTATTCTAAAATTGTATCATCTTATGTCTTAAATACTCTTATGGAAACTTTGATACTGGATAATTTAGCTCAGGTGATAAAATTTGAACTCCAAATAAAACTTTTCTGAAGTCTAGTATTCTCAAATATTGCACAAAGCTGCAATTTCTTCATTTTAAAAACAAAGCCTAAGACAGTCATATGATTTTATTATAAAAGGGAACACAAATTAATTACCTAAACAAAGCAACAAAAGATGTGGAACAGTGTGTAAATAATAATAGGGGCTCGTTTCATTAATGAGAGATGCAATTGAGAGATTTCTGTATTTGTGGATTAAAAAAAAATCTCTCAATAGGATAAAAAAAAATATCAACTCACAAAGTCTTCTTTCTCAGTTGTGATTCATTCTGAAGACCCAAGCTAACATATTCTACCATGTCAATTTACTGTTTGAAGGAGAGTGACCTTAGTGAACTTTGACCAATCTATAGTTCCTAACCATCTGCTTCCCAAGGAAAATGATGCTTTCTTCAATGAAACACATAAAAACACCAAGTATATGCCTAATTGCCCAGCTGGCTGGGTTTAGAATAAAACACTGCAAAGCTGATTGGTGAATTGATTTTGCCATTTGCTGTGGTTTTCTGCAAGCATCTAATCAATTGGATAGTTTGTGCTGACCCATTTTTGGGTTATTGTGTTCTCTGTAATATTTATCTCCAAGACTTTTTTAGGCTTATGTATTTTTATACATTTGTAAAATGAAAGTACTCTATTTATGCTGATTCTACAGCTTCTGTATGCCAGATACCTATAAACTACAGGTGCATATAATTTTAAAAAATAAGCCACTGTTCAACATGAAAAATTTCTACCTCAAATATATTCAGTACAGAAAAGTTTAATTAAATTAAGAACAAAAATTTGAGATACAGAAATTTGATCAGTACATTAATGATAGATTTGATTCATCCCCTAACCTGTACATTCTTGACATAAATCCAGATTCTAGAATTTGGAAGTAACCTTATGTGTCCTCTATTACAACAAGCCATTTGACTTGAATTCCCACTACAACATCTCCACCATGTGGTTATTTGGCCAAGTCACTACTAGTGAATCTAAACACAAGGAAGAAATTATTTTTTGTCACTTCAATTTCTATCGCTGTGAACTCTTTACTTTAAACCTAAATCCAATGGATGTGATAATATAACAAATTAGATTTAACTCCAAGTATTTGTTCCTGAAACCATAAATGTAACTCATTTACTGATGCTTCATTCATATTGAAGATCTTAGGAGAGATGTAGTTACCAGCCACACCTCTATCCATTTCTGAATGAAGTGTTTTAGAATTCTGTAATGGGTTAGTATGGCTATTGACACAAGTAACTTCAAATTGTACATTGTGGATAATGTGGTGGGTAATTAATAGAATAATAGTACATTATGGAATCATTAACTAATATAATTAAATTTATATTTTATTTCATGCAATCTGTAAAATTGGTAAACACAGTGGTATACTACTGAAACATTGTCTAAAAGTTTTACCTGAAAAAATCTTCACTTGTAATTATTTAAGGTTTTGTTTTTTGACTTTAAACTATTGTAATACATGTATATGTGTTTATAGTAATGAAGTGATTTTGATATCTAGCATCTCATACAAATAAAGGTCCAAACAGAATTAAACTTGTAAATTTCATATTTAGTAGTTGTATTTCTGTTAATTGAGAAGACTGATAAATTTAAACAATAACTATATTTCATACAAAGTAAAAGTTCTTTGCTATCGCCTGTGGAAATCACCAAGAAAGGTGCAACTGAAGCATACTATGGAGACACCCAACACTGACACCTTCATTTATATGCTTACATTTTATGTTTATTCGTGTATAAAATTTTAATTCTAGATTCATACGAGTATCGGGAGTAATAGGAAATGTATGTCTTATTCTGACAACAGCTTTAGTAAGTCATATCCCTTCTCAGCAGAAAAGTTCACTAAAGGAGGTAGTACACATTCTAAGAGCAAATAAAATCTTCACAGGTAAGTGACAAAGAACCAATTATTTTTCATAGGTAAGCCACAGAAAAATACAAGTTCTGAATGACCAAGGAACACAGAGAGCTGAATTTCATGCTCACAAACATTTGTTAATACTTGTGCACACCATGATGAAAACTTTTTACAATTTGAAGAAGCCTGAATTTAACAATTCTGAAATCAATCATTGTTAGTAGGGAATAATGCTGAATAACATATTTTTTTCACAAAATGGATTCTTAGTGGCATTTGTTGACTATCTAGTAATAGTAATTTGATGTAATTGCATACCACTAGACTGAAAGTCTTGATAATACTTCAAAAACATATTTTATATAGTAGACATCCATAGAAATAAATATTTGGGGCATTTCTCGCCTTCCTCAGAATAATTGCTTACAACTCTAGCTATTTACCTGTGAACTTTATAATTTCATTTTTCTTTATAGCTGAGGACTATCCCATTTCAATATATACCACATCCACATTATATATTCATCAGCTAATTGACATCTAAGCAGTTTCCATTTCTTTGCTACTAGAAATCAAACTATAATGAACAGGAATTGTTAAGCATCTCCATAGTGAGATATAGATACTTTGGGGTATATATACAGGAGTGGTATGGCTGGAAGATATTTTAGATATATTTTTATATTTTTTCAGTATTCTCCACAGTGATTTCTGTAACATCTGCCTCAGTTTGTTGTCCCATCCTTAGCCAACAATCTTTCTCCTTTCCTCACAACCGTTGTTGTTCTTTTTGTTTTAATCTTAGCTATTCTGTAAAGGTGAGATGACATCTCAAAGTAGTTATAATTTACTTTCCCTGAATGCTAAGAATATTAATAAACTTTATTTTAGTTATTTATTTTCTTTTAAGAACTTTTTGTTAAGTTCTGTGACACAATTTTAATTGAATTTTTTTTTGGTGTTTGTCATTTTGAGATATTTGTATATTTTAGATACTAACCCTCTATCATATATATACATGATAGATATACATATATGTATGAAAAATATATACAGAATAAGAAAGTGATGTATATATACATATGAATAGGATATATACATATATAAATAAGTATATGTATACAGAACAAGAAAGTGATTACTTTCTTATTCTGTAGCCCCCTTGTCACTGGAGTAATGGTGTCCTTTGATGATGACAATTTTAGTTTCTTGTTTCTACATGTCAATTGTTATTAATGACTTAAGATAAGATTTTATTAAACTATGACAAGAAAATCTGCTACTTGGTATGCTAACAAAAAATTACTGATCCTTTACAATGGTGTAGTAGGAAGAGACTTTATGTGAACATGAAGATCAGTTTAGATCCTCAACAACCATGTGGCGGGAGGATCACTCAGAAGCTCATGGACAAGCTAGTCTGTAGCAAAGATGTAGAAAGAAGATAGACTGCCTCAAATTGGAAGTCAAGAACTAATTCCTGAAACTGTCATCAGACCTTCACACTTTCTGTGGAACACATGCCTTCATATTCTTTCAATGTAGCTGTGTGCAAACATATTTCCTGATACTGAGTATAAATACACTCTGTTTTTCTTTATATTCATTCTTTTCTCATACATTACACTCTGACTGCAGTTTTCCTTCCCTTTCCTTTCCCTTGTACCCCCCCCCCAACACTCATTTCCCATTCCCAAGAAAATTTTTGTGTCTCTCCTTAAGCCCTCCCTGCTAATCAACCTCTCTGGGTCGGTGCATTGTAGCATGGTTATTGTTTACAGCTAATACCCACTTCTAGGTGAGCACATAACATGTTTGTGTTTCCCAGTCCAAGTTACCTCATTCAGAATGATTTTTTTTCCTAAATCTATGCAAAGGATACCATCAATAGGACAAGCCACAACCTATAGAATGGGAAAAGTTGTTTTGTTTTGTTTTGTTTTCCAACTCTACATGTGACAAAGGACTGATATCCAAAGTATATAAAGTACTCGAGAAACTAGACATTAAACAACCAATTAATAAGTGGGGTCCAGACCTAAACAGAGAATTCTTACAGAGGAATATTAAATAGCCGAGAAACACTTAAAGAAATGTTTAACATCCTTAGCAATCAGGAAAATGCAAATCAGAACAACTTTGAGATTTCCATGGTAGACCCTCAGAATGACTAAGTATAAAACCACTAGTGACAGCTCATGTTGTCTAGAATTTGAAGAACGGGGTATATTTCTCCCATGTTGGTGGGAGCACAAACTTGTACAGCCACTTTGGAAATCACTATGAGAGTTTCTCATAAAACGGGAAATCAATCTACCTCAAGACAAATACAAGATACTCTTAAAATATTTCTTTAAATATCAGTAAATTAAAAAAATATTTTAAAAGTTATGAGCCACAAAATTTATGAACACGGAATGTATCATTTATTTTGCCAGTGGATATTAAGGAGTATGTATCCAACAAATCATACTGCTTGTTTAATAGAGACATAGATGAGATAATGAAATAGTAATTAAATGGAAAAAAGAACATAAGAGAAAACAGTTGATCATCTGAACTAATGAGTAACATAATAATTTATATGTGAAGAATAAAAACATAAGTTTGCAAATATATGTTGACATTTTAAAGGACAAAGTAAAGGGACATAAGGACTTTGGTGATGAGCTAGTTTCCTGTACCCAGAAAGATCTGTATAGTCACTCCTCTTTCTCAATGTATTTCAGTATGTAGCATCTAGAAATAACACACAAGAAGTAGAGGGGTATTTCTCATATTCAAACAGTACTAGAGGAAATGCATGTAACCTAATTAGAAATGTGTGCATTTCCGTTTAAGTCAGTTTGCAACATGGCACCTAGTTTTATTCATTACCTAGCACATTTTCCAATATGTTTTATAAAATGATTGCTTGTATTGGAGCTTTATCCAGGAGGGCAAATCTTCATCAGCCGCTAATGTGGCACCACCAGCTCTCTGAAGGCAAAAGCAGCAGCCATGTCGGGTGCCCACATCTGCCTCCTCCAGGTGGCTCTTGTGCGCCCTTCCCCACTGTTCTTGTCATTAACACTAATCTACTCTTTTAAGAGTTGGCAACTGTTTTGCAAATTTTGAGCACTTTTTTTCTCAGAGGAATCAATCTGAGAATTTTCAAGACTGATTAAATTAAAAAATAAATAGCTATGGAATCTGCCACATGCCCTCCAACATATTGCTCCCAGTTGCTCAACCTGAGAATATGGTTTGCTGGCAGGAGCCTCAAAGTAGTAAACAAACCTCCATTCCAAGAAATTGCATTCCAGGAGGAGTCTGAATAACTACCTCGGAAAAAAATGAGACGTTTGTTTTTGTTTTTGCTTCTGTTTTGTTTTATAGCAACAAGAAAACCCACAGCCCTGGATGTGGCTGAATGGCAATATTAGCACCAAATACAGAAGATGGGAAACAGTGACGTAAGAATATTTTTCATTGATGAAGAGGGGGAGAAGCTGATTTTCTGAGTTCTCTTTTGAGAAATAATAGCTATGTTTTGTTTCCAGTTTTTCATACACATATACAACAACGATTGTTGAGTTCCTTCTGTTTTCTAGGGAGTCTGTTAATTGTTGTGAAAGAGTGATTAGGGCAGGTGGTTTCAAAATGGTTTCATTACAAAATTCACCATAAGGAATTTTCTCTGCTTGAGTAGGATCAGCTTAGGGACTTGCTGCTATCCAAAAGAACAGAGTGAAAGTGATGGGTTTGCCATGTAAAATGAGGCTGTACAGAAACTGGCTTCTGTATTGTTCCACTGCCTCAGGTGTCAGGTGCTTCCCCTATGCACATATTGCTAAAATAAATAGCAACAACAACAACAAGAAAGAAAAAAAAAAACCAAAGTGTTGTCATGAGGTGTGTGTGGTAGTGAAAACTTTGCAGCAAATATCATTTCAGCATTTGGCCATCAACCACAAAGAATTCAATCCCCAAGGAACTTGCTTCCAACAACCACATAGGTAAATTACTTCATTCATAGGTAAGAATTGAGCTGGGTGCTGCCTTTGCCTGCATCCTGATTACAACCTCACAAGGGATGTTCAGCATGGCGTCATCGTTGTCTCTGGATTCCTATAGAGAGAATCAGGAGGTGATATATATATATATATATATATATATATATATATATATATACACACACACATATATATATATGTGAGGAAAAGGACAGAAAATGTGTATAATAGCAGAGTTCTTTCTCTTTTCATTTTTGTACATTTTTGTACACACACACACACACATATATATATATATATATATATATATATGTGTGTGTGTGTGTAGCCACATATATATGTATATATATATATGTTTATACATAAATTTTAATTTATGAAACTATAACATAATTGCATCATTTCCCTCTTTCCTTTCTTTCAAGTTTGTAGACTACCTCATATACTTCTCCTTACTCTCTTGCAAATTATTGGCTTTTTAAAATCTCATTGCTGAGGGCTTTTTCTTTTCTTCTAACAGTAGAGTACACTTTGAGAAGTCTAAGCAAGAACATTACATAATCATGATTGACATTTTGGAGGATAAGTCCTCAGAAGTATTATCATGAGAAGCATGGGCCCAAGCACACGGTTTAAGGAATTAAGAAACGGTGGTTTTTATCTCAGATGACAGAATAACGGGGCAGGAAGTGAAGAAATAACAGCATCAGTTTTTCCACAGCATTAAATCAAGTCAAACTAAATTATACAATAACAAAAGTGTAAAGGACAACATTTTATTTGATTATCAGAAGCACCTAATGAGTCTTTATACACACAAAAACATATATGCACACACATTAATGAGAAGTCATGAATTGTAAACTAAATTTAAAAAAATAAGTTAATTCTATTTAGTTATGTATTTCAGCAATAAATTCTATCCCTCTGCAAAAAAAAAAATGTGCTACTAGCTCATGTTTGATATCCTGATTTCTGTGTATTAATAGTGTATATCCATCCATTTCTACCATTTTGGTTTTAGTATGGCTACAAGGTACAAAAATAAATTAAAATATTATTATTTTTTACAAAACCATGTGAGGAAAAGGACAGAAAATGTGTATAATAGCAGAGTTCTTTCTCTTTTCATTTTTGTACATTTTTCTCTAAGAAAGATCAAAGTTCAGGTTGTCAGTGATATAAATGATACAGTGTCAGTAATACATATTAAAAATTGAAATCCATCAATGGAGCATTGAGAGAAAATGGGTTTTAACTCTAACACCACAGGCACTAGGAGACAGCCTAAATGTCATTTAAAGAGGAAATGTCTTTCTAACCTAACTCTGCACACAGAGGGCTATTTATACCAGTGAACATTTTAAGTCATTCTGTTACTCCAGAGATATTCATAAGAGATGCACATAAAACAAGGTCTGTAACAGGACTTGCTAAAATCTGTTAGGTAACTACAGAAGTCACTTAGGGAGACATTGAAAAGGCGGCACATTTCCATGATATGGAGCTGTGTTTTCGTATTCCACTGTAACTCAATATATTAATAACATGATGTTTCTCCTGGTCAATGATAGGTTGAAAAATATGAAAAAACATGATAAATTTTATTCAGTATTTTTTATCTTTCAGGGGTTAGAGGTACTCCAATTCTTCTCGAGAGAATATGAAGTTAACTTTCAGAAGGACTTAGCGCGGCCTGTTTGGTGGATCATTGTCACCTATGCACATGTATTATGCTAAGTGTGGATACTCATACTATGATGCGTTATTTTCAGTTTGATATCACCTTCAACTTCAAATTCTGTGACTCTGGGTGAAAGCACATCGTGTCTTGCCAAATGTTGGTACTCTCCCCTGAGTCTAGCTCCCTGCCTTCACTTAATGATTATTGGGCATAATTACTGAGGTTGTGCTGATCAGCATGCCACCCTGACAGCTGTTTTAACCTTCCTCTGATAAAGGGCAAATATCATCTCATCATCTTTGGGTTATTACGCTTGCTTCATACTCAGTGATTATTGACTCCGTACCACCACCTCAAATTTAAATAAAAGGCCACTTATACCATATTAGATAACGTGTGCTTTCATTCTATGAAGGTCATGCTTATGTCAGAAGCTGTTAAGCCATCAACCTGCACTCCAAACATCTGCTCAGGATTAGCATGAAATGGGTCCAAAGAAATCCACACTGGAACTACAAAGAAGAGCATGGAAAACATGAACTCCAAGGTGCTTACCATTCATGAAGCAACATGGAGAAGAGGTTGCTTAGCATTACACTTGAAAAGATGTTCTAATCACTGTAAATCTTGACAGTAATTAAGGAATTTTGATAATATTACTTCCTTTTTTTAAACTCATTGCAGATACTTGCCATCTTCTACCCAGACAAAAACACATGTTTCTTCTTTCATACACACCAATACACACACAATGAAAACTAAACAAACAAAAATTTTAAATTTTCTTTTATTGAAAATTTTATACATGGGGACTTATTTGCATCACATGCTTCCTCCAATTTTTCCCTCCAATTCTTCCCATGTCCCTCTCGCTCTAAAATAAAGGTGTCTCATTTTTTAACTATACCCACAATGTGAATATACATATATATGTGTGTGTATTATAGATGTATATATTATATACATAGCTTATAAATATATAGAGATACTTTGATAGACAATAGCTGATAAATTATAGATGATGGTAGATAGACAAATAGATGATAGAAGGATACATACATATATATGTACATTCATACATACATATATACATAGGTGATAGATCAAAACTAGATAACTATAATATAATGTGTGGAGATAGTTTAGTGTTGCTACTGTGTGTTTATGGCTGACCTCTTGGGATAAGTTAAACCATCAGGTGTCTCCTATCTGGAGAAATTAATCCTCCATCTTACAACACCTATCAAAGGCCCATAACTTTGCTTTTAGGGGTGAGGTCCCATGCGATTTTCCCCATTCCTATTGTGTTTATTGATGTCATTTTACAGGTCTTTTGTTATATAATCAAACTTGAAATGTTTTGCATGCAGCTTCTCTATTATATATAGGAGAAATTATATGACAGCACACTTCAGGTCATGGACCCTCTCCTCTTACAGTATTTCCCTAAGCATTGCATGTAGGGGTTGGGTTATAGATGTATCAGTTATAGCTGGGCACTCCAAGGTGAGTGGTTCTCTATATTTTGACCTTTTATGATTTCTGTAATTGTCTATATATGCTATAAAAATTAAGTCCTTTGTCACAGAATGGGAGGTTCACTTATCTGTGGGTAGTAGAATAAGTATTTGGGATGTATATAGAAATGATCTTGGTTTACTGAAGTAGAAGAGGCATGTTCTTTTCTAGGGTCCATGGCTTCGTGCAATTGATGATTAAAAATTATGGAATTTATCCAAACAGTAAGAATTGGAATCAAAATTAAAATTATGCTTCTTATGGTAAATGATAGTGAGAAAATATATAGATTTGTGGTCTTTAATATGATGTCACTAATAAATGTTTCCAAAGAAATCATATCAGAAGAATGATTAAGTGATAAATACTTTGACCATGTGTTCTAAACTATAGCCTTTGGACTGAGTGTATTAATTAAAACAGTTGAATGACAAAGTTCAATTCAATTATTTGACCACTGTTAGAATACTTTGAATTATTTATCCAGTCTGAGGCAAATATTTTTTAAAAGTTACACTGTCTTTATACTTCTTTGAGTGCAATAGTTGTGAATTTGTACTTATGTAATAGGTACAAATTTGGTAAGGTATTATGGAAAATAAACCAGTCACAGCTTACTAAGAGTCACAGGCTTATGAGAATATGGCATATTATATATAACAGATACAATTAAGAATAGTGATTATTTTGAAGAGCTTGTTTATTCATCATCTTGAGGATAAAAGGGAAGACCTAGATTTTTAAATTATGTTTTACTAATAAAATGATTCATAAGATGAAAATATAAATTTCCAAGTTCTGCATTTAGGACAAGAATATAATAGACTAGTGAGAGAAGGAACTCAGTCAGGTTGTCCCTGCAAACCTCTAATGTGAAATAGTACTTCTATTCTGAGTTACCATGGAAACTCAGACTGTGTATTGGCAACTAAGAGACAGGTGTACGTTATAGGCAGCACTGGAAACTTACTAGCCATTCATCTTCCTTGGGTTTATCTCCAAAATATGCCCATATTCCTATGACCTCTCATAATACACAGTTTCAAGCTCAACCAAGACATTCCCACCTCTAATCTGAATACACATACATTAAACAATCCATTACTCTGCCGCTTTCATACTTAGGCGTTCACTCTTACTTTTCAGCATGGCAAACAGGATCTCTTATTTTTTTAAGTTGTCAAGCAGCTTTGTGTCACTCCTTTAATTGTCAGCAGTCACTTTCTGTATGACCACAGTGAGCAAATGTCACATTGTCTGTCTTTGGCCTTCTTGTTCTTCAAATGACATTGTGTTCTCACACCTTAAATCATGAGTTGGCTTCTTTATTGGGTTTTTTTTCAACAGATATCTTCATGGGTAAGATATATTGCATTTTCTAAGCTTGATTCAAGTATCAGTTTTCTTTTCATCTTTCCTCCAATGCATAATATTTATGTGTAAAAGGCATCTGGTTTCAGTTTTCTTATCCCCTTGTATTTATCCTTTGTCCTTTAACCTATCCATTGATGGTCAGTTGAAAAATCCATTTCTTAATTCTTCCACTCATAATTGATCCTGTTTATTGTTTTCTAAAAATTGCAACCTCTGATCGTCACCTCCTTTGCTACTGACAAGAGTGTAAGCTTCAGATTAAGACAAGTTTTCTCAATTAATGAATAAAAGAAACCATGAACTTGAAAGCCAGCAACACAGCAGGAACAATATGGAAGCATTTGAAGGGAGGAAAATGAAGGGTAAAATAGTTTAGTTATCCTATAATCTTAATAATAAAATAATTTTTAAAGATTATTTTTTCTGTGGCTTTCTGATATATTCTACATGCTTGAAACAAAGACTTTGGTATAGTAAAAAGATACGTACATAGCAAAAATTTTGAACAAATTTTTAAGGAATTATTGCATGTATGAATTAAAAATAAAGTCATAAAATAGTTCTAGAAATCAATGACATCAGAAAAAATGTTGCAACTCCAATACAAAAAGATGGCATGAGATTTAGTCATATAAAGAACAGTTTTTAAAAGTGTGATATTTAAATTCACTAAAAAAGTAAGTAGAACAGACTATGAAAGAGAGTAACAAGATAAGAATCTACTGCCATAGTTTGTGATGGGGAGAGAGAAAGAGAGAGACAGAGATACAGAGAGAGACAGAGAGAGAGAGAAAGACACACACACACACACACACACACACACACACACAGAGAGAGAGAGAGAGAGAGAGAGAGAGAGAGAGAGAGAGAGAGAGAGAGAGAGAGAGAGACCTTCACTTTTAAGGATTGTGAAATATTCTCTCCATTCCTTAATACATTTAGGCCAGTCATTTCTTGTTAGTTCAAATTGAATAATTTAATAATTTCATTTATAATATTTACTTCAGAACATGAACATCCCAGTGCAACAGTGTTTATTTTAAAAAAATAACTTATTAGTTCTTTGAGAAGTTAGTACAAAGTGTTGTAATCATATTCACCCACCCCCCAACTCTTTCCAGACCTACTCCCTTTTCCCTCCATCCATTTTGTGCCTTTTTTTCTTTTCCTACAAAATGTGATTCATGTTGACCAAATATTCTTTGTCATGTGACCTTCCACTAGAAACTGGTCCCCTTATCTCTGTTGTGTTTTAGTTGTTTTAGGGAAAACAAACCTTTCCTTTCCAGCAGCTAAGATTTACCAAATAACTCTGGATGTCTTAGTGTTTCCTTTACTGTAATGAATTGGAGGATGGAAGGGTTTATGTCACCTGTCTGCTTGTAGTGGGTCATCTGCTCATCTGGGTAAGCCAGAGAACTAACCAAAAAGTAGGAACTGATGCAGAGGACAAGGAGAAGAGTGGTTTTGCTATCGTCGACCATCTGAGGAGGTAGTGCATTGGTCCCTGTGAGACAGGTCCACTCAGATCAATTACAAATGAGGAAAATGCACCTCAGGTGGGCCACTGGGACTGATATGGTAGGGACATTTTTCAATTGAGGTTCCCTCTTCCCAAATGACTCTAGCTTCTGTCAAGTCATAAAACTAGCTACCACATTGAAGGTACAGCTTATATTCAACTCCCCTTTCTATGTTGCATTTGGTCAGGTTTGGACTTGTCCAGGACTAATGAATGCTGTCACAAACACAATGAGCTTCTATGTACAGCTTCCGTGCTATATCCAGACAACAGTTACCTTATAGTCATTCACTGCCTGCATATAAGCATCAAAGCTACTTCTACATGGCAAAAGAAATTAAGAAAGTATTTTTCAGAACATGAAACTCCATATTAAAAATAATAAATGAGATACATATTAGGCAATGATTGAAGATAATGAATGGTGAATATATAACTGAAGTATGATTTTAATTCAGGAAATAGTAACCTAGCACTACGTAGTTTCTAGGTACATGCATCTATTCAGTAATGTAGATTCTACACTGCAGATGGCATTTATAGTGAGAGACATGCAGGAGAGATCTCTATACCCTGTATGCATTTCCTATGAAACAGGCAAGCAGATTGCTCCAGTTCATCCCACAACTGCTCTTCACAGTTCAGATATTTCTATTACCTCCCATTCTTCTGTACGTTTTTAGATTTTCTCAAACACATTTAGAAAGAAACACTTATCTCTTTTTTAATTTTTTTATTTGATATTTTCTTTATTTACATTTCAAATGTTATCCACTTTCTTACTTTCCCCTCAAAAATTCCCTTATCCTCTCTCCCTCCTTCTGTTCCCCAACCTACTCACTCCCTCTTCCTGGCTCAGTCATTCCCCTATACTTGGGCATAGAACCATCACAGGACCAAGGGCCTCTCCTCCCATTGATGACCGACTAGGCCTATCCTCTACTATATATGCAGCTAGAGCCATGAGTCTCTCCCTGTGTTTTCTTTCATTGGTAGTTTAATCCCAGGGAGCTCTGGGGTTACTGGTTAGTTCATATTGTTGTTTCTCCTATGGGGCTACAAACCCCTTCAGCTCCTTGGGTACTTTCTCTAGCTCCTTCACTGGGGACCCTGTCCTCAATCCAGTGGATGGCTGTGGGCATGCACTTCTTTTTAGTCAGGCACTAGCAGAGCCTCTCAGGAGACAGCTATATCAGCCAGCAAGCTTTTGTTGGCATCCACAATAGTGTCTGGGTTTGGTGATTGTTCATGTGATGGATCTCCAGGTGGGGCAGTCTCTGGATGGTCCTGCCTTCAGTCTCCCCTCTGAACTTTGTCTCTGCAACACCTCCCATGGGTATTTTGTGAAAGAAACACTTCTATAGCATGAATACCTATGGTTATTTCCTTTCCCTAACTATATGGCCACTACAGCAGTATCTCACTAAAAACGATGCCTAATACAACTTATTAAATCTCACAGGAAAGGAAAAGAGAATTGTAATCTCTTTTCCAAAATTGCTTTAAAAATGTTTAACTCCACACACACTAAGTTAGAATATATTTGGAAACATCATTTCTAAAAGTGCTTTTAAAAAGTTTAACTCAATATTCCAAGTGAGAGTGTATTTGAATGTCTTTTCAAATAATGCTAGATGATAATTGTTTATATTTATCTATCACAATGTATCTATCATGCCATTTAACTAATCATAGAATATTTTATCAGTAGTGGAAGAAAGAAAGCTATGTCTTTGGGGAAGGGGTAACTGTCAGACCTTAGTAGTCAATAGGCAGCTTAAGACTGAGCAGCTAAGCTCTGGAGACAGATGCTGAGAAGCAAGGGAAAAAGGCCACAGTTGTGAAATATTTCTGTCTCACTCTGCTGTGTCATCTGCTCCCATTTTTATTGTGTATCAGTGAGCAAAACGGGCATGCATCTAGATTTTAAAAAGCAAAGAATTTCTTCCCCCTCTCTTTCCTTCCTTCCTTCCTTCCTTCCTTTCTTTCTTTCTTTCTTTCTTTCTTTCTTTCTTTCTTTCTTTCTTTCTTTCTTTCTTTCTTTCTTTCTTTCTTTGTTCCTTTCTTTCTTTCTTTCTTTCTTTCTTTCTTTCTTTCTTTCTTTCTTTCTTTCTTTCCTTCTTTTTTGTTTTACCAAAAAAAGGAATTTAGTTTACAATTGTTTCTCCATTTGTCTACAACTAAGTGTTCATCTTCATAGCAAGGTAGAGTAATCCCATATAATTACAGGATAAGAACAGTCTGGTACAAAGCCTCCAAGACCTTTTCCTTCACACTCATTTCTCTAGTCATCAAGAGAAACTTGCCAGTTTTAGAAAGCAATTTGTTGTCGGAGAAGCCAAAACATTTCTGCATTTTCCCATAAACACGAGTTATGTTTCTATAGAGTGGGATTCTTAAACTCATTACAAAAGTAAACTCTTCTCTTAGTAAATTGCAAAATGAGCATTCAAACTGCCATTTCACTGACAATGACAGACACCGCTATTTAGCGTAGTATTTGGAAGACATATTGGTGTCTTGACTTTCTGGAAATATTTTTTAAATACTTGCAAGACAAATGAAGTTATTATTTTGCACTGATGTTTTCATATCTTGCAGATATCCTATCATTGATCACATCACTATTAAGTCTTAACATATAAAAATGGAGGAAACACATGACCAGAAAGTGTTGAGGCCTGCCCGCAGTCCACAACACGAACGGTTCAACTGAGAATGGCAGTTCAGGCTGAAAAGAGAGGAATCTAGACAGGGCGGAAGAAAAGAATGGAGCCAAGACAACATACATTCTGTTCAAGGCTCAATTTTACTAATTCCAGACACTCAGTTATAAAGGAAGGGGGAGGGAACCCAATATCCCGCCAAGTAACTCAGGGTCCAGTAGCAGGACAAACACGTGTGTGCCTCCAGGCAGCAAAGGCAGGTTCCAGCAGTGGGCGTGGCAGGACGAATGAGCTGGTAGCTCCACCTTTGAGCAAGCAAGTTCCAGGCTGGGGGAAGGGAGGCCACAAGAAAGGTAGGCATAGATTTGCTTTTTGTAGCTTAAAAGATTCAATTAAACATCAATGGTCTGGAGCCTAGGAAAACTTGAGTGAATGCTAATGAAGTCAACAAGAGCTGCCTAGGAATAGTAACAGACACAGAGTTCCTGTGCTCACAGCCAAGCAATGAAGAAAGCAGAGATGTTAAACACTTGGGTCTTTAGCAAAGGGGGTTTATGTGTGTTTCTGCTTGGAAATCTGGGAAACAATGGAGTTAATAGTCTAGTGATCTGTGATATGGATTCAGGCCACACATGAATCCAACAGATTATTGTGTTTATCCCAGACTCTTCCTCCCTAGATCTTTATCCTGAGAATTATTTCTCAGTCAATAGAACCCATCCTTAAGGAAGAGATCACAAGTATTTTGTAAAAATGTGTTTGAAGTAGTCATATCTTAAAAATTGTTGTGACCATTGTCAGTCATCAAGAATTTTTCTAAACTTGGAATTATTTCTCTGAAAAGGGCATCAAAGAGAGGTATGCTCTTGGCAACCAGACAAGTAAGGAAGAGTATCAGAAACCCCATACCCAGCTCTAGCTCACTTGCTCTTCCAAAAGTACCTTTAATTTTTTTTTAATTTGTTATTTTCTTTACAATTCAAATGTTATCCTGTTTCCCAGTTTCCACTCCAGAAAGCCCCTATCCCATCGTCTGCCCCCTGCTTCTATGAGAGTGTTCCCCTACCCACTCACCCTCTCCCACGTCCACATCTTGGCATTCCCCTTCACTGGGGCATCAAGCTTTCACAGGAACAAGGACTTCTCATCTCATTGATGCCTGATACAGCCATCCTCTGTTACATATGTGACTGGAGACATGGGTCCCTCCATGTGTAGTCTTTGGTTGGTAGTTTAGACCCTAGGAGCTCTGGGTGGGGGTCTGATTGGTTGATATTGTTGTTCTTCCTATGGGGTTGCAAACCCCTTCAGCTCCTTCAGTCCTTTCTCTAACTATTTCATTGGGGACCCCATGCTCAGTCCAATGAGAGCACCCATATCTGGCAGAGCCTCTCTGGAGACAGCTATATCAGCAAGCACTTCTTGGCATCCCTAATAATCTCTGTGTTTGGTGACTGTATATGGGATGGATCCCCAGGTGGGGCAGTCTCTGGATGGCCTTTCCTTCAGCCTCTGTTCCATACTTTGTCTCCATATTTTCTCCCCTGAGTATTTTGTTTCCCCTTCTAAGAAGGACTGAGGCATCCACACATGATCTTCCTTCTTCTTGAGTTACATGCGGGCTGTGAATTGTTATCTTGGTTATTCTGAGCTTTGGTGCTAATATCCACTTATCAGTGAGTGCATGCTATGTCTTTTCTTTTGTGATTGGGTTATCTCACTCAGGATGATATTTTCTAGTTCTATCCATTTGCCTAAGAATTTCATGAATTCATTGTTTTTAATAGCTGAGTAGTAATCCACTGTGTAAATGTACTACGTTTTCTGTACCCATTCATCTGGGTCAGCTATTATTTATAATAGCTTCTGGCTATTATTTATAATAGCTCTTGGTTATTATAAATAAGGCTGCCATGAACATAGAGGAACATGTGTCCTTGTTATATGTTGGACCATCTTTTGGGTACATGCCCAGGAGTGGCATAGCTGGGTACTCAGGTAGTACTATGTCTAATTTTCTGAGAAACTGCCAGATAGGCAAAATAATAGCATTTAAAGACAGGAAATAATGTCAAATAAACTGCTAAAATTAAAATTCATTATGACTTGAATTGTGCTTATGACTAATAAATAGAATCAAGTGTTTAAAGAATGGAAATAAAGCATTAATGGTCAAAATGTACTTGAAGGAAGATATAGCAAAAAAAAATAGTGAGGATATTTCTTAGCATCTATTATAGTTTTGAGTTATTTGATAAAATTTCCAAGAGATTTTTGCATTAAATTTCTAAGAGAAAATTTCCAGTAGAGATTAGGATAGCTGTTAGGGAACACATTTGTATATGTGCTTGGTAGATCAAGGATGAAAATATGACTTGGCTGGGGAAACTTTTGACTTGCAAGGATCTACAGTGATGTGTTCAGCCAGGCTTATGAGAAACTGTTTTCACATACTCCTAATCATACAATCATTGTGTGACACTGGCCTATAAATGGAGTTGTAAATGTGAACAAGAAAAATCCATCTGATGTATTCTAATGCAGGAGGATGTCTGAGAAATGACCTTCTTCACATTAAGCACTGGGCAGTTTTCTTCATTTCTGATATGACATATGGAAAATATATTAGAATCCATAAGATAACTTTATTAATGATAATTTCAGTGTTTGAACAATATATCATACTTATGTATGAATAAAACCAGTGAACTGTAGGAGTTGTTTTATGGTGAAGCAGTGTGGGGAAAATATCTAGTATACACATTGAATATCTGGGTGACAGTTTCAGAGGAGGATTTGAGTTCTTTGTATCTATTCAACAGGACTCCTGCTTTGGTAAATGAATTACTATATCAATAGGGTGCCACATTATTAGAGTAAGAGAAAACTAGGAGTGAGACCATCACTTTAGCTCTAGGAGTTAAAATGTTGCCTAAAGGATTGTGTCAACCCAAGGGATATATGTCTATCTTATCTTGAATCTTTTCTTCACATGAGTAGCACACAGCTATAGAAATATTGGAGTAGAGAGATTCCAACACATGGAAATATTGTTGTCCCTCTTCAGAGTTCATGGCCGCAATGGCAATTACCTAATTCCATCATAGGGTTAGCAAAAGATTTCTCTTTTATATGGTACTCCAAAGCTCCTTTTCTGTCTATGCACAGGCTTGTTGTACTTAAAGCACACATTAACAAGGATTTCCTTCAAAACAACAAACTAATATAATCAATGTGTACAGTTTTATTTATTTATTTATATACTGTGTACAAACAATGGAAATATTATTTCTTTCATGATAGAGGAAGAAGACAAATCATAAATGTATTTAAACGAGTATAAGTAATTAACTTAAATTTTAAAAAATACTAAATACAACTTGTTTTCTAATTACTTTGTTTTCTTTCTAATTCCTAGTAGTTGAAAGACAGATTTCAATAAAAAGAAGAAAAGATAAGCAAAGGAAGACCAATGCAAAAATAAAAGCAAAACTTGCAGAGCCTCACTCATCCTTAATTTTTATAGTAAGTTAAAGTTCTTTGAAGATGAATGAATGTTAAGTTCTTAAATCAAGATGTTAATATTACATTCTCCTCAGGTATTGAAGGTGAGAGCTGAGCACACCTAACACATATGTCAAGCATGAATCAATTCAGATTTTTCTATCCCTACAGCAGTTTGGAGACAATGATATATGAAAATGTATTGACTTGAAAGAAGAAATTAATTAAAAATGAGAATTTCATAAACATGGATGTTGAGGAATTCTCTAGGGTCACTGCCTCAGTGCAAAGAAGTTTCTTTGGGTTCTTGCTCTGAGTGGAACTCCCTTTCTGTGACTAAAATGAATGTCCCTGGCTGAGAGATTGCATTTTTCTCCCAATACCTGCTCAGGTAATCAGTCAGAAAACAATGTGAACACTACTGCCTCTGTCAATTAAATTAGGTCAAAAGTATAGCAGTAGTGGAAGAAAATAGATCAGACAGCTAAGCAAAAGCCCAAGACACTAGCACACCTTATGGTATGAGCAAACAATTCACTGTACAATTTCTAGAGAGAGCAAGCTCACAAACTGTTAAATACTGTTTTCCTTTGGGTACATTTTTAATTAAAAAAGCAGCATGGATACAGATTTCTGATCGTCACTATTCAAATAGCACAGAAAGCTTTAGAATGTTAAAATGCACTCTATATCATTTAAATTATTCCTTGTATGTATTCAAATATGATTTGTTTAGTGTTTGAAGAAAACAGTAGAATGGAAACACAGTATGAACTCAGTCATTGGGAGTCAGTGCAGAAAGCTGGTCATTTTTTACTGTCATAGATGTGCTGGCATTAGTCATATTCTGAGAAAATTGCAATAAAATTTAGTAATTAGAAAATATTATGATAAACATATTTGAATGCCTTATTTTTGTGAAACAATAATTAAATTGAAAATACAAATGATAATCACATAGTGTCAAGGTTTTAAGAGTAAGATAAAAAACTTAGATTAAGAAAGCAAAAGCAAACAATTAAGTTGAAATGAAATGTTTACTAATGCAATACATTTCTTTATTGTAAAGAATAAAAGTTGTAGCATTATTTTCAAATGTAAATGGGAGCTCCACTTAGAAGCCTTTCACATTATTATAAAGCAGGGAATTTAAATGATTATAACGCATCTTCAATAATTTTATATGTAACTAGCTCACATTCAAATATTGTACTACTCACAGAAATAAACCATATAACTGTTCAGTAAGCATTGGCTTTACTTCTTCTGTTCCAGGAGTTTCATTATTATACCCAGAGCAGTATTTATCAATTCAAAAAAAGCCATATGTAAGCATTGGGTTTAGTACATATATTCTAGAATTTGTTGGTTCTTTGATATTGTTGCTAACAAAAGCATTTTTCTACAATGGAAAGCATAGGTAGTCAAAAATTTATTTACATGAATTATACACATACATAAAATAGGCATACAGATTTATGCTTTGTGTGACCCTTTTAACTCTCTATACTTGCTGTTAAGTTGTATATTTTTCCGCAGGAGCACGTAACTCATGAGAAAATGACTAACATTGAGAACTCAGTTAAGTCTCAAAAATAGGCATTAGTTTCCAAACACGACTCTCCTTTTGGGAAATCAAAGTTTTATTGCTGGATAAATTAATGTTTCAAATGTATGAATACAGATGCTGTTTGAAAATTTGTCACAACCTGTCTCCCAACAGAAGAATTTATACTGTATACAGTAATAGAAAACAGAAAACTGCATATTTCACTAAATTGAAGCTGTATATAGAAGATTTATGTGATTATTTTTGTCATGGAAACATGTATTGAAACTCTATTATTTCACAGGAGCATTATAAATGTATATCATATATTTATTTTTAAACTTAGTCTATATTTATTTCACGAAGTGTTCAACACTCTTATTGCATTAAAAATAGCCTATTAAGTCTGTTCAGAGTAATTTCATTACTTCAAAAGCCAGTTTACATTTTAAATACTGAACATAATTTTTAACATTCAACCTTATAAGAGTAATCTATGTGGTGTTTGCCAAAAATATTTTCAAAGAACTTAAAATTATGTCAGCAGTTAAGAAAATAATTTACAAATACATACAACCAGTTATGCACTAGAACATGATAGGAAACCAGACTTAAAAATGGCAATTTTGATTGTAAGTGCTATATATAGGAAAAAATTGGCCACATGTTTGGATGTTTGTTTAAGATATGTGGGCATATGTGAAACTCATACAATCATTTTTTGGCATAAATTGCTTACATCTTATTTTATGGGGGGAAATTAATATATAAAATTCTTCATGGTATTGGCATAACTAACACATATTTTTCAGTTCTTATGATAATCTAGAAAAGAAAAAAATCTCCAAGAATATCTTTCCACCTCAGGTTTCCCATAACATTTATCGATAGATGAAATTGATGTCACCATAATACTGACCCTCCCCCCATCAACAACGTCACAGCATCTAACAGACATGAGGCATTGCAGCTAGGAAGCTAATAACAAAGCCATTTCCAGAAATTTTTAGGGCCAGAATTTATGCCTTAAATCAAATTGAAGCCAAGCTTTCAAAAATTAATTATTAATTTGTAGTTTGAGTGGAAACTTTCTGGGAAAGCTAGAAGAATAAATTGGGTCATAAATATTTCTAGCTTAAACATCTAAGAGAATAAATTAAAAATAGTAGTAAAGGGGGTGAGGGACACTCCAGCATCATCCCAATGAGGAAATTGCCATAAAATTTCAGCGCCCTGAGTAAAAGAAATAAGAGATTCTTGTTTTAAGAGATAAGGCTAATTTTTTACCCTAAGCTCCATTGTCTAGAACAAGCACTAACTAGGGGACCATCCTGACAGGTTCTTTAATGACCAAAATGTGGGTAAAAAAGAATCAGAGGTTGCTTATTTGTACTTTGTACTCTGGAGGAAGGTTGGGAAGCCACATCGGGGAAGAAACATGAGATAGCATTCCTTGACCAAAGCAGTATGTACCATGTCACAATTCACTTAAGTAAAATAACTAATAGGATAAAAGATAATGATTCACAATTGTTGCTATCACTTTAGGAAATGATAAACTCAATATGAATAGAATAAATTATAAAAAATATTTAATAGAATTTTAGAAAAGGAAGAAGTTCAGACCTCCATGAGAGACTCTGTTCAATCTATACAAGTGAAGTTCAGGCAAAAGGAATTGGTCTAAAAGTAAACAGAAGTCAAATAGTTCTAGTGAACACCTTTTCAGCTTATGCACCTGTGAGATGCAATGATTGGCATAAAGCTTATTCAAACAAACCAGATGGAACGTTTGAAGAACAAGAGAGGAAATATAACATCAGAGAATTGAGGGGAGAGATAAGAAAATAATTGGGAATAAAAAAGTCTGTACACTTGACATTAACCTAATAGCAGAACAAAAAGCAAGCAACCCACTGTCCTACCAACCAGCAAACAGAACAGACTATCAAACCCTATATGCAGCAAGGCATGGTGACATACATTTGAAATTCTAACACTTGGGAGCCCAAGGTAGGAGGATTGTAGTAAGCTTGATGTCAGCCAGTACTATCTAACAAAACTTTATTTGAAAAAAAAAATTAAAGAAAATAGGGACAGTTGTATCATATTGGCAAATAATCTGCATCCCTGAAACGGGCTATGCAGATAGGAGCAGAATACTCAGCCCAAGTTACTCCAAGCTCAAGGAAACTTATTCTATAAACCAAGGCTATAGATCTGAATTTGAAAAGAAGAAATAAACTGGCTAAGAAAGAACTTTAAAGTGTCAGGCAACTAACACTACGGACTTACCTTCCCTATACAAAGAACTCCAGGTAGCTAGAAATGGTGAATACTGGAGAAATAGTCTTTTCCAGGGAAGAGGACACTAATAAGTAATTAAATATCAAATACTCACCCCCCAAAACATATCCACACAAGAAACATTGTACTGAGTAGGAAACTTACATGTATGCCCCCAAAACATATCCACACAAGAAACATTGTATTGACAGGAAACTTACATGTATGTGTGTGTACGTGTATGTACATGTGCATGTGTATGTGCATGTGTGTGTGTGTGTGTGAATGTGTATAAACCAACATGTAGAGAAAAAGAATTCTTGAATTTGATGGAGACTAAGACAGAGGAGTGTGTACATAAGGTGTTTGAAGGTAGTCAAGAAATGCACTAAATGATCTAGTCATATTATAATCTCAAATTTTATTTTATTTATTTATTTTTTAGATATTTTCTTCATTTACATTTCCAAACCTATCCCAAAAGTCCCCCATACCTTTCCCACCCCCCTCCCCTACCTACCCACTCCCACTTCTTGGCTCTGGCAATCCCATGTACTGAGGCATATAAAGTTTGCAAGACCAACAGGCCTCTCCACTGATGGCTGACTATGCCATCTTCTGATACATATGCAGCTAGAGACACGAGCTCTGGGGGGGTGGGGTGGGCGGGTACTGGTTAGTTCATATTGTTCCTCCTATAGGGTTGCAGATCCCTTTAGCTCCTTGGGTACTTTCTCTAGCTCCTCCATTGGGAGCCCTGTGATCCATCCAATGGACTGACTGTGAGCATCCACTTCTGTGTTTGCTAGGCCCCGGCATAGTCTCACAAGAGACAGCTATATCAGGGTCCTTTCAGCAAAATCTTGCTAGTGTATGCAATGGTGTCAGCGTTTGGAGGCTGATTATGGGATGGATCCCCGGATATGGCAGTCTCTAGATGGTCCATCCTTTCATCTCAGCTCCAAACTTTGTCTCTGTAACTCCTTCCATGGGTGTTTTGTTCCCAATTCTAAGAAGGGGCAAAGTGTCTACACTTTGGTCTTCGTTCTTCTTGAGTTTCATGTGTTTTGCAAATTGTATCTTGTATCTTGGGTATTCTAAGTTTCTCGGTTCCCGGATCCCTCTGAGACTAGTCTGTGCAGGTGAGAGTGTGGACTACAGAAGCTAACAGCTTCTGGGACAGGCAGAAGCAACACAGCTTGCAGACGCTGTTTCAGGCTCCAGACATCCAGGCACCTTCCCTGACAGAGGAGAGGTGTCTGCCCCACCCAGGAGAGTTTGTTGGAGCACCTGGGGGAGCCATCTTGGTTCCTGGATCCCTGCAAGACTATTCTAAATCAAAATTTATTTTTAAAGTGTTCAACATCCTTAGAAATTAAGAAATGGAGATGGGCGTGGTGGCGCACACCTTTAATCCCAGCACTTGGGAGGCAGAGGCAGGCGGATTTCTGAGTTCGAGGCCAGCCTGGTCTACAAAGTGAGTGCCAGGACAGCCAGGGCTACACAGAGAAACCCTGTCTCGAAAAACCAAAAAAAAAAAAAAAAAAAAAAAAAAAAAAAAAAAGGAAATTAAGAAATGTAAATTAAAGCTGCTTTGAGCATCCATCTTACCCCAGCAAAAATGGCTATCATTCTAATAATGCCTGACAATGGCTGGTAAAGGTGTAGGAAAGAGAATGTTAATTTACTCTTGTGCTTGCAAACCTTTGCAGCCACTAATGAGGTCACTGTGAAGAATTCTAGAATAGTTTAAGTAGATCAACCACGTGACCCACCCATACCCTCCTTGGTATATGTATGTATGAACGACTTGACCTTTGCCCCACAGATATTTGCTCACCTTTACTCACATTCAATTAACCATATTCATGGATGAGATTGCTAATGGGTCTAGCTATTCTAATAATCAGTGTGGAACATACTCAAAAAGCTGGCAGAATTTTACCATGTGACTAAGCTACATCACTCCTTCACATACACTGAAAGGACTCTATATCCTACTCTATATCCACTCCACAGAGGCTGACTCAGCCATGTTCACTGGTGTTCTACTCAAAATACCTAGGAAATCGCAATCACTTGTGTCCTTCAACAGACTGAAGGATAGCTAATGGAATACTATTCATATGTGAAGAAAAATGAAATTTTCAGTATCTAGACAAGACTGCGTCAAATGAGATAACACAACAGGAAGACAGAAGTCACTCATTGTCTCCCATCTGTGGTTACTAGCTCCAAATTTGCAGACAAGAATACAAGAATACCTGCAGTATCCAGGAAAGTAAAAGTGACTATTATGGGGTAGGTCAGGCTGGAGAAAATATTTAGGAGAATATCAGGACACAAGTGATTTGAATAGGGGAATGGGAACAACGAGGGGGGTTTAATTATGGAGGGAAGGGGGAAATAAATATAGAATGGAAAAAAATAAAGTTGTTTTAAAAATTCACAAGGAATCGCTATTATCTATTACCTCTCTATATGCATATATGTATGCATAATAAAAATTTTGATCCAGGCTGATAATATTCCTTCTCAAGTGTCATTGACTATATAACAAAAGCCCAACATCAGACATGAAAATCCACCCTTTGAATTAGTGAGGTTTCCCAAGGTTATTTCCTGTGGTTTTCTCCTAGATATTCAAAGTAAGTCTCAATTGGTGAAGCTATTATGTACTTTGGGCACAAGACCCAGATGACCTGAGCTGGATCTGACCTGAAAGCTTCCTCTCTGAGGGCTAGCTTCATGGTGCAAGAAGGTGCATGGTAAATTTCTATGAGAGAATCAACCAATAGTCTTAACCTGCTTTAATGCCTGTGAAATCAACCAACTGCAAAATATCTTCAATGATTCAATAATGACACACAGGTTAGCAATAAGCAAAAGCTTTCTAGTTAGTTGGAGGACAACTCAACAAAAGGGAAATAATGCCTTGTACTAGAAAACCTAGCCATTCAGGGTTAGTTAATTCATAGATCTTGAAGAGAACATAGAGGTACTATTTTACTAAGCCACCATAATTCCTAATCATCTTCTAAACATCTATCTTTAGATCCATATAAATAAGGGTCTCAACCCACATAAAAGAAATTTTGTTTATAACAGAGGGAAACATTACAGTACATCACAATTGCTCAGAATCTAGAGAAGAAGTGCTTGAAAGGTGCTCAGTTAAAACTGATATATCTACAACAAAACTTGTTCACCTAATGCTCAGAGGTCATAGCAGTTTAGGGAGAAGAAGGATTGAAAGGGTTAGAGTAACAGGAGGAGGTCTGTTAGACTTTGTCTTTTAGAAGTGTAAGAGAAAGTTCACCCATGATTTCCTGTTCACATGGAAGCTTAAGCAAAGCCTGAACAATGTCATCAAGAATCATGCTAGCATTTGAAGTAGAAATCTCAGAAAGCCTAAGCCCTAAACAAATAACTACATACAACATAGAATTTCTGTGAGCAGGAGAAATTGGTCTTTCCTGGGGATTAGCAAACCAAGTGGTATCTAATACTCTACAGTCAGTACTGAAAACATCCATACAAGCAAAATTATACATTCTGCTATATTTATATATTTAGGAATATACTACATACACACAAAGATAAACATACACCCTCACACACACACAAACACATACACATTCAAACTATGAGTTTTATTTCAGAACTAATTCAACATGCATGTCAGTGTCTCAAAAGTTACAGACAACTGGCAAAGTTTCAGCTGGTCTTACTAAAAAACAATAAAATTTCAAGTACACTTAATTTAAAAAATGAAGCCATATATTAAAAGTTATGACATAGGGTTACTTTTTAATGCACTACCCAGTTGTAGTTTATTCAATAAACATGGCTTCTTCTTAAATACAAACCACAGATATATAAAAATGAAAACAAGTCATTATGGCTTATGCCTAGAACCCGAGCTCTTGGGAACTAGAGCCAGTGGGATCATCAATTACAGCCTATGTTGGCCCATATAATGAGACTCTGTCTCAATAAACAAAGCAACAAAACCAAATAATAAACAGCAGACACAAAAAAGTAGAAAAAATTAAAATAAAAGCCTCATTAGAAATTCCATAGAGGCATGATGCTGTCCATTGGTTGTCAAAGAACATGGGGGAGGATAAAGCAGAAGACGTTGCCATCTCAAAGGTAATCCAGACTAGACAGTGACTCCACGGCTATCATGAAGTATAATACAAGAGCCTATCTCAAAACAAACAAACAAACAAACAAAACAAAAATTAAAAGGAATAGAAAGAAAAGAACAAACAATGCTGTGAACAACTAAATTTCTACAATATATATAGTTTAGAAGATATGGATAATTGACAAAATATTACAAACAAATTATGAATTAGTATGAAGTTTTAACTACAGTGGCAAGTAAGTAAATAACCAAAAGCATCTTAACAATGCCATGCATTGGCTCAGAGACTACATTGTGAAATCTGTCACACAGTGAAAGAATCAAGCCTGGTAATTATTAAACTTTGAGTCCTGTTGAAAGAAGATTACTTTCTTGCTTTTTCTGGGGGGTAGTTCCTCCCCCCCTTGTGTTTGAGTATTCCATCTAATAGCCTTTGTAGGGCTGGACTTGTGGAAAGACATTGTGCAAATTTCATTTGTCATGTAATATCTTGGTTTTTCCATCTATGATAATTGAGAGTTTTGCTGAGGATAGTAGCCTGAGTTGGCATTTGTGTTCTTGTAATGTCTGTATGACATCTGTCCAGGATATTCTCGCTTTCATAGTCTCTGGTGAGAAGTCTGGTGTAATTCTGATAGGTCTTCCATTATATGTTACTTGACCTTTTTCCCTTATTGCTTTTAATATTCTTGCATTGTTTAGTGCATTTGGTGTTTTGATTATTATTTGATGGGAGGAATTTCTTTTCTGGTCCAATCTAATTGGAGTCCTATAGGCTTCTTTTTATGTTTATGGTCTTCTTCTTTAGGTTAGAGAAGTTTTCTTCTATAATGTTGTTGAAGATATTCACTGGCCCTTTAAGTTGCATATCGTCACTCTCTTCTATATCTACTATTCTTAGGTTTGGTCTTCTCATTGTGTTCTGGTTTTCCTGGATATTTGTGTTAGGAACTTTTTGCTTTAGGCATTTTCTTTGACTGTTCTGCCAATGTTTTCTATGGAATCTTCTGCACCTGAGATTCTCTCTTCTATCTCTTGTATTCTGTTAGTTACAGACAACTGGGAAATTTTCAGCTGGTCTTACTAAGAAACAATGAATTTTCAAGTACACTTATTTTATAAAATGACTTCTTGCATCTATGACTATCTCCAGGGTTATCTCCCTTAAAGTGTGCGTTCTTCTGTCCTTAGAAAGGGGAACAAAATACTCACAGGAGCAATTACAGAGACAAAGTGTGAAGCAGAGATTGGAGGAAAGGCCAACCAGAGACTGCCCCACCTGGGGATCCATCTCATAAAAAGTCAGCAAACCTAGACACTATTGTGGAAGTCTAGAAGTGCTTGCTGACAGGAACCTGATATAGCTGTCTCTTGAGAGGCTCTGCCAGAGCCTGACAAATACAGAGGTGGATATTTGCAGCCAACAAGGACTGATTATGGGATCCCCAGTGGAGGAGCTAGAGAAAGGACTCAAGGAGCAGAAGGGGTTTGCAACTACATAGGAAGAACAATATCAACCAGCCAGACCCTCTAGAGCTCCCAGGGACTAAACCCCCAACCAAAGAGTACACATGGAGGAACCCATGGCTTCAGCTACATATGTAGCCCAGAGTAGAGAAAATTGAGTTCAGGGAGACAGGAGTGGGTAGATGGGTAGGGGAACAGCCTCATAGAAGCAGGGGGAGGGGCAATGGGATAGAGAGATTCCAGGGAGCAGGGGAAAGGTTTTGAAATGTAAATAAAGAAAATATCTAATTTAAAAAAAAATGAAAAACTGTGACTCCTAAGAAGCCTGTCAAAAGTTATTTCATAGCCGGGCGTGGTGGCGCACGCCTTTAATCCCAGCACTCAGGAGGCAGAGGCAGGCGGATTTCTGAGTTCGAGGCCAGCCTGGTCTACAAAGTGAGTGCCAGGACAGCCAGGGCTACACAGAGAAACCCTGTCTCGAAAAACCAAAAAAAAAAAAAAAAAAAAAAAAAAAAAAAAAAAAAGTTATTTCATGAAACACAAAATTACCTTAATACTAAAGCTAGACCCAAGAGGAATACAAAATCACATTAAAGTATATTTTATATATAGAATATGTAAAAAGAAAAAATATTAACAAATAAATTTTTTTTCACACGAGATAGCATGCAGCCTTATATCTTGTACCTTAAGGACAAAGATACGATAAGCACTACCAACAACAGCAAAAACAAAACAAAACAAAAAACAAGAAAACAAAAAAAAACCAAACAAACAAAAACAAAACAAAACAAAAAAAACACTAGAGCTAAAAAGTTTTGAACTTACATTAATGTATATTCATACATAGCTGACAAATCAAGTAGACTGCCTTACACATTTTACACCAATAACCCTGTCTTTGCAAGTCCCTATACATCTCTTGAGTTCTAGAAGTGCCATCCTAGAAGTAAGAGAGATTAAAATTTCAAGTCAACATTTTTTCAACTGTGAAGTACTGAATCCAATTAGAGCAACTAAAAGCAAAGTTTATTTTAATGGGTATCTTAGAAAAACAAGGCATGTAAAAATTAGATGCATAGGCAAATGTTTTTTTTTTTTTTCCATCTTTAATCATTAAGCTACCAGTACAAATTGAGCCCGGAAGTTATTTCATTCCCAAAGGAGTTCAGAGATTTCAAGAATTCAGGGGGATTAAGCATTCGTGTTTGAGTGAACATGCATTTTTTTTGGACTTGCTATGATTAGCATAATATTTTCAGTACTTTATTTTGGATGCATAGGCCATCTTATTTTTTTCTTTATTATTTTTTTTCCTAAAATGAACTGTCTTGTTTAGTTTCATTACTGGCATTAAAATTTTAAAGGGTAAATATTTTATCATCATTAGATATTTCAAGTAGTCATATAAACACGTTTAAGGTAGTGTGAATTATGTGGGCTCAGCATACCCTCCATCCCAGACATTTCTGAATCTTTGGTTGTATTCTTTTCTTTTAAATGCTATGAGGAAAAGTTGATAGGGATAGTCCTTCCTTTGAGATATTATTCTTCATTCTTTTAATTGTATAGAAATTCATACATATGTAATGCAGTTTAGTGTGAGATTTTCCAAGAATTTGAGAGCACAATCTCATTACTTCAGAAAGCTTGGCAGATAAAGTGAGCATGCAAAGACTTTTTATATATTTGAGCATGTGTTTTAAGTATCAGATTCATGAGTATGATGTAATCATTTCCTTAGTGAAGGATCAATTAGTCAGATACCTAAATGAAAATATATTATTCTCCTGTGTCTCAAGGGAGACAAATAGTTTCCTACGTTTGAAATACACGTTTAAGTTTCTGTTTACCACGGAACATGTGAGACACTAGAGTATAAAATATAAACTCACTGAATATTTTAATATGATGTTTATGACACAAAAGACACCCGTGTAAAGTTAACTCTGAGAAAAAATAAACTTTATGAGCAGTAGTCTGATTCTGTCCCCAATGTTAAAGAAGCATGCAGGCAATAGAAGGAAGGGCCAGCCTTCAGAGGATGTCGCTGGCTGCATTAGAGCTTTTTTTCCCATTTATTTTTACAGTTCAATATAGGAGATAATGTATCAGTTATTGTCCTCCCCTGCAAGTCACAGAAAACACTAAGTCAAATTGGTTTAAATATTAAAGAAATTTAATATCTCACAATAATTGGAATCTCCGAGATAAGCCAGGCTTCGGGTGTTGTTTTGTCTGTCTCTCTCGTGCCAGTTGAAGCTCACAGTATTTCTGCCCTTTCTTCTGCTATTTAACTCTTGTTTTCCCTGAGTCTCACTTTACTCTTGGTACAAAATAATCCCCATATTGGACTGAAAATAAATTGGCTGATTTTTTTTTATTTTTTAAGAGAAAAAGAATCCACACCCAACTTCCCTTTGGTATTCTGTGCACTGTTCACAGCACATACTTATTCCTGAACCAGTAACAGGCTCCAGGAAGTACCAGAGATGGACTAGGTGACCAGTATTCAGCCACAGAGGAGTATGAAGGTTTTTGTTGCTGTTGTTTTTCTTCCTGAGTGAGGAGATACTTAAAAAAAAAAAAAAACTGAAGCAAAATAAGGAATTAAAGTGTTTTAGCCAGGAGATTTCCAATGTAGAAAGACACTTGTGTGGTTATGACTGCTCTATAATTCAGTGAGCTAGGTCATAAAATAGTTTAGAAAATTGCCCTGGGAAAAATGTGTTATGAAAAAAAGACTTGGATTTTTAAAGATGAGTGAGCTTGCATTCAGACGGACTATTTGTATACCATCAGATCTTATATTGACCTGCTCTATAGACCAAGCATCAAGCAGGCAAAACAAAGTAACCATGGCTTCCCAAAATAGAAACAGATTTTTTTTTCAGAGAGCATTCACTTGCCACATTCTATCACAATGTATTGAGAAAATTCACCCTATATGCAAGGCTTCCAAGGCAGTGACTCCAAGTCCTCAATTGCAGATTGCTGTATCACTTTTACTTTACACAAAATATTTCCTTAAAAAATATATTACCCCACATTGGCAACCATAGTAACATGCACAGGATGAGGAGCATTCTTTATTTTAAAATGTCTCTTCCTCTTTGAATGTAACCATTTCCTTGTACTAGCATTTACTCCATCCTACCCAAGATTACAAAGAGACTAAACACTTTGTAACTAAACTTACCACCGAAAATCTTGAGAGTCTGAAATAAAGGCCTGGCAGATAGGATTTGTGGAGAAGGTTTGCTCCTTCTAAACAGTCTCCTCTGCCTGCTCTCACATGACAGTATCATAAATGAGTTCTTTATAGCATCTATAATAACTTCTTCACATTTACTGGTGACTCAATTTCTTCCCCAAAGCCTTTCCTGGAATCATTCTTGGGACATCAAATTCCAACGTGTGACCTTAGAGAATGACCATGAAAAGCAGAGGAGATTATGTGTCTTCTTTATATACTCTTTATTTCATAGTGCACAGGTAAACTTGTGAATAGAACTTTTTAAATTAATTTTGGATGTTTTAAGATCTATTTAGTCTACATGTCTATTATAATTCATCATAATATGGTTACTTTATTTCAACTGTAATACCATGTTTTTGGAATATTTTATAATTTATTTTTTATTTCCCTTTAATCATAGTCACTCACTACATTTCCTTTTCCCCCCATTAATTAATTTACTTATTCACCTTACATCCCTATCCCTGCCCCACCTCTCAGCCCCTGCTGCACAATTCCTTCTCCCACTGTCCATATACTTCTCTCCTGAGAGGGAGTAGAGCTCTCCCTGATATCCTCTAACCCTGGCATATCAAGTCTCTGCAGAGCTAGGTACATCCTCTACCACTGGTGCCAGACAAGGCATTCCATTTAGGAGAAATGATTCTACAGATACACAATAGCTTTAGGGACAGCCCCACTCCAGATGTTAGGGGAACTACATGAAGACCAAGCTGTACATCTGCTACATAGGGGCAGGGCACCTAGGCTCAGTAAGTGCATGCTCTAATTTGTGATTTAGTCTCTGCAAAACCACAAAAGTCCAGGTTATTTAACTCTGATGGTCTTCCTACAATTTACCACATTTTCTATTTTCATAATTTTTCAAATTTCTAAACTGGAAAATATTCCTTACCTATAGATGTTAGAAATCTTGTTGTGTACTTATTAAACACTGTTTTTACTTTCCCGTTTTTGGTTACTAATTTGTATATGTATTATGTATTGATTTATAGAGAATATCCATTACTAATATTGTGTCAAAATTTTTACCCAGTCTTCACATATCTTTGAGCTTATGGTGTTTAATATATCGATTTTTTCTAAGTTTAATGAATTCAAATGTATTATCACATCCATTGATTTATCATTCAAATGGTTATTTATTTAGGTTCTACTATGTCCCATGCACTGTTCTACTGGGCCAGCAAATTCTCCATGGCCTATCAACACTGGTGGATATTTCTAATGCATATACTGAGAATACAAATTCTGGGTTGCTCTTTACATAAGCTGTTCCTCAGGGTTATGTTGTAGTAGGCAACATTCAACTGCAAACATGGCTCTCTGTAGACAGAATACAGGTTTTTTTTTTTTAACAGTAACTATTAGATACATTTATTGGCAAATATTCAGAAACATTCTTTAACATTATCATGTATGAAGACAACTTGAAGAAATAGTGCAAATCTCTTATTTTATCAGGAACTGCTTTCAAAAAAGTTAACTATAGTAAAAAGCCCTCTCATAAAGGGAGAAACCAGAGAATTAAAAAATACAGAATAGGACCTGGACACACATACATATACATATGCACATATACACATACATATACATAGATATATTTCTTTTGTATCAGGAAAAATTCTAGTACTGACCTACCTTTTCCCTTTTCCACTTATTTTTTAAGCACTTAGCACACAGAGGAATATATTCTAAACTCAGTTTTCATTAGCTCTTATAGAAACTCACTGCTTATAATTTCTACCCTACTTGCTTGCTGGTTGGACAAATCTCAAGAAAGCTGAATGTGAGAAATTAGAAATATATACAAATACCTCACAGATGCTAATGATTCATAAAGTGTGAGCGGTAAAAAGACTTTGTTCCTGACAAGAATTTTATGTCTTCTGCTAAGAGAAATTTATCATTGTTGTTGATGTTAGTTTTTATGTAGCTGATAAGAAGCATAAAGTGATAGATCTTTTGATGCATAAAAACACTATAGCCATCACAAAGTCTTAAGTCATACAACAGATATTTTAGAAGGAAGACAGACAGTAGAAACAAACAAACAGTGGATTTTTTGGTATGAAAGAACAAATTACTTGCTATGATATTATATGTTTTGGAAGAGACTAGATATTTTGAGATGACTCAAAAGGGTTATTTGTTCAATTTTTATAGTTGAAATAAATATCTTGAGACTCAATTATAATCCATACTTTTTTAGGATTTAAATTTGCCTTTTATATTTTAGCACATAAATAATGTGAATATATTTGTGTGTAGGTTATCAACTAATTTTTTCAAAAGGATAACACATTTTCTTACTTTTCTTGAATCAAGTATGCATTTAATTATTACAAAATGGTATTTTAAAAAATATGTTAGTTGTATATTATTTAGTATTTGTGTGTGTATAGGTATGTGTGTGTACACATGTATGTCTGTGAGTCTTTGTGTGTGTATCTCTCTGTTCATGAACCTCTCTGTTGCTGCTCACTCAGGCAGAAGATGTTATTGGATCCCCTGTAGAATAAGCAAGTGGTGGTTGTGACCTATCCTGGTAGATGTAACCTAACTCAAGTCTTCTACAAAATCAAAAAACACTCTCAATCTTAGAGGCACTTTTCTAGACCTTTAAATTTTTGGGTTTCAGAAAGACAGATAAGTTCAATGGTTTAAAAATCATTATACTAGGTAGATGATGAATATTTTCCTAAAATATAACATCAAGTTAGAAGTCACTTAAAAATACTCCTATTTCAGTAGTGACAGAAAAGTATTGCTTTTCTTTAACCAAAGAGAAAAAAATTAGTACATTTCATGAATAAGCTCTAGTAATGGACATGATAAAATTATTTTGTTTTAATTCATATGATATTAGAATTTTAAAATGTCTCTCAGAAACTGTTTATTAAGTTTGAACATTTACTTCAATACCAAGCTTTAAGGAGGGACCTTAGAAGTGTCCTTCATGTGTGTGACCTGGTGAATGTAAAACTTCCAATTTGCTTTTCTGGAATAGAGTTCTGAACACATTTAATAATGCCATTAAGATTTGAAGGATCAATCCCCTTTAAAAACTACAACCCAAGTGATTTATTTTATTTATTCTTGCCAACTAAAACACTAGCCTAGAAACCTCCTCTAAAATGCCTTTTTTTTTTGGTTATACACACACACACACACAAACACACACACACTCAGACTGAAATATCTTTACTTAATATCTTTTTGCTTAGGCTTTTAAAAATTATATACACACTATAATTTAGGCTGTTGACTATAACATTTTCAGTTCCATATATTTGGAGTCCGGCACATTGAAATAGAAATTAATAAGCAAATCAAATCCTCCAAAGTACTAGCAGATGGTGTATGTGTGTGTGTGTGTGTTGTTGTTGTTGTTGTTTCTGTTGCTGTTTTTGTTGTTGATGATGATGATGTTTTTGTGCATTTGCTAAATAATAATAATATTAATCCCATGATATCTTATTCTTCAAATTCAGTTTTCTAAACTGACATCAGTGGTTAATCTGGCAGGTATTGTAAAAAACTATCACCTTATTGTAGATCTGGTTGTATAAACCGAATGTCACGTGAGCCATATTGACTGAGACCTGCTTCCTAAACCTTGCAGACCTGATTGATCATTTTACCCTTTCTGTGGCTCTGAACATTTTAGTCCTTTAGCTAGTTAAGTTTTGCCAGAAGGGGCCATCTAGAAAATATTTGCTTACTGATGCTGACAAGTGACAATGTTGGTTCATTCTTCTGAGTTATTTAATTTTCTTTTAAAGAAGCCACCTTTCCGTTCATTTAACCCCTCACCAAACAGATATATCTATCGATTCATATCTGCAAATACTCACATCATTACTTATTGTTACTACAAAAATCTTTGAAAAGAACAGTAAGTCTAGAGATACCTTCAGTAGCCCCTCAACTGGAAACAGAAAGAAAAGAACGAAAAGAAAAAGAATGAAAGAAAGGAAGGTAGGAAGGGAGGGAGGGAGGGAGAGCGAGAGCGAGAGCGAGAGCGAGAGCGAGAGCGAGGGAGAGAGAGAGAGAGAGAGAGAGAGAGAGAGAGAGAGAGAGAGAGAGAGAGAGAGAGAGAGAGAGAGAATAATTTAACAAATTAAAGAATCACAAAGTATTTTACATATTTTGCTATGGCAGACATGTTTTCATCCATCTCATTTCATGCCAAAACCAGATGACTTCTAGATTTTCAAAACTGATACAAACAATACCAACAACAACAAAACAAAAAACAAAATAACAACAACAAAATGACCACCACCAACAACAATAACAACAATAAAACACCAAAAAACAGAACCACAGTCAAACTGCAGGATTTTCAGCTTGGAGTCAAGAGCATCATCTATTCTATGATTTTTTTTTTTTCAGAATCTTCAAACTATCCAAAATCCATTTCACCCAATGTCTTCGTTAATAATGGAAGAAGTTTTGTATATGGCTTTCAAAAATAATGCGAGTAAAAGAAAATTGTAAGCAGTTTTCAAACCGTGACCTATCCCAGAAGATTGGTCCAGTACTTGTTGGCTTTAGCTTCCAAGTATGGACATTTCCACTCCTACTGATTTCCTCACTAGCAAGATGACTCAACAGGAAACTTGATCTATTGATGAGTATTTATCCTTGAAGTAGATAAAATGCTTAGCTGACACATTTGTAGTATTTTTTTCATGAATAGGAAGTATTTAAAATGCATAGTGTTTTAATATGCAAAATCTGCCTGCATGCATAATGTTTTAATATGTCAACAATGCAACCTTATTTAAAGACTGAAAAAGAAGCTGTTCACTCCACAGGTCAGTGCCATATTTGCAACCTCAAAATTTTTCTAAATGAAAACCCTGCCTATATCTACATAATGAAATAACTGTCAAGAATGAAGTCAAGACCAGGACATTTCTTCAAATTACTGCACAGACTATTCTGGTGCTGTGCTTTGAAAGGAAATCAGCATGTAGGCTTGTATCCTTTATCTAAGAATGATCCCAGTGCAGTACAGAAAAGACAAAAGTAAGTATAATGAGTGTGTGTGTGTGTATGTTGGAAATGAAGGGGAGAAGATGGGAAGAGAATGAAAGAGTAGATTCAGATTGTTCAAGAAATACTTTGAGTGGCTTATTAACTAATAATTTTTTAATATCCCAGTTTCATTAATAAATCAATTAGTGTACTTTACTTACTACGATAAAAGAAATTAATTTTAAAAATAAAATACCCAAGGACACTGAGTTACAGGCAGGCACAAGCCAGAAAAAAATTCCAATATGGGAAAGGGAGCAGATATGAAGACCCATATGTAACTGAAAATCTTCTGTGTATTGACAGGTGCTAGGCAAGGTAAAGTTAAGTTGCTGTAAGGTTGGGTCCTTAGTAAATTAAACTTCCTGAAGCACAAAGCTACATACCTAAGAGTTATGGCCAATAAAAACTGCACCTTAATTGTAAATAAATTAATAAATGAATAAATGACAGAAAATTGATTGGAAAAGGGAAGAGAATTGGGTCTGGGAGGAATTAATGGAGACCTCACTGTGACTAATACATATAGTTCAAAATCCTCAAATATCTAATAAAAATTAAAACAATGATTTTCAAAAAAATTAAATAAAAGATAGAAGATTTTGGTAGAAGATATCCAAACCTCTTTGATATCACATGAAACCTTTGATATTAGGTTTTTCAATTTCTTTAGAAGAGTAGGTGCTACATTTTAAAAAATTCTCAACCTAGGAACAATAAAGTAGGCAATTTTATCTTAACATAAAATAAAGTGGAATTGAAATGAATTTATTGTTACTATTACATTTTGAAAACTGCTTTATATCAGAATTCTTGGGTTTAAAAGCCCCAATCTTTATTAGCCATCTATGTAACTAACACACTTAGGAAATAAAATTATGATGCTACATAATTTATAATCACAGCAATAGTAATTACTTTCTACCTAAAATAACTAAAAATGATAAATGCATTTGGACACAGAGTTCAGTTAAAATATATGATTGGTGTAAAGAAACAATGAATGAGTTTCAGGATGTAGAGGAAATCTGTGAAACTCGCCTTCTGGACACAACATAGTCATTTTGCCCATACACCACAACTATAGTTACCTACAAAGTATCATGGCAGCCAAACTCCACCTGGGAAAGAGAGACGCAGAGCCTCTACCCCTCATAAGGAGCATTGCACGTGGTGGCCACTGGGGAATGGAGAATCACTTTCTTTATTTGTTAGGGCTACTTGTAGATCTCCAATGTGGCTGATACTATTTTGTGTGCATACAACCAGCAATACTTGAATGCAATGGATGACCAAAATAAAATGGCAGACTTAGAGAGAGAGATGAAGGGTGTATGCAGGGTGGATATGATCACTCTACGTTATATAAATACATGAACTTGTCAAATAATAATTAAAATGCTATTTTAAAAAACTCATATTTTAACAAGAATACTTTTTTAACTTTTTGAACATTCAAAAATGATCAATGACAAGATTTCTTATAGGGAATTACTACACCAAAGGTTTTTATTCTTTCTTTATTCAAAACTTTTTAAACTTCTTTGGTGACTCTGGGTTCCTGGTAGAGAGTTGATCTATGGGTCAAAGTGAAGTCATAAAGAAATGATGATGGACTGAAAGGAATAGGTGAGAAGAACTACTGAAGTCCTGCTTCCATACCACAAGTCCAAAGGGATGGAGATGATCTCAAAGTGGGGCTGAGAGGAGGGCTGGAAGGAGGGATAGGAGGAGAACTAAGAAGAGTGTTGGGACAAAATCTAGAAGGGAGCACAATGGGAATTACTACACCAAAGGTTTTTATTCTTTCTTTATTCAAAACTTTTTTTTCATGTCTTAGAGGAGGACTAGCAGGAGTCTGGGAGGAGAACTGGGAGGAGGGCTGAAGTGTGCAGGATACAGCATTTCTAATGTAGTTTGAAGAGATTGGAATGAAAGAAAGGTACACATTGTGCAAATATATACATTTTCTTTTTTAATGATTTATTTATTATTATACATAAGTACACTGTAGTTGTCTTCAGATGTGCCAGAAGAGGGTGTCAGATGTCATTACAGGTGGTTGTCAGTCACCATGTGGTTGCTGGGATTTGAACTCAGGACCTTTGGAAGAGCAGTCAGTGCTCTTACCCTCTGAGTCATTTCACCAGCCCTACATTTTCTTAAAATACTTATCTAGAGTGTAGGAAATGAAACAATTCAAGCTAGGTGGCTCTAATAGGTACAGCAGTATGTAATTATAACTTCCTTTCCAAATTTGTCTGAAAATAAACCTACTTGCAATCATTATTATCTCTTAAGAATTCGTGTTCTTTTTTTCCTTTTTTCTTTTGGAGTTTGTGTTTTCACATAGTGCTTACTAAAATAAGATGCAAAAGATATCTATATGATGACAAATTCAATGCAAGAACAATGTTTACTGATAGCCAGAAATCTAGATGGAATCTAGAATAGGCTTGCTGTTCAGGCACATTGTTATTGGATCATTAGAATGACTTACAAAACTACTTTCTGAAACTAGAAAGGCCATTTCCAAATGGACAAAGCCAATTTCTCTTACACACTCATGAATACACACACACATCCACACTCACAGGAGCATACATTCTCACATACATATATATAAGCCCACACTCACATTCAAAAGCACACTCACATACGCATACACATGTGCATACACACACACACAGGAATACTCATGCACACACTCACATGAGAATAATTACATTCATGTACAACCTTCATACACAAGCACATACTAACGCCAAAGCAACCCCCCATGCACAAACACAGATACACACATATGCACAGGTGCAGTTAGTGTGTCCTCAATAGCAGAAACATGCAAGCTTCACTAAGATCATATGGATGAAGTTAGTGGAGTTTTCTTTCAGTTTTACAACAATCTATTAAAGTATATGAAGTTATAATTTTTAATATAGACAATTTTTAAATATATAATATTTGTTTTCTGAAAGTACCAATGTTCTGAACTTGACGATTGCTTTGATAGTCATTAATACACAGTCAAACTGCATTGTAAACATATTGAAATTTTTTCATGCATTTGGTTAACAGTTTAAGAACTCGATGCTAATGAAAGAAACCTAAATGAGGAAGTCAATTTTTCTTTGGGGTTATCTAAATTATTCTACAAAGAACAGATGAATAAATAAATAAAATATGAGAAATTGATGAAAAATATGAGCCATTGCAAACACAAAGATAAGAGTTTCCATTTGTAATATGAAGTGAGGAAGGGATTTCAGGGTGCACTACAAAGAATGAATGTTAGCAGAAGAGAAGGACATACAGTCGCTTCAGGCTTTGGAAGCATGGAAACCCCAGGTCAGTCTGCAGAACCCACACAGAACCATGCCAAGCATGGTATCCTGCTTGGATTCTCAAGATTAGGAATATGGAAGTAATTCTACTGGCTACTCAGCCTATGCTAATAAACAAACTTTAGGCCTAGGAGGAATTCTGTCTCATAAAACATTTGATTTTGGCTTATCTGTAACCTTGCACTGTAGTGTGTCCATATACTCTTCAAATATACATACATTTCAGGGCAATCAAACACATTCTATCTCTATCTCCGTCTCCTTCTCCTTCTCCGTCTCCGTCTCCATCTCTGTCTCTATCTCTGTCTGTGTGTGTCTAACAGTCTCATGTGTGTGTGTATGTGTGTGTGTGTGTGTGTGTGTGTGTGTGTGTGTGAGAGAGAGAGAAAGAGAGAGAGAGAGAGAGAGAGAGAGAGAGAGAGAGAGAGAGAGAGAGAGAGAGAGAGAGAGAGAGAGAAAAGAATAACTTTTATCAGACTGAGAGGTAGCATTAGAAGTTTGATGCTTCCATGGTCACAAATTGACATTTTGGAAGCTATTTGGCAATGTTTAACAGTATTATTGGTTTGAAGCAGTAGACAGGTAAGGTCCTACCCTATATCTAGCAAGCAGAGACAATGGCTGCTCAAGAAAGCATTCTTTCCTTCAAAAATATTTTTACGGCTAAAAACGTTATCATCTTAAATGCTAGAAAACCTTGAAGCAGAGGCTCACATATGAAGACAACCATATTGATTTGTGTTTGGAATTCCAGTTCTTTAGAGGTTATACCAGAAGGAACTCCGGGAGATGGAGGCTACCACAGCTACATCTACACTTCTAGGCAAGACAGGGCTACAGAATGAGAACTTGTCAAACAAACAAAGAAACAAACAAACATAAGAAGACTCTGAAAATGCGATATCAAAAGCAGGATTCAATAGATTTGGATGTAAAGTGTCAGGGAGTGAGTTGAAGAGTTGGGAATGGTTGAGGAGCGAAATTGTCTGCTCCCTTGAATCATAAAAACCATCTAAGCAATTTTGTATTTAGGTATCATAAATATAATTAAAGCATAACAAATGTTTCAATAAAGTGTCATATTTTCTATTTTGTTGTGAATATTAAGGTAGAATGGGTCTTTCAATATTCAACTATAAAAATAAAAACAAATATTAACGGAAACACAGGGAATTCAGTGAAATGACACTTTTACCTTAAAATGCAAAATAGGTACTGTCTTAGTTAGGGTTTTACTGCTGTGAACACACACCATGACCAAGGCAAGTCTTATAAAAACAACATTTAATTGGGGCTGGCTTACATGTTTAGAGGTTAAGTTCATTATCATCAAGGTGGGAGCATGGCAGTATCCATTCAGGCATAGCGCAGGCAGAGCTGAGAGTTCTACATCTTCATCTAAAGGATGCTAGTGGAAGACTGACTTCCAGGCAACTAGGGTGAGGATCTTAAGCCCATGCCCACAGTGACACACCTATTCCAACAAGGCCACACTTCCAAATGGTGCCAATCCCTGGCCCAAGAATATACAAACCATCACATTCCACTCCCTGGTCCCCATAGACTTGTTCAAATGCATGAGTCTATGGGGGGGGGCATACTTAAACATAGCATAGTGCAAAATGTATTTAATCCAACTTTTAAAGTCCTCATAGTCTATAGCAGTCTCAACAATGTTAAAAATCCAAAGTTCAAGATCTCTTCTGAGATTCATCCAATCACTTAACTGTAATTCCCAAAGCAAGACAGGAAACCAGCTGGGCAAACTCCAAACTCTGTGTCTCCATGGCTGATGTCAAAGCAGTCTTCAGATCTCCACTCCTTTTTCATCTTTGTTGACTGCAACAAACTGCTTTCTCCTGGGCTGGTTCCACTCCCTGTTAGCAGCTTTCCTCAGCATGTATCCCATGGCTCTGGCATCTTTAACAACTTTAAGTCTCCAAGGCAATTTCGATGTTACAGCTTCTTGTTTCAGTGTCTGGGATTCCACTTGATCTTTTGGACTCCTCCTAAGAGCTGGCATCACTTTTCCCGCTCTGCCCTCTGTAGCACTCTAAGATCAGGTTGATCCACTCCACTACAGGCTGCTGTTCTTGGTGATCATCCCATGGTACTGACATCTCCAATACACTGGTTTGGTCCACTCCAACTAGGCTTCACCAATAACCTCTCATAGGCTCTCTTCACAGTGCCAAGCCTCAAATTCTTTGCATGACCCCCTCAGTCCTGGGCCATCAACTACACTTGAGGCTGCACCTTCACCAATGACCTTCCATGGCTTCTCACAGTGTCAAGCCTCAGCTGCTCTTCATAACCCCTTCATGCTTTCAAAACCAGTACCAACTGGGTGACTCTTTTCCATTACCAAGTACAGCTGCAGTGGGAGGTCCAACCTTGGCTATCTCTGGAACACAGTTCCTACGTGCTCGCAGAAAACACTTCCCAGAAGATTTCATCTCAGTGACGCTGGTCTCTTCTTAGTCACCTCTAATTTCTTAACTCCAGCTAACCAGCATCAATTGTCCCAGTAGTTCCTTCCATTCTTAACTCTAGAGCCAGAGCCACATGGCTGAAGCTGCAGAGTTCTGCTGCTTGCAGGAACTAGAACATGACCCCCTTCAGTGCCTAAGTTTGGCTATCCTGGTTCTTGCTCTGGATATTGACCTTGAACACAGAGATCAGCATGCCTGTCTTTTTTTATTAAAGGTGTGTACCACCATGCCTGGATCTAAATTTAGCTGGGTAGGATCTTGCCCCAAAGTCCCACTCCCTTAATCTGTTACCTCCTAGAACACAGGATTTTGCTTCATTTCACTTCCTGGTACTCTAATACTCAAACCATGAATTTTATATTTTTCCTTTCTAAGCTTGCTATGCTTGTTCAAACTTCTCTTCATAAGGCTTAACCAGAGAACAAAGTCTCAGCTGGGTTTTTTTGAAACTTCCTTTGACAATGCAATTAATCTGAGTCTCTTCACCTTAGCCTCAGGCAGACTTTTCAGGCAAGGACCAAAAGTAGACCCATTCTTCACCCAAATACCACAAAAACAGTCTTTATGCCACATTCTGAAATTCTTCTACTTTGAAAACTCTTGGGCCAGGTCAACACAGTTCAAATCACTCCCAGCAACAAAGTCTTCCATATTCTTACTAGGATGACCCATTAAGCCCCATTTAAAGCATTCCACTGCTTTCCAAATCCAAAGTCCCCAAATCCACATTCTTTCAAATAAAATCATGGTCAGGCCTATCAAAGCAATACCCCACTCCCTGGTACCAATTTTTGTCTTAGTTAGGGTTTTACTACTGTGAACAGACACCATGACCAAGGCAAGTCTTATATAAATATTTAATTGGGGCTGGCTTACAGGTTCAGGGGTGCAGTCCATTATCATCAAAGTGAGAGCATGGCAGTATCCATTCAGGCATGGCACAGACAGAGCTAAGAGTTCTACATCTTCATCCAAAGGCTGCTAGTGGAAGACTGACTTCCAGGCAACTAGGGTAAGGATCTTAAGCCCACACCCACAGTGACACACCTATTCCAACAAGGCCACACCTCCAAATAGTGCCACTCCCTGGCCCAAGACTATAGAAACCATCACAGGTACTAAAGGATAATTAATAATCTACTATATATTTTGTTAGACACTTCACAGAGTTCATCAGCTATACCCATATATGCACATTTCAATGAATATTGTCCTATAGGATATGCAGGGTGGAATGTCTCACTCTAAAAATCTCTCATATTTCGGTAAGCCAACTTTGGAGTCCTTGACGAGGTGAACTGATATCAATATTTTTCCTCATATAGTAGGAAAGTAGCATTTGTTTATTCAAGGTTTTTTATTATCTTTTGCCATACTGTACTGAACACACCTAAAGTCACCTGAGCGTTTTTTCTTACTCTGTGTAAGAGAAAACAGTTTATTGTGATGTAAGTTATTATTAAAGGATGCACAAATTGAAGAATGCTGAAAATTTTAACTGACAGTGTTCACTAAGGAAATGTTTTTTATTTGGCTACAATTTGTCTTCAAAGGAAAACTTTAAATATTATTTAAAGAATAGTTGTTTCATCTGAGGAAAGGACAGCAAGGTATTAATGTATGTTTTTTTTTTCAGCCTGACTCATGTGCATAAGAACGCTGAAGCAGCCACTCCTAAAGCATTTTGCATTTAACTAAAGGTTTGCTGTTCCTGTGCTGGCCCAAGTGTAAATTATTAACATAAGGCTTGATTTGAAATCCTAAAATTACTGATTTGGGATAATGATTTTACATTATTGCTCCTCTTTTTTTTTTTCCTTTCCATTATGGAATTCACTAATGGGTGGGATAATAATACTGTTTGCTATTTGCTTTTGTTTAACTTGTCGATGCAATGTCTACTGTGAGTGAATGCTTAGGAGTAATTTTGCCTTTTAAGTATCATAAACATTAACAAATGCTATTTGATTCACTTACCAATGATATGAGTAGAGCCATGAAATTTTCTTAACCTTTTCTCTAGCTCAATAAATCACCAGCAGACAAGAACTTTAAGCCCGACTTCAGTAGGAAATCAGCAGACAGATGTAGTGCACATTCCCAACAAAATAATTCAGAACCTGTTTCAATTTATCAAATGCCTGCTTTATCTGTCAAAGCCATGTCCCTTCTTAAATAAAGGGCATTGTTTCTGCAGCGAGGGAAAGGGTCTGATGCATTGTTATCTGCAAATGGATGGCGGAATAATGGAACAACAAGCAGGGTTTCAAACTAAGAGATCAAAGGCCAGAATGCATTACAAATCTTGTTAAAATATATGAGACTAAGAGCCCAATTCCAATGAAGACCTTCATAGTCTTAAACAGTATCCCCCTATTTTCAGAAGAGATCTTTAAAATGAATCTTAATCCCACCATAAACACCAAAAGGTTTTAGAGCTTCTGTCCAAAAAGTGCAATATGCGAAGGGGGTAGATTTGTAGAATTCTCATGCAACTTAGATATAAGGACCTGCGTGTGTGCTCACATGGTAGAATTTTTCTGGCATTGTTGATCTTCCTATATGCTTCAATTTTACATATAAGAAAAACTTTGTTCATACTAAGTCTGAATGGAATTCATACATATTTGATTATGAACATACAACTGAAATAAATATGCTTATTTTGGTCATGTTAGTCATTCGTAAGTAATACCTTTTAATTTCAGTAATTTCCTAATTTTATTAGTATGGCAAATGGGACACATTCTGTTAACCCTCTCAAGTATAAGAAAATAATGAAAAATATATGAATTCTAAACATTTAATTATTTTACCTATACTCAGTAATCTTTCAATTCCGGGCACACTCGGGCTCAAACGTGTGTTTAAACCTAATCATTTCAGGTGTTGATGATGAGACATTGACTGCTGCACACTTCTTAATCTGGATCTGACATGTGACAGTGTAGCCTGATGTATTCATCCTCTGCGTGATTGAACCTTGTCTCCATTTCCCTAATCTGGCTGTTTGTTTAGATTTAGTTATTTATAATGTGCCCATGGCATTTGTCAGTAATCAGAATATATCTTTAAAAAATTTACAGTCATTTCTCTTGTATAGAAATTCTACATTCATAAATATCATTTGAATTGTAGAGTTATTAAATGCATTATCATCTGATGATAATATCTCACAGTCATGTGAGACCACACATGTTCAGCATTCCTTAATTGAAGAGTGTTTACAAGTTACTAGTTAATTAATAAACCCATGTTAACAAACATTAACTGACATAACGAAATTCTTAGAAATGAAAAAAATTGTTTTGTTTAACATAATGTAATGTAAATTGTGATGTATCCTGTCCTATATAAAGGTTACATAAAATTATGAATAATAATAATACTTTAAACACCCAAGTTTTGGGAAGAGCTAACTTTCTACCAGAATACTTTTTGTTCACACTCTTGTATAGTTTATCATGGTAGTATTAACTGGAATCTCCTCAGGGCTTATGATCGAACTTATGTAAACAACCTATAGAATTGTTCCAAAAATATTTGTGTAGCTGATATGAGCATCATCCTATTAAATTAACCATATCCCATCTCCCAGTATGGACTGTTGTCTACTCTGTGCACTGGAAAGTGGAAATCATGAAGACTACATCTTAATCATTGGGCATATCATAAGTACATACTAAAAGTACAACTTCAATTTTTCAATCATTTTTATATGCTTTTTATTATCTCACATACTCTATGCCATATACTCTATGCTGTATACTCCACGCCATATACTCTATGCCATATACTCCATGCCATATACTTATGTAACAGAATTCACAAAATAGATTAGTCTTTAAAATATATACAGAAAAAAATGCAATTTACCAGATACTATTATTTATATTTTACCTTCAGCTACCTCAAAATCCACAATATATAATGATGTAGCCATTGTGTTGCTCAAGAACTGTGTGTGTATAGATTACCACAGATACATACCTCTGCCTATAGTTAATCAACACCCTACTCATTATTCAATTTTATGACAATAGAACATACTTATAAAATCACAAAAATATTTGACAAGGTCTGCTTCAAATCCTAATGATAAACAGACTTGATACAAGTTGTAAATTTCCCTACTCCTCAGATTTCTCTTTAATAAAATGTAAATTTCACTTCTATAGAATGTTTATAGGATGAGATTACAAAAATAAAATGTTATTATTAACTTGGTTTTTTTTTGTTGTTTGTTTTGTTTTGTTTACCCCAGAACTGAGGACCGAACCCAGGGCCTTCTGCTTGTTAGGCAGGCGCTCTACCACTAAGCTAAATCTGCAACCCCAAAGGTTATTATTTAATCTGTAACTAAAGTTCACGAATTTAAATAATTTTTATACTTAAAGTTCACCTTGCAAGTATGTTGCTCTGGGCCACAGAGTTTGTTCTTTCCCATCACTGTATATTCACATTCGTCCCAAGCTATTTCCCCACCAACTTTGGAAAAGTTTGTTCCTCTTGTGGCATCTTAGTTATCTCATCTGGGAAGGAAAGAAAATAATAATTACCCAATGAATGTACTGAGGTGATTGCTGCTCAGATTTTCACAGTGAAGTGAGTATTGAACACTCTCTTTCTGGACAACCACCCAGCCATCTTGAGTCCCCTGATAAGATAATATTTTCCTCTCTGCAGTGGTTTACAAACCGTTCAAAGGCCTGAGGACATTCTCATCTGGGATAGTAGTGACCAGAACAACTTTTCCTCAGAATGAGATTCTACAAATGCCATTAGGAGATGAGAAATAGTAGTAACATGTGCCACTCTCCTTGGCTAAAATAATTTTATGGACAAAAATTCTCACAAGAATATTTTAAAAATATATTTACTTAAGTGATATTAGAAAGTTATCAGGGGGAGATTTGTATACAGAAATTAGTGCACAAATGCATTTTGGATGAGTTTATTTTGTTTTCAATCTCATGTTGTTATGAAATTCTAAAGTTATCATGAGAAAGTTGATCAAGAACCTAAGAATATAATTCTATTGAAAAGAATGTATTAAAGACACACTAGGAATTCCTCCTCATTATCATAAACATTAAGGAAAGACCTGTCATTGGCCTTCCATAAAATGGGTAATTTGTTTTTCAGTAGAAATGCATATTGGGATAAAGTGCAGCTCTTATGGCACAGACTAGAGAATTCTCCAGAAGAGTGATGCATTTGTTGCTTAGACAACCCACAAAACATTCATATTTATGGAACATTGGACCAATAACCCTAAAGTCTTAACTCTGCAGTGGGTTAAGTAACCTTAGATGTTTCAAGTTTCATGGTTTGCTTATAGTTTGCCTTGATCTTAAGGAAACTAAGGAGAAGAAATAACACAAACATTGTTGTTGTTTGGAAAATTTTACTCATGTATTTTTAATTTTATCTCTTGAGGAATCTTTTAAAAGTTTATCTAACTAGCAAAGTCCAAATAAAATTGTCAGAGAAATCTAAATCAGTTCAAGGTGAGGAAACACAGGAGAAAAATATTTGAACTCTACTCTGCACTAACAGACTCAAACACTAGCCTAAATAAGATCCATTATTTTAAGAGTCACTTAAAAGAACGATAAGAAAAAAATGGGAGCAATATTTACTCACATAGGGTTACAAAACTGAATAGATGTCCATGAATAAGCTCTTGTTCCCATGATGTCAGTATAGCACACTTTACTTGGTTGACTTTAGCATTAAGTAAACTTAAAGAAGGTAATTAAAGGTCAATATTGATTTTATAATATTAATTATCATTTCTTCAAATGTTTGTTTTAAAAAAAGTTTTGCTCTACATTGTAATAAATGATTTTAGTGATGGAAGGTTTCTTCAAATGTGTGATTGAAAAGAATTTGTGTAGGGTACGGTACAAATTGAGATACTGTGAGAATGTTGAAAATGAGTATCTTCAAACTTCATCTATACATATATTGCAAATTATTTTTATCAAAATTAACCTGTTTTCAACTGTTACTCAAATTTGAAATTTTGCTGCTTGTTTTAAATTTTTAATTGATAATTGATAAGTGGATTTGAAATAATTTTAAATGTTAATAGCATTAAGATATTTTCTCTACAAAGTGTTGGGAAATACAGTTTTCTGAAATATAAGGGGTATGGTTATGACAATGATATAAGTTATGTATGAATATAATTAATCAATGAAAACAAAACATATTAAAGTATCAACAATAATGCAGTGATTTAACTGCCTCCATGGATGTTAAGTCAACAACTTTCTGAAGAATCATATATATTTAACCAAAAAATTAATAGATTTCTTGCATGTAAATAACCACATTTTAAACAAAAGGTATCTCCCAGGCTATTTTAATCTTTGCTACATATTGTACTTTCAAATTCATATCTCTGTGTTGACATATTTCAAATAAAGAAAGGGACTGTTGTTATTCTTTCTATGCTGTTTTCATTCAATTAACTCTACCTTTATTTTTTCCTAAGCAAACAAGATGGCAGTTTACTCAGAGTAAGCCCGTAATAACATATATCGGCTAGAGTTGAACAAACACAGAATTGCTCATGCAACACCTTTTAAAATCAAACAGCTTTTAATAAAAGCAAACACACACGTAAATAGTGTTTCCCTTTGGAATATGACTGTTGACAGAAAAATGATAAAAACATAAAAATGGTTTGAATTTGTACGGAAGTTAAATAGTTCAGGAAATGTTTTATTAACTGATAACACAGGAACAGGGTTTTGGTCATTGCATGATACAGCAATGGAAGACTGAAACGTGTGCTATGTGGCTTTTGTCAAAGTTCTTCCTAACTGTATGAGCATTTCACAAGATTGTTGAAAACCACATTCTTATCAAGCACTCACAAAAGTAAAATTCTGTTTCAATATCTATTTTTTCTTAGATACATGCACAATTTGAAAGGAGAACAAAAAAGTTCATATAATTTTAAAATGGGAAAGTGGTTTGTACTTCTAGTAAATTATAACAAATTCAGAGGAAGTAAAATTGAAACCAGAATTAGATACTTTTACTCTTTTGATATTAGTGTTTGATAATTTGATGTGTATACACACACACACACACACACACACACATATATATATACATATATATATGATGTTGTGATACTGATATAAAATATAAACAAAAAGCTATCATCTCCAAATTAATATTGCACAAGAGTATTTTTTCATCATTTAGATAAAATTTATGATACATAATCAAATTTCTAAGAAAAATCAAATTTGAACAGTGTTTGGAATTGCACATCTAAACTGACTTTGTTAATTTTATGAACTTCCAGTTTTGTATTAGTTAATGCAAATTGAACAGAGACTTAGCAAACATCTGCCTACTGCCATCTGACCTGATATAGGTGATAAGATTTAAGAAGACTGGAATGGTGTGCTAGTTCACCTGGACACAGGATTTTTTCTTTACTAGCTGGGTACAAAGTTAGTTTTTTTTTATTCATAGTTTTTTTTTCTTTCAGAAAAATAAATATTCTGAAATGGCTATGAAAGAGCTTTCTGATGAGTGTATGTGAAGGAGAAGAGAGGGCAGAGCCAGCTGAGCAGTTTTTTCTTCCATCTTGGATATCCCTGTTTTCCACACAGAGCTCGCTCCTGATGATGACCCACACTCATACTGAGAACTGACCAAACAAAGTAGCTAATTAGAAAATTTTCACAAATCTCCCTTTCTCTCTGTAACTTGGGAATTTTAACTGTAGACTTAGTTTGTTTTTCATATCTTATAGAACTTTATGTTTGAACATGAATGACATTTAATATTAAATCATAGAGTTTCTGAAACAAATATTCCCTGGTTATCTAATCACATTACCTGGTACTATTGATGTAAAGAACTGTATCTATTTATTTTTTAAAATATGTAATCAGATGAGAAAATATATTTATAAAATATGCTATGACAAGTCTGCTTATGATTAGTAGATTCCAAAATATCACATGTAAAATGTAAATTAGTATAGTTTTGTCAGCATGGTATAATTTATCAGGAAGAATCATTAATAATCCTTAAAAGTAAAGTGTTTAATTTAGTGTGATGTCAGGATACACAGTGAGAGGGAAATACATTTAAAACAAAATAGAATACAAAATTACAAGCTTACAATTTTAAACAGTTCACAAAATTAGTTTTTGGATACGAACTTATAAACCATCAAGAAAAAGGTAATAACATAATTAAGGGTGTTTGCCATAATGTTACCTGTGTACACGCAGCATAACATACACACTGACATGAGAATTGTCATTTGACAATGGGAACAACATGTCTCAACTCTCTTTGAGTGGTACATTGAAAGAAAATTTAAGGTTTTCACATTGATTTCTTTAAGGAAAAAACTATTTCTGAAATTTCTGAAACAGAGATGGGTATTTTCACCACACTGCCTGTCATCATTTCTCTCTAGGAAAGGAAAGACTCTCGATTAAACCTATGCACTATGTTCTGGATCTCCAAGCTACTATTTGTCTCACGTGCACATCTATGGCTATCCTGTTTGCATATCACTTTCTGCCTTTCTGCCTTAAAGCATTAGTTTATAGATACTGGGACATTTTGTAATTCATTGACCTATAAATATCCTCATTATTGACAGTTACAATGAAATAATGCATGCCTATGAGAAGTCATAAAATTCCTTGCTACTGTTTAAATCGGTTGAGTAATATGGTTCTTGTATTTGAATGTATATGATGATGGTGGAAGTTATAACAATCATTTACCTGAAGAGAACTGTTTCTGCATAGTTTATGCAAATTTTACTACTGGATTTCCTACTCAATACATTTCAAGGAATATATTGTGCATTTGGTATTGTTTAGTCTAAGCAAGCATATTGATGTGTCATAGACCTATAAAATAGTTGCACACATGAAGGTGTTTTGAGGCAAAAGGCACAAAAAGATCATCTAAATTATTTTTCCTTTTTACTAACTAGTTTTATTATTTTTTCTTGTAGTTACTTAAATATTAAAACAAAAGATACAAATAATTTTATAAATTTTGATATTCTCTTACAAATAGTGAAGAATATAATATATGAATACATGACTAAGAATGGTAGAAGGTATGCTAATATAGGATAAAAATATTATTATATTCAAATAGGTTGAAATCATATAAATATAAAAAATATACTATAATGTTCCTTATATTTTATTATACAATATTTATTAGATAACATGTGCTAGGCCTAAATATAAGACAGACATTCTTCTATGTCCTGAGGACATGCATGTTACACAAAATTAAAATAACCTAACTCTTCATAGAGCTCATATTCAATAATAAATTGCTATCATAAAGTTTAGTTCATTATTATGGTAGGCTATTAAATGTGATACTTTGTTGTATATTATATAAATGTTATAAATTAGGTAGATAAATTAAATTTTATCTTTAGGATGACATGAAAATATACTAACTGTTACCTAATTTTCATGGGCACTTTTGCAAATCCATTATGTATACATGATTCATAAGTCAAAAACAGCCTATATTCTCATTGGAAAAGAACTAGTCTAAAGCTATTAAAATATGTAATCATGGAATTATAAAGTTTATACTTACCAAAAATTAGTAAAGAAAGAGAATTAGTAATTTAAAATTTTTTTTGTTTTTTAAAATATTGTCAATCTAGTTTATCCTTAACCCGAATTATCTCCGTGGATGCCCGGGAGTGAAGAAGACACAATTTGAAATCTCAGTGATACCCAGCTGACTTTTCTTATAGACAGTGTTATCTGTTTAAGAATTCTCTTTGCTATTTTATTGACATCCAGAGTCTAGGAAAGGGGATAGCATTTGAAATGTAAATGAAGGAAATATCTAATAAAAAAAAGAAAAAAAGACAAATTCCTAAAATAAAAATATCAACAATAGCAAAACATTTATTAATTTTATATAAGACTCCCAAATGAAACTTTTGTTAAGACTTATAATCTTTCCAAGTACTCATTTATGAATGAGTGTTATATTTATATATAAATAACATTTAATTTTAATTTTTATAAAAAAAAAACTCTAAGGGCATTTTACTTTTTTTAATTCTAATTTGGATTAGAGGTATAAGATCTAGATGAATTAGCAATATGCTCAATGTTTCTCAGAAATTGGGAGTATTGATTGAGTCATGAGAGTTTATCACAAATACCACTTTTAACACTATCAAATGTGGTCTATTTTGGAATTTGTTTCTATCATCTGTGAATGGTATACATTATCTACAATTATAACTTCTATGCTAAAGCTGAATACAAACAGAACAGACAACTATCATTCACTCAAGCTATCAAAGAATTGGAAATTTTCCTGAAATACCCAGTCTGAAGGACTTTTTAGCCTTGGGTTTACTACAAAAAACTACATGAGACTGTTGTGATAAAAACCTGATCAAATAATAATGTAATAAGTACCAGTTTTTAAACACAAATTTAGAGACTGTATTTCACTTGATAGATACTTACACTTTGTGCTGTGATTTCAGAGCATGAGGAGTCTAAGACCTGTACTCAAGGCCATAGATCTTCAAAGGCAGTACTACCCATGACACTAAGTACTGAAGTATTTGCAAAGATATACAGTAAAAGTGATTGCTTAATGACAACTTGAAAATGAAAAACTTCTTGCCTAATTAAAAACCTGATAATTAATGGTACCCATATTGAACTCTTCCAGACTTTGTATCCATTTTGAGTTACAAATCAAAATCTAGGTATGTGCTATGATTTTGTACGTCTTCAAAACTAGAGCCAGCTAATGATATATGTGGTATGTTCACCAATATTTTACCTAAAACTTGTGAAATTATTTAAGGATTATGAGTGAAAACTGAAGCTAGATTCAAATATGACCCAAGGCATAAGACAAATCATTGAATAATGCTATGGCTTTCTTTATTAAACTTTGGTTTCATATTTCCTGAGGCAATCACTATCATTTAGAAGGATAATGATGCCCTTTATTGTTGAACAAAGTGAACAGCACAGAAAAAAAACACACATTCACATAACAAAAGTACATAGCCTTCATCTACAGAATTGTGCACAGGAAGACATACAGTAAACAGGACTGTTACATTCCATATCATCCAGCATTTTGAAGTTTACTGTCTTCTGTCATTTGTATCCCAAATATACCTTAATTTTTTAAACCAAATTCTATTTTTATAGTATTCATACCTGATAGCAGTAGTCAAAGATATAATAGTGACAGAGGTCAGGCATACACAATTTAACTTTTATTAATCAGCTGAAGAAACATGGAGATTTGGCAAGAATACAGGTCTGATGAACTTATCTACTCTGCATAGAGAAATGGTATGGCCCCTAGAAGCTTTAAGATGATGCAGGAGTGGGTAGGCTTGGGGAGCAGGGGAGGTGGGAGAGGATAGGGGATTTTCCTGGGGAAACCAGGAAAGGGGATAACACTGGAAATGTAAATAAAGAGGATAAATAGATAGATGATAGATAGATAGATAGATAGATAGATAGATAGATAGATAGATAGATAGATAGATAGATAGATATAGATAGAGATATAGACATCGATATAAATATCCCTGTATCCTGCTAGACTGAGCATGATTAAGTAGGAGAATACTGCTGCTAAGAGAGAGGCCTGCAGGTCTGTTACTTGCTTTTCATAAACTGTAACTGTGTTAATAAACATAAAAATAAAGGCATATATCAAAACATGATGAAAATGGAAGTAAAGGTTATGCTAAATAACAGAAAGTACATTTGACAAAACCACAGCCTTTGACAAAGATGCAAATAGTACCCACACAAGTCCAAAATATAGCAAACTAACTGTCCATTTTTATATTGAAGGATTTGTTTAAAGAAATAACATTAAACTCAAAATTATGAGGAGGTGTTCCTGGGAGGAGCTCAGAGAGGGAGGATTAAAAATAAAATAATCAATTAAAACAATCAAATATATTGAGGCTGGAAACCACAATAAAAGTATCATATAGAATTAAAACAAAAGAAAATAAAAAGGTTGTACAAAATTCTCAAAGAATTAATAAATTTGGTTGTTGAAATAAAAATAATCCAAATTTTAAATTAAATAATATACTATAATTGAATGTAGAAGTGTATATAGGAATATGTAATCTATATTTTTCCCTACAAACCTCAGTAGTCATAATGGGGTAGACCCATCATACTCTTTTTTGTTTGTTTGTTTTTCCTGTTTGGTTTTAGCTTTTTGTATCTTAGAAAGGGTCATACTCTCTAGCCTTGGCTGCCTTGGTAACCTTCTGTGTGCACCTGACTGACATAGATCTTGTGGTAAAGATCTTGTTTCTGCCTCTCAAATCCCGGGATTATTTAAAATAGCCAGAAGCTGGAAACAACCCAGATGTCCTTCAAGAGAAGAACAGATGCGAAGAATGTGGTACATACACACAATGGAGTCCTACACGTGTGTAGTATAGTGCTTGAAAACAATGACTTCATGAAATTCTCAGGCAAATGGATGGAACTAGAAAATATCATCCTGAGTGAGGTAACCCAGACCAAAAGAACACACATGGTATGCACTCACAAATAAGTGGATACTAATCCAAAAGCTCACAGTGCATATGATACAACCTACAGACCATATGGAACATAGAAGGAAGGAAGATCAGGGGGAGTGGATGCTTTAGTCCTGCATGGAGGGGGAACAGGACGATTAAGGGAGGGAGAAAGGAGGAGGAGTGGGTAATAAGGGTGTCAGTATCATAATCTGGAGGAGACTTGAAAGAGGAACAGAGGGACAGGAAATCGAATAAAAGCAGGTAACAGAAGGGATGAGGAACTATGGATAGCCCTTGGAGGGTCCCAGACACCAGAGAAACTTGAGGCTCCCAGGACCCAATGGGATTTACTTTAGAAGAAATGCACACAGAATGGGGAGATAGAACCTGTGGAGACCACCTCCAGTAAATAGGTACAGCCCCTGGTTGAGGGATGGAGCCACCCACTCATCTTTTAAAAACAAAAAACCCAAAAACAAAACAAAACAAAACAAAACAAACAAACAAAAAAACCCAGAAATGTTCCCGTCCAAAGGAAGAACTGGGCCAAAAAAAAAAAAAAAAAAAGGAACAGAAACTGAATGAAAGGCTAACTGGGGAACGGCCTACCTAGGGGTACGTCATGTCTGCACACACCAAATCCAACACTATTGCTGTGGTCAAGAGGCACTTGTGTAAAGGAACAAAGTCTGGCAGTTCCTGGGGAGTTCTGGGAAGCAACTGACCAATGTAGAGGCAGATGCTTGGAGCCAGCCATCATGCTGAACTCAGGGAACCTGGTGGGGGAGCTGGTAGAAGGACTGAATTGCAACCCCATTGGAAGAACAACATAGGCTGGCCTGACCACCCAGAATTCCCAGAGACTAGACCACAAACCAAGGAGTATATCTAAAGAGATCTTTGGTTCCAGATAAGTATGTAGCAGAGGATGGCCTTGGCAGACAGCAACTGAGGGGGAGGCCCTTGGTCCCAGGGAGGTTTGATGCCCCAGAGTAAGGGGATGCTGGAGGGGTGGAGCCAGAAAGTGTGTGTGTGTGGGGGGGGGTGAGCAAGGACCCTCTTACAGGCAAAATGGAGGCTGGAGGGCAGATGTGGGATGGGGTGGTGGTGGTGGAGGGGTAACCAGGAAGTGGGATATCATGGGATGCAGGTTGTTGTAGCCAACATGATGTGTCCTCCCAGCCTCTGTCTGCGTTAGCTTCTGTCCTGACTTCACTCAGTGATGGAGCATGACCTGAAGAATGTTAGGAGAAATGAGCAGTCTCATCCCCAAGTTTCTTTGGTCATGGTATTTTATCCCCTAAACACCCTAAAAATGCCATATGTAAATATGGCAATTTATGCAACAGAATATGTTTCTAACAAACTCTTGAGTGAATAAATTATGTGCCCTATTGGAGACACAAGACACGTTTTCTTGTGGTGTTCCTGTGCCAAATATTATTATTTTTTCTTCTTCTTACAACTTTCTGTGTCCTTCCTATCCACAAATATACTCTAATCATATGATATTTTTATAACTATAACAATGAAAAAGTTGGGTGGTACTCAATTTCATCTTAATCCAATAGTAAGTTAAGGCTAAAAACAAAAACAAAAACAAACAAACAAAACTTATTTCTAATTGTCTCAAGTCCAAATTATTTCTAACAATAGTGTTTCTGATTGTTATTACAATTCTACAAACAATAGGCTTCCCTATTTAACTTTTTGTGTGAACTCTAAATACAATCCTCAATTTATCAATTGTCAGTTTTATCATGTAGGTGTTCTTGAAAAAAATAATTAAAAACAAGGCCAGGAAAATACACAAAATAGTCATAAAATCCTTCACAAAATGGGCAATGGAATGGTTATATTGATTCTTTTAGAGTCGGAGAGGTTCTGTGGTTGCAGGTTTGGCAGCTTCTGAGGTTGCATTTTCTCTTTTTGGCTGTTCAGGTACTATTTAATGAGCAGGTTCCGTCATTTAGTCAATACATGTATTCTTGCTTTCTGAAAGAGTTCCCATACTTTCTTAATACTACCTCATTAATGAAATAGAAATGGCCTAAGTGTTTGACAAATTACACTCAATTAAAACACACATCTTTTTCAAAAGAATGCATGCTCTTTTACTGCAGTGATAACATGTTTTATTTGTTTACCTACTCATAGAAACAAAGGAAAAGCATTCTGTTTGGAAATGTCAATGCAATGAAACACTGTCATGGAATAATGATCCCTTGTCCTCATATAAATTCCCAGAGAAAACTAATATGTTCTCTTTCAAAGTAGGAAACATTGATCCACTGGGTATATCCTATTAAAACGACTTTATTTTATTCTGCCGACCAATTGGTGTAAATTCACTCCGTTAGTTTGATAGATGTATGTTCTGAAAAATGGCATTGTGCACTGCTATACTACTAAAGAGATGAAAACTTATGCATTTGTGTGGTTTATTTATCAAGAAAGCAAAGTTAAGGTTGCTCAAGATCACAATGAGATTTAATATTAGCAAAGTAGAAATAGGGCATAATAATTTTATTTTACCTTAATTCTTTAAGTAAGTCTTTTCCAGTATTAATAAGCATTTAGTTTTACAATTCTGAATTATGTATGTCCTATTGAGGATTCTAAACATTGTGATACATCAAAACGCAGGCACATAACATCTGAGAATGTGTGTGGCCAATAGTTTTTCAAATGAAGGTAAATGCTATTGTAATAAAAGATGATGTATTGTCATGCCTAATTTTCATAGTATTTTTAACCTAAATAGCAAAAGAAAAAGAAGGCAAGAGGTGCAGAGGGAGATGCAGAAAATGAGAGATTTATGTGCCTAAATAATGTGCATGTGAATACATTGGACAGTGCACAGGGGATCTGTAGGTACACACACTTTGCATGATGAATAATAGCATAATCTTTCAAAGAATTGGGTACCTGACCTTGTAGCATGTCATGACACATGGTGTGTCATATTTGCATTTCTTTTTTTAACAAGTGACATAAAGTAGAGGGCCGAGAATGATACACATAACCATACCATTCCCTCCACTGTTCTCTCAATTGCTGGGGAGAAGAAATTGTTTCTGACATCAGAACACATGAAACTCTATAAACAATGGAGCCAAGGAAGTAAGCCCATTTTCATTGAAATGATGCTCAGTTGTTTTCAAAAATGAATTCACAATCAAGAGTTATAATATGAAAGACTTGTAACTGAGCTGGTGGTATTTACATGTTTAGGAATATACATATTAAAAATAAGTATATGTCTGTAAGTAACAACAAGTAAGGAAAAAAGAGGCCATGAATTTGAGAGTGAATGTGGACATTTGGAAGGGTTAGAGAAAGGAAAGGCTATGAAGCAATTATATAATTATATTATAATTTCAAAAAATAAATGCATAATATAAAAATGGTATCAAACTAAAAACTTTATACACTATAATAAGTAGCACTTTATTTCAGTCCAATATACTATAACGGAGTTTTCTCTGAAAAAACCTGGAGCCACGTCATATTCTTAGAACCTAATGTCTCTTCTGGATAAACCCATTAATTTGCTCATAGTTCCTTCATGTTTTTATCTGTAACAACTGGCCCTGCATCTATTCGAGAATTTCATGTATAGTATTTATATTACTGTCTATTTACATGCAGGTAGAAGTTTGTCAGACAGCCGCTGCCTCTGTGTAGACACATTGATATTTGCTTTATATTTCACTAACTGGACAGACAGACACTTCTCATGAAGAGAAGACTGGGTGACTGAACCTGGCTGTATTGCACAGAAATTAGTTACAGTAATCTGTAAGCAGACCAGTACTTATGAGTTTCCATAAAAAAAAATAGAAACATTTCTTGTAAATAAATTTGTTTATTCCTTAAAATCACACAAAATAAATTTTGGACGTGTTCATCTATCACTACCTCATTCGACTACTGTGCAAGCCCTTCGCACAATGGCATTTCCAAATTCCTGTCTTCTTTCTGGTTGTTCCTATTAGCAATCCCTGAGTCTAATTGGTGCTGTGTTGTGCATGTGAGCAAGGGCCAATCCACCCTCAGAAGCCATTAAATGACAGTGGCTGCTCTGCTCAGTGGGAGGTCTCAGGGGTTGCATTCCCAACTCTCCTGGAATTCGGACTGCCTTGCTCTTGTACATGTCTTCTGGTCTTCTGTATTTAATCATGGATATCATGAATTGAAGTATGCAACAATCACACTATGTCCAGAAGTCAGCAGGCCAAAACACACTTATGTCGTTGCTATAAAATAAAACTCAAATTTTAATTGATGTTAAGCCAGATTTCAAGCATCCAGGATGCAAACAAAGCGATTTCTCCCTGGGAACCTAATGGGAATACAAAAAACAAACAAACAAAAAAACAAAATCAAACAACAACAACAACAACAAACAGAACAATGATTTCACTCCTAAAATTGGTTTGGTCCTATGTGTGAGAAAAGATATTTTACCTATTTACATTTCAAATGTTATCCCTTCCCAGTTCCCACTATGGAACCCCCCTATTCCATCCTCCCTTCCCCTGCCTCTGAGTGTGTTCACCCACATTAACCTACCCCCACCTCTTGGCCCTGGCATTCTCCTACACAGGGGCATCGAGCGTTCCCAGGAACAAGGGCCTATCCTCCCATTGATGTCCAACAAGACCAACCTCTGCCTCATATGCAGGTGGAGCCATGGGTCACACCATGTGTACTCTTTGGTTGGTGGTTTAGAGCCTGGGAGCTCTGGTTGGCTGATATTTTTGTTCTTCCTATGGGGTTACAAACCCCTTCAACTCCTTCATTCCTTTCTCTAACTCCCCCATTGGGGACCCCATGTTCAGTTCCATAGTTGGCTGTGAGCATCTTCCTCTGTATTTTTCAGGCTCTAGCAGAGCCTCTCAGGAGACAGCTTTATCAGGCTCCTGTCAGCAAGCACTTCTTGGTATCCACAATAATGTCTGGGTTTGGTGTCTGTATATAGGAGGGATCCCCAGGTGGGGCAGTCTCTAGATGGCCTTTCCTTCAGTCTCTGCTCCACACTTTGTCTCTGTATTTCCTCCTTTGAGTATTTTGTTTCCCTTCTAAGAAGCACTGAAGCATCCACACTTGGTCTTCATTCTTCTTGAGCTTCATGTGGTTTGTGAATTGTATATTGGGTATTCTGAGCTTTTGGGCTACCACTTATCAGTGAGTGCATACCATGTGTGTTCTTTTGTGATTGGAATACTTCAGTTTTCTATTTTCTATATTTTCTAGTTCCATCCATTTGCTTAAGAATTTCATAAGTTCATTGTTTTTAACAGATGAGTAGTACACCATCATATAAATGTACCACATTTTCTGCATCCATTCCTCTCTTGAGGGACATCTGGGTTCTTTCCAGCTTCTGGCTATTATAAATAAGGCTAATATAAATATAATGGAGTATGTGTCCTTGTTATATGTTGGAGCATCTTTGGATATATGCCCTCGAGTGGTATAGCTGGATTCTCAGGTAGTACTATGTCCAATTTTCTGAAGAATCACCAGACTGATTTCCAGAGTGGTTGTACCAGCTTGCAATCCCACCAACAATAGAGGCATGTACCTCTTTCTCCACATCCTTGTCAGCATCTGCTGTCACCTGAGTTTTTTATCTTAGTCATCCTGACTGGTGTGGGGTAGAATCTTAGGGTTGTTTTGATTTGCATTTTTCTGATGACTAAGGATGTTGGACGTTTCTTTAGGTGCTTGTCAGCTATTTTTTATTCTTCAGTTGAGACTTCTTTGTACTCCATTTTTAATAGGGTTATTTGTTCTCTGGAGTCTAACTTCTTGATTTCTAATGAGAAAGTTTGCCACATATATCTGTCCAGGATAACAATACCTGGACAAGCAGAACTGTTGTGTATATTTCCTTAAATATAGAAATAACTTTATTTCCCTAAATTTCATATAAACACTAGACATTGACTTAGAGATGGAAAATTGTCTACCTCCAAATTATTCCTTTGCAAACACTATTGGGTTTTAGTTAATAGTGGCCTGCCAAGAACCACAATCCCATTTATTCATGTCATTAAGAACATAATAAAGAGCAAACTGCTGCTCATTTTGCCCATTTTGATTTAATTACTGCTCGTTCTTTCACTTTTCTTTTGATTTGATTCTTTATGCTTGGACATTGTGTATGCTTTCTGACTCAAATACAAAAACAAAACAGAAACAGCAAAACTACATTTGGCTTATTATACCAGGTGCTATACTTAGGACCACTATCTATCTCTTGCACTTTTCCTCAATACAGTTTGTTCAAAAGTCTGAAAAGCCAGAGATTTACCCCATAATAGAATAACATACTGAGAATGTTCACAAGAAGATAAGATGCTAGACTAACCAAAGCATTAACTGGAATATTTTCAGTTCACACATCAAAGTGCATTTTTTGTTTCATGCTTCATAGCTCAAGGGTAATTAACAAAATCATTTTTAATTTTTACTTTTCTGCCCACTGATGTTTTCATTCTTTTCAACAAGACATATTTTTTCTAACTATCTTAAATGCATTAGCATAGACATATTTCCTTTCACACCTATTTTTAGTGACTCTGGCTCAGTGGAAAAAATCAATTAACATATACTTAAATACTCTAATTTAGGATCAAAAATTACAATAAGTAGGACTAACACTTTCTTGATTATATTTCTAAAGGAAAAATGAAATGAGGATATATATTGGCACTTTTAACTGAATCAATCAATACCATTCCAAATCATCCTGCTCCATTTTAAAGTGCCTTTGTTTAAGAAAATCTATAGTGATTAATTTATGAACTCCTAGAGCCATTTAATATCATTGTTTAACCTTTAAAATGTTTCATAAGTTTAAAAGCTTTGAGGAGTGCTATAATCTCAGAATTAGTAACTTCCATTCAAGTTGTAGAGTATGTTTAAATGGACTCCCATCTTGTGTCCTTCCTCTCAATGTGTTTCTTCATGGTTCTCTTTCTACATGTCTGTATTTCTGCTCTCACAAGAAAACTGTTACAAATATAAAATACAAGCCTGGATTTGTGAGAACTTTCCCTAGAGTTAGTGAAATATGTATTTTCTGCAGTAAGGAAATGCTTAATGATAACACACAGAGGAAGAATTTAGTTGTTGTCAACAACAACAAAACTTCCAATTTAATCTATCAGTAACTGCATAGTTACAGAATCTTAAAAATAGAGAATACATAGTTACATCAAGAAACACTGGATTGTTTCCACACACATGTGTAGTACCCAGGTGCACACAATGTGTTTAGGAAATTATATTTATTAAATGTACTTTGTTACTTGTACATAATATGAATGTATTGTTTTCTAGCAGCAAGTTTATTCATCCAATGGTAACAAATTAGTACATGACATAAATGATACAAATTTCTTCTGTATATGTTCATCTGTATATGCTCATGTATATATGTGCATGTGCACATAGAGCCCAGAGATCAACCTGAGATGTCTTCCCAGTTTTTCTCTGCAATGTGTGTTGAAACAGAACCTCTCCTTGAGCCTGAAGCTCAGCAGTGTTGCTTGACTGACTGGAGGGAAAGACCCATGCTCTCCAATATCTCAACTTCTGTCATGCTGGGGTTATGGGCACACAAGATTTTTACAGGGGTGCTTGGGTACAATGCACGTTTCCTGTATAAGGCATGGCTCCCTTTTGAAGTGGTTCTGAAGTCCAGTTATCAAGTTCTGGGGTAACTGTCAAGATACACGAACCACTACTTGCACCCTTAGGGATACCCTCAGTCACTATTGGAGGGATTGCAAACTTGTGCAGTCACTATGGAATTTGGGGTCGACAATTTTGCCAAAGCTACAAAATGCCACAGCTCTAGCACTCTTTGGCATATATCCTGAGTGACATAATCCAGACCAAGAAAGACAGACTTGCTGTAGACTCACTTATAAGTGCATATATATTACAAAGTAAAGGATAATCACAGAGTACAGATCCAGGGAGCTCAAACAGGGGATGCAGGGGATGCATGGATCCCTTTGGGAAAGGAAAATAGAATAGATATTGTGAAATAGAGAGTGAGTAGACTGTGGACAGTAGGGATCAGTAAAAGGATCTAGTGAACAGAAGATGGACAGAAATGCTATTGGAAGTGGCTGGCAAATTGGGGATAAGGTATAAAATTAGCATAATGGAAAATCCCAGTAATCTATTGGGGTGACCCTTTCTAAGACCTATAATGACAGGGGATACAGTGCCTGAACCACCCTTCTTCTATAACCAAGTAAGAGTTCTTTCTTTCTTTCTTTTTTCTTTATTAGATATTTTCTTTATTTACATTTCAAATGTTATCCCATTTCCTGGTTTCCCTTCCAAAAACCCTTATCCCTTCCCCTTTCCCACTGCTTACCAACTCACCCACTCCTGCTTCCCTGTCCTGGCATTCCCCTATACCGGGGCATCAAGCCTTCTCAGGACCAAGGGCCTCTCCCATTAATGTCCAACAAGGCCATCTTCTGCTACATATGCAGCAGGAGCCATGGGTGTCTCTGGTTGGTGGTTTAGTACTTAGGAGCTCTGGGGGTACTGGTTGGTTCATAATGTTGTTCCTTTTCTGTTATAGAATCAACACATACAATTCTCTCCCCCCTCTTTCTCCCTCCCTCCCCCACCCTCTGTCCCTTTCTTTCTTCCTTTCTGCCTGTCTCTCTCTTCTCTTTGTCTGTCTTTCTGTGTATATGAAATAGTGTATTTCCGTGTGTGTGTGTATGTGTGTGTGTGTGTGTCTGAGAGAGAGAGAGACAGAGACAGAGAGAGAGAGAGAGAGAGAGAGAGAGAGAGAGAGAGAGAGAGAGAGACTTGACTTCAGCTTACAACCTACCATTCTGAAAACATATTGTGTTGGAGAAAGGCAAACTTTCCTGGAGATTGTGAATAGATTTTGAGAAAATAGTGTACTACAGCTTGTGCAATTAAAAATGTTAAGGGTTAAGTGAAAAGACAGGAGTGGATGGAAATACACTCTACTATACAAAGAGGTTACTCATGAAGCTGGAACTGACACTCCATAACTGAAAAGGACAAAACCTAGGAAAGGATAGAAAATGTTATCAATTATTATATAAAATATTTACATAACTTACATTACTAAAATTATAAAGAAAATTAAGTATATTTAATATATGTACTCCTGTTAGAACAGTTGCCAATATCTCTAGTGCACTGTTAAAACATTTATAAAATTCAGGGGGAATGGTGCTTTAAATATCAAAATTATCTTGAGTTTTAAAATGTATTTCCCTTAGCTTCAGAGATATATAAATTTCCTCTGGCTTTGCTCATCGTGCATATTAAACACTAGCTGAGAATATTCCTTAGTTGATAGTTTGTTCTTCCTGAAATGTTGCCCCTAGAGAAATTCCTAATGACAACCAATCCTCAAAGCACTTTATTACAACTGCTTATCAATTAATTAATGAACAGAGGGATATCTTTAATGAAGCTTCTCACCTTTTTGGGAAGGCCAAATTAAAATCAGAAATCCCCTCTAGTGTGAAATAACAATTTTCCACTTTAAGCTAAATGATGTTATCAAAACCAAAGTACCAACTGATGTGTTCCCATTTAACTTTCCACACTCCCAGTGTCCATCACTTCCACAATGACAGCACCACATGCATATCATTGGTCTAAATATTCTTCATACCGCTCACTAGGCACAAAAGACAAACTGTAGCAACTTTGTTTTGTGTCAGCCACCGCTCAATATCAAACAAATTTAAACAATATTAACCAATATCAAACAAATATTAACAAACTCGTTATACACAAAAATGGAAATTTGGTTCAATTTCCAGAGTTATTGATAGGTTAGAACTTTGTCAAGATGAAATTACAAATACAAAATCATAGAGGAACATCTGTCCAAATGCTGAACAACCTTTCAAGTAAAGTATACCTTCTAGCTTGACATATCTTTGGTTTTATTATTGATACAGTCCATTTTCTATGCAAGATACCAATCGATAAATAGAGCAGAAATTTAATTCAGGATATTTTAGGATCCAAACACATTTGTTAGTATGTACAAGTAGTGTGAACAAAGTTAATGTTATATTTCCTGGTATCTTACTTTAATAGACAAATCCAAATTTGTCTTAACTGGTACTGTTTTGAAGATTCAATACGTGCAATTTGCTTTTAGTTACAAATTAAACTTATTTTAAAGAATTCTGCATCTTTAAATTAGGTACATTTTTTTGTGTGTTTTATTTTGCCTACAAAACATTCCTAAGAGATGCTCACGTGAGCCTTTTACAGCTCTGTTCCTATCATTAATTCATTGACTCTGGCTCAGGTCGTTATAAGGAAGAATTGGTTTGATTTGGTTTTCCCCAATGATTGCTATGACTAGATTAGTTTTGTTCATGGCTAAATTCACAGAGATGGTAAATGACCAGGCTGAAGCTGGGTATGGACATAAGAGTTTACATACATTGCTGTGTATATGTCTTACATACAATGCTGTGTATATATGTCTTAAAAAGAGGAATTTAAAGCTTCCTTTGACTTTTTCTTTACTCACTTGTCCTGTTACTACCAAAAATCCAACATTACGTGCTGATAATCACTATAGTGTGAGGTGCCTACAAAATGAGTAGTATAATCTTATTTTCATAGGGTCTGGATAAGTTTGACTGCTGAATATCTGTAGTATAGGTTTAATAACCTTCATTATATTAATTTTGAAAAAAGTATGCTTATGCCATAATCCCACTTTACTAGAGAGAAAAAATACTGTCATTACATCCATATTAACGAGTTTGTTTTGTAGTCCTGTGACTAAATTTCAATCCCCATCATGTACGTCCTTCCTCTAAATGTGTAATCTACTATTTATTTATTTATTTATTCATTTATTTGTTTGTTTGTTTGTTGGTTGGTTGGTTGGTACTAGTGAGGTATTGCAGGGCCATGAATGTTGTGCAGGAAAGATGATAACATGTTATAAAGTTAAAATAAGAAGTCAATCATGTCTTTTTACCGGTGGTTTTATTTATTTACATTTCAAATATTACCCTTCTTGGTTTCCCCTCCACAACCCTCCTAACCCATTCCCCCTCCCCTTTTCCTCTATGACGGTGCTCCCCCACTCACCCACCTCCTCCTGTCTCAGCACCCTAGCATTTTCTACTTTGAGGCTGCGAGCCTCCACAGGACCAAAGGCCTCTCCTCCCATTGATACAGATAGGGTAATCTTGTGCTACATATAAAGCTGGAAATGTGTTTTTGAAGAGCAGAAAAGTGGAAAAGATAAGTAAAACTATTCTTTGACATCTCCGTACACATGCATTCACAATGCCTTCTGAAGACGGACTTTCCTCCCTTTCCTACTTTCCCTCCCACCCTCTCAATGCACCCCCATCCCTACATGTCTCATTCTCTTGTAGTGGGATTTGCTTTGGGATGCCCAGTGAGTTTGTCCAGACAGCTCCCTTGTGGAGTTGGCTGGGTGTGCCTGTGGTTACTCACCTAATTGCATCCATTATTCCAATACAATTGAAATACATGAAAGCTACATCTTAATGCAGCTTTCTGTCAGAGATGATCTATGCCTCATACTGTGAGAATTTGGAATATTCAAATAATGGCAATATATACCCACATAAAATTCAGAGATAGATGGGACATATGGAGATAAAATAACAAAATCAGAAAATATAAATATTTTATACAAAAATTTTTCTTTGGAGTTAATTTACCCTCACCATCACCAGTTTTAATTCAGAGTCTCAGTCTCACTACAAAAAACAGGAGACCTTTAACTGATCCTCCTGCCTCAGCCTCTTAAATGCTGAAATTATAGGAATGACTTACCATGAGAGAAAATTATTATTATTTGTGAAATCACATACCTCCTTTTGAAAAGTTCTTTTTTTTTTTTGTCATAGGTTGCTTTGAGAATTTCATGGCAGTTATATACTTATGAATAAAATGTATATGTTGCTATTTCCCTTTCCCCTAAATCATAGGTTTGATTTTGTGGCATGCAGAGGACACACATTAAATACTGATGTTGGGTATGAAGACATTTATTTGAGCCTTTAAGTTAGTGGCATTTCAATATAACATTTAGATCCTATTCTTGATAATAACTGTAACATTTCCATTGGATTAATTGACTCTAAATTACAAAAATGTCTCCATTGAAATACATTGGGTTTAGTAGACTCATTCCTATTGGCATAAGCAGAATCTGTACATAGAAAGGGTAGTTAGAAGCCTTTGCAATCAGTCCATCTAAGCTGATTGCTTCATTGGAATATAGTCCTCAAATAGAGGACAAAGCATTTGATCTTAGCCAAAAGGCCACGAACAAAAGCTATTTTAATTTATTGCAATTAAAATGAATGGGATTCAATCTAACACATTTATGAGGATGTGATAACTATCGAGTCACATCCATTTCAGTGGGGTGTGTTAGTCATCCAATTCTATTCATTTCCATGGGGATCCATTATTTATTGAATCACATTTATTTAAATGGGGATTCATTAGCTAAAAAATCTAATTAGTTTCCATGTGCATGCATTAGCTATCATGTCATCCTTCCTTTCAAAGACAATTCTCTAGTTATCAAATCCCATGCATTTATGTTTGGTTTGTATTCTAGAGTTTGAAAAAGCTGTTATTCTTAATTAAATGGTCGCAATAAACCGTTATCGCTACTATACTATTGCATATTTAAGGATGTTTTCTAAATATTGAAGGACTTAGTCATCTCAATTTTCAATAGCTAAGTTAAATTATATCTAAAATATATGAAATATTTTTATTTAAAATATGTCCAGAATATGAGTGTGAATTTTAAAGTCTAAGCATAGTATTATGCTATGATTTTCCCAAAGGCTTGGTGATGGAATTTTAAATGATTAGAAATAAATTCAGTCTGCTGAGAGAGCCTTACATGAGGCTCTTGGACTTATGAGTTATAGACAGTTAACTGATATAATATTAGATTGTGTATGCCATTAGATGGATAACTGAAGAGATTCCATTGTCCCATTTTTGGACATTATTCCAAATTCTCAGTTATTAAAAAAAACATCCTAAGAAACCAGAATTTCATATACCATACCTCATAGCACACATCAAATAAATTATTAACTAAAGACTGGATGATTTGGAACTTGGTATACAAACCAGGCTGACCTTGAACTTGCCTCTGATTAAAGGTTTGTGCCACCATTCTCAAAAGTGATGTTTTAATGTAAATGAGATAAGAACTGGGTTTGTACAACTTTTTATGGCAGAATAAACATAATTTTGCTTATAGGCTGCTATGTATTGCAGGCTCATTTTTTACTTTGATTTGTACATAATCATTATCAGTGTATTTCTTTTTAAGCACTGTGCAATGCTTCTATTATATATTTATAGCTACATGTTTAAAAAAAGAAACAGAAATGGCAAAAGCATGAACATATTAACATGAAAGAGTCAATATGCCTATAATTATAATTTAATGCATTAATTTTTAATCTCCAAGGTCCTCAATAGATTCTGATAAACATTAATCTGAAATACAACAGGAAGAATGAAATTTATATTACATATGTTGGAAGAAGTGTACAACACAGCCCACATCATTTCCTGTTGTGATGCTGGTTTACATATTCATTTTAATGTCTATTAAAATATATAACGTTTATATAACTATAATCAAGTATTTAACATAAATTATTTTAACTAGCTTGTTAAAGAATAGAAAATAAAATTGAAATCAAACTTTAAGGAAGTTTACTTTTCTTTTAATAATGTATTGTGCAAAGTTAAGATTACTTATTTTAATAAAAATGTTAAGTCAGAGAAATTACTCATTTGTAATTCTAAATCCTATGCAATGGACACTGATAATTGACCATCAGTGTCCAAAGACCCTGAGTTTGCTTGCACTGTGAAGAACATCGAGAGCTGAGATATCCGCACCCTAAGAAATCCTGCAGCTAAAGTCACATGTGTCACTGTTGATGAACTTCAACACTACAGTAAAACAATGGTAGTCTTCGTCTAAAATGTATGAAGAAATAAGTTTCCTGGAGGATAGACAATTTATATGAGGATGTTTACTGGATAGAAGTTTAAAAAAAAAAAAGGTACATTTTGAGAAAGGACAATTTTGAAAGCAGCTGAACAGTTAATCTTTATAATTAGAGTTGAAACCAATTATCAAGTTCATCTATTATCATCTCACATATGATTTCCATGTGTAGGTTATATACAATGTGACTCCAAGAAAACTAACAAGATCCTTGTGACCTCAGATTCTTCAGTGCGCAGATTTGTTCTTGGAATGTGTTTTGTGCACATCCCAGGGGCAGCAGATAGGATGAAGTTTACTTTAGCTCTTTTTATACATAAGTTTCTATGGAAAAACATGTTTTGCCACATGAGGTTTTTCCTTGTGACTGAACACCTTCCTCATATTACCCTTCTTAATCCTAAGAGTATAAATTGTCTGGTGCTCTGAATAAAGTTGGCTATTGTATGAGAAAAAAAAATGAGAATCCTTATTTTATTGGAACATGTCTTAGTTAGGGTTTTACTGCTGTGAACAGGCACCATGACCAAGGCAAGTCTTATAAAAACAACATTTAATTGGGGCTGGCTTACAGGTTCAGAGGTTCAGTCCATTATTATCAAGGTAGGAGCATGACAGTATCCAGGCAGGCATGGCGCAGTCAGAACTGAGAGTTCTACATCTTCATCCAAAGGCTGCTAGTGGAAGACTAACTTCCAGGCAACTAGGGTGAGGATCTTAAGCCCACACCCACAGTGACACACCTACTCCAACCAGGTCACACCTATTCCAACAAGACCACACCTCCAAAATGGTGCCACTCCTTGGCCCAAGAATATACAAAACATCACAGAAGAATATAACATTTTATAGATGATAAGCAAAGCTACTGCAAGATAATTCATTATCAGGTATATACATTGAGTTGGTAAACAGAAATCCCAATATCATTGCCTTATGAAGTCATTTACTTTACATGTTATACCCAACTAAGGAAAAATAATTAAATAGTTCAGTTGAGTTTTCTTCATATGGTTCTATGAGTGTCAAACAAGATATTCTCTTATATGTAATATGTATTAACTTAAAAATTTAATATTCAGTTATTTGACCCATTGAACTTTAATTTATTTCAAAACTGGCTCTAAAGAGTCATTCTAGGTCCACTGATCTTAATATTCCTTATGAGCTTTATAAAAGCATTGATGTTTCATCTTGAGATAAACTTAAAATTTTCATGTTTTTAGACAAGTTCTTTTTATCCCCTGAGACAGTGTATCTCTTTGTAGCTTTGGCTGTCCTGGAATTAAATCTGTAGATCAGGTTGGCCTCAAACTTGCAGAAATATGTTTGCCTCTGCCTCCTGAGTACTGGTATTAAAAGTGTGAAACACTATACTTTACTTAGATCATCTACCTATATAAAAAAAATTAAATATCAGTGAGTTTGGTACCAGTTGATGTATAAGTCATACCCCACGTACATGCTTGTGAACCAAGGAAAAATATATGTATATATAATACACACACACACACACACATATATATATATATATATGTATATATATATATAATATCACATATATATGATTTCACGACTGTCCCTTTGAAATACAGCAATAACAATGCTAGAGCGCCAATACTCTAACCCTCTCTGAAGTTAAGGATATCCAGTACTCTAACCCTCTCTGAAGTTAAGAATATTCAGTAGATTGCAGAACAGATGGCAAAATCACATTAAACATCTTTTCTCACTGTGTATTCTAGTACTGTGCTGCTAGGTCTCCTCGGTCCCTCAAAAATTGCTACCTATCACTTAATATAGTTGAGTTTAGTTTCGCTCCTTTCTTTTGAAATTTAGATTCTTCAATCATAAAATACACCCCAAACACAGTTTCTACTTTCTTCTCTCCCAGTTCTCTCCCCTATCCCCTCTAGCTGGCAGATCTACTCCTTACCATTTCCCTTTAGAAAGAAACCAGACTCCAAGAGTCTACAGACACAATACAAGATCCAGTGAGACATGATGATTTTTGCCTAGTTTCTGTCCTTTTGCAAAGAAGGATTTCATTTATCTATTGTTTTATTGATTATTTTATTTATTTACATTTCAAGTGTTATCTCCCTTCCCAGTTTCCCCTCCACAAAACCCCTCATCCCCTGCTTCTCTGAGGTTGCTCCCCCACCCACCCACCCACTCCTGCCTTAGCACCGTAGCAGTCCCCTACACTGGGTCATCAAACCTCCACAGAACAAGGGAACTCCCCTTCCATTGATGCCAGATAAGGCAATCCTATGCTACATATACAGCTGGAGCAATGGGTCCCTTCTGTTGGTGATTTAGTCCCTGGGAACTTTGGGGAATCTGGTTGGTTGACATTGTTGTTTGTTCTATGGGGTTGCAAACCCCTTCAACTCTTTCAGTCCTTTTTTTTTTTTTTTCTTTTTCTCTATAAAAAATTCTTTAATGAATAAAAGACAGCCAGAGTAGGTTTTATGCTCATTGTCCATGTGTTTTCCCTTGTGCTCCACCCCTGCTATCAGAAGGTATTTTTTGATGCGGGCAGCCACCAGCACTGACAGAGAAAGACTGGGGAATTCTCTCAGCATTTCCTCGCTTCCTCCTGTTGCTCCTCTGTGTCATGCTGCAGTTTAAATTTGTAGAAGGCCCAGGCGTTCCCTAGATCTGAGTTGATCTGTGTGATGCAATGGAACCACTGCCTTGAGGCAGTGGACCCCAGCCCTCTGCAAGAGTGCTTCCAGAGACTCCCTCGTACCATTGTTCTTCTCAAAGTACGAAGCTCGTAACCACACACTTTCCTTGCTGGGGAAGACTTGCAGGGCATAGGCATATATGGCTCGCCCACACTCCAAGGCATTGTGGGGCCAACAAGTGTCAGTGTCTTCCATTCAGGTGTGTTTGGGATTTTCCTCATGCTTGGAAGCTGTGCTGATCTGTACGAATGTTCCCACGTGGTTTATTTAAGACCATGAGAACATTTTCATAAGGTTCTAGTACTGCCAAAGCAAGCCAGAGCTCTACACTGGTGGGACAGCACTCTACCGCTCGACTCAGCATGATTCTATCATCTTCAGGCTCTTCAAGTTCAACAGCTGCTTTCCACAATTGAAAATGCTCAAGTGCTTTCCCAAAAACACACTTCTTTTGCTCGAATGTCTGTTTCTAGTTCTGCTGCTCTGCTATAAATCCTAACAGACTGGGGGAGATGACAGACAGCTTGTGCCACCACAGCCTAGAGTGTGTCCCCAGACTGTAACCTAGCTGCTTCTAGCCAGACATCTTCACTCTTGGGGAACACCTCTGTCCCTTTCATAGTAAGGTTTTGAGCCACTTGTAACTTTCCAGTGACTTCTTCCAGGCCAGCTGACCCAATCCAAGCTGGTGGGTGATGAGGGTTTGATTTTAGGACAGATTTGAGAAGTAGTCGTACTTTCTTGATGCCATTTATGTCCCTGCCATGGGTTGGTATCATAGTATTTACATCTGTCAGTTAGCCTTTGGGGTCCACAACAGTCTGCCCACTCACTGAGTCAGACACCTGGCTAAGCTTCATGTCCATCAGGGTACTCCTTGCCTGGCCAATCTTCCTCAAGTCCAGCTCCCCTGTACCAGGTGTCATCAATCCTGGTGTCATTCCACCTGAGTATGGAGTGTTCAGGCTTCCTGGGTAGGGTGTGTTCAGACCTCCAAATTGAGTTTGTCGGGATCCACAGAGGTATGGTTCTCTCCAGTCTGTAAATGTTTGGCAAAGAAACTTATCAGGAGCAGGGGTCAGGTTCTCATAATATGAGTTCTGTTGACGTTTGTTTCTGGCATGGCCAACTTCTGGGATGCTCAGCCACTCTAATTCTGTGACTTCTGCCAACTTCTTCTTAAGGCCTGAAAATTGCTGCTGGATTTTGGGACGTTCCATTCGGTATTTCTCAATCTCGTCTTTCTCCCTTTGCTCTCTTCTCTCTTTTATTCTTTCATCCATCCTTTCATCCAGAGCTGCATAAATAGCGTCTGCTTCCTCATAATCTTTTTCATAGGGCCCACTTGAGAAGAGGCTCCCAGCATAGCCATTAATCTATTTGTAGTTGGTAACATTCAGATCAGCAGCAGCAGCAGCAGCAGCAGCAGCAGCAGCAGCAGCAGCAGCAGCAGCAGCAGCAGCCTGACTTTTCTTCATCTGGTTCCCCACAATTCTCCTCCCTAGTGGGGCATGGAGATCATCCACAGGAGCAGGCCCAATGTCTGTATGTCTGTTCATCGCGTGGTAAAGACAGTGGCACCTCGGAGCAGCTCGGGCAGGCAAAGAGTTCGAGGCCAACCTGGTCTATAGAGTAAGTTTCAGGAGCGCCAAGGATACACAGAGAAACCATGTCTCAAAAACAAACAAACAAACAAACAAACAAACAAACACAACAGCAACAATGTTAAGAGTCAAAACATGAATGGTGTAGCTAAACAAACTGGGAAGCTGTGTCTTCCAAAATCTCTGACTCTTACTAGGAAATGCTGAAAGCCGGAGAACTTTTCTCACCAGGGAAGAGCATACCAATTGGTTTTCCAATATATACAAGTAACATTATACAGACTGATCAGGTTACAGTTACACACACTCACACACACACATTTATATATATATAAATATTAAATAATAATATTAAATAATATTAAATATAAATATAAAATATATATTTATATATATTATATGTATTATATAGTTATATATGTATATTTGTATATATGTATATAGTATAAATAGTTATTATACATAGTTACACATATATAGATGTGTGTATATATATATGCATATGTATATGTATATATGCCTGCAATAACAATGAAAAAGGAGACCAGAAGCTTGAAAGAGATCAAGGAGGGATATATAAAAAGGTTAAAAGGGAGGAAGGAGAAGGGAGACATGTAATTATATCAAAATTACTTCTCCCTCTTCTAGCTTATAGAAGACATTATTGATAAAGTTTTCTAATGGGATTTACAAAACCCTGTTTCTTAAAAAAAAATGACATTGCTTTTATAGCATTCTTGGATCCAAAATTAAAGGTGTTGGGTAGAGTGTCAGCAGAGGATACGATCCAAGTCCTGCATAAACTGAGCATAGGAAGACTATAATCCCAGCACTCTCCAGGTGAAGGCAAAAGGATTAGAAGGGAATGGGCAGTAGACCTTGGGTGTGAACTTCACAGACAGTCCCACAACACCCAGGTGCTCTAACATCCTCAGGATCACAGGATCAGAGGTGAGGAAGACACAACATCTGCCCCAACACCGGAAGAGGGACCCAGGCACTCAGGAACTCTGCTTGACCAGTGGCACAGGTTCCTTCTGGTCTGGCCTGGTGCCCTGAGCAGACCTTGGGAGGAAACTCTGTAGCCAGTTCCACATCACCCAGAGGAAGATCTGCTTTCAGGCACTCTAACATGCCCAGGTCCCCTCAGTTCTTTCTCTAACTCCTTCATTGGAGTCCCTGTGCTCAGTCCGATGGTTGGCTGTGTGGCTCTTCATCTGTATTGCTCAGGCTCAGGCCTTCTTTTCTACTCAATACCATGGTCTTTGAAAATATTCTAATCATCATAATAATGTTTTAGGTAGGTTTCTTTACTTGGTATCTATCCTGGATGCTTCTTGAAGTCCAATGGGAATTATACTCTTGTCCCTGAAGGATATGCTGAAGAGAGAGCCTTAGAATACAATGATCAAATTTTTGACATTTTTTGACGCATCCAGCAGAATCCACATGATAGAATTTAAAACATGAAGGAGTTGCAGAAGGAGATAGAAACCATAGAAAAATGTTAGGCTTTCACTGACATTTAACCTCCCTGTGAGAAGCACAAATGCCTGACTTATATATCCCTTCCTTTTTCTGTTCACAACTGAGCAAGAACAGAAGACAACCTTAGGACTGAATACAGCCTAGTATTTGAGGCTTTGAGGCAAGCCAAAGTTTACAATCTAGATGCAAAAAGAAAAAAAATTGCTGTTACCATGAATCTACAATGGTAGTACACAACTAACCATATTTACATTCAGGAACAAGGCCTTGTTCTCTGGCACATATCAGGAGTTAGAAAATGACAGAAAAATAATATGAAAGTTATAAGAACTGAGTTAAAGCTGACTCAAACTGAGAGTGATCTTATTTTAAAGATTTTGATTTTCATATATTCAAGTATTTAAATATCTATGTACCACTGTCTGTGTTTGTTCTCATGTATGCCATAGCCACAAAGTCCAGAAGACGGTATAGAAGCCCTGGAAATGAAGATCCAAACTCTGGCCCTCCACAGGAACAGTTTATGTTCTTGAAAGCTGAGACATCCCTCTAACTTGTTAAACTTAAACACTTTCATACTACCTGGATTGTACACATCTTTATATACCTCCGGCAAGTGATCGCTCCAATTACTGTCAAACTAATTCTTGTTATTGTATCATATGTGTCTCAACAGCCAGTATCTTTTCTATTCTCTATGACATAAGAAACTGAAAGAGTTTTAGTGTGAAAGTCTGTCTACTTCAGTAGTCACTAATTACTTTTTATATTCTCCTGTTTTAGCTCTGTTTCTACACAACAAGCCAGTGGGAATTGCACCCTATTTTTATAGAGTAGCAGCAACCTGGTTCATTATTTGCAAATAAAGGCAACTTAATCTTCAACTAACTTTGTGCGTGGACATTGGAGGTTTGGTGTAGTGTTTGTGTATGTGTGTGTGTGTGTGTGTGTGTCTGTATGTCTGTGTGTCTCTCCGTGTGTGTCCATGTGTCCTGTGTGTGTTGGGGGGGGGTCTGTGAGAGTGTGATATAGGACAACTTCTGATCTTTTCCTCTATTGCTTCCCATATTATTTTTGAGGCAATGTTTCTCACTGAACATGAAGATCATCAATTTTAAAGACTGCTTGACAAGCAAGCTCCATTGATGTGCCTCTCTCTACAGGCCAGTTTTTATGTGAATTGTTAGAACCTAAATTCAGTTTCTTATGTTTGTGTGAGAAATGATTTATTACTAATTTAGCCATCTAATCTAATGATTTACTACTAATTTAGCTTAATTAAATCTCTTCCAGTTTTGTCTTTGTCATTATGCTTCCAAAAACTTGGGTCATGCCTTAAAAATAAATAAATAAATAAATAAATAAATAAATAAATAAATAAATAAATGACATTCTATAAAGCAAAGTGCATTGTGAGTCAAATAGCTGAGTTTTTAAAATCTATAGAAATATATTACTGAATTTATACTTATATTTCATGTTATTTAGTTCTGAATTTATACTTATATTTCATGTTATTTAAGCCCCAAGTATTAGTATTTTTATATTTTGGAAAAAAATTTAAATTTCTTTTTAAAAATGCCCAAGTGATTAAGTGTTATTATAGGAATGATCCTTCATATGCACAGTAAATGTCTAATCTTGTCTTTTCCCTAATGCTTCCTATTATCAAATCAAAATTTCTGTCTGGAGAAAGCCATTGACCTTATGGCCTGGAAAAACACATTGTCTCATAATCTGTGATATTGTATCAGAGCAGTCTAATTTGTATTTAATCTTTACAATTCATCTTAACCAAAATACACAAATTACAATGTGAGAATTTACCACAAGTTTAAGAAAATTGTATGTGAGTCCCATTCTATTTCACTTTCTATATTAGAGCTCCTTGTTTTTGAATGACCATTTATGTCCTATAAAGTGACAGCCTTCACACTGCTTTGGTGTTTCCTTGATCACTAGAATCAGCTCATTGAATGGAATTAGAATTCACATTTATCATCAGGAACAACCCCCAGGTGATGAGGTATACATTTTAGTAAATATCTATTTGCAGAAAAAAACAGCTAAAATGTTATATTTTATAATAAGAAATTAAGATGAATGCTAAGAAAGTAAGTAAATGACTAATTTTACAGTTCTGACTAAATGCTAACACCAGGCTTAAGACACTAACTTGTTGTCATCAGCAAGATGAATAAGCTCAACCTGTCCTATGAGGTCATGATAAGAGAAAACTCCTGACCTGTTGATGGACTTTGATGATGAACTCAGTACTAGATTTAATTGGCTTGTAATTATAAGAAGGATTCTAGACACGAGAATTACAATGAAACCATCTGTAAAATTTCCACCAGAGTACAGGTAGAACAGTGCTCAATTTAGAGATTCTACTTTTAGTAATCTACTATTTACTACTAAATTTGATACACCTATTACTTGGTTTGTGGTTAATGAAATAATTTATACACAATTACTTTGTGTAGAAAAAATGAATATATTTATATTATTATAATTCAACAGATTACATTTTATGATTTTATCATACAATTTTTTGTAAGCATACTTTCACCTGATATTATAGTGTTAATGCATGTAGCAAGGAATAAGAATGTAAAACTGGACCTTAATATCAGGATCAAAATAATTCCGGCTTCTCTTGGAAAGTATTTGATATTTTCAAAAGATCCACAGGCTATATCTAAACTCTCTAAGGCAGTTCCATATGAAACATAGTTTTATATGCTTCTAATTAGCAATTTTAATATCTCATCCCACAATGATGACTTTTTATGGGGAATATCGTCTTCTACTTTTGGCTCTTGAGAAAGTGCACCACATATCATACAGCTGATTTTTTGGCACTTTAATTTCAACTGCTGTGGCTTTTGAAAGGAACTCTGTGTAATTCACTCTTTCTGTTTTGCTAACTTTGTAACAGCTCTCTGAGATGGGCAGAAGTGAACTCTGTGTATGCTAGCTAAACCTCTACCCCGCTCCCAGCCATTTAGCTATATGATGACTTCATCATTTCTCTTAACGGAAAAAAAGAATTTAAACATTTGTGTAATCTTCTATTTACAGTCTGAAACATACACAATGTCTAGTCCAAGGACATTTGATTATATATACTATATGACCTAATTTCCACACACCTTACTATCCATTAAATGAGGTATATTGCTTTCTCATTTAATTCATATTAAAAATTTGAGGTTAAATTATTTAGACAGTGTTGCCTTAAAAGCAAGCTCTATAAGACTTATTCTCTATAGCATATTTTGTGATGTATATTGTGAAGTATATTTTGTGATGAAAATGAGCTTTTTACCAGCAGCAAACATATAGAGGATTATGCAATGAAGTTTAATTGCTGTCTCAAAATAATTTCATTAGTTATTCAATCCCAATCTATATTTGTTTCTAGAGTGTCAAGGGCTACTTGGAAGTTCCACTCATATTGTCATTTTAAAAAATAATGCTATCATCTAATTTAAAAGTGGTGACCTAGAAATAGCAATAAATGTTCTTAACAAAATATCTCTTTAAAGTTAATTTCTTATGTAGCTACATATCTACCTAGAATATTTCAATATCATCACTTTTTTTTCCAGAAGTTGCTTTGGGAAAACTTTTTTTAATACAAATGACATAATATTCCATCTTACTTTATCATTTAATTCAAGTGAATACTTGTTATATTACTAAAAGGAACGTTTTGCTTTTCAGCAGTGTTTTCTAAAAAAGCTTGGTACTTCCCCAAAGGTTTCCTTACCAGAGGTAATTTAAATATTTGGGCCATGTTAATGCCCAGATTTACAAGAAAAATACAAACTTAAAAAGCATACATGGATGGCCCAGGTGCAATAGAAAATCTATATTAAATATTACAACTTTTGAGATTTTCTGTACAGTTCCTCAAACCAGTTAGTTTTATTTGATTATGCAGAACAATGTTAAAACAAGACAACATCAATTTTGTTCTTTATGAGTGAATATCAATGTGTAGGGGGATGCTAGAGAGGTGAGGCAGAAGTGGGTGGGTGGAGGAAGCACCCTCTTACAGGCAAAGGAGAAGGGGGATGGGATGAAGTTGGTGAAGGAGAGACCAAGAGGAGGGACATTTGAAATGTTAATAAATAAAATAGCCAATAAAAAGAAACAAAAATTATAAACATGTATAATAGAGATGTGTACTGAGTTTTTAAAATCATTTTTGTACCATCTAAGTTTCATCCTAGGATGAAAGGAGAAGCAAAGGCTGGCTGAGGACAATCTCTCAATTTGTACTGCAGGTAGGTGAACATAGATGCATTGAGAAAGACAAAGTGTTATTATAGCTTGTGGAGTGATGTGACAGACAATAAGGTCCAAATTAGGAACTGTGGGAAATGGGAGTGGATGCCTTTTACTTTTGTTTTTCATTTATTTCTAACAGAACAGAACTTAGGCTTCAAAGACAGCAAAGGAAAGTCACTAAATAGTAAGGTATTATTATTATTATTATTATTATTATTATTATTATTATTATTATTGAATAGAAACACAAGATACATAACATAACTAGATAGTCAGCCCTGGAGGGTTTACAGGACTGAGGGATTTTAAGACACAGCCCTGATATGAGTCAACCCACATCTGTAGGCTGCCTTGGAAATTTACTTTGAACTTTGTGAACAATTACAATAATTTCCTTTTCATGAACTGCATCTGTGTTTGCTCTCTGTCTCTGTCCTTCTCTGTCTCTCTGTCTCATTCTGTTTCTGTGTGTGTGTCTGTCTGTCTCTGCCCCTCTCTCTGTCTCTGCCTCTGTGTGTGTATGTTTCTTTCTGTGTGTTTCTCTCTCTGTGTTTCTGTCTCTCTCTGTCTTGTCTCTCTCTCTGTCTCTGTCTCTGTCTCTGTCTCTGTCTCTGTCTCTGTCTCTCTCTCTCTCTCTGTCTCTCTGTCACATTGCCCCTGTGTCTTCTGCTTTCATCTCCCTTTTATGTCCTTACTTCTTTCTTCAGTTTCACTTTCAAATAACCGTACAAATGCATGCATGCATCGCTCGAAATATTTTCATTTAATGCTACAGCACTGCCAGCAAAACACATAATAATATTTCCCTATTTTACAGGTTGTATAACATAAGATAGTCTTCTTGTCATTTCTTTCTCATGTTGTAAAATTAAAATATATTTCTGTCACATGAGTGCCTTCTCAACATGAGTGTGATTTTGCCACAGCATTCATAATGAACTTTTAAATTAGAAAGGGAAAAATACGAACTAATATGATTCAACCTGTGATAAGGAATTTCATAGACAGAAAATTCAATACTGCCCAAAATGTTTTGTGCTCTGATAGTGAGTCTGAGGCATTGTTTAGATTTATTATATCCCCTCAGTTCAATCTCCTCTTGCAGCTCTTCCCGTCTCCCATGGGCCAGTGGCTCTTGATTCGCTTTGTCTTCAGTGTCTAAATCTGGAGATCTCCTTTCTTTACTTTGCTCTATTCTTTCTGTAGAAAAGGTTTCTGTGTGCAAGTGCTTTCCAGTCTTTTTAATTTTTTAAACAAATAAAAGAAAACGCCCTGCATGTATTAATCCATTTTTAATAACCATGACTAAAAGATGGGGCATTTTCTTGGTATTGTTTTGAATTGCTATTATCTTTTAAAGAGTTTTATTATTATGGTATCTATTGTGGCCTGCAGTTAAAATGACAAAGACGCTTGTGCTGGGCGAACTGAAGAACTCTTTAGTTCACTGAATAAAAACCTGAGATGGACAGAAGGTTTGCTAAAAGTATTTTTGATCATATTCTGTTGCCGCTATAGTTTCTTTTAAATAATTTTTCTTTACTTAGAAAACATGGGATTTACTATACATAAAACTTTTCATAGGCTGGGAGAAAGTTGTGTAAGACTTGGTACATTGCTGCCATCTATGGACAGAGAGTGAAAACTGATCTTGACTTTAAACGTGGTTGATGTTGCCCTTTGTGTACTTATTAGCTCTACGAACTCCTAAACAACAGTCGCCTTTTGTGTAGAATTTATTAAAATGAAGATAAGGAGGCTGAGAAGATGCCTCAGAGGATAAAGCCCTTGCTGCACAAGTGAAGGAACTAAGTTAGATCCTCAGAACTGAAGAGAGAGCAAAAGCATTAGTTCACACCTTACTGTTAAGTGCTGGTGACATGGGCAAAATCTGGACACCAGGAACTTGTGGAGGACAGTCAGTCTTTTCATATCAGTGAGCTCCTGGATCCTTTTAAGATTCTGCCATAAAATCTAAAATTAAAAAAAAAACAATTAAGGGAACAATAAATTCTAACTCTGACCTCCAAACATAATGAAATGAATGAGCATGCATAAAAATACACACACAGATACACACCTACAGACACAAACACACACATACACACACACACACACACACACACTGAACACAAGTGCCTGCATCATCGAACTGTACATCCACAGTTGGCAGATGCTTTGATTAACCAATCAAATTTCCACCTAGTGATCTGCCAAGATTGTGTAAAGAGAGGATACAAGTGTATTAGCAACCCCACTTAAGAAAGGAAAAAGTTGAGCCCAAAGGAGTACTGGTGTTTTGCCCCAGTCATTGAGCAGACCTGGGAACACTTGGAGGATGACTCCTGATTCCATTCTCTGAGATCACCTCACCAAGCTCATCAGGCCTGGCCTTTAATATAAGCCTGCATCAGACGTTTCTCTAATTGTCTATTACCTACAAGTGGTTACTGCATAAGAGCTCTGCTCTCTCATGCTCTCACCATACCTGACTGACTACCCTCAGTACAGGACTGTTTCAGGAATTAGAAGACTTCTGACATCAGGAAAACCAAAGTTTCTGAACTTTGGAAATTATTTATTTTATTTTTTGGTATTATTATTCACTCTTTGTATTTTCCTCTTCCAAATCTGACCAGATATTCCCAACTTACTCCCTTTCAAATTAATGGCTTTATTCCCATTAATCTTTGTTACATAAATACGCACACACATCGTGTGTGTGTGTGTGTGTGTGTGTGTGTGTGTGTGTGTGTGTGTTTAAATATAACCTGCACTTATTGGTCTAGCCTTGTATGCACTAAAATTATGTTCATAAATAAACAGAAAAGAACAGTTCAGAGAATGGTGAGGGCAGTAAAATTTTAACTTACTGGTATTCCTGGAAGGTGGAGTACCACTAATCCTTAGTGCTAAAGAAAGATGCTTTCGGGAAAATACAAGCTAGTAAAAATAGGAGATACAAATGAAATTTTAGTAAATGAATGTTATAATGAGGCAAATATGAGGGGATAATGAGAAACTGCTTACTGGATAAGATGTCACATTCTGTTTCTTGTGCTATAAAGGCACAGAACCAGTGAAGTTCAAATCTCACTTAAGTAAGTACCGAGATCTAGGGCAAGTCCTGTAGAGAGCTTTAGATTTTTATTGAGTTTGGTCTTCTCATTGTGTCCTGTATTTCTTGGATGTTTTGAGTTAGGATCTTTTTGCATTTTACATTTTCCTTGATTGTTGTGCCGATGTTCTCTATGGAATCTTCTGCACCTGAGATTCTCTCTTCCATCTCTTGTATTCTGTTGCTGATGCTGGTATCTATGGTTCCAGATTTCTTTCCTAGGGTTTCTATCTCCAGTGTTGCCTCATTTTGGGTTTTCTTTATTGTGTCTACTTCCCTTTTTAGGTCTAGTATGGTTTTGTTCATTTCCATCATCTGTTTGGATGTGTTTTCCTGTTTTTCTGTAAGGACTTCTACCTGTTTGATTATGTTATCCTGTTTTTCTTTAAGGATTTGTAACTCTTTAGCAGTGTTCTCCTGCAATTCTTTAAGGGATTTTTGTGCTTCCTCTTTATTGTCTTCTGCCTGTTTATCAGTGTTCTCCTGCATTTCTTTAAGTGTGTTATTAAAGTCCTTCTTGAAGTCCTCTATCATCATCAGGAGATATGCTTTTAGATCCGTGTCTAGCTTTTCCGGTGTGTTGGGGTGCCCTGGACTGGGCGAAGTGGGGGTGCTGGGTTCTGATGATGGTGAGTGGTCTTGGTTTCTGTTAGTAAGATTATTACGTTTACCTTTCGCCATCTGGTAATCTCTGGGGTTAGTTGTTATCGTTGTCACTGTTTAAAGATTGGAGCAGAAGCTGTGTTCCACTCACCAGCAGTCCCAAAATCCTGTGGCGGGGGTTGTGGGTAGCTGGCGGGTGTCAGGCAACCCTGCTCTCCCGCTACCCCGGCGCTGATCCGGCCGGATGAGGCCTGTGGCCCTACTCAGGCCGGTTTCTGCTTCCCTAACTAATGCAGTCTCAGGTCCCGAGCACTTGGATTGGAGCAGAAGCTGTGCTCCACTCACCAGAAGTCTTAAGATCCTGTGGCGGGTGTTGTGGGTAGCTGGCGAGTGTCAGCCGACCCTGCGCCCCAGCTGCCCCGGTGCTTTTCTGACCGGAAGAGGGTTGTGGCCCTATGTAGGCAGGATTTCTCTCTCCCCACATAGTCCTTTATTTTCTCTTTCAAGTTCATGGCCTGTAATTTTATTATTATTATTATTATTATTATTATTATAGACAGTTAAAACATTCTGATGGTGAGAGAAATAGATTTTCCCAGAGACTAACATACTAAGTGATTGGCCATTACAAAATGGAAAACCAGAAAAACATATATACAAGTAAGAATTATATAATATGTGCATATTTTATTTTAATTCTTTCACATTTTTAGCCCTGATTTTAAATCCATTTTTTACACCTGTTCTAAATTAAAATGGTTAGCATTGTTGAGAAAAGGACTATATCTGAGATGTTCAAGTAAGCGTTGATGTTAATTATCCAGAGAGAACCAGTGTAATATTTTTTAAGAGAGACTTTCTAGCCCAGGCTGGATTCCAGCTTGCTGGAAGTTAAGAATTATCTCGAGTTTCTGGTCCTCATGTCTCCTTTACCTCTAGTATCCTGGAATAGGAGTATGTTCACAAGAGGCCAGAGGTTAACATCTGTTGTTTGTCTCTACTAATGGCCACCTATATTTTCGTGAACTGGTTTCCCTGAAGTTAATGTTTATCAATTTGACTTAAAAATAAACTTCAGGGATCATTCTCTATCCAATTCCCTAGCACTGGGGTTACATATCAATATATACTCTAGCTTTTATGTCAGTCCTGCCTGGTGACCCTAACACAGGCCTTAAAATTTCACAATGGGCACATGACTGTATAAGCTGAAATCTCCTCACAAGAATCATTTTTAGTGTAGCTACACGGCTTTACATACTTTCTATTTTTAAAATAAAGACATTTAAGAAAGTCTATTAAAGTAAAAAAAAATTCATTTTTGGTTCTGTATTTCAGAGTGTAGAATCTACGGCTGCTTGGCTTCATTGATACTGATTTAAGGGCACTCTCATGAGAAGGAGCATATATATGTCTGAGCAAAGTACCTCCTCGCTTGGTTGTCAGGAAGGAGAAGCACTTAGCCTTAAAGGTAAATTCATCCTCCAATGTTTGAACCACTGTCTCTGTCTAGGCACTGCCACTTAAAGCCCCCAACATTTTCTGGTAGCCCATTACTATGAATCTATCAGTCGACTAATTCATTGGTAAAAATTAAAGCTCTCATCATCCCATCGTCTTCTGAAGGGCCCATTATTGAACTGTTGGATTGCTGTCCAGAGTGTCCATACTCAAGCTTTTGTAGGAGGTTTCATATCCAACCCCTAATATGTATCCACCAACAATGCGTGAGTGAATGATTCACTATGTCTATGTCCATTGTTTTGATGGTATCTCACTGAGTCATTTTGATTTGTGTTTGGTGATGTATACTGGTATGTTTTGTAAATGTGGATGGCAGATATTGTTAAAAATCTCATCATGAATTTCCTGGATGTTTTTCTCTTTATTGAAATGCCTACTGACTTCTGGATGCATTTAAAAAAGAGTTTACAAATAAGCTAATAATCTAAAGGTGACTTGACAGAGTTTGAGGTAGAGATTTCTTTGTGTGTGATGGTTATGATTATTCTCAAGGCTCCTAATATATTTTAGTAATTAAATGAGTTGGTTTGGTTCATCATTTCATCCAATAACCACACTGGTACAGTCTAAGAAGTTCTTCAGATTGGTTTTTGGAAAGTGATTTGAGATTGAAAGATAACAGTCACTCCTTACTGAAATATTAGTAATTACATCCAAGAATAAACTTTCTTTGTAATCAAGGAATAGTTATCAGTCCAGAATCAGTATTTGTTATGTGGACATAATGCATACATGTCATAATTGTGCAGCCCTCATTTAAACATAGACATGCAAAGCAAATCATATTTCTACATGTAAAATACCATAGAAAACAAGTGAAGCCATGATGAGATTCTATTCGCATATTTTGAATTGCTGTCGTTTGGTGCTAAATTGTTTAGAAAATTGAAATGACTCTGTAGCAACTGGGGAAATTAGTGTCTACACTACAAGGCAAGTAAAGGACCATATAAACTCATGTGCAAAAATAATTAAAAAATAAGAATGCTGTATGAAAGCATTAAGCATTGCATTCTTGAACCACAGGAAGATAATTACAGGTGAAAAGATCAAACACTGCAAAACTCAAATCCATTCACAGCTGGATCTCTCCTCAAAGCCTACAAAATAGTAACAGTTCAGTTAGTGTGAACTTGATCACACCATATAAATGATTGTACTCAGGAGAAGCTGGGCTAGGTTTAAAGGTTCATGGTTTCTGGCATACATGTGTACCACTATATTTTTGTGGACATCAGCTCCTTTATAAGGAATTATTCCAGCAGAACTAGCAATTTCTAGTTTCCGGGCTCTATGCCCAGTCCTATGGCACAAAGGAGAGTGCAGAACCGTAACAAGCGTTCATAGCAGACTTGTTTGATTTGATGGGAGTAAATGTGTGTATAGTGAACTCATTTCAAAGTGCCAAGTACACCAATTCCTCCAATTACGGAATTACCAAAAGTTTTAAAGAGCAAAGTCAACAAATATTATCTGAAACATAGGAAAGGGGAAGGTGTGGGCAGAGGGAGAGATCAGTACAATCAGTTTGGTGGTTCCTCAGAAAATTGGACATAATACTACCAGAGGATCCAGCAATACCTCTCCGGGGCATATATCCAGAAGATGTTCCAACCGGTAAGAAGGACACATGCTCCACTATGTTCATAGCAGCCTTATTTATAATAGCCAGAAGCTGGAAAGAACCCAGATGCCCCTCAACAGAGGAATGGATACAGAAAATGTGATACATTTACACAATGGAGTACTACTCAGCTATTAAAAGGAATGAATTTATGAAATTCCTAGGCAAATGGATGGATCTGGAGGGCATCATTCTGAGTGAGGTAACATGTTCACAAAGGAACTCACACAATATGTACTCACTGATAAGTGGATATTAGCCCAAAAACTTAGGATACCCAAGATATAAGATACAATTATTTAAACGCATGAAACTCAAGAAGAACGAAGACCAAAGTGTGGACACTGTGCCCCTTCTTGGAATTGGGAACAAAACACCCATGGAAAGAGTTACAGAGATAAAGTTTGGAGCTGTGAAGAAAGGATGGACCATCTAAAGACTGCCATATCCAGGGATCCATCCCATAATCAGCTTCCAATCGCTGACACCATTGCATACACTAGCAAGATTTTGCTGAAAGGACCCAGATATAGCTGTCTCTTGTGAGACAATGCTGGGGCCTAGCAAACACAGAAGTGGATGCTCACAGTCAGCTATTGGATGGATCACAGGGCCCCCAATGGAGGAGCTAGAGAAAGTACCCAAGGAGCTAAAGGGAACTGCAACCCCATAGGTGGATCATTATTATGAACTAACCAGTACCCCAGAGCTCTTGACTCTAGCTGCATTTGTATCAAAAGATGGCCTAGTAGGCCATCACTGGAAAGAGAGGCCCATTGGACTTGCCAACTTTATATGCCCCAGTACAGGGGAATGCCAGGGCCAAGGGGTGGGGGTGGGTGGTGGGGGACTGGGGGGGGGGGAGTGTATTGGGGACTTTTTGGATAGCATTGGAAATGTAATTGAGGAAATTACCTAATTTAAAAAAAAAAAGAAAAAAAAAGAATTCTTGCTTCTGTAAAGTTGAAATTAATTTGAATCCATTAAGAACCTTGAGAACATAAATTACTATATTGTGCAAATAAATACATGGTTATTAAACTATTAGTAAACTGAAATGTGTAACATCAAAGATAAAAATGTTAAAAGAAACTAATACTAACATTCACTAGTGAGGACCCTCATAATTACTAAATATTTGTTTTTTAGGTATTTTCTTTGAATATAATATCATGACAATATACTTTTTCTTATGGATAAATTATTTTTAAAAAATTGAGACACTTTCATAAAACATTTAAGGAAAGAAATCTTTCTGCATTTTATTGATAGTTGTATCAGATTTATTTTATCTTGTTCTAAGTACATAACTTATCTGACACGTAGGGTATTTTTATGGACATCTTCAGTTCTTCGACACTCTTGATTTAAGTTCTACAGGCTCACACTTTCGCTAATGTCAAATAATGACTTCCGGATGCCTTTCCTAATTTGCATGATGATATTGATATATCAGGTCCTTCTTGAATACTGATCTGTCAGTCAAATGCTTTATCTTGAATATAATATCTAACTCCCACAGTATAGAAAGCTGTCCATTTATCTAGGAGAGTCCCGGGACGGCAAGCATAGCCTGTCCTGGACGACATTCTTTCCTTAATATATAACTCATGTCTTTGGACTTGTCAGGTAATTTGAAAGGAAATGTATCCCCATATATCTTTTTCATTCAAATTACGGTTGTCCGTCTTCTCACTATTCCTGTCTGTACTCTGCCAGTTATCTTTTAGAATTCTTTCAGCTTGTAAAATTAACCTAGCACCAAGCCTAGAAAGTTACCTATACTAGTTCTTTAAATATTAACCAAACCTGTCACACCCATTCCCATAGCTTGGCATGTGAGGTGAGTTCACAAACAAAATTGTTAACTATCCTGGAAATTGGAGTAAGCCTATCCTTACTTGATAGAAATGTTTGTATTGCTAATGAAAGGAGTCAGTGCATAGGGCACAGGCTCTTGCTTGGTTTGTTAAAGAAGCAGGATCTTATCAAAAGAGGTAGGAGCAGTTTCCTGAATATTAAGCTGTAGCGTTTAGTAGGGCAGAAGTGGATTCTGAGAGAGACAGGCTACAGTGTCATATCCTTTTAGTTAGCAAAGCTTGACGTGTGTGGGAGTCCGTGTCTCTCTGTGTGTTTAATAATGCATGCATATTTTGAATTGTTTTTAATTGAAAACTGTTACTTGTAAAAGAAAAAGAGGAGAAAAGGGAATTGGAGACCTACAGTGCAATTCATTAGTCTAGATTCAGATCAGACTTTTAACTTGTCATGACCTATATAATCTGCCGGGGAGACCTAAAAGCAATTCTGCTTTAAAGGATCAACTTTCTTAGCAAGACATTTCACAGTGAATGGAGTGGTTTAATAAACATTTTAGTGTATACCTATTAGTATAAGCAGAAAGACTATTTTTCACATTTTGTGATTCTTCTCTTATTTAATATAATTCAAGAAACACAACACACAGACATACATACACCAACACATACAGACACACATTTGCCTACAAACACACATATCGCACTTGCAAATGCAAACATACATTCACACACACTCACATACATACATAGACACACAAATACACATATAATCCTGTGAACACACAAACACACTTTGACTTTTGGCAACTATAAAGAGAGGTGTTTTTCTGGCTGGATTTAGGAATTTCCCTGAGGACACTTGTAGAAAAATTAGAAAACAGTGAGATTTAACCAGTGTTAGGAAACAGGAGGAAAGACCCCATGAAATAATATCTGTTTTGCTCTGAAAACATTTTTCTTAGGAGGTTTTATGTATCTTTATTTGCTTTCAATTTTTTAAATGTTGCAAAGGGCTAATTTGTGTGGTGTGTATGTTATGATAGGAGCATGTTATGGAAAATGAGAAATTAACTCCCTTAAAGGACAATTGATCTAGGAAGTTGTTTCTAGGAGAAAAATATTCTATCCCATTTGACTTTGTTAATGGTAGTGATGGTTTCTGTTTGTCTTCTGTTTAGCAGAAATTGCAACAGACATTACTTTCGAGTAGTATAAGTTTTACATAGCATTTTAAGTATTTTTCATTCAATGATTAAATGGCAAATATTTATAAATGATATATTCAATATGTTGCATGTAAGTAAAGGAGCATGTTGTATGAAAGGACATAACTTTCCTGTATTAATATATTTATAAATTAGATTGCAGAGTTATTTATTTTTACCAAAGGTTTACATACTGTGTACATCCTATTTCTATTATACATGTTTTTTTTTTTTTTTACAAAGGATTTTGGATATTTATTCTCAAATATCACCATATTTTTTAAGTGTTATATATTTCAAAATTGACTAAAACCATTTGATAAATTGAAATAACAAATAAATAAAACAAGAAACATGTTAAAAAAAAAAAGGGGGGTCCCTTGTAATCTATGCAAAGAGCAACATTGTCATCTAGTGGTGGAAATGTATAATGTCAGGCATGGGTGGCCCTCAATGGTGACATGCTTAGTAATTTCTCCATTCTGAAACAGGAAGATTAATCTGTGGAAGCAACCATTCCTCTAAATCAGAATCTCATTATTCTCCCACACAATATTAAGCACATTGGAAGAAAATCCATTATTTCTATATTTATTATAATTTATCCATTATAGTTTTTACAAACAGCATCAACAGAATTATTCTATTAACATACTTTATGTTTAATATGGCATAACTTACATTTTGTATCCTAAAGTCATGCTTAAGTTAATATTGGGATTTAAAGAGCTCCTGATTTATGTGCTAGGCACTTGGTAGTGTATCTACCATCTGTTTCTGTTCTAGAATCTGATGTCTTCCACACAGAGAGTGGCAAACTTTTTAAAACAACAAAAGACTTCTTAGCTGAAATGTTTCCACAAATTTACAAAGATAAGTCCAAATATCAGCTGAAACTTGCCATTCTCAATTCTATTTGATTCTTTAACAATAGTCCCCCTTTTGAACAAGATACCCAGAAGGCCCTAGTACAATCTTTACTGTGAAACATTCACTGTGCAGTATCAGCTGGCTGTGAACTCCAGTTGCTCCTGCTTCAGCCCCCATAGTGTTGAGACTGCAACTTCAAGTAGCTGTATTGCAACTTGATATGCCAAGACTTGCTGACACCCATAGAAGGTCTCCCCTTTTCTAAAGAGAAAAGGAGGAATGAATGAGGGGATGGGAGATTGGGGGGAGAGACTGAGATGAGAGGAAGGGGAAGAAACACTAGAGAAAGTACCCAAGGAGCTAAAGGGATCTGCAACCCTATAGGTGGAACAACATTATGAACTAACCAGTACCCCAGAGCTCTTGACTCTAGCTGCATATGTATCAAAAGATGGCCTAGTTGGCCATCACTGGAAAGAGAGGCCCATTGGACATGCAAACTTTATATGCCTCACTACAGGGGAGCGCCAGGGCCATAAAAATGGGAATGGGTGGGTAGGGAAGTGGGGGGGAGGGTATGGGGGACTTCTGGGATAGCATTGGAAATGTAAATAAGGAAAATACCTATAAAAATAAAAATAAAATAAAACTAGCTTAGTTAAAAAAACTCTTAAGGAACTTTAGAACATCAAAGAATAGATGGCTAATAAGTAGTTATGGCAAATGTAAATTCCCTTGAATAAATGCAATTTTATATGTAAATTCAAGATTTCTTTTTAAGTTTAAAAGTCTTTAAAGATGAACCTGAAGTTTACCTCACTCATAGAAACACCAGTATGCCTGTGTATGGTCCTGAGACAGAATATAGACAACTGTGGTTAACTAATAGTAAGGAAAGGTTCGCTCTGGTACGATATTTTGTTCATATTTCTTTATTAAACTGTAAATGCAAACAAAGTTCATCTTTATTTCGATCAGACAAATGGAAGAATTTTGGGTGTGAACCGTTTTGCCATATGGGATAACTGTATGGGGCTGGTGCCAACCACTTCCCACTGGGCAAGTGTGTACAGAGCTTTTTAATACCTGTTAAACACATCTATTAAAAACCACACTACTTATAAAAAAGTAACATTTAAGAATCACATTGCTCCACAGCTGCTATATTCTGTTCCTTTGCAGTATCATAGAATGCCAAGTTTCAATATAGTCAAGTCTTGAGGGTTTACTTGCCACAATTTATCCAAAGGGGACTGGTTACAAAATTTTTCCTATGCCAACTTTAAACAAAAATTTCAGGTGAGTCATTAAGTTGTCATACTTACATAAATTTATGTAATTAACTCTTGAATAAGGAAATGCCCATGCCGCACAGTGATGGCACACACCTTTAATCCCAGAATTTGGGAGACAGAGGCAGGTGGATTTCTGAGTTCGAGGCTAGTCTGGTCTACAGAGTGAGTTCCAGGATAGTCAGGGCTACACAGAGAAATCCTGTCGTACAAAACCAACCAACCAAACAAACAAACAAACAACAAAGTTATTTAACTGGGCATGTCACTGCATTAATAAAATGTAAGGATATATTTCTATTTCTATTGTCTGGTTTTCTATATTTTTGATAGTAAAATACAGATATATCTCTTCCTTAGCTTTCCTCTTTCTGTGTGTTCTCCTGTGGTCCTCCTTGTTCTCTTTCAGATCCATGGACTCTTTCCTTCATTTAAGTAACACTATAGGCTCATAATAATTGAAATGTACAATGTTGATTATATTTCTTCCCATAAGCCCTTGCTCCCTATCTAGAACTTCTCCTATACATTGTAACTTCTAGTTCTATGTATCTATAGAAATCTAGGAGCTACAATAAGATAATATATGCAATATTTATCTCTTTCAGATTGACTTTTAAATCATTTCAGGTTGTACACATTTTCTATTATTTTCTATTTTTACAGCAATCATAATTATGAATATTATTTTTAAATGTACAGCTGTTGTTTGGATTTCTTTTAGCTCTGAAGGATTCCTTATGTCAGTTTAATATATAAACAAGCTTCCAGTTGTTTATGTTTATGATTAAGTTACTGGTGCAAGACATGTTATTATATAATTTTTTTCAAGAAAGTAATCCATTTTTTGAGATTGTAGTGTAATGTTTCTTCCCTCTTCCCTTTATTCCCTCCAGACACTCAGAAATGACCAGCATTTCATTTCTCTTATCTTTTTTAGAAAATTTTCTGGCTCCTTGTTTCTTACAGATCATCTCTAAGTGCTAGTATTATTAGCAAGTGTCACTTTGCTAGGTTCTAGTCTTTGTCATTTATCTCTCTTTACTCCTGTTTTTTCTTTCTTCTGCCTCCCGCCTCTCTCTCTCTCACACACACTTTTTCTGCCTCTTTCACTAGATCACATAACTGTCTCCCTCTCTATCTATAAATATATCTTTTTTGTTCTCTTTCCTTTGAATGTTATCTAATTATTACATCTATATTCTGTCACTTAACTTTTTTCATAGTTTACCTCATTTTACTGTTAACCTATTTCTTTTGAGTCTGCTGAAGCTTTGCTCTTAGCTCTTTTTTTTTTCTCAGACCTCTATCCTTTTCTTAGCCAGATCGTTGGGGCACTTTTTAGTCCCACAGAGACGAGACCTTTATCAGAGCCTGGCAGTTAGACCCATAGGTGCTCCTTACCTTGTATGTCTCCCTCACCGGAGCTTAGAACAAACTCACACAGCTCAGGGCAGTGCCTGAGAGGAGAAAACACATGGGGCAGAGAAGGGAGGGCAGCTCTATTTGGCTGCACCAGACCACTGATATCTCAAAATGAACACAATTTTTTCTGTTAACAGTTAGCAAGAGACAGGATACAGGGGACAGGAGAATGAGCCTTTCTCCCACCCAGGAGGCAGGCAAAGGCTGAGTCTCCGCCGCGCCACAGCGGAAATGTGGGAGTGGCAAACAAACGCTGGCAGGCAGAGGAACCAATTTAACTATTTAACTACCTGATAGACTCCCGGTGTTCTCTGCACTGTCTTTGGGGAGGGAGCACGCAGCCGGGCCTGCACAAGGGAGTGCGGGTAGACTCTGGGGGGGGGGGCCCAAAAGAGGGACGCTGTAGTCGGCCCCTCCCCAGCTGTGGCAGGCTTCACAGCCACTCCGGGACTGGCAGGCGGGGGCTGGCAGGCCGCTGCACTCACTATCAGCATTTTACAACTCGGGGCACAGACAGCCTCTGCTTCTGCCGTGCCTGCAGAAGCCAGAACCTCAGCGCCACTGCTGCTATCAAAGCCCTACCCGCGCTGCCAAAGCCGGAAATCTTTAGCCCAGCTCTGCATTTCAGAGCTCTTTTGAGCAGCCTGGGACTCACCAGCACTGAGTTTTTTTCCCTTTCTTTTTTAAAACTGTTGCTGACAAATTCTGTCCTGACGTCAGTCCAAGTCTACAGTCGACAAAGGGTTAACACACACACACACACAGTCTTGTCATGTGGCCACAAACACAACCAGCCAAACGCCACTTTTTGACAGGGTCGGATTTCACATTGACTCTTTTTCCTGATAGGGGTGGGATTCCACATCCACTCCCGCCCTGGCAGAGAGAGAACACTCTCTCTCTCCTTCACTCTGCCAGGCAACAGCCAGGTCTTTTTAACTGTTCTGTACCCTGGGCACTCCTTCCAGGGTCTCCTTTGGAACATCTTTTTGGGGTGCAGACTGCCAGAATAAACCCACAATCTCAGAATACACAAGTGCAGCAGTTCCACACCTACACACCCAGCAGATTGTCCCATTTCTAGATTAATAGCAGACACGACAAAAGCAGACACAAGACTTGAGACACTACAGGCAACTTACAGAATCAGATGGCCTCTCCAAGGCCAACAGATTGAGACCATCCCGGTCTCCAGTGGGGTCCACCAAGCGTCCTTGGTCCTCCCCTATCTCACCTGGGACGTCTCCCAGGGGCAGATCGGACGGTGAGCACCTGGGGCACGTCTGCCCCTTACTCACTTCGCATTCCCTCCCGGAGTGCGATCTCTGGTGCTCCTACTGAGCACAGAGCGTCACGCAAAACCAGAACAGCGATCGCTCATACAGAATGGCCTTCCTGGCCTTTCAGAAATTAACAGAACACAGACACCAGACCAAAGCAGAACAGTAAATCTTACTTCTGAGCGGGTCCAGGACTTCTGGGTAAACGCGCTGATTCCCGGCCAATGCACCAAATGAAAGACTCCAAACTCCCAAAGGGAGGCACTTACTCAAGCCTCGGGTCAGCCGCGCACCCAAGAAGACACTGAGACCGGTACTTAAGATGTATAGGGAGTAAGATTTAATTCAGCAACAACAAGAAAGCAGACAAAACAAACAAAAAGCACATATATACCAGATATCTGGGGCCGGACCTCATGCAGCAGGTGCAGAGGAGATCCGGCGATTAGCCCAAACTTTTCACAGGTTTTTATAAGAAAAGGGCAAGGGGGGAGGAGGGCAGGGAAAATACAGTTTTTACTTCACTAAGTGATTCAAACAAGGGTTTTTCCAAAGTGCTTTTGCAACTGCGTCCCACACTTTGGCCATGTACTTGATTCATTGAAACTGTGGTTTTTACTCACACCCTTTATCTCAAAAATGTCCCTGGCACAGTCCTTAGTTGGGAGGGGTAGGACTGGGTTCGTTCCAGGAAACCCTTATCTCAGAAATGTCCCCGGAACAGTTTTCATTTGAGAGGGGGTCTGACTCTGGTGTGAGAGTTCAGAATGTACTCTGGGGTGAGAAGTTCTGGTGGTCAGTAATTTTCTTCTTTCACCTTCTGATAGATTGCTTTAAAGGACTGCTCTTTCTGAGTGGTAAATCTAAGCACCAAGGCACTCATTTATTAGGACCTAAAAAAACTGTGCCACACTTTCTTTTTCTATTGCAATAAATAAGTTAGTTTTACTTTGGTAATTCTAGAAAATGTTTCAAACTTTGTCCAGAGATATGTTGCATTTTAGACGTGCTTCTAAAATATTTAGAACTACTCAGTTTATAAACTTTATCTGGACTTGTCCACACAGGGTTATAACACATCAATGTGCCATGATCTATAATACCAACTCAAGAGAATGCCTATTTACCATGTCATAATTTCCACTTAAAATGGAATAAAAGTGAGTCTAACATTTTTTTTCCTGTAATAAACACAGCAGTATAGTATGTTTTTGTAGGTTTTAAGACATTTAAATTCTAAGGGCTTAAACTATTATTATTTCAATAGTCCTGACTGTGAAAACAGTGGATATCAAGCAATAACAATCTGGCAATACATAGTAATTGATATCCTCTAACAATCTACTTCAAGGCATCTCCAGTGGTGCCTATTACTTTTGAGTTTGACCATGGACTGAAGGGCAGTGTGATTAAATGAAAGCAGTTTGAATACATAGTGTCTTTTTATCTCAATGAAGATCAGGCTAAGGAAGGACAGAGACTATCAATGTCATTGTCGCTTATACCATGTATAAGATCTTACATGTTTCTGCACAATTGGATTTTAACTCACTTTTTAAATTTTAGGTTATAATTTATCGCTTTTTGGCCTTTTGGCAAAGATGAAGTGTAGGCTATAATTTGTTTATGATTTGATAATGCCAGAATTAGAATTTCAGATTAAATTAGACATAGTTTTTAAGGTTGTTTAAAAGATAAAAAATTAAAAAGAGCTCCTCTCATTTGAAATTTTATACAATCTTCATGAGTTACAATATTAAATAAGATGCTTTCTCTTAGATTTCTTTAAAAGACTGTTCTTTCTGAGATCATTGTTGTTTACACAATAAAATTGTGAAGGGATAAAGTGTTTCCTCTCCAAATAAATGTAATGATCTCGGTTCTTGATCATGGTTCACTGGATTGATAATGTGGAATCTCAAGTAAAAATGTAATTTCCCTAAAGCATAAAGCACAAACCCTTTCGCTAGGAAAGCAAACTCTGCAAGGATGAGAAATTGAGTTTGAATTCCCAACTCTCTCATACAATGTTTAACCACACTCTATGATCCTGTAAACTCAACAGTTGGGTCTTAGATGGGTAGATTTTGAGAGCCTGCTCTTCATTCAACCTATCAAAAATGATGAACGTTTTTGGTTCATTGTGAAACCCTGTCTCAGAACAATAGGCAGAGAATTTAGAGGAGGCCATAAAATGGCCTACTCTGGATTTTATATAAACACATATGGACATGACCCAAATCACAGATATTCATCACATACACAAGCAGCACAAACAAATAGATGAAAGCCAACAAACAAACAAAACAAAAATGAACAAACAAAGAAAATCCCAGGTCCCATACATTGCATAGCTAATTTTCTTATATTAAAATCAGGGACTACAGATAAGGCTCAGTGGCTGTATGCCCATTAGTCTAGTAGGGGATCAAAATTAAAGTCCTTGGATCCACAAAGAGACTCAGAAAGTTTTATACCTCCAGTGACAGGGTATCAAGAAGTCTCTTCTGGGCTTTCAGGTATACCCGGCATATAGGTAGTACATATTCATATACTTAGGCAAAAAACTCATATACAAAATAAAAATGGAAAAACTATTTCAAAAGTCTTAAAATTATCTTTTAATTCCTCAAGTGCAATTCTGTATGTCATTTTCAGTTTTAAAAAATGTCATCCTATAAAATCCTAGGTTCAACAGTTTGATTTGTTTGGCTTTTAAGGATGATCACAGGTTATGGTCATGTAACACCATGGGGAAGTGATTTAAGTTCATGAGACTGTCAATGGCAGATGCTGTGTGGAATCAACTGAGCATTGTATTCCTTTAGTCTGTGGAAAAAGTATGTGATGATGAGGATGGCATAGAAGAGAACCACATTGATTGTTGGAGACCATACCGTGAGAAAGCAAGCCTTTCACAGTCTCCCACCCTAACAAGCCAAATGGCCTTGTGCTAAGGAGCAGGTTGTCACCCCTTCTTCCCTATTCCCTTCCTGGCACATGAGGCAGTAAAATGCTGAATTATAGTCCCCTCTTCCTTATCTCTTCCTGACTCCCAAGACTTCTAAGGACATGAGTTACATGCTGAGCCCAGCCTGACACCCAAGGCTGTTAAGGAGGATTCTACATTCCGGAGATAAGACGCAGAGTGGCCACCGCCTGGAGCCTGAATTCGGCCTTCATGTCCCACTTCTTTGTTCTTTGTTAATTAGAACTCAGCCTCTCCCTATTTTCCCTTCACTGTGTGCTGAAAACCTGGTGTTTCAGCCTAATAAACTGAGACCTTGATAGGTGGAACCAGTCTCTAGTCGCAGGTGGGCAAAGCGTAGGATGAGTGACAGACAGATGCACACAGGGCTCATAGCCTTGAATTCTATAAGAGATCTGGCTGAGCAAGCCAGGGGAAGCAAGAAAGCCAGTAAGTAACATCCCTTCTGCATCAGCTCCTGCTTCCTGATCTGCTTGACTTTGAGTCCTGACTTTCTTTGGTGATGAACAGCAATGGGGCAGTGTAAACTGAATAAACCCTTTCCTCCCCTGTTTGCTTCTTGGCCATGATGTTTGTGCAGGAATAGAAACCCTGACTAAGACAATGGTGTTTTTTGCCTTACAGAGGCTTTTAAGTTTCCTAAGGTCCCATTTATCAATTGTTGATCTTAGAGCTTGAGTCATTGGTTTGCATATCCTCAACAGTGTTATTAGTCAAAGAAAAGAGAACCTTCCTTTCTTTAGGAAATTCATGAAGTAAAATAGTATGTTGCATAAAGTGATTATTATTATTATTATTTTATTATTATTATTATTACTCTGAAGCAGTAGTTTGGTGGTCAAAAGAACTTACTGTTCCTGCAGAGGACACTCTTCAGTTTCCAGAACTCATAGATGCTTACAACTCCCTGTGAGTCTACACCCTGAGGATCTCATGCCCTCTTCTGTAGGCAAAAAGCACATATGTGGTACAAATATGTCTACCTAAAGATATATAGATGTGGATGTGGATGTGGATGTGGATGTGGATAGGGATAGGGATAAGGATAGAGACCTATTAATTAAAAATTAAATTCTCATAAAACTGAGATTTTTCACTATCTGAACATATTCAAAACTTTATTTTAAATTTTATATGATCTGGAACACAGTTTAAATGAGAATATTTTTAATAGAAAATTTACATCTAACATAATGTATTCTAATTCTAACCCACTGACTTATCATATACAAGTGCTGTAATTCTTGTTTTCCTTTTGTAAGTCATCATCAAGTCATCATCATGGATCTTTTACTTTCTTTTTCATCAGAGATGTGTATAGCAATGGGGTGGGTGGAGAACTAGGGGTATCCACCAGAAAGTCCACCAGAAAGATGCGAGGAAAGCAAGAGGCTCCCAGGACACAACGGGGATGACATTAACTGAAAGGACCAACAAAGGGGAGGGAGAACCTATAGAGACCATATCCAGAAATAAGGCAAGGTCCCAGTTGAGTGATGGGGCCACCCACTCATCTCCAAATTTTTAACCCAGAATGGCTCCTGTCTAAAGGAAATTTAGGAACAAAGCATGGAGCAGAGATTGAAGGGAAGGCCATCCAGAGACTGCCCACCCAGGGATCAATCCCATATACAGACACCAAGCCTAGACACTCTTGAGGATACCAAGAAGTGCATGCTGACAGGAGCCTGATATTGCTGTCTCTTGAGAGGCTCTGCCAGAGCCTTACAAATACAGAGGCAGATGCTCTTAGCCAGTCATTGGACTGACCACAGAGTCCCCAATGGAGGAGTTAGAGAAAGGAATGAAGGATCTGAAGGGGTTTACAAGTCCATAAGAAGAACAACAATATCAACTATCCAGACCCCCCCAGAGCTCCCAGAGATTAAACCACCAACCAACAAGTACACATGTAGGGACCCATGGCTCCAGTTTCATATTGTCTTAGTTAGGGTTTTACTGCTGTGAACAGACACCATGACCAAGGTAATTAAGTCTTATAAAAAACATTTAATTGGGGCTGGCCTACAGGTTCAGAGGTTCAGTCCATTATCATCAAGGTGGAAGCATGGCAGTATCCAGACAGGCATGGTGCTGGAGGAGAGTTCTATGTCTTCATCCAAAGGCTGCTAGTGGAAGACTGACTTCCAGGCAACTAGGGTGAGGATCTTATACCCACACCCACAGTGACACACTCATTCCAACCAGGTCACACCTATTCCAACAAGGCCACACCTTCAGATGGTGTCACTCCCTGGTCCAAGGATATACAAACCATCACACATATGTAGCAGAGGATGGCCTTATCTGACATCAGTAGAAGGAGAGGCCCTTGGTGCTATGAAGGTTAGATGCCTCTGTGTAGGGGAATGGATGGGCTGAGAGTAGGAGAGGGTGGGTGGGAGGGGAGCACCTTCATAGAAGCAGGGGGAGGGGAGATGTGATAGGGGGGTTCCAGAGTGGAAACCAGGAAAGGGGATAACATTTGAAATGTACATACATAAAATATGCAATGAAAAAGTTAAGAAAAGCAAAGCAAAGCAACGCAAAACAAAGCAAAGCAAGCCACCATTGTCTCCATTCCATTTTTTTCCTTATCATTTCTCTCCAGCATGTCAAGAATCCTGCTTCTCACATTTCTCTGTTTCTCTCTGTGTGTGTCTTTCACTGTGTGTCTAACTCTGTCTCTGTCTGTGTGTATGTGTGTGTGTGTTTGTGTATGTGTGTGTCCTTGTGACTCCCTCTCCCTTCACTGACTCTGATCAATGGTGCCTGTATGGTCTTGAGTGTATGGTCATCTACCGAAGCGTGTGTACCCTCTCAAAGCCTCTCTCCTGGAAGAGAAATAAAAATTTCCCTTCTAGCTATTACCAACAACTCCTCTTTTATTCATGTAATATCGTGACCATCTCACATTCCATTGATGATATGACTTAATATTGAACAAGTCTTATTCATGCTCTAAAAACTACTGAGAGTACATATGTGTACCTGCACTGTTGTGTTCTCAACACAGGGTTTCACTATAGTCCTTAATTAACTCCCTCTAATTCTGAGAATCTTTCCATGATGATCTCTAAGTATTGAGGTAGTTAGTACAATTCAGAACTCCCACACAGGGCCAAGAACACTGCAGTCTCTTATAAGTCATGGAACATGGAGAAAACAACATGGCACCTGAGTTCATAGCATTTATCTTGTTGGGTGTTATTATAAATGCTACTGAAGGAGGAAAGCAATCACTAGCTCCACCCGAAGGGAGTTTGCATCTTAGAAAATCTTCTGTCACTTCAGTTACTGTGTAACTATAAGGTAAATATTACAAGCTTGTAAATACTTTTGTTAACAATAAGATACCCCAGCTATAGTATATTTCTATAGACCCCTCTATGTATTTAAAAACATGAAAGCACACAGAAAGCCTTTATAAAGTTCTGAGTACTGTCTGGCTTCTAGTGGATTTTAAGCACATAGTGCAGATTCATGCTGCCGTGGATTAGTCCAGAGGACCAAAACCCTGAGCTCATGATTCTTTTATTTTTAATCTTCCATCTACATACATATTCTTGAGAGACCTAACTAGATTATATATTTAATTTTTATAACTCTAGTTTGGGTTTAGCCTTAATGTATATTGAAATTGAATAACCCTTTAACCTAGAGAGCAAACCAATTAACTTGCAAGCTCACAGCAGACCCAAATGTAGCCATTTAAAGTATTAAGTGTGATTTTAAGACTAAACTCAGGATCATAAGGTATGCCATTGGATAAATATAATTACAGTGGTATCATTTTTAGAAAACACTTATTGAAAGCATCTTTTATTTTGAGTTGTAAATGGAGACAGGAGGAACAGGCACTCATTAAGCAGACATTGCTGATCAAAATACACAATTCAAACTATTTTTAAAAGGATGTGGTGCCTGCATTATAGAGACATTTTAACTTCAAGTAGTTCTATTCACAAAGCAAACTTTCAACTACATCCACAAAAAGGCACAAAGGCATTCCTATGTGGAAGGAGATATAGTTCTGTCAGATAATTTTTCAGTACTATGTCTGTCTCAGAACCACCAGGCTTCCCACCAATTAGAGAATGTGTGATCTTCTGAAACAGAAAACATCCACAATTAAATCCTTTCATCCATAAGAGTTGCCTTCTGGGGTACCGAGCCTTCCCAAGACCAAGGGTCTCTCCTCCCATTGATGCCAGATAAGGCCCTCCTCTGCTACATATGCAACTGGAGCCATGGGTCCCACTATGTGTACTCTTTGTTTGGTGGTTTAGTCCCTGGGAGCTCTGGAGGATCTGGTTGGTTGATATTGTTGTTCTTCCTATGTGTTGCAAACCCCTTCAGCTCCTTCATTCCTTTCTCTAACTCCTCCATTGGTGACCCTGTGCTCAGTCCAATGGTTGGCTTGCGAATATCTGCCTCTGTATTTGTTAGGACATGGTAGAACCTCTCAGAAAACAGCTATATCAGACTCCTGTCTGCAAACATTTCTTGGCATCCACAATAGTGTCTGGGTTTGGTGACTGTATATGGAATAGATCCCCAGGTGGGGCAGTCTCTGGATGGTCTTTCCTTCAGTCTCTGATCCACATTTTATCTCTTTACTTTCACACCTGAGTACTTTATTCCCCCTTCTAAGAATGTCTCCCCAAACTACCTGTCTTCGGTGTCACTGTGTAGGAATGAATGGTTGAGTTCTCTTACATCAATCATCAATCAAAAAGATCCCACATGGGTCAGCCTAATGACCCATCTTATGCATATTCTCAATTAAGGCTTTCTTTTCACAATAGCTTGTAGCTGAGATCAAATGAAAAAATTTATTCACCACGAACCAATATATATATATATATATATATATATATATATATATATATATATATATATATACATACATACACACATATGATAAGTAAGGTTGAATAAAATGGCATTTTATTTTTGATACTCTATGTTGATCAAATAACATGAGGTGAATGTTGTTATTTGTTCTAATCTTTGCACTGGATATGAGTTATTTCTTTTAGAATTCACAATTAAAAAGACAATGATCTAAATGTATTTTTTCAACAGTGCATCATATTTACAGAGTTCTATGATTGTTTAAAGTGTTTGGATTAAGTCTTTTTCTATAGATAAAATTACTGGAGATACAGGAACCATGTGTAGTAGCATCCAAAATGCACACCTAATTGCTGTGTATATTATAAATGTGAAAAAGTTGTTTGTTCAAAGATACCTCTGTCTCTGTCTCTTTCTGTTCTCTGTTTCTGACTCTCTGTCTTTGTCTCTCTGTCTCTGTCTTTCTGTCTCTTTCTCCATGATAACATGCTGTGTTCTCTATATTTGTCACCATCTGCATCAGGAAAAGCCCTCTGTGATGATGACTGAATACGGAAGCAATCTATAAGCATGGCCAACTTCCATTAGGAGTCATTTTGTTGTTTTTTTGCTCTTGTTTTTGCTGTTTTGTTTTACTTTGCTTTGCTTTGTTTTGTTATTGCCAATGGTATTTTGTTTTACTCTAGGTCTCTGGCCTATTTAGATTCTGGTTCTTGGTCAAACAAGCAGTGTCAGGTCTGAGTTCTATTTCAGAGAGTGAGTCAAATCAGATATTGATTGGTTATTCCCCCCAAAGTATGGCACCATTGCTTTACTATTTTGCAGGCAGGGCAGATTGTAGATAAAAGGTTTTGTGATGGGCTTGATGACAAGACATGACCAGTAGGGATTCTGGTTTCTTCACTATTTGGAGACTTCAAATACCCTCAGTTACAGCTATCTCTCCCCTCATCCCTCTGTCATCCACTGCTCTTCCTTCCCACTTGTTTCCCCCATTTTCTTATCTCTGACTCCTGGCTTCAGTCCACCCTTGAAATCTATTCTATATGCCCCCCCCTTACATCCAGGTCTCCTTTCTAGTCCCTTTCTCTGTGCCACACCTCTTCAGGTTTATATATTATAGCTTGATTTATCATTCTTTTATTGACTAGGATCCAGATATAAGCAAATACATATTACATATTTATCATTCTGGGTCTGGTTTATCTCACTTAAGATGATTTTTTCTTTTTCCATCCATTTGCCTGAAAATATCAGGATTTCATATGTTTAAGAACAGAGTACTATTCCGTTGTGAAAATGTACTACATTTTTCTTATCTAATGTTCTGTTGAAGAACCTCTAAGTTCTTTCCAGTTTCTCACTATTAGGAACAGAGTAGGCGTGAGCATAGCTGTGTGAGCATCTCTGTGCAAGCATCTCTGTGGTAGGACAAAGAACCATTTGTGTATATGCCCAAGAATGGTATAGCTGGACTTTGAGGTAAATCGATTTCAATCTTTGAAGAACTGCTATGATGATTTCAGTAGTAGATGTCCAAGTCTATATTCCCACCAGTGATGGAGGAGTGTTCCCCTGGCTCAACATCCTCCCTAGCATGAATTGTCACATGTCTTACTGATCATAGACATTCTGACAGGTATAAGATGGAATCTAAAAGTAAAACTCAAAGACATTTTCCAAAAATAATACAAGTAAGAAATAATATTTCATTTTCAGAACAGAATCATGAAGCGATATTACATTTTTCTGGCCTTCTGTGATAATGCATGCACATGGTGTACAGTAGTTACATATCCAGACAAAACACCAATACACATAAAGCAAAAACATGAATAAAAAAATTAAAATTAATACCAAGGTAAAAATCTAAATTAGCAGACCTCTACATCATAGTTCTCAGAAATAATCCATGTTAACAAGTTTTCTGCTATGTATATACATATGTGAAAGACCTTACAACAAATGTAATTAATTTCCACACATTGTCATCAAATACAGGCTTTTAATATTTCTTACACTAAATATCAGTTAAGTTACAGTAAATTCTTGAATTGCTGTAATGGTTGGTTTAATATCACAGCATTGACCTAGACATCCAACACAGATTTTTAAAAGAGAGTCTCACAAAAAGTGAAGACAAGCATTTAAAAATTTAAGAAAATGTAAAAAGTAAACACAAAGATATTTACTTTTTCTCCTTATTCTGCATTGTCACAGAAAAGGAGGAATACAATTTTGATGACCTATTTTTACCTTCCATGCACTTTGATGTCTGCATGTTTGGCTTCAGAATATATATCTGTAATGTCAGATTATACAATATAAATTAGGTATAAAATAAATTAAATAAATGTTGTGATGCTTCCATCACAGTATGTATTGTTCATGATTGCTTTGTCTATTCAGAGATATTTATGTTTCTATATGATACTTAGGATTATTATTCTATCTGTATGAAGAATGTTATTATAATTTTCTTAGGTGTTGTATCAAAACAATTAAGTGTAAAAGGTCATAAACTTACCAAAAGCTCCAGCAACTTTACTCATCACGGAAATACAAGTCAATACTACACTGAGACTTTACTTCAGCATAGCCAACAATAGCCAGTATTAGGGCAACAAATAGAAACAATGTTTTGTTAGGCTATGGATATGTAGGATGCTGCAATATTGCCTGCTGCTGGGAATGGGAAGTTGTCAAGTCCTTAAAGAAGTCAGGATTGAAGTTTCTCAAGCATGATATAGATAAACTATTTCTAACAATGTGTCCCAAAGAAATATGTGCACATATAATACATTCCTGACCATTAATATTTCTTGAAAAATATCACAGTAGTAACATAACCAAATCATGCTAGGTGTGAAACAACATATGAGTTAAATTTAAATTGAATTGAATTGAATTAAATAGTTGGCTTATATAAACAATGGAGTTTCATTCAGCCATAACGATGCATAAAACCTTGTCTCTGAAGGAAACTGGAAATAAACAGAGGTCATCATATTAAACAAAATATGGCAAATTAAAATAAAAAAGATAATATTTTCCCATATGTTCACATATATATGTGGAATATATATGTATGTCTGTATATATGTAAGTATGTACATATGTATGTACATATTCATTTTTAAATTTAGCATAATAATAGAAACGAAACTGGATAATATAAGAGACTAGTGGAAGGGATAAGAAAAAGGAATGTGCAGAGGTGCTGAAATGTCAGTATCTTCAATGCATATAACAGATTTCAATGAACTGTCTTCATTAAACACACACATATTTCACATACAAACATGCATTATAGTGTGTGTGTGAGAGAGAGAGAGAAAGAGAGAGAGAGAGAGAGACTGCAAAACAATACTTATAAACATTAAGTACTTCAAATTTTCCCAAAAGTTTCTCTTACACCTTGCCTCTTTTCCTTTATACATGCATTCAATAACATATCCGGTGGAGATTAATGTTATTTAGTCTGGAATAGCCTAGCAAAAGCAATATTTTACTATTCAATTATGTAATTCATAATAGATAAAATAATATGTACAAAACATCAAAATCTGTGGCTCTTTTTTGGAATATTTTAAAAGATGTAAAACTTTATCTCTAGTTTGAGTGGAGCTATGTGTAAAAGGATTCAGTGCGACATTTTCTGAGCAATCACAAACTTAACAGCGCCTTTGAAATATCCTGTCTACTTACGGTAAAGCTTTCAATAGTGATGTTTACCATTAACTGCACTGGGAAAGTTGCTGAAAGTGAGTAATCACATCACAGTATGATGCCTTGTGACAATTGGGCATTAGCTGATTCATGCATCCTTCTGACTCATAGAGACAACAAATATCCCCTCCTTTGCTTTGTTCATCCATTTTAAAACAAGTGACTCTTCAGGGCTTTCATCTCTATACAACTAGAATAAGCATCAAACAATCTACCACACTGTTGACTCCATCAAGATGGAGAAAGACATGATCTAGTTTCAGGAACTACTTTTAAACACAAGCTGCAAACACTTTGTCATTTTTATACTGATCATCCTAGCAGAAAAATAAAATATAGCTCTCTAGACAGAAATCCTCTTAAAAAGTGCATAGACTTTGTGTACCCAGTGACAACAGAGGTGATAAATATGGAATGGGCCTAAGAGAAAAATTTCCTGGCTTCTCTGCACAAGAGTATCCATTATGTTGGCATATTTTAAAAAAAGGCCATGTGCACTGGAAAATGAAATCTAAATGACTCATTCTTCATCTTTCTATCCTTCATAGGTCATATGAATATTATTCTACTAAGAAATAGGGAGTTCTAAATGTACATTTAAAATTCAATTTGACTGACATTTCTTAAGCATACAGTCTATTAAAAGAACAAGACTAGACATGAAGGACTATGGAGATAAAAAACAACATGGAGTGCTTAAATATAATGTACAAAAATTAGTATGGAAATGAAGTAAGACATTTTAGTCCATCGTGAAAGATGTAAGCCTTGGTCATAATTACAATAAAACTTGTCAAAAATTGGAAGACTCTTAGAGTTGGTTTTATATAAGCCATTTAACTTAAAAGACTTAGACATGCATTTCGTTAAGTATGCACAAACATCATGAGATTAAAACTTATTATTTTCATAATCACTTATTCTATTGCTAATGTTACATTTTGGATACATAATGTTACTATCATTATTAGTCTTTACCTGGAAGAGAACACATTTCTCTTAAATTTTAATTTGCTAAGCCAAAGATATTATTGAAATATTCACTATTGTGTAAGTTTTATTAGTATTTCATCACAGTTCCTTAAATTTCTTATGATCAGGCAACATATAAATCTTCTAGGCTGCATACTTGATGCATATGAAATATTTCTAGTAAGTGTTCATCACAAGCTGGAGATCTCCATGATTACCCTTTTTGAGGTCCATTCATAAACATTGAAATAGCCAATGTATTTGTGCACTATATTTAAATTTGAATATACAGTATCAACCTTTTTTAAAGGTCATAAGAATAATAAGACATAGCCCTAAAAATTATGCATATTAGGAAAGGAGGATACAGGCCTGGATTCCCAAAACTGAAAAATGGCACAGAAAGATTTTGAGTTCTAGATCCATCTGACCTTCATGTGTGTATGTCTTAGTAACAGCAATTTAGTGAACACCGTATGGCACTACGTAGCTGTCCACCCAAAATCAAGCCTTACCTAAAACAAAGCCAGTGTTTATTCTGCATATGAAGGACCATGTCCTAGAAACACAGATTCACCGGGCTCCAAATAAAACATTATTATTTGGAAATGGTTTGAAGAAATGTCATAGTTACAGAACAAAGGTTGCCTCTAAAATAATACCCTAAACTCAAATATTTAAGAGATACTACGTCTAAGGAACAATATTTTGCTTTTGTTTGCTTCCTTCAAGGTGACTGTCATATGTTATTACTACCTGATAATATTGATAGCATTGATACTTAAAATATCTTCAGCATTAAAAATGGAGAAAGACTATGGTGGAGAGGAATTATTTTGTAAATATCATAAATAACCATGGTCAATGTGTACCCAGATTTTATGTTAGTTTATAGTTTTGAAAACTTAGTCATATTATCCCAGAATCAAAGTGTAAAATACGTCCATGAAGATAACATGATGAAGTTCACAATATTATGCAATTAGCATAATCACTTTGATCTTCAGGATATATGCATACATTGTTCTAGTACATGCCTACCAGCATAATCTATTTTATAAAAAGAAATTGAATCAGAAGGAGAAGTTAATGCATGATGGACTTGGGATTTGCTTTTAATTTATTTGAATGTCTTTATTCTTTTATGCATTGGATCCTGTAATGTAGTTGTTTTAATTTAGGTGGAATTTTTCATGCCTTGTATTACCTCAATCATTTCCATAGTTTCAATGGAGTAAACATTAATGTTTATCTCATGTCATTTTCTTTTTCTTCATTGAAAACATATTCTTCAAACAATATATTCTGATTATTATTTCCTTTTCCACAATCACTTGAAAATCACCTTACCTTACCTCACATCACAATCCATACCTTCTCTTACTCTTATTAAAAAACAGAAATCTACATGTTTTTTTACTTTTTTTTTAAACAAAATCTCAATCATTCAGTTTTACCAATAAAAACTGTAGAGCCAGATGCTGAGGTAAATGCCTGCTAGCTCACAGAGGCAGAGAAAGCACCTACCTGACTTTCTGTGGGGCAGTCAACCATAAGAGGTAGCCTGGTCCTTGGTTGAGCTAAAGGCTTTGAAGTCCTGGATATTCTGTAGGGTAGCAAGCTTCACCTGCTCCTGGTTACCCAGCCCCTGTCACTAGGCAGAACCCCCTTCTGCCCTCCCATAGATTTGTGGCCATCAATCATATCAGGGCAATGTCTCAAAACCTTCCATGTGTAGATGAGGCATCCTATTGTCTCAAACCAAGACAATAGGAAAAGAGAGGTCACCTGTGGTCTTCTAGGCTCAAGACAGAGATCTCCATGCTATGAGATACCTAGAGGCTCGGAGAGCATAGCCAATAGGCTTCACTTCTCAGACATTCCTCCCTGCAAAATATATTTAATCTCAGACCCACCCTGAGAAGTAGGGTATGGTTTTACACATCTACTTCCCATCATGGCCATCAATGGTTTGGAGCCACAGACTGTCTCATTTCATTGAGATATGCCAAGGGGGGGGGGCATGGAAAAGGCCTTTGCCTACAGAGCCTATTGCTAGTTTCCTGCCTCTGCACTCCCAGCCATGATCCACACCAAGTCTGTTGCCATAAAGGCAAGGACTCTCACAGTGGAACGAGCCAGAGCTCTCCCCTTGCTCCCTCTTACCCTCAGGCACCAGGCGAGACACAGCCCTCCAGCTCTGTTAGTTCAGCTCTTCCTCACCAGTGGCGCCTGAGTGTTCAAGAGCCTGATAACCAGACAGCTCTGGGCTACTCGCAAGCCAGTGGACTTCAGAACCAGCTCTAGTAGTCCCGTGCCTTCCCCACCCTGGAGCTGTGCTTCTCTACAACCCACACTTGCCCCAAAGGTGGATGGGGTTAGTGCAGTCAAACTCCCCTCATTCTGCCTCCCCAAGTGGCCTTGCCCTGTGGCTAAGCAGACACAGAACCCACAATCCTACAATCTTTCTCCTCAGCTGACATCCAGATGACAGGAAGTTCTCCTTCTCCATTCCATCTCAAAAAACCCTTCAAGCTGAATGTGTTTCCCATTTACTTTCTGTGCATCTCTGTACCTGTCCTCTTCACATCCTGTTACTCTCTATGTTTACTTCTTATGAACTAGTTGCTCATTCTGTCTTTTGACCTATGGTTGAATTTAATCCTGTTTAATCCTGTTTAAACAGAAAGCTCCTGGATTAAAATTCTGTGCTAGCACTGAGCCATACTACAAGGAGAAGCAGGCTTTTCCAGTAAATAAACAGAACCTTGGGGTTCATAGTGTGACCAAATATCCTGCAACAGCTATAGAACAATAACAAAATATAATAAGGTAAAACAAAAACATATGAACTTGAGTAGAAAAATCAAACAAAAGAAAAACCATGAAATACATGTGCAGACTCATACATACAGGAATTCCCCCCTCCAAAAAAAAACAAAAAACAAAAAACAAAAAAACCAATTTTGAAGCCATCATGCATACACAAAGGACTTGTAATGTTAAAACAAAAATTATCCTGTCAAAACCTAAAGGCCATTGTGCTAGTTTGGGGTTGGCCATCTATTGGTTGGCCATAGGGCTGACATTCAGAGTGATTTTTATGCCCAGTGATACTGACTGAGAGAATTTTTTTTCTCTTGCATGTTGTTACAGTTTGACATGGCTGCTGGGTTAGAGATATGGGCGTGTGCTCACTTCTTCTCTCAGTGCTGTAATTCTCTCTGTTATACATTCATGCCAGCACTATGCATGCTGCCAGCATCTCCATTAGTTTATATGTTTGTCAGTCTGCTCTGTTTAGAAGACTTAGTTTCTTTGGTATTCTCCATCCCCTTTGGCTCTTTAAGATCCTCTTCTTTAGAGTTCCCTGTGCACTGAGAAGAGAAATTTGATGGAGATATCTTATTTATTACTGAGTGTTCCAAGGTCTGTTGTTCTCTCCACATGGTCTAGTTGTGAGGTGCAGTGTTTGTTCTCTTTACTGCAGGAGGACGCTACTCTGATAATGACTAGAAAAAAAAAATTGATCTATGAGTATAGCAGAATTGCGTTAAGTATAATTTTATAGCTATATTTCTTTAGCAGAACATTAGTACTTGCTATTCCCCTTAGTCCAGGGTTTTCATAGTCTCAGGTTCCTGACCAAATAAGTAGTGTTGTGTATGGCTTCCTTCTCACAGAGTTGGCCTTGAATATAAGCAGGTATTGGTTAGTTACTCCTATAAGCTTTCTGTCACTATTACTGTAGCTCATCCTTCAGGCAAGTTCAAAGGGTTTATATATCAGTTGGTGTTTATTTACCTCCTTTGATAACATGTAGAGTACATTCCAGTGCCATTAATACTAGTCAGTAGGACTGAAGGCTCTGGGAAGGCATAAGCTTAATACCTCAGTGTCCAATGGAATTCAGTTGTCCTCAGCAATTGTGATGGCCTTGGTTTTAGTTTATAAAAGGAAGCCAATACCCTTGACAACAGCCTAGATAATTTGCCATTTTCGTGGCTCTCCTTGGTTTGCTTATAGGTAACCTATCTCCTACACTGGAAACTCATTTTGTGACAAAAGAAAAAAATAGTAGGGGCCCTGTTTAAATGTCACTGCAAATACACCATGAACTTTTCAAAAAGAAATACCCACTTTGATGTATATGTCTCATGTATTGCAAATAGACCATTGTTGCATTTATGTATACCATACTTGTAGTCCTCTCATAAACATTCTGACAACAGCTAAATAAGAGGAAATAAGAATCAAATACATTTATCTTCATATTATAGTTGAAAAAAGAAGTATTTATTATAGCTTAGGATGTTTGAACCCTTGATATTATAGCAGTTGCTGTTTTCCAGGTAGGACATTAGTGTAGATTTAAATTTCTGGTTCCAGAGTTCTCCACATCTAATCTTCTCTGATGTGACAAGGCACATGAAGGTTAATGTGCATTGACTACTTGAGTTAGAACTTCCCAGGAGACATAGCCGGAGAAGGAGAATGTTTCATGAGAGGCTTAATTGAAAACTCACCCAATTTGTAAGCATCAATTTCTCTAGAGTTCCTGACTGAATCTAAGGCAGATTAAAAAAGAGGAGGCAACAATCAAACAACCTAGCATTTATCTTTTTCTTGTTTCTCACTGACTGAGGAGGCAATGTAAACTTCTAACTCACGTTATTTCCTCGATGTTGCCCTGCAATGATGAACTGGACCATGTCATTTATCAAATAGTGAGTCAAAATATATTCTTCTCTGATGATGTTTCTTTCAGATACTTGGGTAATGTAATTAGAATATCAATTAGTATTATAGGTCTCAAGCTCTAATTACCATAGTCTCATATCCTTAAGGTAGTATGTCTTCCTTACCACCAAATAGTTAAATAAAAGAGCTCTGAGCTGGACTTGGTGGTGCACCCCTTTAATCCCAGCACTCGGGAGGCAGAGGCAGGCAGATTTCTGAGTTCGAGGCCAGACTGGTCTACAAAGTGAGTTCCAGGACAGCCAGGGCTATACAGAGAAACCCTGTCTCGAAAAAAAAAAAAAGAAAGCTCTGTTACCTTAAGTTGGTTATGTTAAGTAGTTCTTCATAATCCTTAGAAAAACTGTGACTTAGAAAATTCTAAGCTTTTGAACAATAGAGAAATTAACCTAATATTAAAATGTGACCACTACTGTGATGTAATTATAATGTCAGGATTTGAAGAACCAAGATATTCATGAAGCATAGTTTAACCTATATTTTAAACTGACTAATAACAATTAGATGCTAATGAGCCCAGGCAAGCATAGACATTATCTTCAATTGTTTACTTACTGATGAGGCTATCATATTCTTAGACAACTGTAAATGCCATGTCAAACAGATAGCCCTAGTTAAAGTTAATGCATCACAAACCAAGACTAAGTCAGAAGTATAGGAAAAAAGATTTGTATCTAGGACAGTATGATTTAATACTGTTAGGATGATAAGAGTATAGAGGTGGCAGTAATCTCCGTAGTAACTAATTATCATTTATATGTCTGCCTCTCTGTCTTTCTATGTATACACACACACAGAGAGAGAGAGAGAGAGAGAGAGAGAGAGAGAGAGAGAGAGAGAGAGAAACAGAGACAGAGAGAGACAGAGAGAGACACAGACAGACAGACAGACAGACAGACAGACATGGATAGAAACAGAGACAGAGAGAAATTTATAGAATTTTTTTATTGGATATTTTCTTTATTTACATTTCAAATGTTACCCCTTTTCCAGGTTTCCCTCCCTCCCGGAAATACCCTATCACATCCTCCCTTCCCCTGCTTCTATGAAGGTGTTCCTCCACCCACCCACCCACTCCCACCTCCCCACCCTCAATTCCCCTACACTGGGGCATCTAGCAAGCCTTCATAGGACCAAGGACCTCTCCTTCCATTGATGGATGACAAGGACATCCTCTGCTACATATGCAGTTGGAGCCATGTGTACTCCTTTGTTGATGGCTTAGTCCCTGGGAGTTCTGGGGGTTCTGTTTGGCTGTAAACCCCTTCAACTCCTTCAGTCTTTTCTCTAACTCCCCTATTGGGGGCCCTGTACTCAGTCCAATGGTTATCTATGAACATCTGCCTCTGTATTTGTAAGGCTCTGGCAGGGCCTCTCAGTAGACAGCCATATCAGGCTCCTGTCAGCATACATTTCTTGGCATCTACAATAGTGTCTGTGTTTCCTAACAGTATATGGGATGGATCCCCAGGTGGGACAGTCTTTGGGCGGCCTTTCCTTCAGTCTCCACTCAACACTCTATCTCCATATTTGCTCCTGTGAGTATTTCTCCTTGGACAAGTTTAGTCTCAATTATTCTCATGATCTCCAGCAATAGAAACATGGTGATCTTTCAAGAAGCTTATGAGAAGGTATGTGTTAGGATAATTTACAACGAATTATACACACTGAGGATAACATGGAAAAGAACTTCTAGATTCTGTATTATTATTATAAAAGATGTGAATTTCAGTAACTGTCTGTAATTGCAAAGGACAAATATCCCACTGAATGGAGCAGATACACTATCTTCCTTAGTCAAGTATATTTCTGAGATCAACTGAAAACGTTTTTTCCAGTGCACATCTGTTAAATATTTACTATAATTTTTTATTCATATATCTTGTTAGTTAATTTTGATACAGGAGTGATGCTGCTTTATAAATCATAATGAAATCATGATAAATACTTTAAAATCAATGTATGCCTATTTTAGAATTTAGTTGGTATGCTAATATCTAAGGAAAGCTTACTGGACCAAATATTTTGGATATACATTTTGTTACGTAAGAAATGTTCAATAGCCTTCAATTTAGTGAGCGATAAGAAAATTTTTGGTCCATGCAAGGAAAATAACATCAGAGCTGATTAGCAATTCTCTATTTCTAGTGCTGTTCCTATATGAAGAGGCCCAGATAAATCAACATCTCAGTTGACAGGTAAAGGAAACAAAAAGAAGAGTCAAAGAAACAAAATGACCTACTCCAAGAATCCCCGTTACCAATAAAATATCAAACAACTACACATATTTTACAATTATTTATTTAAACATTTTCCAGTATTTCCCTTCCATTCATTTTGCTGCTTAATGTACAAATATGAGACTTTTCTTGAGGATGCATTTGATGCTATGTAACTCTAAATTCTGTTCATAGGTTTTGAAAAGTCATAACTTAAAACTTATAGAGTAAAATAGTCATAAAATAATAAGACTGCCAATTCAATATATAAAAATATACTATACTCAAGAGTCATATAACAGAAGCTTAACGATTTTGAACTACACTACATGGTGGCCACTATTAACTCCAATTTATTACAAGGATTTGATTCTTCCCAAGGCAGTAAGAACAAATCCCAACACAATTTCTCAGTCTAATATGTTCCAAGCAATTTAAAGTTGTGGACTGGTCAATGAAAAGTGTCACGTCTTTGCAATTTTGTGCAATGTGAGGTAAAATACATTGAAACAAGATTTAAGTTGTCATGGAGTTTGTGTTATCATTTAATACCTTAAACATTGTGTTTTGCTGAACAAAAAAGTAGATAGAAAAAATCGATGAAGTTTTGATATACTTTTGCCTCGCTGAGCTCATGTTTCTATGAAAATATATATAATGTCATGTTTGTGTATATAACAGCGATAGTGGCAAGTATTACAAGAAAATGAGTGTTGATACATATTCTTAGTGTATTAACTTTAGAACTTAGACATACCTTAATCTCCAGAGAGTAATAATAGGTATTAAATGAATCCCTAAAGTTTTCAATTGTTTTTAAATTATTTTAATATCTATGTTAGTTAGGTTTTGTGTTGCTGTTCTTTCTTAACAAGTAGAGTTATCTGTAAAGTAGAAGCTAGAGTTATCTGCAAAGTAGAAGCCACAATTGGAAAATGCCTCTATAAGAATGGTTATAGACCATTGGCATGGTGGACCAATTGAAGATGCTTGAATCTCACTTAGAATGGGGAATAAAATAGTCATTTGAGTCAGATGTGGGGAGGGATCTGTTTGGGAGAGGGACTGGGGTAGGGCATGGGGGTGGAGTTTAGTATTAGGCATGGGGAGAGACAGGAAAGTGGGGAGAGAGCCAAGAAAATGAATAGGAATCCTTAGCTGGCAGGGAAGGGAGGGCATCCCAAGGATATGCCACAGATCTAGGATGGGGAAGGCTCCCAGGAGTCAATGTATGTGATCTTAGCTGAGACATAGCAGTGGGCATTTGGGACCTGGAAAGGCCACTTCCTGTAGCCAGGCTGGAACACCGGGGGGGGGGGGATAAGGGCACCAACTCACCCACAAAAGTTTCTACCCAAAATTTATCCTGCCTATAAGAAATGCAGGGTAGGGATAGAGCAGAGACTGAGGGAATGTCCAACCAATACCCGGCAGAACTTATGACCTATTCCATGAGCAAGCACTAACTGCTGACACTATTAATGATACCGTATTATGATTGCAGACAGAAGCCTTGAAGAACTGTCTTCAGAGAGTATCCACCCAGAAGCAGAATGAAACAAATACAGAGGCCCACAATCAAACATTGGTTAGAGCTCAGAAACTCTTATGGAAGGGTTGTGGAAAGGACTGATGGCTCCAAAAGTGACAGAAACCTCATAGGAAGACCATTAGAGTCAAATAACTTGGATTCTTGGGGCCTCTCAGAAACTAACTGAACCACCAACCAGAGAACATACATGGGTTTGACCTAGCCCCCCTACATGTATGTAGCAGATGTGAAGCTTGGTCTTCATGTGGTCCACAAAGAACTGGAGCAGAGGTTCTCCCTTAAGCTGTTGCCTGTCTATTTTAGGGGAATTTGTTCCCCTAAAAGGGCTATCTTCTTTGGCCACAGTGGGGAGAATATGTCTAACACTGCAAAACCTTAAGGTAGCCTTTTGGGGAGATACTCAGGGGCACCTCTACTCTCTCAGAGAGCAGGAGGAGAGATGGGGAGATGGACTGGTGGAGGGATGAGGAGGGGGTACGGCAATTGGTATGTAAAGTGAATAGATAGATGAGATAGATTGTGGGGTGGTGAGCTGTGCACAGACAGCCTGGTCGAGCACGGGCCTTGAATCCTGGTGACCTTAAGGGACAGTAGATGTTAAGCCTGGGCCTCCTGGGCCCCTGTCTCATGGCCTCCTGGGCCCCTGTCTCATGGCCCTCCTGGGCCCCTGTCTCATGGCCCAGCTACAACCTTGCAGAGCCTTCTCCCACCCACCCACCCCCACCTCGCAGAGAGATGTGTGGCCATCAGTCACATAGGCAATGCCCCAGCTTCTGGTATTCTGTCTGGACTCCATCCCCACAGTTACCTGGGAATAGCCAGGTAGATTCAGTATACTCTAAAAGGGGCCCCTCTCTTACTCTCTTACCTTCTTTCTTTTACTCTCTTACTCTTGCCTCTCGACCTCCAGCTTCCCCTGTCTTCTCCGCCCCCCTCTCTACATGTGGCCCTGCCCGGCCTCTACTGCCCTACTCTCTTCCTCTCACTGCCTTTCTATAATAAATGCCTTAAAACTGTCTCTTCTCATCTGGATCCCTGCTGGAGCAATGGCGCAGGACCTCACACACCACCCCCAGGCCTCCCTGCACTCTCCAGCCATGGCTTCCACCAAGCAAGCCACTGTAGACCAAGCCTAGTACTCTTGTCCTGTGCCCTGCACTTTTCCCTCTGCCTGAGGGCCCACACCTGTTCTCAGATCTTCCATGGTATACAGCAGTGCCTGAGATGCCCGAGAGCTTGAGAACCTGTTGTCCTCATCCTTCATGCAGGCCTGGGGACCCCAGCCAACTCTGGCAGGCTTTGTAGGGACCTCAGACTCTGTACCTTCCCCACCCTCAGAGCAGGGTAGTGTGGCTTCCCACAGCCTGATGCCCACCCGGTGGTGTCATGGGGGTGTGTGCAGTTAACTCGGGACCCTATTTTTACCCCACAATAGAGAGAGAGGGAGAGGGAGGAGGGACGAGGGAGAAGGACAGAGGGAGGAGGGAGGAGGGAGAGTGGGGGAGAAAACTTGGAAAAATCTTCCATCTCATATTACAGTCTGCCAAGGCTCCATGTCTCAGTGACAACTCATTGGCAGTTATCAGCTGCTGGAAGAGATTCATTTTTCTTCATGATGACTATTGACTTGTTCCTCACTTCTGGGTGACTAATTGAATGTCCATGCACATATGTGAAGCACTAACTGGTTACAGTGGCAAATGACTGTCTATGGGTAACTAATGACTCGGACCATCAGCCTCTCTGTAAGATAAACACCCTCAGTGGTTATCCACTGCAAATCATCTGAAACCACGTGCAAATAAACAAGAAAACAGACGCAGTAGGCTGTATTTATATGTTTGTGCACACAAATACATGTATATACTACTACAACTACTAATACTACTGCTACTACTGATGCTGCTACTACTACTACTACTACTACTACTAGTACTATAATGAACACATCAATGTCCCTAAAAAAGGACATATAAGGTTTGGAATAAGGATACCTGTAGGAAGGAGAAAGAATAGAAAAAAGTTTTATATTTCTGTTTAAATAAAAATGTATTAAAATATATAAACACAAATATGTGTTATAAAAGGGGGACAGGAAGTAGGGGTGAGATAGGATGGGGTATTCTGGAAGGAATTGAGATGGGGAATTAGTAATGAATTTGATCAATATAAATTGTTCAGTTATATAAAAATTTCAAAGAACAAAGTTTCTTTTTAAAGACAAGAATATTAATAGGAAATCAATTAAGAAGGGAATTTCAGTTCTATTGAGATCAGGTACCTCAATTGATATGTTCCTTGTTCACTGGGGGATGTTATTTCAAAAACACCAGGGGGAGACCTATTGAGAAAGGAACTTCTGTATACACATGTGCATTTGTACCCCACACATAAATATACACCAATACCCACAAGGGCATGTATATGCAACACATATACGTGGAATGGGAGGGAAGGGAGAAAATAATTATTTTTAAAATTATATATACACATTGATTAGTCCGCAGTAAAACAAAATAAATGTGAAATCATCTATAGAATTATCTAAAACCTCTGAACTCATAAACCCTTTTCTAGTTATGTTATCATCACCATTTTTTCACCCTAATGCATGCTGCTGTTGATAATAAAAATAATGGAAAATTTTAGACCTGCCTTGTACCGTTTTTATTGTAAATTTATTTTTTTTTTGCAGCTGATTTTGTTCTCATACAAATATACTCCTAGGTTTTGCTATGCCAAGTTTTACTGTTGTTTTGCTTCACAGATTAATTTAAACATAAAACAACCTACTCAAGGCCTTATCAGCAGCTTCCATCAAGAAGGTCATGTGACATAGATAAAAATTCTCACTTATTAGACTAGGACGATTGTCTTGGTATTTTAAAAACATTGCACTACAAAAATGACTGGAGGTTAGATGTTTTTAAAATATAGTATCATTGGGAAGATACAGAGGAATGAATAAAAATTATGTTACTGACTTTAATCATAATTTTCATGAAAAAAGTTGTATTTATTGTAAACCATACTGTATTTAAATGAGGTTATTTATTTTCATTAGTGTTACTTTGTTATAATGTTATTATTGAGGATAACTTATGTATAAATCAAATTCATAATCCCCAAATAATGGTAACATTAATTGCAATGTCTATTAAAAATTAATCAATAATATGGAAACAAGAAAGCATAGAACAAACCTCTGTCTAAAGTTACCAAGTAGAGTCAATCCAATGGCCATGTAAGCTACATTAATTCTGTGGGTGGCATTTTATTATCATATAGGAAGCTTCTGAAAAAATATATATGGAAGAATTTTAAATGGAATCAGCAAGTATGAAACAAAACCCCAACTTGAAATATTTTGCTACCAAATGAAACCTCCAGTACCAGTAGTGGGTTGCATCTAATATCATTCAAAGGATCTCCATGGAACTTGCCAAAGAATTCTGAGTATTGCTAAGAATATTAGTTGCTCTCTAAAAATTGGTGGTTAGGACATATTGCAGAAGACAGCACTTATACATCTGGTGGAATACAGATAATTTGAGCTGTTTCTTCAACTAGCATCTTCACCCCTATTGACTGGTATTCATAGTACAGGAAGGTACCTTGAGACTAGATAATCATGTAATTTCCTAAGTAACATAGCAGTAAAACAATTACTAATGACATGACATTCTGCTGTATATAAAGGTCAGTATCTTGCTCAGCCATCATCAGAGAAATTTTGCCCTGCACTAGGTTAGAAAAAAAATACAGATACCAACAAATGAACAAAGTACAGAGCAAAAATTCTTGTAATACTACCTTGTAAAGGGATTAGCTCCTTTATTCTCTCCCCTGAGGGCTCAATACATTTTGTAGAAGAGGAGACAGAAAGATATTACCAGCCTGTGCATATATGGACAACACCAAGAAAAATAGGCCTTCCAGATATAATAGGACTGATTCATAGAGACAGGAGCAGCATGGACAGGTCTGCATAGTTGTAAGTCAGATGGGGTGCTAATGGTGAGAGAATTGAATACAAGACCCCATCTACAGCCTAGAAACAAGCTCCAACTGATAACTGCTAACAAAGGAAAATTTAGTTTTCTTCAATAGAGTCTCACTGGATATATAACTCACTCTGAAGGTCAGGTTACATGCCCAGCAGTAGATAGGAAAACAAAATGAAACAGAGCAAAAAACCAAACAAACAATAAAAAAACAAATGCAACAATATGTTTATAGTTTTATATTTTCTTTTTCATTATTTATTATTTTTTTTACTTATTCCCTCATTTACTTATTGATTTTGTTCACTGTCCCCTGCCTAGTGACCACCTCCCACAACTCTTCCCCATCCCCCCAACCCCCTGCTTCTCCTTTGAGTAGTTAGAGTGAGTGAGAGTTCCCACTGGATATCCTCCAACCATGGCACATCAAGTCTTTGCAGGTTTAGGCACATCCTCTCTCACTGAGGCCAAATATGCAGACCAGCTAGAAGAACATATCCCACATACAGGCAACAGCTTTTGGAGTAGTCCCCTCTCCAGTTCTTCTGGACCTATATGAAGACCAAGTCATACATCTGCAACATATATCAAGCGAGTCCTAGGTCCAGCCCATGTATATTCTTTGGTTGGTAGTTCAGTATCTGAGAACCCCAAAGGTCCATGTTACTTGACTCTGTTGGTCTTCCTGTGGAGTTCCTATCACCTTCTAAGCCACAATCTTCCTCCTATTCTTCCAGTTCCATCCACTATTGGCTGTCTGCATCTGTCTCGGTCAACTTATACCACATGTAGCTATAAATTTCCTATTTGTCCTTCTGGTCCTATGCATTTAATCTATTTTGGACTTTGTCTTGCCTGAGACAATGTGCGAATTGCTAAGAGCTGTGTTGAAATGCCCAAACTAGATTCCAGGAATCTTGTGATATTTATAGTTAATCAACTCCAGCGTCCACTAATCCTTCAATCTCAATTCCTTCTAACTGTAATTTTAAATTTGGTCAGTTATCATTGATAGTAGTTTGTCAAAATATACAGGTTTGGTTGGTTGGTTGATGGTTTGGCTCATTTTTGGTATATTTGGTATCTTTTGTTTTATCTATAGGAGCAGATGTTTCTGTTAATATTTTATTTAAGTTTTGAGCAGTTATGTCTGTATTAGTAGGCTTTGTTTTTTTTTTTTTTTTCTTTAAAATTGCCCTTTTTTTGGTGGACAGAAAATAAAAGGAATTTTTTTTTTTTTTGGTAATCCATTTTTTTTAATTAGATATTTTCTTCATTTACATTTCAAAAGCTATTCCCTGTCCCAGTTTCCTCTCCAAAAGTCCCCTATACCCTCCCCTCCTTCTGCTCCCTAACTCACCCACTCCCATTTCCTGGCCCTGGCATTCCCCTGTACTGGGGCATATAATCTTCTCAAGACCAAGGACCTCTCCTCCCATTGATAGCCAACTAGGCCATCCTCTGCTACATATGCAGCTAGAGACACAAGCTGGGGAGGGGGTACTGGTTAGCTCAGATTGTTGTTCCTCCTATAGGGTTGCAGACCCCTTTAGCTCCTTGGGTACTTTCTCTAGCTCCTGAGTTCCATCCAAAAGATGACTGTGAACACCCATTTTTGTATTTGCCAGGCACTGGTATAGCTTGACAAGGAAGACCAAAGTGTAGATACTTTGTTCCTTCTTAGAATGGGGAACAAAATACCCATGGAAGGAGATACAGAGACAAAGTTCAGAAGGAAGGACCATCCAGAGACTGCCCACCCCCCCCATCCATCCCATAAAAAACCACGAAACCCAGACACTATTGCATATGCCAGCAAGGTTTTGCTGAAAGGACCCTGATATAGCTGTCTCTTGTCAGTCAGTTTTCTGATATTAAGGAATTGCCTTGAATATCTTTGGATAACTTACATTCATGAGCATTAAGTTTATTCCCTCCACATCTTCTTCATTTCCCAGGAAACATTTTCCCTGAATTATTATTATAGAAGAATTTATGATTAGGGACTTTTTGTCTACAGTCCTTTAGGGAATGACCTGATCTTCCATAATCACAGCAATGGACATCTTGTGTTTTTATATCTCCTATCATTGTTTGTCTAACCACAATTGAATTTTGAGATTAGAGTCTTTTTTCACAGTAGTTTTAATCCATTCACAAAGAGGTATGGATCTGGCCCTTAAAGGTCTTACAGTCCTCTTATTTCAGCATTAGCATTTTCAAAAGCTAAAAATTCTATTAATATTTCTCTAGCAGTTGTTATCTTATATTGTGCTACTCGGAACTATATTAAATCTTTGTAAGAGACCAATGATTGAGTCATTTGATTCCTGGGTTATCTTTGTCAATGATTCAGCTCTTCCCTGTTGTCCTAACTTGTCCTTGGTATTTCAGGCTACTGTATGCCATTGTTCTAGGATATTGTTCGTCACTGATGATAATCTGTACTCTCAATTCAGAATATGGTTATTTTGAAAATATCAATGCCTCTTGTCCTATTTCATTGCTTCATAACTGAAGCAATCTTTCCATCACGTTAGCCATTGTATAGGAGGATCATGCTCCAAGATCAATGTCATCAAATCTCTCCAATCTTTTGGAATTATAAGGTTTTACATGGCCCAGTTATTAAGAATGTGTTTGATGTATAGTGCTTTCAAGCCACAGGTTATTATTGCATCCTTAAATCTTTCAAAATCTATAGGTCACTATAACTTGCCATCTAAATTGTTGATAACCTTGTGGATTCTTTCATTCCCTTTCTAATTATATTATCAAGAGTGGTGTCAGGAGCCATTTTTGCCTGCTTCTGTGAAAGCCTGCCTGTCAGGTCAAGGTCTGCTGTCAGACTTCCTGGCCTGTTGATACATGTAAAGATGCTTGTCACTTGAAGCTCAAGGTGAATGGATGAATGTTCTGTTAATCTTGGAGGAAGGAACAGGGAGGCCTCCAGATAGGTACAGATATCCAATGTTCATCATCCATTGTTTCTGCTAGCTTGTGACTTTGTTTCCCACGATACTGTAAAGTAAATAAAGTCTATGAGAATTAAACTCTGGTCTGCTGCAGTAGTCACTGGGCAGCCCTCTCGATTTCTAACTTTTGTCTCTGAGTCTTCTCTTCTGTCTTTCCTACAATCATTCTCACTACACCCTCAGAGGACTTTTTGACTCCCCACTGGCTGGACCAGTGCAGAGTGGGAACATTATTTTAGATGTTTAAACAGGTGTAGTCTGCATTTTTGCAGTCTTGTTACAAGATGGTGCTGTAGGTTCTGGACTTTTCTCCTCTGTCTCTAACATTATCTTCCTCAATTTTGTTTCTCTAATACCCTTTCCTTTGAGAAAGCATAAGAAGCCATCTTGGCTATCAGGACTAAAATGATTACTAATTTGATGGTAACAATTTTTCATGTGTCTTTCTAATTAGGTCATTAATCACTTTCTCTTTGGTTTCTATCCTTAAATCCTTTAAAATGGCATTATATAGTATCTGAGTGCTCTGTGATATTGTGCTTCTCTCTCTTTTATTTATTTTTTTTTCATTTTTTTTTTTCGAGACAGGGTTTCTCTGTGTAGCCCTGGCTGTCCTGGAACTCACTTTGTAGACCAGGCTGACCTCGAACTCAGAAATCCACCTGCCTCTGCCTCCCAAGTGCTGGGACTAAAGGCGTGCACCACCACCATCTGGCCCATGTCTCTCATTTTCATATGCTTTATTTCTTTAAATTTGTTTAGTTCTCTTTTCAAGGACTTCATTTTATGAATTTACACTACTTTTATGAGTACTTATATCCAGTTTATTTCCTCTTTTACCATTTTTAAATTTAATATTTTACACGCTGAGAAGTTTGGGGCTTTTCTGTCCTACTGTAGAACTGGAAAAGTCTGCAGACTCCTCTTCTTGTGTCTACTGCAGCTAACTCCACCCCCTTAGCTCAGTCTAGCAGGCTGCTGGCTCCTGCTTCTGCCCCCTTTGGGTTGGTCCCTTTCTCTGCACAGTTGTAGGGTTTCACCATGTGGACCCAAATTATGGCTTCTAGCTCTCTCTTGAATGCTTTTTGACATTTCTCTGGAACCATGCCATGCTTGGGTGAAGCTGTAGTTACTGTGAGGGCTCAGGAGTATTAGAGACTGAGGTGCAGGTCTGGCACATGAGTTAGTTCACAGGCCTCCACTGCAAAGAGCGTCCCAGGTAGGAAACTGCTCGGGAGATATTTATACATGCTTTTACCTGAGGCTTTTATAAGCTCAGATTCTATGTTCAATGGTAGATGCCATTTGTAACTTCAGGCTTTTCCACCTGCACATAAGTTCCTGAAGTAAAGACTCTGATACTGAATTATTTATGAATAAATGCCCAAGCCAAACTCTATTCTATTTATATTATTCTAAATCCTTCTGCATGGTTACTCACCTCCTTTCAGGTTCATGCGACCCCCTCTATCAGTGTTCAGGGTAAATCACTTCTCCTGGCTGACTCTATCCCAGAATCCTCTTTCCCTGCTGGAACTTCAGCCTTCTATTTCCTGCCTGAGCTAATAGGTCAGCGACTTTTTTAACTGACAGAGGATGCTTCTAACAGCTTTTAGCTGCCTTTCTGAATTTTAGTTTGTGGTGCAGTAGGTTCTGGCCTTATTTCTTCTGTCTTTCTAAGTGTCTCCATTTTATTTATATTTTTTTCTAATTTCTTCTAAGACCTGTCTCCATTTTTCTTATTTCTGATTTTTTCCTGTCTACCTACTATCTTAGTAAATTCCTCTTTTTTTTTTTTTTTTGGTTTTTTTTTTTTTTGTTGTTTTGTTTTTTTGAGACAGGGTTTCTCTGTGTAGCCCTGGCTGTCCTGGAACTCACTTTGTAGACCAGGCTGGCCTTGAACTCAGAAATCTGCCTGCCTCTGCCTCCCAAGTATTCCACCATGCCCGGCCAAATTCCTCATTTTTATTTCTAATTTCTCTCCTAAGACTTGCCTCAATTTTTAAATATTTCTCTTTTTCTTGTTTCTTTGTTATCTTAACATTTCCTTTTGTTTTATTTCTTTGTTTTTTTTTTCCTAACATCTCTTCATAGGCCTGTCTCATTTTTCACATTTCTCTTTTTCTTACCTATCTATCTTAGTATTTTCCACATTTTTATGTGTTTTTTTCCTATTTTTTTCCCTAAGGACTGTCTCCATTTTACATTTTTTCTTTGCTCATTTCTCTGCTATCGTAGTATTTACGTCAGTTTTATTTATAACCTTTTCTAGCCTTCCTCCTCGGGTCTATCTCCATGTTTCATTACTTTCATGAACCTATAGAGCTTGCTTCTTTGAGAAGGCACAGAGAGCCATTATGATTACCATAATAGGGATTAACAGAACAGTAATAATTGGTAACATGTCCATCTCAATAACGTCATTTCTTTCTTTCTCTTTTGGTTTTATCTTTCAGCTATTTAAAATGCCCTTTTATAGTGTCCAGATGCTTAGTGTTATTGTGCTTCAAATTATTTATACCTGCCCATTAATTTTTATACCAGATCTCTTTAGCATTAAAGCATAATTTTAAACATTTTTATCTGATCCAAAGTTTGTGCTAGCATTTCTTGTTGTGTCCTCTCCGTCTGTGTCTGACTTCTGCTTCTCGTGCTGTGACTAGTTCTGTTCCAGTCCTTTTGCTTTCAGGGAAGGGCAATTCTTCTCACATGTCTGCACCTGATGTCAGCCAAGCCTCAGGTTCTTGGGCTTAATCAATTGCTCTGCCTCATCAGATGCCTGGCTTTTTCCTTGCTTTGGTCATTTGTTGGGTCCGACAGTCAGCAGGTTCTGCAAGCCTGCTCTGCCCAAGTTGCATCTGGCCGCTCAGCTAGATCTAGCGGGCTGCTGACTCCTGGTTTCAGCCCCTTCAAGTAGGTTTTTATGTGTGTCTAAATGCCCTGTAGTTCTGGGCTGGCCCTGCTCTCTGACTTCCATTCTGAGAAGATGTCTCCAGGTCTCAGTGTGCTATCTGCCCGTGAAAACAAAGCCTGAGCTTTGGTAGCCTTGTATACACAGCTTCATCTACCAGTACCTCTCTTGGTATGTGAAGGAGGACAAGACCTCGCAGGTGCTGTAGTTCAGCCAGTCAAGTAGCTGCACCTTGAATTGTACTCAGCTTCACTTCCTTAGATCTAACTGGCAGCTGGCTGACTCTTAAAGAGACAGAACTAGAAATCTGCTATATTTGGTTCCTTATGTCCCACGTATGGTATGCCAAATGTAGCCATGAGATTCTACTAGACCTCTTTGTTCCCAGAATAACAACTCTGAGGCATAATTATTTATGACTTAATGTCCAGGCCTTAGGCTTTAGCTCATTCCCCAACTAGCTCAGAACTCAGATAACCTATTTGCCCAACTCTTCTGAGTCTAGGATGAAATCTCCCCACCTGACAATATCCCAGAATTCCTATCTCTTGGCCATCAGCTTCTAATTGGCAGGTGATGCTTTCAGAGAGTGCATAAGAGGCTCTCTCTACAAAAGTTAAAGAGAAAAAAATTTGCATGTGAAATTAAAATTTTATTTCACCATGATTACACAGAATAAATTTGATTTGTTAATAAAATATGTTAAGGACGTTCAAAAATTTGACTGGAGATAGTTAAGTTCTATATAATAATCTAGTAATAAATGATTATAGGAACAAGCTGAGATTGAGAAGTAGAACATGGGTATAGCATGAAAAATGTTCTTGGTTTGATCCAAATTATACGAATACATTTTTAAAAAGTAAAATTATTTTTATTAACTGATTGCTTTTTTTCCAGAGTAGCATAGGTTGCAAACAAGACTGGGACTGTTCTTCAGCACATGAGAATTGATTGATTAGATAGGAGGCAGAAAGCTAGTTCATGATTGACTATTAATTTATATTAATTATTACCCACATTAAAGGAAAATCCATGATACGAGAGATGAAAATTTAAAACCAACAAACAGAAAACCAAAAGAAAAACCTGCTGCTGATTTTCCATCAAAAGTAATGGTACTTCTACTCATAGTGTTCATTGATTCACAAAGCTTATCCCAGCCCACAACTCCAAAGGATGCCCACTGTACCAAGAACCCCAGCTAAGACCACAGTCTACCAACACTTAGAGCCTGCCCAGTTTTCCCAAGAACACTCCATTCCCCTGTCTCCATATCACGGCACAAACATCTGTAAGAAGTGCATTTCTCTACTGGAATCAACCCCTCTATCTGGAGTTACAGATAAGATCCATCCTGCAGACATCCACTGCTTGCTCAGAGCCTTTCCAGCTTCCTCAGCAATACTGCTTTCTCTTATCTCAATATATCAGTTCACAATTCTGACAGAAGCCCACTGCTTCACTTGAGCCCATGCTGATACCTGGACCCCCAGAAGCCTTCTGCTCTATAAGACACCAGGGACATACCCAGAACCCCAGAAAATACACCAGATCCCTGAACTCCAGACCTATAAAGGTAATGTCTGTACCCAAAGCCTCATAGGTCACACAGGCCACTAAAAAAACCTTAGCAGAGAAATTGTGCAAGACCAGAGGACTCAATGGTCACAAGGACCAAAGGCCACTGAGTCTAGAAAAGAACAGTATTAGAAACCAAGGGAAAAGCATCCATCCAACACAGAAAAACTAAAAAATTAGCACTTAAACTATAATTACCTCAAATAGATGCTGAGATGCCAGTTTAAGAACATAGTCAACAATATGTTACCCTCAGAGTCAAGCTATACAATTACAGCAAGCCCTGAATACGTCAACACAGCTGAAGCACAAGAAAGCACAAACAATAAATTGAAAAAAATGAATACATACCATAAGGAGAGGCAGAAAACACAAACAATGAGGGGAAATGAGTAAAAATCTTATAGAAAGCTGCACTAGGTTTGTACATGACCCACAAATGCCCCCAATCCAGCCATCTTTCCCAGTTCCCTCTCTTTCTCCTACTGGTACCTGATCTCTCTAGTTCCCATCCCCACCTGCCTAGTCTACTCACAAAAATCTAGTCTTATTTCTGCTTTCCAGATAGATACATATATCTGTCCTTGCAATCTTCTGCTTACTTAGCCTCTCTGGGTCTGTGGATTGAAGCCTGATTATCTTTCACTTTACAGCTAATATCCACTTATAAGTGAGTGCATGCAATGTTTGTGTTCTGGGTGTTGGTTAACTTATTCAGGTTAAATTTTTTTGCAGTTACATCAGTTTTACTGCAAATTCAATGATGCAATTTTTTGTTATGGCTGAATAATAACCTATTTTGTAGGTGTCTGTTATTCTGCATCTCTTTATGGGGGAATTGAGATCACTGGTATTGAGAGATACCAATGACCAAATGTTTCTGTAAAGGAACAATTGTGAATTCCTATTATCTGTTGGTGGTAGTGGTGGTAGTGGTAGTGTGTGTGCGCACGGGTGTGCCAGTGTGTACCTCTGAACTTATTAATTTCCTGGATTTTCGTAGGTGTAGTTAATTTCCTTGGGTTGGATATTTTCTTTTAATATCTTATATAGGGCTGGACCTGTGCATAGATAATGTTTATATTTGGCTTTACACTGAATGTCTTCTTTTCTTCATCTATGATGATTGAGAGTTTTGCTATGTCTAGGACTCTTGGCTGACATCTGTAGTCTCTTAGTGTTTGAAGGACATCGGTTCAGGCCATTTTGACTTTTAATGTCTTTGTTGAGAACTCAGGTATAATTCTAATAGGGCTGGCTATGTACTGTAGTTGGCCTTTTTTATTTACAGCTTTTAGTATTCTTTATTTGTTCTGTATTTTAGTGTTTTAATTATTATATGGTGAGGGTACTTTATTTTTCCTGGTCCAGTCTATTTGGTGTTCTGTAAGCTTCTTCTACTTTTATTGACAAGTCCTCCTTTGCATTAGGAAAATTTCCTTCTATGACTTAATTAAAAATATTTCCTTGGCCTTTGAGCTGGCATGCTTCTCCTTCTTCTTTCTCTGTTTTCCTTAGGTTGTTTGTTTGTTTGTTTTTTCTTCAGGAGGTCCCAGATATTTTGTGCCAAGAAATTTTAGGTTGACATTTTCTTTAGACGTTGTTGTATCCATTTCTTCCACTGGATATTCTATGCCTTAGATTTTCCCTCCCATCTCCTATATTCTGTTGGTGATGATGATGTATGCATTTCCTGGTTGCTTACCTAGATTTTTCCATTGCCATGATTCCCTCCGTCTGTGTTTTATTTATTTCTTATTTCATTTTTCAGATTTTGGACAGGTTTAGTCATTTGTTTCATGCATTCATTTTTTTTTCTTGGCTTTCTTTGTCCTTATTAATTTCCCATCATTGTTTGCATTTTCCTGGTGTGTGTGTGTGTGTGTGTTTGTAGAGGTCTGCATGATTTATTCATTTCCTCCAATTGTTTGTGTTCCTGGATTTCATTAAGGGATTTAAGTATTTTTCTTTTTCAAAACTTCTATCACCTTTATAGTCACTTTTGCACTTTTGCTGTGTTGGAACATTCAGAGCTTGCTGTAGCTTGCCCTAGCTATAGTAGGTTGTGGTGTTGTGGGCTGGGATAAGATGGTAAGGAGACTAGTGGATGGAGGGGAAGGGAAGACAGGCTCTGAGGAAGTGTTGGTGGTCTGTGGGTGCGGTTTGGTCTGGGGATCTGGGTGGCCTCTGAGAAATCAGGGGTCTTCCTTTGTAGTTGTGAGCCAAGATATAATAACCAGAGGATATAGGGAATAAGTGAATGTTGGGAGAAGACTACACAGGCTCTGATGAAATACTTGTAGCCTGAAGGCAGAGTTTTACTTAGATTTCTGGTTATAGGCTTGGTAAATGGTAGAACAGAAGTCTTCAGCTGGAGTTGTGAGTCTGGATATCCCATATAATCTTTGTAAAATAGTGTCCAATTTTATAGCTAGCAGATGTTTATCACAAAAAGAAAATGTGAGGAAGTAGTAAAAGCAGAAAAAATTAAAATTTAGTTAGCCTTTTTTTTTTGCAGAATTTAAAACAGTCCTCAGTTAACATTTTCTCTATTTTTATCATCTATTTCTAAATGTTTAGTGTTGCCTCATGACAGCAATCTACATCTACAACAAAAGCACTTAGCTTTGCATTAATTGTTATGACTAGTTTTTGTTAGGTTTCCACAAAGATGTTGCAGTTAGAATGCTTTTGCTTTAACATATTTCCTTAGCAAGCTTTAACTTTAAACACACAAGCTTCTTTGCAACATTTCATTTAAACATTTTTATTTACATCAGAAAAGTTTACCTGCAATAACAATAATGTTCATTGCTTTAGTATGTGGAAGTACCAAATACAATCCAAGTACCTGCCCACAACTGACCAGTGATCAATTTGCATATGTGAAAAGAGTTCAAATTATGTCAAAGATCTTCTGTTTGTCTGCTTGTAACATGACTTTCTGGTGAAGCTCTTTCAAGCCTGGGGAAGTTAAAGGGAGAAAAGAATATTATATACAATCCTAGAGACGCTCAGGCAGATCATGGATGCATTTGACACTGGTTTCACTGTTTTCTGGCCATCTTACTGTTTGCAGCTTTTTTAGAGAGCAGTGCTTCTCCTCTCCTTTAGGATTCATACATCAAGTCGGTTTATCTTTGAATATAAAGTTGAAAATAACCAAGCAGTATTGAACTCATTGCATTCAGCCCTAGATATATAGCGATTAGCAATTCAGTTTCTTTATCAGAGAGAATCTAGTTCAATTCTCAGATCGATGTTAATTAAGAGTCCCAAACATCTCGTGATTGTTCTGCAGGCTGAGCTGTTTAAAGAATAGTCTGATCCATGGCCACAATGAGATGTGAAAAAATGTGCTCTTAGGCATTCCCAAGGTTGTGGGCCACTATTTACTGGAGTAGCTAGAGAAGGGAGTGTCTGGACACCTCATATGCCTTTCACTGACTGCATTACTCAGCTTGACACCTAGATTCCATCAGAGTGAGCTATGGGTTATGAGAATTAAATGATGTTATCTACTTAACTATTATTTGGTGAATTTCTCAGCATTAGAAATCATAATTGCAGCTAATGTATTTGTCTTCATTGGCATAAGATTCACAAAATAATTATCACAGCAATTGTGCTTCCAATGTTTAAATACATGTTTTTCTTACATGGATAAATAAAATTAAACATAGAAAACAGTGGCTCCTTATTCAATGAGTATTTAATGGGAGGTCCTACATTTTTGTAATGTTTAAAATGGAATATTTGTCACAGCCTCAGGCCTTTGAACACTGAGTCCCTAGTTGGCAATAGTTTGAGAGGTGTAGCCTTCCTGAAGGAAGAGTGTTATTGGGTGCAAAGAATCACACTATTTCTAGGTTCCTCAGCTTTGTACCTGGGGTTCAAGATATGGTCTCTCATCTACTCCGGAAGCCATCATGTCGTCTTCTGTTGGCTATCCCAGCTCAGCCATCAAAAGTCTCAACCTGTTGAAACCATAGCCTAACATAACTCTTTCTTCTATAATCCACCTTGATAATGGTGTGACCAGTACAATATCTGAGCATAAAACATTGTCAGAAATACATTCAAAGAATTCTAAGGAAAACGAATAGAAAATGATTTGTAATTTTTTGTCTTAATAAACATGCTTTTTCTACCTTGTTTTCTTATATTATAGAAAAGTCATAGGACTTTTATACAGTTGAACTGTAGCATATATTTCCATCAAGTTGCTTAGGTTGCATAATCTCTTGAGTCCTGTTGATTACAGCATCACTTAGTCAGTGAGTGTCACTGTCTTCCACTAATACTGCTCTCAGAGTGACTCTCTAGCTGTAGTGTAGTAGTGTAGTCTAGTGTAAATGACTTGCCATTTTGACCCTTGAGCTCAACTTTCTTCATAGTCCTGATATTTAAGGTACATTAGTGTGCATCTGTGAAATGTCTTTCAAGGGACATGAAATAGATGTGTTCTAAGGAAACTTAGTATAAGCAGGAAAATATGCTATCAGAAACATTGTAAAGTATTAGGAAGAAAAGGAGCAGCAGAGTGGCAAATATAAAAGTTTTTACAAAAGTCATTGGATGGATTAAAGGGAAAATGGAATAGAAGAATCTTTGAATGATTTTAAGTTTGCATATAAAACATTATTTCAGGATGAAGAAGTGGCCCAAGAGTTTAGAGTGTACACCACTCTCATAGTTGACAAGGTAGATAGACAAGGGACATATTTTCAATTACCAACACCAATTTAGAGGCTCAAAAGTGCCTATAACTCTACTTGTAGGGCATTTGACAACTTCTTCTGGCCTGTTCAGGCACTGCAAGCCTGTGTTACACAGACATACATGCAGACAAAACATTTAGTCACATAAATACAAATTAAATAAGGTATGCAATATTTGTAGACACAGATTACCTAATAACAATAATGTGTTAGAATAATGCTCCTGGAATGAAATTCAGTGTGGTATAAGCTTATCTGGGCTCTCTTTTTCACCAAAGAAACTGTTGTACAAGTTAGTCAGAATTCTCTTCTCTTCTCTTCTCTTCTCTTCTCTTCTCTTCTCTTCTCTTCTCTTCTCTTCTCTTCTCTTCTCTTCTCTTCTCTTCTCTTCTCTTCTCTTCTCTTCTCTTCTCTTCTTCTCTCTCTCTCTCTCTCTCTCTCTCTCTCTCTCTCTCTCTCTCTCTCTCTCTCTCTCTCTCTCTCTCTCCCCATGAGGTTTATTTATGACTTATTATATTGACTTACATGCTGTGGTAGAGAAAATCCAGCAATGGCTGACTAACAATGTAACATCCAGGTTTGCCCTCTAGTTTGGGGTTTTATTTAATTACAGATGTAGTCAAATTGACAATTAAGAATAGCCATTACAACTTGACACATTTGTATATAACATAAATATATATATAAATGTATATGTATATGAAATGTGTATAAATAAAATACAGAAAATAATATTACAGAGAAAGATGTTTAATTTAAAATATTCCTTGTTACATTTAATTTTATGGCTTGTTAAGATGAAAGCAATTCTGTCTACTTATAAGCTAGCTTTATTTCCTTAATTTTCAAATAAAGACTTCAATATTGGGTTTTGGTATCGTGGAATATAGAATGTCAACAATGTTCTTTAGAATTGATTATTATTTTAACACTGTAATCATTAATACCGAAAAACTGACATGTAGGACTATTTCAGAAATACTTGGAAAGTTTGGGTGTGGAGATAGTTCAGTTATACAGATTGACTGTATAAACATGGGGATCTCTGTCTAATCCCAAACATCAATACAAACAGTATGGCCAGGATATATGTTCCTAATCCCAGCACTGGTGAGTCGGATACAGGCATATTCTTGGGTATTGCTGTAAAGTCTGTGTAATCCAATTAGAACACCTACATCCCAGAAGTGGACTTTCACAAACATCAAGGTGGAAGGCTTCTATGAAATGATACTAAACTTTATTTCTGGCTTACATTGCATATGTCTACATATACGTATTCATGCAAACATGTACATGCCTATGTACATGCAGAAACATGGTATAAATTATTGGAAATTTTGATGAAACTCAAATCAGCAATTTTAAAAATTGGAAATATCAAATATAACAAAATACAGTTGTAAAATAAAATAATGAAAAACAAATATACATATATTTCCTATATTCATATATGTACATATATATTTACATATGTATACATTAATATATATACATTCATATATATATGAATATATGTGTTTGTATATGAATGTATGAAAATTGACAAATTGGAAACCTTTGCTTTTCATGATTGAACTTTTATATTTCTAACAGAGGACAATAGTTTGTATATACATAACCATGCTGTAATTTCTAATATCCAATATTCTTAAAGCTGTTTTCAGCACTTCCATTGGGGCTGCCTCGTGTGTTGGCAGGTCCTGTGCTCGGGTTGAGTGGTCACACACCTCAGCAAGATTGTCACCTGAAGCAATATGGCAAAACTTATAGAAGCATATCACATACGTCACACATTTAATTTTAAATTAAGATTCACTCATCATGCATTCAGAAACTTTCAGTGTTATCAGTGTCCCCATGAAGAATATCTCTGCAGCCCATCATTTCATACTTGTAGATAATAAAATAAATTCTCAGAGCACAGCAAGAGAGAAAATGACTGCTATTCTCTTCCCGACCTTCTCCTTATTACTCACACATCACTGTTTTCATGCATCAATATGCATTTTGGGAGGCCAAAGGATAGTAACAAAGACAGAAGGACATTTAATATTAGGAAAGAAATGATTATTTATGAGTTTGCCAACTGATAATTTCATAATCCTTGCTTGAATATGTTATCTCAGTATTGCAAAACATGAGATCATGAAATGCTAAACTCATGTTCTCAAGCTAATGTTAATTATTTAGTTGACACAAAGTATGTCACACCACAAACAGTTAATAAATATTTAGAGGCAATATTTTCTTGATATTAAAATTCATCAGAGAGAATACTTATTTAGTTATTAACCCATTGTACTAATTAAAAAAATGAAACCCAAAGTTAATTGATTTACTTGTAAGTGTGCAGATTTTTGCTTTAGTTGGAAACTCATCAAAGTATATAGATTCACCCATGTATACTCTGAATCATTAAGGATAATTTATTGTGTTAATATGTTTGGATAATTAGAATACAATTATCTAATATATTGTAAATTGAACAAAATACTTAAATCTTTCGAATACTTTTCTTAAAGTGAAAACAAGAAATCATTTCTATTTATGAGTGTTTTTTAAATTTTTAATAGCCACTTCAAATAATCTACTTAAGCTTGTTTAGAAATTGAAATGTGGTTAAACTAATGACAGTACTTTATTATGTCTTACCAGATATAACCACCAGATGGTGGTAAACGATTAACTAATATTATCAGCCAGCTGCACCAGCCTGGGCATGAATTTATTTCAACTTTTGTTACCTTTTGGGCTTTCTTTCAAATCCAAACATTAAAAAATATGCTTTGTCATGTTAGGAATGGAGGTGTGGGGGAGGACTTGGGGTGGGTGTGTATGTAGTGGGCTTTAGGATAAATGTAGAGTTTGGGAGCCTGGGAGGAGACAGAGAAGGGAAAAATGCACCATCGAAAGTATTTTTTTGAAAATCTCCAAAAACGAATAAAAACACTAGGAAATATGTTCTGAGTTGTGTTATGCCTTTTTTTTTTCTTCTAAATTTAAGACTGATGTTATTGAGATACAAAAGTTACTAAGGGTATAAAAGTTTCTCACTATCTCTGAAATGTGTGCTTTCTGTCTTACCCAAACTTTTATAATATAAAATTTGAACTTCTCCACAGGGATTTTTTTCATTTGTGTATAAAATTCATTAATGTACACAGTGATTGAAGTATATACCAATTTATATTTGAATTCAAATTTCAAAGCAAGTAAACTAATTATACTTATTATATATAATACTAATTATCCTATACTTGTAATAAAAATGCTGAGTCAATGCATATTAAAATATAATAGTACTTTTCAAATATTTATCCTTACTGTGCTAGCTTAGTAAAGACATGCAAGATTTCAGGACTAACATTATCTAAAAACCAAGAGAAGGGCCTTGATGAAGTTAACATTTTTTTCCTATGGATTTCGATGGAGAATTTGAAATATGTTTTCTTGGCAGCATCCACCCTGTTGCCTAATTCTCCTTTACTTTTCCATCACCACATTTGGATTGTTCCAAGATAACAAAAGGATTGTGTCGTGAAGTAATACCTCATGATCATTTCAAACCATCAATCATTGAACTAAATGTACACCATTGACCGTTGATCTGGAATATAAATATATTAACTGTTTAAAAGCACCATAGCTCTCATGCATTGTTCAAATAACCTCTAAAGGACAATCACCTGTACCTGGGAGGATTTTATCTCACAACTTAATGTTGAATGCAATATACTCCATGTTGACTGAGAGCACAGGCTTAGCTCTTCAAAGCTCTTACCACTAAAATTTGAGTTTTGATAAAATATTCACACATACCAGTTAGCAATTATTATCCAAGTTGTGAAATGTAACATTACTGCTTTTTCCTAAAAGTCTAAAAATACAAGAAAGCCAGAAAAAAAATGTGTCTCTATATTTTCATGTCAAAGGATACAATATAATCAATAGCTTCATGTTTTTGTCTTGGATCATGCTGCCTGGTATCCTGACACAGAGGAAGGAGTAGAGCACTCCTACATCTGCACATGCAATAATCTTAGAATATGAGCAAACAGATGTAAATTTAAGTTCTGTATCTTTCTTTATTAAAAAAAAGAATGAAAAATAGAGGAAAATCAGATAAAGGGTAAAAGGAAATTCATTGAAGATTAAGTTAAAAATAAAGAACTCTCAAAGAAAGTCTGTGGTGATTCAGATAAAGGATTTTCAATTGCTAATTAAAAAGAGATTAACCTCTTTCCTTAGATGCCCTTGAAAGAAGGTATCCTAGCTCAGCTCTAAGCCAAACACACATTTGGTCCCCTTACTGCTCAAGGGACAATAAAAGCACTGACCCAAATCAAAAGCACAATTCTGTGTGTGTGGGCATTGAGAGGAGAGGTGGAGGTGATATAGGACTGATATGGGGATGTAAAGTGCATAAATAAAATAATTAAATTAAAAATACAATGATCGTGACCCACGGGTTCTCATGATGCTATTGATTATGGCTGTGTTGTCCCAGGCTGCTGTGCAGCAGAAATGGCGGTGGTAGAAGCTCTGATTCACTGAAGCCCATCTTGAAGGGCAGGCCTCACCTGGAGTTCGGTCATTTGTACACGCCTGGCTCAGTAATCTCAAGGTTCGTGCACAGAAATTTGGATTTAACCTTCAGACATTAAAATTCAAGCTGAACATTCAGAATCAGATCAATTTGTAGTCGTAGGTTGGACCACAGGTAAGCCAACATTTGCAGCAGACATAGCTGTGAGGGATAAGCATTATGTGAAAAAACTGCTACTTCCCTCCTGTTCTGTGGTTGCCACCAACATTCTACTGTCTGATGAGAGCCTAAGAGTTGAATTCTTTTTCTTGAAGGATTGAAGAAGCTACCTTGTACCTGAATCTGTAATAGTACACAATGATATGGGTCATTTTTGTCTACACCTCAAGTGACTTTCTTTTCTTCCTGTATCCAAAATAGGAGACAGGTCATTTGGCATATAGTCAAAGTATAAGACTCTAAAATCATATATATATCATATATATACACACACACTATATATGCTGGTATATATATATCATATATATACACATACACACACTATATATATGCTGATATATATATACATATATATGTGTGTGTATATATATATATATATATATTATAGCAAGTGTATATACATTATACACACATAAAGCAGATCATTTTTCCCTGAAGTGATACAAAATTGTATATTAAAATAAGAAAATTGTCTATCTTGTTCATTAAATATACTTTGAAAATGTTTAATGGTTTAATAATTTCTCCTAAACAAGGCATGGTGCTCAAAGGGCTCCCTAAGAGGCCCAAACATGGCAAACACAGCACCAGAAGCCTTTACTATGCTCCCTTCCTTCTCCTTTGCTAAGCTTTTAGATTACATTCCTAATGCTAACCCCCAAGGGCTATCCCTTTATTGGGCTCTTTACTCATTCCTGTGATGAAACATCAGTGTCCAGCAATCAAACTTCATTATTTGACTACCCTGGCTAACCTGTCAAATCAGGATGCAGCAACTCATCCTAGCACAGACTCCCCCTTGTCCTCTTCCTCCTACGTTTGTCCAATCTGGAGGCAACCTCTTCACCACCCCTGTTTGTCATTCTGGGGTTACAAATATCTTTTGTGCTGAGATTTTGGTGTCCCTGTGTGTTCTGTACTGACTCAAATCACTTTCATTGGTGGATGTCTATAATCCTAGAATTTGGAAAATAACATCAGAAAGATCAGAAAATTCTGAGCCAGACTGGGCTACAGGAGACCTCAGCTTAACATATCTATATCATCCATATCTATCTATCTCTGTCTCTTTCTCTCTGTCTTCCTTATTTCTATCCCCCTCTCTATCTCTGTTCCTATCTCTATTTTTATCTCTCTCTATGTGTGTGTATATGTATATGAATATGAATATCAACATATATATACATACATACACACACACACACACACACACACACATATATATATATATATATACACACACACATATATATACATTACATATATATTTTAAATTATCCAGCCAAATGCCTGTTAAAAATCTAAATTTTTGCTAGTGTGAAACACACTGGATAATATATGAATTTCATATTATTTCTAATAAATACTTAGGATGCTGGATCTTTCATATTTTGAAATAACTTATAAAATGTTCCCCATCAGAAATGTTCATACCAGATATGTGTTGGAGGATTGGGTATGAGAATCAGAACTCTTAACCCTAAGCACTCCAAAGAACCTGAGAATACAAGAGGCAGAAATGTTACAAGTGTAATGGCCATAGGAACAGGACCACTGAGCAAAACACAGGTTTTTAGGATATTTTCAAACTCATAAGCTCTATGTATTTGCACAATGACTGTCACGAACTATCCTGTGTCATCTTTTTCCCATCTAAATATTCTCTCTTGATTTTCCTCTATTTTGTTTTTATGTTTTTGATAATATCTGCAGTCTTGGAGAATGGGGTATGGAGGTTGATTTCTCAGTATTCTACAGTGACTGAAACAAAATTTTGAAACCTTAAAAATTGTTGATAGGAACTAAAGATTTAAACATGTGTCTCAACGTGTCTAGCCTTTTGTTTTTGTTCCTTCTCACTTCAAGTAGGACCTATGAATTATACCAGCAGATTTCTGAAATACACCATGACTCGATGCCTATGGACACATTTTGGTGACAATAGACAGTAGATGAAGTGCTCACTTTTAAAAGTTTTAGGTCGACTTTGAACAAGCTAATGTCTTCTGAGAGGAAGGATACCCAGTTGATAAAATGCTCTCACAAAATCCAGCTGTGAGGTATTTACTTAATTAGTGATTGATGAAAAACAGCCCAGCCAATTATGGGTAGTGTTTTCTCAGGGTTGGTTGTCTTGGGTTAAGACATAAGAATGCAGGCTGAACAATCCATGGGGAAAATATGGCAATATCCCTCTGTGACACCTGATCAGCTGCACCTAAAGGTTCCTGGTTTGTTAAAGTTCCCATCCTGACTTCCTTGGATAATGAACAGTGTTATAGAAACATGAGCTTAATAAACCCTTTCCTTCCCAACTTGTTTGTTCATGGTGTTTCATCACAGCAGTAGTAATCTTAATTAAGACACACCTCACGGGAACAAGAGACACTAGCCGTCTCTGAATTTCACACTGCACTTTTTACAGTTTTTGCTTTTTCCTAAAATTTTAAGAAAATGTAATCTTTGTGTATTCTGACACCTAGACAGAGGAAAGAACTAAGTAATTCCTTTCTGTCTCTATGACAAGATTAGTATTCACAACTCCAAGAACTTTCTATTTTTTTTTTTTATTTTTGGGATCAGGGACACATATGAACTTGTACAAACCATTTATAATATTTTTATTGGCTATTTCCTCTCAAAATTCATTGATGATTCATTTCTAAACCTAGATGTTAAAACCTTTTGCTATTGAAAGTACCTTCTGTCTTAAATAATTCTAATTATGTAATGTTTTGCAACATAACTACTTATTTAATTGTCATTTCCCATTTCACACTATAATTTTCTAGAACTGAGCACAACTTATGATACTCATACATGGTGAACATGAAATAAAAGTTCAATGTTTTTAATATTACAATAAAGGAGAATAATACCACAAAAGAAGAGTTAAACATTTATGAAAATATAAGTATTTGGCCATTCTGATCATATTGGATTTATGAACACTGTGCCTGATTACCTTGTAGTATTGGTGGCTTTTAGATAAATCTTCTAGAGTAATTTTCTTAATTATTCCTTAATGGTTAATTAAAGAAGATTATCCCTAGATTTATCTCTAATGCTTATAATCAGAAATTCATAAAAATCAATGATTTGGAAGGATGGGCCAAGAATGATGCATGCCTCCTTTCTCCTTCTTATTGAAATACCTTTTCTTCAGACTTCCTCAGGCTGAGCACTGACTTTACACACCTCTCTGCCCTTGCCAGGCAACTGAGTCCCAAAGCTAAATAGATTCAAGAAGAAAGTATGTTTTTCACAGTGAGTCCCAGCAGGTTGTAAGCTATAGACGGAATATATCAATTTAGGTTAGTGAAAGGATTTGTGAGGGACAGAATGAAAAATGTAAGAAAATAAGTGAAGTGTACAGTTTGAAATTTATAAGTAAGCTTTACTGTTTACCTAATAGGACTATGGCTTCTTTATTCATCAGACAGTTGCAAACAATGAATTCTGAGTGCCATGGACTTAAGGGCCATGAACTTTGACCTAGTACTTTGGGGGCCAAGTATCATTATACATGATTATAGGCAATACATTTTAAATCTAAAACTTATGTTCTGTATTCCCCTTTGAGTCCTTGACTCTAGTTCATCTTTGAACTTCCAGAGGCTTATCTTAAACTTCTATTTCAGATATGGGTACTAAGACACAGAATGATAAAAATTGGAAAAATTCAACCATATCAATGTCTACAAACTTGTGTAAGTTATTGTAGTTTGGTTACATTTACAAGCAATGCAATCTCGACATGGGGTATGAGAAGGTCACTTCCCTCTGCCAGACTCACCATCTACAATTTGTTATATGCAGCTGCTAAGAGCAAAGCCCATTACACCTTTCTCAGTGCTCTATCATTTGAGGAAATTCACACTTGGACTTTTGACCATTTGACCCTTTGCATCTAATTGACTTAAGTAGCATTCTAGAGAGGTCTCTTTAAAAGAGGTTTAAGGGTTTTAAGATCCGGAGGGTCATAAATAAGATGAGTGCTGCCCTCTGAGGGGCAGTAAGAAAAAATCTTTTTAATTCCTTACATTTGGTGACCTTTGAACCTGCACTTTGAAAGGAAGTACTAGTGAACAGAGGTCTGACTTCCACCATGCCATTAAAACGGACCCACTGAGCCCATTAATATTTCATTAGCTTGTGTTTCTACCTATTATAACTATATACTTTCCAATGAGATGAAATGACTTTAGAAGTGATTTTTAGAGAGGTACATGTAAAATTTTTCTATTCTAATTTTGCTTTTTAAAAATGTTTCTATTTCCTTTTGGGCTTGGTGACAACACATTAAGCTCCCCCTGTAAAACAAGAGACATTTGGCACTTAAATGAGGACAGTATTGCTGAGATAAAAAGAAGTTCTAGATTGATATTGCCTTCATGATGCAAAATATTAAAGGCTTTATTTTCAAACATTAAAATTGAAAGAGGTTCTCACTATCACAGGTAAACTCATTTGAGGTTGATTATTTTCAAAGGGAGATGTTCCATAAATGCATCCTGAGATAGTCACTCTCCATTACCAAGTTTTAGTGATGAGAACCAATAGTCAAGATGTGATTAGGATTTTTATAATAATACAGTTTTACCTGACCAATAGAAAATTAAAAGGATAACAGTTTAATTAGATGGATATAGTTTTTAAAGAAATTGCTAATAACATTAAAAGAATTTTAACATTAAAATTACAAGCATCTGGCTAGCAAGACTGCTCATCACCCTTGCCACCAAACCTAGAATGAGTTTGTTCTCTGCAACCTACGTATGTAATAGAAGGAGGTAGCATAATCTTCTAAACACGCTTCAGATTTCTACATTCAAACCTTGGCATTCTCAGTCCAACACTTACACATGAACACAGAAAGCAAGCTGTTAAAAATGAATTGTAAATGGCATGTAATCAGATCAGACTTCTATGAATTTCCTATTATCCTTTTCTGCCATGGTCAAATTATTATAGCCTAGTCTAGAGGAATTATATCTAATTCCAGTATGAAGAAGAGGAGGAATTCAAATTGTCAAACATGGAAGTGGTGTTTCCCATAGAGAATCAAGAAAAGAAAATAAAGGGACTAAAGAAAATAATGAGAAAAAAAGGAGAGAGAAAATTTTGTATGAAAGTATACATCTTGGAGGCTAAATAAATGTTATTATTAATATGTATTTAATAAAGTTTAGCATATACTTCTCTTTCAGAGGATCTGTGTACATGAATCACATTACAGATGTTGGGTGAATAAAAAATAACCATATGTACTTTAGCTTAAGGAGATCTTGACATTGTACTCTGAACTCCATACACATGCTCCATGCACACACATATCATATTATTGCACAAGTAAACATAGGTTAAAGAAAGTATACATTTTTATTCAAGTGTTTATGAAGTTAACATGAAAATGCTAGAAAATAATGTTATATAAAATTTAAGTTAAAAAGATTAATGCATGGTCAGAAAAACAACATAGAATACCTTTTACTCAAATAACATTCAAACTGAATACTTGCTATTTAGGATACATGTCTCAAATACATTGATCACTGTATTCACCCAGAGAAAAAAATCTGTCCATGATCTGTGCTGCTTGGTAGAAATAGGATCTTGCAGAAAGTCTAGGTCTATACTAATCTCTGAAAGTGAAAAAAAATTAAATTTGGAAGAGCAAAGTCAAAAACCTGGAAGGATAAGAGCAAAGCTACTAGAAGAAATCAAGGCCTGGTGATCAGATAGGGTGCTGTGTTTCAAAACCTTTTAATATTCTCTTTTTATTGCAAAGGAACAACAACAACAAAACCCCAGCAAGATAAATGATCTGTTTCATCTACTGATGTCTATCTTCACAGTGAATTTATTCTTGGTTTAAGTGCTGGTTTCTCTTCTAGAATATACTAGTGATGTTATACCTAACTTCACTGATACCACTGAGTTCATATTCAGGATGCCCATTGTGAAGAGTTTCCAGTGTCTTATTGCTTTAAAACTTACTACGCTCCATCAGGGCTATTGTCAGGCTGCTTTGTTTTACATAAGGCTGCTTCCAACTTCTGCTTTTCAAGACCAATAGAATTAGACAATTAAAAACATTAGTATACTTTATGGTCATGTCTGTACAAATGGTAATGGGTTTCAGATGAATAATAGCATGAGGACAATTTTATAATGGAACATCTGTAGAATAACCATTAAACATATTTCTCTTGATAATTTTATTTGTGGTTCCTGTAACAGAATTCTCAATGTTCAGCAAAGAATTTACACTTGGCCAAATATCTATTTGAAAACTTTTTCCACTGTGGAAATATGCTATAGAAGAAGATCATTGGTATTTAGAATATGAATAATTTAAGCATAACATAATTGACCATTTCAGTAATAATATTACATTGTCAATTCACCTGCATTGTGAGTTGTACAGAATTTTAAACATAAGCCAAGACATTTAACTAGCTAGTTAATATTGTCCATGAAAAATAAATTGTATAAGTGTATATATAACAATAAATATTATACGAATGAATATTTTTAAAGTTTTAGGTTGTCTTGAGAAGGGAAATTATGTTTTCACGTTGGTTTAGTTTTCTTTTGAATTTATGAATTTATGGAATTACCATTTGTTTTATTCAGTTAATTCTTTTGATGTTGAGAACTGAAACTATGGGTTCTCCACATTCTGGGTAAATGCTTTTTCATTATATCTCCATCACTTAAATATTAATTTTAATGACATGCTTCCTTAAAGATAGTTGCAAGTCTGTTAGCAGGCATCACACAGAAGATTTCCTTGATTGAAATTTACCTTGATATGGCCTGGAAGCTTATTCTGCAAGAACTAGATTTCAAAGTACTGGAAAGAGCTATACAAGCCATCATGGTAGAAAATCATAATTCTCCCAGCAGTAATGCCGACAAACAACAATGGCCAGGATAGCAAATTGCCCTCAACAATTCATTGATGGTTTTTATACCCTGAGGATGAGAAAAGAAGCCATGGATTTGGATTAAAGGTCACCTGGCAGAAAGGAATTCCTTATTATGAAGTAAAACTACATCACTCTCTGTGCTAATGGAGAAATGGACACTAGAGGAGAACAAAGTCCAGCATCTATTCTACACCAGTAAAATTGCTGTCATAGCTACATGAAAGCTTTCTGCATCAAATGAACTGTAACAGAAATCTGCAGCTTGTCAAAGTGAGAGACCAACAATTATCAGGCATCCAGATTCAATTGATACATTTTCAATATATCCCTGTCACCAAACACTCAGGAAACATAATTGATAAGGGCTAGGGAAGATAGTGAGGATCTCTACATTGAAACTGTGTCTTCTACATTTGATAGTGGAGCTTAACTCATAAAATCTCAACAATACAGTCATGTAACAAAGACTTGGAAATTTATCATCAGGACTTGATGTGCCAATATAAAGGAAGGAAATCTCTTAAGGCCCCACCCACCCTTATGTGATGACCTACAAGCATTTAATGGCTACTACAAGACAAGAAAATTAGTATTCTCCAGGGATAAGGTCCCTGAAAGGTTATCAATCCTTAAGACTAAATTTTGTGATAGAAGTAAAAACCCAAAGAAAGAAATTAAAGAACATCGCAGAAGATGGATGCTCATGGATTGCTCAGAAGATGCTCATGGATTGGCAGGATCAATATAGTAAAAATGGCTATCTTGGCAAAAGCAATCTACAGATTCAATGCAATCCCCATCAAAATTCCAATTCAATTCTTCAACGAATTAGAAAGGGCAATCAGCAGATTCATCTAGAATAACAAAAAACCTAAGATAGCAAAAACTCTGCTCAAGGATAAAAAAAAAAACAAACAAACAAAAAACAAAACAAAACAAAACAAAAAAAAAAACCCTCTTGTGGAATCACCATGCCTGACCTAAAGATGTACTACAGAGAAATTGTGATAAAAAAACTGCATGCTACTGGAATAGCGACAGACAAGTAGACCAATGGAATAGAATTGAAGACCCAGAAATGAAGCCACACACCTATGGTCACTTGATCTTTGACAAGGTAGCTAAAACCATCCAGTGGAAAAAAGACAGCATTTTCAACAAATAGTGCTGGCACAACTGGCAGTTAACAGGTAAAGAATGCAAATTGCTCCATTCCTATCTCCTTGTACTAAGGTCAAATCTAAGTGGATTAAGGAACTCCACATAAAACCAGAGACACTGAAACTTATAGAGGAGAAAGTAGGAAAAAGCCTGGAAGATATGGACACAGGGGGAAAATTCCTGAATAGAACAGCAATGGATTGTGCTGTCAGATCGAGAATCGAGACATGGGACCTCATAAAATTGCAAAGATTCTGCAAGGCAAAAGACACTGTCAATAAGACAAAAAGGCCACCAACAGATTGGAAAAGGATCTTTACCTATCCTAAATCATATAGGGGACTAATTTACAATATATATACAGAACTCAAGAAGGTGGACTCCAGAAAATCAAATAACCGCATTATAAAATGGGGCTCAGAGCTAAACAAAGAATTCTCACCCAAGGAATACTGAATGGCTGAGAAGGACCTGAAAAAATGTTCAACATCCTTAATCATCAGGGAAATGCAAATCAAAACAACCCTGAGATTCCACCTCACAGCAGTCAGAATGGCTAAGATCAAAAATTCAGGTGACAGCAGATGCTGGCAAAGGATGTGGAGAAAGAGGAACACTCCTCCATTGTTGGTGGGATTGCAAGCTTATACAACCACTCTGGAAATCAGTCTGGCAATTCCTCAGAAAATTGGACATAGTAATACTGGAGGATCCTGCAATACCTCTCCTGGGCATATATGCAGAAGATGTTCCAATTGGTAAGAAGGACACATGCTCCCCTATGTTCATAGCAGCGTTATTTATAATAGCCAGAAGCTGGAAAGAACCCAGATGCCCCTCAACAGAAGAATGGATACAGAATATGTAGTACATTTACACAATGGAGTACTACTCAGCTATTAAAAAGAATGAATTTATGAAATTCCTAGGCAAATGGATGGACCTGGAGGGCATTATCCTGAGTCAGGTAACACAATCACAAAAAAACTCACACAATATGTACTCACTGATAAGTGGATATTAGCCCAGAAACTTAGAATTCCCAAGATATAAGATACAATTTGCTAAACTCATGAAACTCAAGAAGAATGAAGACCAAAGTGTGAACACTTTGCCCCCTAGTAGAACTGGGAACAAAACACCCATGGAAGGAGTTACAGAGACAAAGTTTGGAGCTGAGATGAAAAGATGGATCATCTAGAGACTGCCATAGCCAGAGATCCATCCCATAATCAGCTTCCAAAAGCTGACACCATTTCATACACTAGCAAGATTTTGCTGAAAGTACCCAGATATAGCTGTCTATTGTGAGACTATGCTGGGGCCTAGCAAACACATAAGTGGATGCTCACAGTCAGTTATTGGATGGATCACAGGGCCCCTAATGGAGGAGCTAGAGAAAGTACACAAGGAGCTCAAGGGATCTGCAACCCTATAGGTGGAATAACAATATGAACTAACCAGTACCCCCCAGAGCTCGTGTTTCTTGCTGCATATGTATCAGAAGATGGCCTAGCTGGCCATCAGTGGAAAGAGAGGCCCATTGGTCATGCAAACTTTATATGCCTCAGTACAGGGGAATGCCAGGGCCAAGAAGTGGGAGTGGGTGGGTGGGGGAGTGGGTGGGGGAGCATGTGGGGGACTTTTGGGATAGCATTGGAAATGTAAATGAAATAAATACCTAATTAAAAAAAAAAGAAGTAAAAACCTTCTATATTGGAAACATTATGACACTGAAGAAGAATATTGAAGAAGACCCTAGACTTTGGAACAACTTCCTGTGTTTGTGGATTTAAGGGATTACTCTTATGGAAGAGACTATCTCGAAGAAAACAGTCTACATGTTTTTTTTTTTTTTTTTTTTTTTGCATTTTCACCAAAATTCCAGTGAAATACTTCACAAAATGGAGAATCATAACATTCATGTTTATTTTCAAAATTTCTAATATACCTGGGCTAACCCAAAGCAAATAAATAAATCTGCAGAAATTACCACTCATCATTTAAAAATATATCACAGATGCATATTAAGAGAAACAACATGATACTGAATCCAAAGGAGTATGTCAGCCATTGGAAAAGAATACTCATATAGGTAATCACATAGGTGTAACCACCAGATTTTTGACAAAGATGTCAAAACCCACAATGAATATAATAAATACTTTAAGAAATATTGCTGGCAAAAGCTAGATGTCTACATGTAGAATAATTGAACTAGATATTTCTTTCTTACCCAATGGAAAAATCAACTCCAAATCGGCTAAAGATCTCAAGATAAGCTCTGATACTGAGAGCGGAAAAACCTGTGGATACATTTAAAGATATTGTCTTAGGGTTTCTATTCCTGCACAAACATCATGACCAAGAAGCAAGTTGGGGAGGAAAGGGTTTATTCGGCTTACACTTCCATGCTGCTGTTCATCACCAAAGGAAGTCAGGACTGGAACTCAAACAGTTCAGGGAGCAGGAGCTGATGCAGAGGCCATGGAGGGATGTTCTTTACTGGCTTGCCTCCCCTGGCTTGCTCAGCCTACTCTCTTATAGAACCCAAGACTACCAGCCCAGGGATGGTCCCACCCACAAGGGGCCTTTCCCCCTTGATCACTAATTGAGAAAATGCCTTACAGTTGGATCTCATGGAGGCATTTCCCCAACTGAAGCTCCTTTCTCTGTGATAACTCCAGCTGTGTCAAGTTGACACAAAAATAGCCAGTACAGATATAAACATAGATAGGCTTCCTTATCAGAATAAACGTCTTTAGAAAATAAAGTCAATAATATCAAACATGACCTTGTTTTGTTTTCTCTTTCCTTTCTTCCTTCGTTTCTTTCTTTCTTTCTTTCCTTCTTTCTTTCTTTCTTTCTTTCTTTCTTTCTTTCTTTCTTTCTTTCTTTCTTTCTCTTTCTTTCTTCCTCTCCTCTCCTCTCCTCTCCTCTCCTCTCCTCTCCTCTCCTCTCCTCTCCTCTCCTCTCCTCTCCTCTCCTCTCCTCTCCTCTCCTCTCCTCTCCTCTCCTCTCCTCTCCTCTCCTCTCCTCTCCTCTCCTCTCCTCTCCTCTCCTCTCCTCTCCTTTCCTTTCCTTTCCTCTCTCTCCCTCTCCCTCCCTCTCCCTCTCTCTCTCTCTCTCTCTCTCTCTCTTTCTCTTTCTTTCTTTCTCTGTTATTAAAACACATATCCCCCCAAAATTCACCATACCATATGGACACTTGCCCAAATATGTTCATAGCATTTTTATTCATAATAGCCAGAAACTTGAAACAATCTAGATGTCCCACAACCAAAAGAATGATTAGAGAAAATGTGGCATTATTTTATATAATAAAATTTGCAGGAAAATTTATTGAACTAGAAAAGATTATCCTGAGTGAAGTGACTCAGCTTCAGAAAGACAGCTATGTTTATGGTCTCACTTGTAAGTGGGTATTACTTATAATGTATAACTGTGCTATAAAACATAGACCCAGAATGCTAAGTAACAAAGTAGGCTCAAAGAAGGATGCTTGCATCTCACTGAGAAGGAGAACTAGATTAGATATCTGAGTGGACAGAGGGAGGTACTGGCTGAGGGAGGGAGTATTGATAGAAACAGAAGGAATGAATTAAGGAAAGGATGGGGGAGGACTATTAGCCAAGACATTTGGTTTGAGGGGGCTACATCTCTGGGAATAGCTAGAAACCAAAGACAAAAGAAACTTCTAGGAATCTCTGAGGTTGACTCTAGCTAAAACTTCTAGCAATGAACCAGTCTTTTCCTGTAACCAGGCAAGTATACCAATGAGTGGTTTGGGATATCAAACCAGCCACAAATCTCTGACTCACAATTTGTCCTGCCTTTAAGATGTGCAGGGGTAAAAGAGCAACTTTGATGGAAGGCCCAAACAATGACTGGCCCAGCTTGAGACCCATGACAAGAGAGGGAGCCCACCGCTAACACTATTAATTATATTCTGCTACACTTGCAGACAGAATCCTAGCACAAATGTCTTCTGAGAGGCTTCACAGTAACTGATGGAAACTGACGCAGATTCCCATAGCCAGACACTAAGTGGATCTTTGAATCCTGGGGGAAAGGGGAAGAATTGAAGAAGCCAGAGCATACAAGTATACCATAAGAAAACCTACTGAATCAACTAACCTGGGCCTACAGGGGCTCACTGAGATGGAACTGCCAACTGGACAGATGCATGAAATGGATCTGGGCCCTCTGCACATATATTTGAGTAGCTGACTCTTTATGTGAGACTCCTAAACTGAGATCAGGGGCCATATTCCTTTTCTCTATCTGGGTTTTCGGGCTTCAATGGAAGAAGAATATATACATATATCTTAAATGTTTAGAGCAATTCACGGGCTTTACCACAAAAGCACATCTCTAAAACCCATTACAAAGAATCATGCAAAGTTATGAAGACTGGAATAGCCATAACATCGATCATTTAGTTCCAAGTTCACTGATAGAAAGCAATGAAATTGCCCAATAGGTACCACACTTGTTAAGGCCATATGCCTGTGCGATTTAACCTTCATTCACTATTACATTTTGTCACTTTGCTGATATGAAATTGGACATAAAGTTTTCAGTGCCCTTAGGACCTGTGGCTGAACTAAATGAAAGAGAGGATGCTTTGAATGGAAATTTGTTGATAAATGACAGTATAAGATTGCTCTTTGATCTTGTCTTAAAAGTGACAGAGTCTAGATATGGCACTGTTCCATAAAGAAGCCAATGGTCAATTTATGTATTAGGTTTCATTCTCTCAGATTCCTTCATCTACAGAAAAAATGTAGTACAAAGTTACATTGCAAAAGTATATACTTTGATAATTTCATACATCAAGACTTTCCTGTGGAAAACCTTTATTTCAGAGAACACAGTCTGTAAGAAATCTAGATATATTACCTACAGTCTTCAATACAGATTGCTTTTTGTAAAAATGGCTTTATGAATTCCAACATCTTTTGTTTTAAAATTCCTATATATGTGTTTGTTTGAATATAAATAAAATTAAAAAAATCTTCTTGGAACTTTAGTTTTTTTAAAACCTATTTTTAATGATGGTTCTTAAATGCTTTAACTTCACTTTTAGCCTACCACTTACCAGAAACAGTGAAAAAGAAAGAATACAGATATGGGGAAATGAACCTGTTTAGAAATGGTTCTTTGATATCAACCAACCAGAACCTGCTATGTTCCCAGGTACTAAACTACCAACCAAAGAGAACACTGGGTGGGGAGGGGAGACACATGGCTCCAGTGGGGTATGTAGCTGAAAATGGCCTCATCTGGCATCATTGGGAGGGGAGCTCCTTGGTCCTGTGGAGACTTGATGAACCAGGAGAGGGGAACACTAGGGAGCTGAGGCAGAAGTGGGGGGATGGGTGGGGAGCACACTTATAGAGGCAGAGGTAGGGAGGAGGGTATAGGGGGCTTGTGGAGGGGAAACTGGGAAGGGAAATAACATTTGAAATGTAAGTAAATAAAATAACCAATAAAAAAAGCAAAAAGCAAAAAAAAAAATGAAAAAATAAACATAGATTACAGCAGATAGATTCAGGCTCATATTAAGTGTTCCCACTTAAAACACAATATATTTACTCATTCATCCCAATGTTTATCCAGCAATAAAGTTTTATATTCTGTTTTTTGTTTGTTTGTTTGTTTTCTTTGTTTTTTGAGATAGGGTTTTTCTGTGTAGTCTTGGCTGTCCTGGAACTCACCCTGTAGACCAGGCCAGCCTCGAACTCAGAAATCGGCCTGCCTCTGGCTCCCAAGTGCTGGGATTAAAGGTTTGTGTCACCATTGCTCGGCAAAAACTTTTATATTCTTAAAAAGGAAGAAATGGTTCTTTGGAGCAACTTCCAATCATGTTGTCTGAAAACCACCAGTTTAGTTCACAGGTCATCCTCAAGAGCTCAGTCCACTCACTCACTCACTCACTCACACCACTTCACCGGCATTACACCAATCCAATTAGGTAGAGTGGGATAGCAAAACAAACAAACAAACAAAAAACAAAACAACCAAACTAAAAAACAAAACAAAACAAAACAAAAAAACCAACAACAACAACCAAACAACCAAACAAACTCCCCCTCCCCCCAATCCCCCCACAAAAACCAAATCAGCCACAATGGCATGACATAGCAGAGACAAACAGTCACACTTCAGCAGGAGAGACCAGGGTTAGCAGGCCAGGAAAAGGTCGAGTGTGCCCTTCTCTGTGAATCACAGATCAGGGCAGACAGGAGGCCAACAATTGTGGCATAGCTACCTCCATAATCAAGCAAAGCTCAGTCTCTGTCATTGACCATCGAGTCCTTTTTTTCCTTCTTAAATTGGTTATTTTATTTATATTTCAAATGTTTTCCCCCTTCCTGTTTCCCCTCCTCAATCCTCCATCCCATCCCCCCTTCCTACTGCTTCTATGAGGGTGATTCCTCAACCAGCCACACACTCCTGCCTCACCACAGTGGCATCTCCCTATACTGGGGCATAGAGCCTTCACAGGACCAAGGACCTCCTCTCCCATTGATGCCCAACAAGGCCATCCTCTGCTACATATGCAGCTGGAGCTATGGGTCCCTTCATGTGTACTCTTTGGTAGGTGATAGAGTCACCCATCCATCTCAAAAATATTAACCCAGAATTGTTCTTGTCTAAAGGAAATGCAGGACATAGATTGAAGCAGAGACTGAAGGAAAGGCTATCCAGAGACTGTATGTGGATGCTCACAACCAACTATTGGACTGAGCATGGAGATCCCAGTGGAGGAGTTAGAGGAAGGACTGAAGGAGATGAAAAAGTTTGTAATCCCATAAGAAGAACAACAATAGCAACCAACCATCAAGTCCTTTTTATACTCCCTCCAAACATCACATGTTCTCCACAGGTCTTGTTTCAGCATATGCCTTGCTCGAGTATGTGAATTTGTCTCAGCTGACAGCACTCTACCTCAGTCTCCAGATATGGCAAGAAACTGCAGCATACTGTCAGAAGTCTTTTGGTGTGTTTTCTCTCTATGGAGTCCCAACAAATCAACTCAAGTACACAATATAAGGTAGACCAATGTATGCATGTTGTTATCAAAGAATCCCTCATCACATGCTTGAGTTAGCAGAACATTCTTTCAGTTGCGTCTGCTTCAGTGAAATGTTTCTTCATGAGTCTAATTATGGAAGAATGAGAATGTTAGCAAAACACCATGCCACACAAATGACCTTCCAAATAAGTTTTCATTTCAGTATCGGTAAATTATTATCTGATAAAGCATTAAAATCATTAAAATCGGCAACATAAAATAAAAAGATATATCATCAAATTGAATGCTCATAATTGACATTTCTTAGAAGACACAAATGATCTAAACAAAACAGGAAACAAGTTGTTCAGAATCACCAGTTATCAAACATGACCTTGTTAAATTAAAAAGCTTATTGACAGCAAGGGAACAAGGAAAATATTAATACCATGAAGCGAGAGCATGCCGAATGGGTGAAAGCCTTTGCCAGCTTTACATCTAAAAGAAGAGTAGCATTGAGAATGCCAAAGAGTTAAAAAAATAATAAACTGACAGATGTGCTAATGCAATGAACAGATAACGAATGAGTAAATATAAATATCCAACAAATATTAAAGTATGATCAATCACTCCTCATGAGAGAAAACCAAACAAGATACACTGTGAATTCATCTTAATCTGATCAGAATTTACTCAATACAACAATAGGACATGCTCCTGCAGATGGGGTTGAAAGCAAACTCTTGTACATTGAAGAATGTAAAGTGATTTAATCTCTGTGGACATTAATATGGATAGTTTTCATAACCCTAGTAACTGGCTTGGGTTAACAGCCCTATGCACTTGTCTAAAGGACTCCAATTTTACTTATTACAGAGACACTTGTACAGAAATCTTAATTATTACCCAATGTTTAAGACATAATTTACAAAGCTACATGGGTAGTCTAAGAACATAAAAATTGTTAACAAAAATGGAGCACACATAAACAATGGAATTCTCTTCTGCTACAAAGATTTATGTCATGTTGTTTCAGAGAAAATATAAATAAATGACAAAATTGTATTAAGTGAATTAAGCCAGTCCCCCTCATAAAGCCCTACCATATGTTTTCTCTAATTTGTGGCTTCTAGAGTTTGTATCATAAAAAAACAACAATGCACTTAATAAATGAAAGGATAATAAAACTGACTGGAGAAACAAAGGGGACAAATGTGAAGGAGAAGTAGAAAAATATAGAGTAGAGGAGAATGGATGGGGGGTGTAACATGTACTTAGCATACAATAAATAACTAAGAAAATTAAAATTATATTTAAAAACAGGTCATTTTACTGCATATTAACTAAAGTTTTCTCACTTCTGATTAATACTGACAAATTATTATAATCATTCAGTTATTTTTTATACTTACTGTTGCTTAAAAATATAACCACTGTTTTTCCTTGATATAGATTTCTCTGAATTAATACACTCTGCTGTTAGATATGTCTATTAATGCCATAGTTTTCAAGAGTGATTAGTGACAGAAATAAACCTCCTCTTATACACTCTGCCTCAATAGGTGCATGTAATTCTCTTTGGAGTAATTCACTAGGGTTCATAAGTGCATGTGTGGAGAAAATTTATGCAACATTTTACCTTTGTCTGCAAACAGAGTCTACAAGCAGTAATAACTGGCAGATATAGACAGAATATACACACGGTTCAGGGTTTTAATAAACGCAGACATCACTCGTTGAGTGCATATCTCAGTAGAAAAGGAATTCTAATCCATTGGATAACTTTGACATTGTAGGAGAGCTCTTGGAAGTCATTAACACAACGAATCTGCTTGAAGGAAGTATTGAAGTATTTAGGAAAGAACAGAAACCGGAAAACCAGGTTTTATAAACATGATAGACTGCTGTATAAATGATCAAAAGCTATAAAAGTGAACAGATTTTGTAAACATCTTTGAGAATCAATTCTACAATATTTTAGTTAGGTTGAAAGACATTGTGTGTGTGTGTGTGTGTGTGTGTGTATGATTTTCCAGAAGAGAGTTGGTAAACTCCAGGAAAGAAGATAAACAGAGGAGTAAAATTATGTTAAATACATTAGCTATGCATATACTTGGTTGGTTTTATAGGCCTAATAGCCTAGAGACCTTGTGCACTGAAAGCCAGGCTCAAGCTGCAGTGAACAGCAACTCTGATGAAAGCTACCTTGGGCCCTGCGCAGTCCATCACAACATTGTGATGGTGTGGAAAAGAAGATGGTACCAAGTCCAGAGGAGTCTCATGATGTGACAGACCATGAGAGAGAGCTAGAACAGTTTTCCAGGCTGCAGAATCAAAGGGGATTTGTTAACTTAGGGTATATACTAGCAGATGTAGGGCTCACGTTGGACATTCTCTTGAGAAAGGCGTTCAGTGAGACAGTCATCTGCCACTTTGAGTTCTTAAAGATCATCTTCAAGAAGTTCTACAAGCTGCAGCTCCTGCAGCAGAAGTGGGTAGACAAGATGGAAAAAGATGAGCATATTCAGTCTATATGGAAAATGGATATCCATAGGCAGGCCCACAGAGAAAGCATAGAAAGCATTGAGAATTGTGTGTGAAGGGACCTTGAAAACAAGTTCCAGCAGGGCCTGAAGCACAGCCTTCTTCAGAACATCATGACTACTGAGGGGTTTGCTCTGGAAAACAGTGTGCTTTGAGTGTGGTTGTGCAGTTGGTTCCAGAGAGGCAAGAGATCAAGCATTGAGTTTTCCCAGTGAGAGGAGTGTACAGCTGCAGGCTCATGTTTTCCAGGTGATCCTGGGTCCTTCCCTTTGCCCCACAGAGGATCCCAGTTTAGTTCTAGGGTTAAAAGAGTCCCCAGACCACCACTTTATGTTCTTGATTTGTTTTCCCATAGTGAATCGGTTCCTTGTTGTTGTCTCGACTCTGCACTTTCCCATATATTCAAGCTGAAGGATCAATCCTGTCATAGAATGAGGGCAACAGAGGGAAGAGGAAGGAGGCAGAAGGAAGGAAAAGTAAAAGAACGTATATAGCCTGCTGTACTACATCTAAGGTAGTAAGTTCTCTACTTTGTAAGGAGTGAGGGAAGGGTGGTGAAATATATGACACACATATGGTACAGGCAGGAAGTATAAGAGGAAAGGGTTGGGGGAAGATGAAGGTCAATGAGTTTGTTGATCATGAGCCCAATTTCCATCATTCTGTTATTAAATTAAGAAGCCTGGAACACAGTTTTAAAAACATATCGTGTATAATTATATTAACTGTATCATTAGATCATCCAGTGAATGTTTGGGGGAACAAACATACTCAAAAAATAACTGAAGACATACCCTAGGTCCTACAGTAACTCCTTTAAACACAAATTGTGAAGTACAATTTGTTCTAAAACACCTTTTTTGCTAAGCAGAATTATAATAGACACTACTGCTCCATTAAAAAATAGATAGTTTTAATGGGTGGGTTGGTGTTCCTTTCCCTTCTCTGGGTTAAGGAGACAGCAACTTCAGGTTTCATAACCATGTTGCCTCTCCCAGCCCTTGCAACCCATCTCCACTTTCTCCATACCTGATCCCCAACCCAGTATCCCTCCCCATTTCCTCTCCCATCCAATTCCCTCTCTTCTTCCACCTCCAATGTTTATTTTGCTTCACCTTCTGAGTGACATTCAAGCACACCCCCTTCTTTGGGCCTTTCTTGTTTCTGAGCTTCTTTGGGTCTGTGGATTGTAGCATGGTTATGCTGCACTTTATGGCTAATACCCACTCATAATTGAGTCCATATTTTGCAAGTCCTTTGGGATCTGGCTTAACTCACTCAGGATTATATTTTCTAATTACATCCATTTGCTTTCAAATTTCATGATGTCTTTGTTTTTAATAGCTGAGTAGTATTCTGTTGTGTAAATGTAACATGTTTTCTTTATCAAGTCTTTGCTTGGGAGACATCTTGCTTGTCTCCAGTTTCTGGCTATTACAAATAAAGCTGCTATGAACATAGTAGAACAAGTTTCTTCATGGTATGATGGAATATCTTTTGTGTATATTCCCATGAGTTTTATAACTGGGTCTTGCCCACAAGAGGTTAAAGCATAAAGATAGAGCAGAGATTGACAGAAATGACAACCAATGACTGGCCCAAGTTGAGACACACCCCATGTAAGAGAGCCAACCCCTGACATTATGAATGATAATCTGCTATGCTTGTAGACAGGAGCTTAGCACAGTGGTCATCTGGCTTTATCTAAAAGCTAATAGAAACAGATGCAGAGACTCACAGATATTAGGAAGTCTTATAGAAGGATTGAGGGAGCCAGAGGAGACAAGGGCACCACAAGAAGACCTATAGAGCCAAATAACCTGGTCCCAAGAGTTCTAGTTAAGATTAAACCACAAAAAAAAAAAAAAAAAAAAAAAAAGACTGAACCACCAATCAAAAAACATGCATGGTCTGGATCTAGCCCCTCCCCCACATATATAGCAGATATGAAGTTTGTCTTCATGCAAGTCCCCTAAAAACTGGAGTGCGGTTGTCTATGACTTGGATTCTGTTGCCTGCCTCTGTATATCTTTCTACTAGCTGGACTCCCTTCTCTGGACTGAGTGGGAAAGTAAGTGCTTAGTTCTGATGTGACTTGTGCAAGGGCACAAGTTGGTAGCCAAGGGAGCCTCTCTTCTTTAATTATAAGGAAAGGGTGTAATGAGGAAAGAGAGATGGGAGAGTGGGGCTCGGAAGAGAGAGGCAGAGGGCTGTGATCAGGATCTAAAGAGAATAAATAATTATTGAAAAATTGGTAGCTTGCTGAAATGTGTGTGTGTATGTGTATGTATATACCTACCTTATAAGATATTAGTTTTGTTAGACTTAGGGACATAGCAAAGGCCTTTATCATTTCTTATTCTGCTGACAATTGAACATGTTTTAATAAATACAAATCCTAACTTGTTATCAGTATACATAAGGATTTATCATATGATGTATTTTGTCTGTGCATACCTACTACTTTTCATTTTATTCTGTGATAAATTTTTTAATATAAAATTCCCTTCATATTTTAGAAAATCTTATACTCAATAAGTATGCATCAATGCATGCTTTTATCTTTACATTTGCTTGTCTGTTTTACTCATAGCTAAAAAAAACCTTAGGGTTTGAATAGTTTTTCTAAAATAAGTGATGATATTTTCCATATTGCTTAGTCACTGAATTCATAAGCTCCAGATTTACATAATGTCAATCCCATTGCCTCCCCCAATATATGAATGAGATAGAAAATAATACTTATTTTATCAGGTTAGTAGAGATTAGTGGAGATATGTTTATCATACTTAAAATATTGAGTCAGGGTCTCTGCTGTTTCTGCAGCTTAACCCTTGCTTACCTTACTCTAGAGTTCTCATTCACCTAGTGCATCAGTCACATCTTTTCAAAATCATACAGCACATTAAGCATCAGAGAGGAAGGATTTATATTATTGATCACTGGCCTCTATGAATTCAGAGGACAAGCTTTTTATTGTATAAGTTATTGGGAAAATATTGGTAGATTTACAAATCTAAAGTATTTGTAAATCTAATTATATACTATGGACTTGTCCCTGTTCTCTATATTTAGAGATTGTAAAAAATTCAAGTCCAAAATGCCACCCTGCACAATTATTCACTCTACTTTTAGCTGAGATTATCTTTTCTCCAATTATGTTTCATTTCTCTTTTTCTTTTTTTTTTCTGTGCCTGACACCAGTCTGAACTGTGGAGTGTAAGACTAGCACAGGGAATGTGCTTCAAAAAGTCACATAGAAAAACAGTTTAATATTTTAGGCCTGTTTTTTTTTTTAACTGATGGATGGCTATACATTATTATATGCTTACCTTTTTGCTTATTCTGTACCTATATGTATAAAATATGTGGTTATATATGATACTGCAGGTCCTTCATTAAATGAGACAGGTGAATTTCATTCTAGGCTCTACTAAACAATTCTTAGTGCCACTCAAAGTGATAGGTCAAATCTGTTCTTTTCTCTCACACAAGATTGCAAAACTATCATTATTTTTGGATGGTTTTTGAAAAGAAACATAATGGTTTGAAGCCAGCTGTTGTCTATTCATTGCAATACGGCAACATCTACACAGCCTCCCAATGATCTTGTTACACATGAAATTCCTGACTTTCAGCTATAAGTTTGATGAATAGAGTTCATGAAATTCTCATACACAAGAAACTACAAACTGTGTATAAATCACCATTTGACAAACCATGAAAGCCACTTATTTTCCAGGTTGTAGCATGGACAGTAGATTTCAGCAGTAGCAGACTAAAATGTTTGTCACTGTTTACATATGACATGGTGTTTATGTAAGTTCTGACACTAGTTAACAGTTAAAGAATTGAGATAAGATTAAAGTTTCAATGTACTTTGATACAGATTATTGCATATTAGGTGGGTGAATATAAAAGTTACTAACGGGTTCATCAGACAAACAATGAAGCAGCATTGTGCTGGAGTTTCCAAAGAGAGTTTAGGTGCCAGCATCAGAGACAGAGAGCACAACAGAGTCTCCACAGCTAGGAATCCGAGTCCACATAGGAGAAGGAAGAGTCTCTTTTTATCCTCTTTTTGAGGATAGAGGCTTCACAGTACATCCATGTTCTCATGATAATGGGTGGGTTTTGGAACAGGTTGTGAGGCCAACAACATCCCCTTTAATGTATATCATGCTGAGAGAACCCAGGGTATCCGTTAGCTGTGAATAAGCATCAATAGGATGCGTATACATATTGTAGCCTAAGCTGTGTTTAGGTTCAAACAGTACATTATTAGAGGTTATTTCATTTTTTATTGGTTATTTTATTTAAGAGTGGAAGGAGGGGAAGCTGCATTTGGGATATGTTGTATGAAACAATGATCTATTTTCTTTTTCTTTGTTACTTTTTAATATGTTTTTATTGGTTATTTTATTCATTTACATTTCAAACATTATTCCCCTTCCCAGTTTCCCCTCTGCAAACTCCCTATCATATCCCCTATTCCCCTGCTTCTATGAGGGTGCTCCCCTAATAACCTATCCACTTCCACCTCACTGCCCTATACTGGGGTATGGAGCCTCCACAGGACCAAGGGCCTCCCCTCCCATTAGTGCCAGATAAGGCAATCCTCTGCTACATATGCAGCTGGAACCATGTGCATTTCACAAAATTATTAGACAAAACAAGAATATAATTGTACATTATAGAATATGTATAACTCCAAGAAAAGTATAGCCTTTAGCCAACTCTAGTGTGTCACAATTATAGTTCAATTATTAGGGAGTTAAGACCAGCTTTTGCTAAGTAATATGATTCTCTCTAGAAGGCCAGTTATCTTCTGAAACCAGTTAAAAGTGGCAGAGTGCTGTTATAGGAGGAACCATTTAGTTAAATATCTCAACTCACACAGTGCCTGGAAAATTTAAAAAAACTAAGTGTCCAAAGATGGAATATGTCTTTTTTTCATAATTCCTTTGTGTCTTTAGTTTTTGTGCGCATGAAAGGAATTTTATCTTTATCAATGATATAAAACAGTATTCAATATGTCTTAAAGCAAAATTGAGCTTGATTTCAAAGCAAGTCCCGGTTTACCAGCTGAGTTGCTGGAGACATCTCCATCTACAGTGTGTATAAAGGAGATGTCTTCAGCAACAACTGCAAGGCGGTCAGTATTAAGGGGCCAGCCCTTTGTGCTCTGATAGATTTACTAGCTTATCTTTCCTGTCTAATAATTCTACTAATGTTTGCTTCACTTCTGGAGGAATGTAAGATTAGGATCTAGCTGCTGCTCAGACAGAAAGGTATAAGAATGACACCTGCTTCTCTTAGATGGGCACTGATTTCTTCAGAGCTCTGCTATGCACTGTGTCTAGAGTGATGGTTCTTGAGTTCCCCTCTTCAGAGTCCCCATCATACTATTGTTTATTCGTGGCATTAAAAGAAAATCTTGTCATCTCAGGAAACAGTTTTGATCTCTGAATCCTCCTATCACATCTGACACCTTTCCATCTCTGATACAGTTTCTGTTAAGTCCTAATTCTACCCACTGCCCTATTTCCACAATCTTAGTCTAGTAATACGGGTGCATTTGTTTATTTATTTATCTCCATCTTCTTGACGTTGAACACCCTAAGCCTAGAAAATGCCAGACCACAATCCAGGCCTAGTGGAACTAGGATCATCAGTCATAGTTAAACTAGAAATTCTTATATTTGCCTTTCTGTATTCTCTTCCTTTCTAGTGTCCTTCTATGTGACAGAAGTGTTCCATAGCTGGGATATTCATGGGCTATTGTCTGTGAAGGGCCTTGTTGACTTTCTAGATATCATATCAATTTCTACTTATTATTACAGCCTCCTCTTGTTTTGTTTCTATTATGTTTTGCTTTCCTCCTTTGTACCTATATTCTTTCTTTTGGTGTTTTGACTTATTTGAGGTGGTATATAGCTATGTGGCCCAAGAAGAAAGAAGACCAAAGTATTGACACTTAGAAGAGGGCACAAAATATGCATGGGAGGAGACACAGAGACAAAGTATGGGACAGAGACTGAAGAAAAGGCCATCCAGAGACTGCCCTACCTGAGGATCCATCCCACATAATGTTACCAAATCCAGACACTATTGTGGATGCCATCAAGTGCTTGCTGACAGGAACTTGATATGGCTGTCTCTTGAGAGTCTCCACCAGTCCCTTACAAATACAGAGGTGGATGCTCTCAACCAACCATTGGACTAAACAAGAGGTCCCCAGTGGAAGAGAAAGGACCAAAGGAGCTGAAAGAGCTTAAAGTCCCATAGGAGGAACAATATGAACCAACCAGTACTCCCAGAGCTCCCAGGGACTAAACCTTCAAACAAAGAGTACAAATGGAGGGACCCATGGCTCCAGCCTCACACATATGTAGCAGAGGGTCGCCTTGTCGGTCATCAAAGTGAGGAGAGGCCCTTGGTTCGTTTTTCCTTTACACTCAGTTGAAGAACCTGGACCATGAAATGATGTCATACTGAAGCGGGGTGTGTTTTTCCACTGCAGGCAAACCTCCTGGGAAAGATCTAGATAGTGCGTAGAGGTATCCTCACATCAGTTACTTTATAGGATTTGATTTGGAGAATCTCAGGCTTGTTTCAAAGGGCTTCTTTATGCAGTTATATATTTAAAACAGTCTGAGAGACTTCATATTTATTTTATGTCTAGAGTTGTTTAAAAACTAAAGTTCATTTTTCAAATGACTTTTGAAGTCATGTCAGTTGTACTATTTTAGGCATACTAATTTTGCTAATAAATTATTTGTTATACTATTTTAAAGCATTTACCCTTTAGAAAATTTTAATAAATAACTTTTTCCTGAGGACAATATTGTTTCAAAAATATTTTCCTGTATGTATGCTGGAGGCATATCTGTGTGTGAATGCAAAGGCCTATGTACATGTATGATCATATCACAATTATTCACATATTTAAATTACTGTCACCTTGGATTTTCTGATCAGTGGTACCATCTCTTTGTAATTTTTAGCAAAAAATATATCAACAATTAAAATAATAAGCTGACTGAATTTATGACATGACTTCTTTTTAATGATGTATTTTTCTCATACCAAAATAATTAGTTGAGAGGTTTAAAAATTCCTGTGAATAATAATCCTACTCAAAAAATAAAAATTGTCAACAGGATCTCTAAATCAGTGGTTCATAGAAAAGGACTTGAGGCACAGCCTCAGATTTCTATATCTTAGCATGGAGTAGCACAAATGAGCAGCTTGCCATCGGACCCTCTTAAATCATGACAGTCCTGTGCTGGAAATTCTCTGGATTATGCAGGCTCTTGTTTTAAGGCTGCTCCGTTTGTTACACTGGGGACACAGGACAAGCGACCTTCTCTGTGGAATAGTCTTTTCCAAGCTTGAAACTACTTAGAAATGGTGCTGTGACATGGAGAAGACCAGCTGGTGTTTTCCTCATTTATTCAGAGTCACAGGAAATGCAAACTACTCAGCACCTTATCAAAAGATGCACAGATGTCCGTAAGACTATCATCTCAGGTGATGGACAAACCTCCTTATGTCTCAAGTGCCCTGTGTATTCTTATTTTACTAACTCCAAAAGATGCACAGATGTCCATAAGACTATCATCACAGGTGATGGACAAACCTCCTTATGTCTCAAGTAGCCTGTGTATTCTTATTTTACTAACTCCATGATCTTATGTAGTATCCTTTTGTTCACACGAAATGAAATGTTTTATTAAGTAGAATATATGGGCTTACAGAACTGCAATTAAATCTCGCCTTTCCCAAGTGTTCCACGGGGGAAACAATCACATATATCAGGGTATAAGTCACTATGATGGGCTTCAAGGATGCAACTTCAGGCACAAGTAGACCTCAAGTTTTCTGCTATGGTCTCATCACTTTGCAAGAATTCTTTTGCAAGTTGACTTAGACTTCTTCTTAGGGTATACTCTCAGCTAAGTATTTCTGCCAGCCTGCAGCATACAACAATGGTCAAATATGTGATGTCATTCTTTATCAGAGTGGGACAGCAAATCTTTTCCAAGAACCAAGAGTATAAGCATCTAATAATTCTTGCTAGGAAAATATTTGTTTCCCTGAATGCTTTTGATCATTATTTTCTTAAGTGTCTCTAGTGAATGTTAATTCTGTCCGTTCCAGACAGCAGCTATAAAAAATAATGAAGCTCAATTATATCCATCCTGTTTTAAGAGATAAATACCTGGGGACCTTTAAAGCCTGCAGCATTGCAAGGGTCTGGAACAAGATGCTTCTAGGACATGAAAGAAATGTGTTGTTGTCCTTTCTCTGTGTATATGTATTTCATGTAGCACATTGAAAACTTAAGACAGTTTTCTTGACAGGAGATGGCTAGAAATTCCGGTGAACTGACAAAACAATATATTTGATAAACTCTGAGAAGCACTGTAATTTCTCATATATGTCATGACTCCAAGTATGTCAGCAACTCAATTACTTTTACTGCATAATAATCTCTTGAATATTGACAGATTTCTAGACAAGCATACCATTGGGAATAAAAATAAATAATTTTTTATGGACTCATATAACCATAAATATTAAATTGAAACCAAAATGGGGAAAATACTGAACTTTTCATTTTATAATAAGTGAGAATTACAATAACACCTACAATCATGAAAATGCTGAAACTTCTGAGAGTGGCTATAATTATTAGAAAGCCATAATTAATCAGCAGCATAATACTATACCAGTGCAGGAAAAAAAACCTGAAGACCAAAAAGCATACATATATGTTATGAAGATAAATGTCTGTGAAATGAGACAAATGTATGGAGGAAATTAGTGGCAGTCAAAAATTATAAAATTAAATTTAAAGCACCAAAATGTATAAAAAGTATACAATGAACATGTATTACCCCTTTAGTCCATAATATTTTTAGCTCTGATTTCATACATCATAGGAAAAGTATAAGAAATATGTCGTTAAAATAGAATTTTTAAGAGCACAAGTAATCACAGCTATTGACAGGATGGTGGCAGTGTAAGAGGCTTTGCATTTGACAATTCAGAGTCCTAGAAAGAGTACCTGGAACTAAACTTAAAAAGCACTAAGTATCAATTAGAGCTTTTATGGTGAATGACAAAATTGGTAAGATGGATGTAGGGTGGTGAAGAAGATCTGGGAGTCCCTTCCTGAAGTTTGGTTGGAGGCTAGAAGAGGAATCAGATTATGTGCATAAGGCACATGCAACATTAAAAGTGCTTCTATTTACCTGAAGGGTAAAGATTTTTCAGCATCAAGATAAAAAGTAAGACATAAAAATCAGTTACAGCAAGCTGTTACTAGTTCTCTACAAGATGCAGTATAGGAGTAACACCAGGGTTGCCCCCAATACCAGGAAGACAATGAACAGAAAGCCTAAGATTTTTACATAGCACAGAGAATTTAAGGTTGTGTGAGTTCTCCTTTGCTCTGTAACTGATGTCATGAAGTTATGTGTTCACTGAGTGTAGAATTTCTTCCTATTTCTTTGAGGAATAAATGATTATTTAAATATTTGCAAATGCATAAAATTAAGTAAATGAAAGATTTCTAAGAGTCTTGATCCTCACCAATTTTAGTTTCATTTTGCATATATATTGATATTCATTCAGGATCTCATTGAATAAGACATTAAAATGAAATTACAGTGATTAAAAAACAGAATATTCTTATTATCACTGTTCCAGTAAAATGGTCGAGGCTTTTATTTAAATGAATAATATGAGTGAGTTGGTTATACTTATGTACCTTGCATTTCAGTAGAATAAGCAATTCTACTTATAACTCTATCAGGAAGTCGAGTGCTGAAGAGAGAGTTGATACTGGAGAAACCTGAGTATCATCAATGACAGGCGAAAACTTCCTCAGACAAGAAAAGAAGAAAAGAACGTCCTTATTTAGATGTATTACACTGGCTGGGCACAGGAGCATGGATAGAACTGCACTGAAGAAGGATAAATTGTACAGAATAATGTAAGATGACAGAGAAGTACTGGAGAACTTCCCAGATTAGTCCAACTCTTATTGGAAATTGGTACTCATAAGAGCTAAAGGTTCTGCACTTCCAGAACTATGGGTTGCATCTTTCTTGATGATTCCACTTTGAATAAATAATTTCTGTGTCCTTGAGAATGACCTTTTTGCCTTTTAAAATTAGCAAGAGGAGGAGAGAAAATTTATGATGCGGTGAGTGATTGGATTTATAATTCTCCAAGAAAGAGAGGTCATGGATGTATAGTCAGAGATAAATCTCTCTAAAATATTATCATGTTGAGAGCCATTTACAGCCATCCAGATTAACACTTATCTCATTATTTATGTATTTTTATCATTTTCAAGATCTGTGCTCATAGATCTAACTCACAGACGTCACAGTCCGAAGAAAATATTTTTCACTCCCAGAGACCAAACTTAGAACTTTAACCTTCACTCTTAATGGATTGCCAGGACAAGCCTGATGCAGAAATTATGATTTATATAAGAAGAGATGGAGAATTTTTCTGTCAAATTAATGAATGGCTTTTTAAGAGTTAAATGTGCTTTAAAATATCATGGTATGTCTCTACAAGATGCAGAATACTGAAACACTGTACAAAAGGGACAGTACACAGTAGATACATCATTAGAGAGGTGTAGTGTCAGGCTTTGAAAGCATGATCAGAATTCATCATTAAAATCATTACATGGTTTAATAACTTACACTTTTTGCAACCATTTGAGAAATGAACAAGCTATTGCACAATGCTGCTCTGGTTCCCGACTAGAAACAGATTCTAATGTTTTCAGGTTAATTTAGCTAGCTCTTAGGCCTAGTTTATAAGACAAACAGAAACTCAAAAGAAAAATGAGATTGCAACTGTCAGTTCTATTGTCACTTAAGTTCTTTTATGATTGAGACAGCCTGATCACAAAGCTAACAATATTAACAACGCAGAATGAAACCGACTCAAGCGCAAAAGCAAGCAATGTCTTTCCATAGTGACAGATGAGGCATCTGTGTTATTTCCATTCCAGCTCTGATCATCCTCCCTTTTGACTTCATTACATAGGAGGTATACTGGCTAGTTTTGTGTCAACTTGACACAGCTGTAGTTATCACAGAGAAAGGAGCTTCAGTTGAGGAAATGCCTCCATGATATCCAACTGTAAGACATTTTCTCAATTAGTGATCAAGGGGGAAAGGCCCCTTGTGGGTGGGACCATCTCTGGCCTGGTAATCTTTGTTCTATAAGAGAGCAGGCTGAGCAAGCCAGGGGAAGCAAGCCAGTAAGAATATCCCTCCATGGCTTCTGCATAAGCTCCTGGCTTCTGACCTGCTTGAGTTCTAGTCCTGACGTCTTTTGGTGATGAACAGCAGTATGGAAGTGTAAGCTGAATAAACCCTTTCCTCCCCATCTTGCTTCTTGGTCATGATGTTTGTGCAGGAACAGAAACCCTGACTAAGACAGGAGGTCTCCAGATCCATATAACCAGTGTACTTTTCCTTCTCCTCATCCCAGCAGTACTTGTTTACTTGTGTGCTGATACTCTTCATTCTTAGTAGTGGAGCTGTGGAATTCTGTCCTCTAAACCGTATGGCTGTTTGTGGAACATTTCTTGAAGCTACATATTCAGTTACCAGATGTTGCTGGAAGACAGTCTTCAGTGGCTAAACAGTCCAGAAGTTGCCTGGAGATCCTGTAAATATCCCCAAATAATATGGCTCTCCAAGGTAGACATGAATCAAATAATTTTTCTAGCCTCTCACTAAGGCCCTATCCAAGGTGAGTAGTTGTGTTAACCAGGAAAAGGTAACAGAGCAAAAGGGATATCGTTTTTGTTTATTTTTATTTATATCAAATTTTCCTTTGGAACAGATAAATATAAAACATAAATATAATACTTATTTGTGAGTTTGACTATATCAAGATGCTTGAATATGTTATGTAATGTTCAAATCAGAGCTCTGTTAAATAACATAGCATTGTAAATGGGAGAATTTGTTAGGCTAAGATGTAAATGGAACTTTATTTACAACATGACTGACATTACTTTTTGTATATACAAGTGAATATCTTTATTTGCATGTGTGCTAAATGCATGGACATGGTGCTTGCAGAAGCCAGAAGAAGAGTTTAGAACCTCTCGAACTAGAATTCTGGAACTGGAATTCTAGTTGGTTATAAGTCACTTGAGATGGAGACTGAACCAAACACAGCTTGTCTACAAACAAGTGCTCTTAACCACTAAGTCATTTATCAATTCACATGATTGATATTTTTTAATAGCAAAAAAAAAAAAAAGCCTTTGACCACTACTCCTTATAAAATACATTTTCTTATATATGGTAAATGCAGCACACGCTGAAGAGATGGCTCAGTCGTTAGGAACATGGGTTACTCCTGCAGAAGACCTCAATTCATTTCCCAGGACCCGATGAAGGTGGCTCACAACTGTCTGCTATCTTCAGCTTCAGGTTATTAGAAGATCTCTTCTAGTCTCCTTGGGTTCTCATATATATGTGCATACCCCTGACACACATACATATACACACAAACATACATATAAAAAACCAAAAATCTCACATATGGTAAAACAAATCACTAAAACTTAAATTTATAGGTGTAATTAATCATGATTGAAATAAAGGTATATACATCATTATGTATGTATCAAATTCATTTTAACATTTAACATTCATTTTAACATTTTCAGGTTTTGGTGGGGTACTAGAATTTTTATTTTTTAATAGCTTGTGTCAGTGTGTTCAAGTAGAAGGGAGAATTTTCCAATCAATCTAATTTTACCGATGAAAAATCTGTAATATAATATAGGTAAATGATATTTTAACAACTGTCCCAAGTTGCCACAGGAGCACACGGAAATCCATTTACTAATGGAGCAAAATGGTGGTTATTCTGCCAACCATGAAATATGATTACTAGGAACGTAAGGGAGATAAATACAAAAAAATCAGTCCCTTGGAGGAAAAGCTGAGCAAATTTTAAATTCATGAGCTTCCATAGATATTATGTTGCTGGGGAAATATTTATGTGAATATTATGGTGTCCAGGCTTCATGATAAGTGTTTGCTGAAAAGCTGAGTTGCACCTCCAGCCAGTTTTTGGCATGTGACTGTATTAATCTTAAATACAGGGGTGTATTAATCCTTCTTACCCTCTCCTCAGCAAAAATAATAAATGTGTCAACCACAAAACTAGCTTCTAAACAGGTTGGCATGAATTTGGAAGTGTCTTGACACAGATGAGGAAGAGCAAGAGAAAGATGAGTCCCTGTGGAACAGAAAGATTTATGGTGGCAGAAGGAGAATATAAGGCACTAGAGAAATGAACTGCTTGTTGCCTGTTTGTGTAAATAAAACATTGTTCTACAGAATTCACTTTGTCGAGCTGATGAGTTAGAAACTAGAACCTCATGTCAAGCCCAACTATATAAAGAATGCTTTCTCTTCACAATTAATTCAATCTACTCTTTTTTTTTTATATCAGTTATAAACTTTGTGGGTAGTTAAATGAAATATATAAATCTCATGTCTCTCCTCTCCTGTTTTTCTCTTTCTCTCCCCCCCTTTCCCCCTCCCCATCCCTCCCTCACTCTCTTTCCCTGACTTCTCAAAATAAGAGGAAAATATTGTAAATATTTGACAGAAGCCACTAGCTATTTAAGGTAATGTTCCTATGCTCTATGGAATCAATAAGCTTCACAGCAACTCTGCTATTGTCAGGCTTATAGGGCATGGTCTCCCGGTGCTGCTTTGTGTAGGTCATATAGGACAAGTGAAAGACTTTGCTTTTGCTTCCTATTTCACAACACTTTTGAAACCACAACTTTCTAGATTTTGATCATAGGTTTGAGATTTAGCTCTCCCCTTTCTAGCTTCTACATACTAAAAATTCATATACAGAAGCTGAGTTTGCAGGAGTATTTTTTGGATATATTCTTTCTCAAAATATATCTTAAATATTTACTGAGGGACTTTTATACATCAAATGCTGGTATAAGAATGTACAATTCCCTTTCCGGTTGGTGCCAGCACCGAGTCACCTTGGGCACAGAGTCGGCAGACACCCCCCGCCCCCCGTAAGGTCCCTAGAGGACTCTCCAAGCGATCTTAGGACCACCTGAGAGTGAAACACAACTTCTGTTCCATTCCAATTGCATGGTACCTCAGACAGCATTAGGGAAGAAGAAAACCCAGCATGACAAGGGTCACAAGTCCCTTCCGGTCAACACCAGCACCAGTAACCAGGGCGAGGAGTCAAAGGACACTCCCAAGGTCCCTAGAGGACAGCTTCTAAGGCAGACCCTATTTCAGGCTCCAGACATCCAGGCACCTTTCCTGCCAGAGGACAAGTGTACTCCCCACCAAGGAGGGCTTTGCTGCAGCACCTGGGGAAGCCATCTTGGTTCCTGGATCCCTCTGAGACTAGTCTGCGAAGGTGAGACTGTGGAATACAGAAGCTAACAGCTTCTGGGACAGGCCCTGTTTCAGGCCTTCATCTTCTGCCAGGAGGAAGGTCAGAATGCCAGATATCTGTGCACCTTCCCTGCAAATGGAGAGCTTGCCTCCAGAGAGTGCACAGACCACTGAAACTCAGGAGAGAGCTAGTCTCCCAGGTCTTCTGATAGAGGCTAAAAGAAACATGGGAGGAATAAGCTCTAAACAGAGACAACTATAACAACTAACTCCAGAGATTAACAGAGGGTGAAAGGCAAACATAAGAATCTTAGTGACAGAAACCAAGACCACTCACCATCATCAGAACACAGCACTTCCACCTCAGCCATTCCTGAGCACCCCAACACACCCGAAAACCAAGACCCGGATTTAAAAGCATATCTCATGAGAAAAGTAGAGGACATCAAGAAGGACTAATAACTCACTTAAAGAAATACAGGTGAACACTGCTAAAGAGTTACAAGTCCTTAAAGGAAAACAGGAAAGCACATCCAAACAGGTGATAGAAATGAACAAAATCATACCAGACATTAAAAAGGGAACTAGACACAATAAAGAAAACCCAAAGTGAGGCAACACTGGAGATAGAAACCCTAGGAAAGAAATCTGGAACCATAGATGCCAGCATCAGCAACAGAATACAAGAGATGGAAAAGAGAATCTCAGGTGCAGAAGATTCCATAGAAAACATGGGCACAACAATTAAATAAAATGTGAAATGCAAAAAGATCCTAACTCAAAACATCCAGGAAATCCAGGACACAATGAGAAGACAAAACCTAAGGATAATAGGAGTGGATGAGAATGAAGGTTTTCAACTTAAATATCTTCAACAAAATTATCGAAGAAAACTTCCCAAACATAAAGAAAGAGATGCCCATGAACATACAAGAAGCCTACAGAACTCCAAATAGACTGGACCAGAAAAGAAATTCCTCCCGACACATAATAATCAGAACATCAAAAACACTAAATAAAGATAGAATATTAAAAGCAGTAAGGGAAAAAGGTCAAGTAACATATAAAGGCAGGCCTATCAGAATTACACCAGACTTTTTACCAGAGACTATGAAAGCCAGAAGATCCTGGACAGATGTTATAGAGACACTAAGAGAACACAAATGCCAGCCCAGGCTACTACACCCAGCCAAACTTTCAATTACCATAGGTGGAGAAACCAAAGTATTCCATGACAAAACCAAATTCACACATCATCTTTCTATGAATCCGGCCCTTCAATGGATAATAACAGAAAACAAACAAACAAACAAATAAAAACACAATACAAGGACAGAAATCAGGCCCTAGAAAAAGGAAGACAGTAATCCTTCAACAAACCTAAAAGAAGACAGCCACAAGAACAGAATGCCAACTCTAACAACAAAAATAATAGGAAGCAACAATTACTTTTCCTTAATATCTCTTAATATCAATGGGCTCAATTCCCCAGTAAAAAGACATAGACTAACAGACTGGCTACACAAACAGGACCAAACATCTTGCTGCTTACAAGAAACCCATCTCAGGGAAAAAGACAGACACTACCTCAGAATGAAAGGCTAGAAAACAATTTTCCAAGCAAATGGTCTGAAGAAACAAGCTGTAGTAGCCATTCTAATATCGAATAAAATTGACTTCCAACCCAAAGTTATCAAAAAAGACAAGGAGGGACACTTCATACTCATCAAACGTAAAATCCTCCAAGAGGAACTATCAATTCTGAAGATCTGTGCTCCAAATGCAAGGGCAGCCACATTCATTAGAAAAAACTTTAGTAAACCTCAAAGCACACATTGAACCTCACACAATAATAGTGAGAGACTTCAACACACCACTTTCATCAATGGACAGATCGTGGAAACAGAAACTAAACAGAGACACAGTGAAACTAACAGAAGTTATGAAAAAATGGATTTAACAGATATCTACAGAACATTTTATCCTAAAACAAAAGGATATACCTTCTTCTGAGCACCTCATGGTACCTTCTCCAAAATTGACCATATAATTGGTCACAAAACAGGCCTCAACAGATACAAAAATATTGAAATTGTCCCATGCATCCCATCATATCACCATGGACTAAGGATGATCTTCAATCGCAGCATAAATAATAGAAAGTCAACATTCATGTGGAAACTGAACAACACTCTTCTCAATGATACTTTAGTCAAGGAAGGATTAAAGAAAGAAATTAAAGACTTTTTAGAGTTTAATGAAAATGAAGCCACAACATACCCAAATTTATGGGGCAGAATGAAAGCATTTCTAAGAGGGAAACTCATAGCTCTGAGTGCCTCCAAAAAGAAACTAGAGAAAGCACACTCTAGCAACTTGACAACACACCTAAAAGCTCTAGAACAAAAGGAACTCCCAGAGGAGTAGACAGCAGGAAATAATCAAACTAAGGGGTGAAATCAACCAAGTGGTAACAATAACTATTCAAAGAATCAATCAAAGGAGGAGCTGGTTCTTTGAGAAAATCAACAAGATAGATAAACCCTTAGCCAGACACACTAGAGGGCATAGGGACAGCATCCTAATTATCAAAATCAAAAATGAAAAGGGAGACATAACAACAAATCCTGAATATATCCAAAACAGCATCAGATGCTTCTACAAAAGGCTATACTCAACAAAACTGAAAAACCTGGATGAAATGAAGAAATTTTTAGACAGATTCGAGGTACCAAAGTTAAATTAGGACCAGGTTAATTATCTAAACAATCCTATATCCCCTAAAGAAATAGAAGCAGCCATTAATATTCTCCCAACCAAAACAAGCCAAGGACTAGATGGATTTAGTGCAGACTTCTATCAAAACTTCAAAGAATATCTAATTCCAGTTCTGCAAAAACTATTCCACAAAATATAAGCAGAAGGTACTCTACCCAATTCATTCTATGAAGCCACAATTACTCCGATACTTAAACCACAGAAAGACCCAACAAAGATAGAGAATTTCAGACCAATTTCCCTTATGAATATCGATTCAAATATTCTCAATATAATTCTCGCTAACTGAATCCAACAACATATCAAAAGAATCATCCATCCTGACCAAGTAGGTTTCATTCCAGGGATGCAGGGTTGGTTTAATATACGGAAATCCATCAATGTAATCCAGTATATAAACAAACTCAAAGACAAAAACCACACGATCAACTCATTAGATGCAGAGAATGCATTTGACAAAATCCAATACCCATTCAATATAAAAGTCTTGGAAAGATCAGGAATTCAAGGCCCATACCTAAACATGATAAAAGCAATCTACAGCAAACTAGTAGCCAAATTCAAAGTAAATGGTGAGAACCTGGAAGCAATCCCACTATAATCAGGGACTAGATAAGGATTCCCATTTTATCCCTACCTATTCAACATTGTACTTGAAGTCCTAAACAGAGCAATTCAAGAACAAAAGAGATCCAGGGGATACAAATTGGAAAGGAAGAAATCATAATATCACTTTTTGCAGATGATATGATAGTATATACAAGTGACCCTAAAAATTCCACCAGAGAACTCCTAAACCTGATAAACAGCTTCAGTGATGTAGCTGGATATAAAATTAACTGAAACAAGTCATGGCCTTTCTGTACACAAATGATAAACAGGCTGAGAAAGAAAGTAGGGAAACAACACCCTTCTCAAAAGTCACAAATAATATAAAACACCTTGGTGTGACTCTAACTAAGGAAGTGAAAGATCTGTATGATAAGAACTTGAAGTCTCTGAAGAAAGAAATTAAAAAAGATCTCAGAAGATGGAAAGATCTCCCATGATCATGGATTGGCAGGATTAACATAGTAAAAATGGATATCTTGCCAAAAGCAATCTACAGATTCAAAGCAATCTCCATCAAAATTCCAACTCAATTCTTCAATGAATTAGAATGGGCAATCTCCCAATTCATCTGGAATAACAAAAAACCTAGGAAAGGAAAAACTTGTCTTAAGGATAAAAGAACCTCTGGTGGAATAACAATGCCTGACCTAAAGCTGTACTGCAGAGCAATTGTGATAAAAAACTGCATGGTACTGGTATAGTAACAGACAAGTAGACCAATGGAATAGAACTGAAGACCTAAAAATGAATTCACACATGTATGGTCAGTTGATCGTCAACAAGGGGCTAAAACAATCCAGTGGAAAAAAAGACAGCATTTTCAACAAATGGTGCTGGCACAACTGGCAGTTATCAGGTAGAAGAATGCAAATTGATCCATTCCTATCTCCTTGTACTAAGGTCAAATCTAAGTGGATCAAAGAACTCCACATAAAACCAGAGACAGGGAAACTTATAGAGGAGAAAGTGGGGAAAAGGCTCAAAGATATGGGCACAGGGGAAAAATTCCTGAATAGAACAACAATGGCTTGTGCTGTAAGATCGAGAAATGACAAATGGGACCTCATAAAATTGCAAAGCTTCTGCAAGGCAAAAGACACCGTCAATAAGACAAAAAGGCCACAAAGAGATTGGGAAAGGATCTTTACCTATCCTAAATCAGATAGGGGACTAATATCAAATATTTATAACGAATTCAAGAAGGTGAACTCCAGAAAATCAAATAACCCCATTGAAAAATGGGGCTCAGAGCTAAACAAAGAATTCTCACCTGAGGAATACCGAATGGCTGAGAAGCACCTGAAAAAATGTTCAGCATCCTTAATCATCAGGGAAATGCAAATCAAAACAGCCCTGAGTTTCCACCTTACATCAGTCAGAATGGCTAAGGTCAAAAATTCAGGTGACAGCAGATGCTGGCAAGGATGTGGAGAAAGAGGAACACTCCTCCATTGTTGGTGGGATTGCAAGCTTGTACAACCACTCTGGAAATCACTCTGGCAGTTCCTCAGAAATTTGGACATACTACTATCAGAGGATCCTGCAATACCTCTCCTGGGCACATATCCAGAAGATGTTCCAACAGGCAAGAAGGACACATGCTCTACTATGTTCATCCCAGCTATATTTATAATAGCCAGAAGCTGGAAAGAACCTAGATGCCTCTCAACAGAAGAATGGATACAGAAAATGTGGTACATTTACACAATGGAGTACTACTCTGCTATTAAAAAGAATGAATTTATGAAATTCCTAGGCAAATGGATGGACATGGAGGGCATCATCCTCAGTGAGGTAACCCAATCACAAAGGAATTCACATGATATGTACTCACTGATAAGTGTATATTAGCTCAGAAACTTAGAATACCCAAGATATAAGATGCAATTTGCGAAACACATGAAACTCAAGTAGAAAGAAGACCAAATTGTGGACACTTTGCCCCTTCTTAGAATTGGGAACAAAACACCCATTGAAGGAGTTACAGAGACAAAGTTTGGAGCTGAGATGAAAGGATGGACTATCTAGAGACTGCCATATCCAGGGATCCATTCCATAATCAGCCTCCAAACGATGACACCATTTCATATACTAGAAAGATTTTGCTGAAAGTATCCTGATATAGCTGTCTCTTGTGAGACTATGCTGGGGCTTAGCAAACACAGAAGTGGATGTTCACAGTCAGCAATCTGCAACCCTATAGGTGGAACAACAATATGAACTAACCAGTACCCCCCTGAGCTCGTGTCTCTAGCTGCATATGTATCAGAAGATGGCCTAGTCGGCCATCAGTGGAAAGAGAGACCCATTGGTTGTGCAAACTTTATATGCCTCAGTACAGGCGAATGCCAGGGCCAAGAGTGGGAATGGATTGGTAGGGGAGTGAGGGGGTATGGTATGGGGGACTTTTGTGATAGTACTGGAAAAATAAATGAAGAAAATACCTAATAAAAAAAAAAAGAATTTACAATTCCAGAATGCAGAAAGGATCACTACACTTATTGAATAGTTAATATAGTAGAAGATAACATACTCTAAATAACATTCTGTCATATCAAGCAATAAAAGTTTTATTAGCAATAATGTGTTATTTACTGAGACACTTGTGAGAAATTACTTTCCGTAGAAACTTTCATCATAGATATTACACTTTGTGAAAGTATTTTTACAAGAATCCAAACCATGGCTTCCAAAAACCTTCAAACAATATAAACCAATAATTTTGTTAAATTTCTTGAATAATAAGGGAATTAAAAAATATAATAAAGATGATGTAAACATAACCTTCTGAGAATCTGACCTTTTCCATTCATTGGGAATCAAGGATTGCTAAAACAAGTTTTTCAATATAAGTTGCAATGGTTTAGAACTTCATAGGTCACTGACAGCCCTTCTAGGCATGCCCTATGCTCTGAACAGAGCTACACATGTTAGTATGCCAAAACTAAGTTTGACCTCTTATCAAATCAGAAAGCAAACTGAGCAAATAAACAAACAAATAATTAAATCAAATAGGAAAGTTATAGAAAATGAAAGAAGCTACATAAGGGCTTGACAAATAATGTTATTCAATTATCCATAATAAGACATGTAGAACCAACTTTCATTTCTGCATTAGTAACTGTTTTATTATTTTATCTCTAAAATAAAATCAGTTGTTTTCTTATGCTGACAGTAATTATTTTATGTGATTATTTTGAATTAGTAAGAGCAGAAATTGTAATAATTGTCTTTTAAGATAATATATAATTTTAGAATTTTTACTGCCATTAAGAAATATCTACATTCTATAATATGGTACTGTGTGATGAGGGGCATTTCATAACCCTGAAATCTTGGATGTATTCATTTATTAGAAATAAAATTACTTCTTAGAGACTACAAATATGAACTAATAACTATCATAGAAAAATTAAAATATACATCTTTGTAGTGATAATTCATTCACCTTTATTTGAGTTGACAATTTTGGTACCATAATTTTACAAACATGTATTGACAAACAGCTGAGTATCAGATGTTGGAAATTATAAAGAACATAAGGAAAACATATTCCATGTGTTATACTATGAAAAATATTTAGTAAAACTTTCCTCATGGGGATGTGTGGAATTCTCAGGGGTTAATGATTGTTGGTTGCTGTCAAGCCTGGCTACCTGATTTCAATATCTAGCACTCATTTGGTGGGAGAAGAGAATCAATTCCAGCCGGTTTTCCTTTGACCTCAATATATTCATATGGAATATGCATCCACATCCACACACACACACACACACACACACACACACACACACACACACATGCATGCATGCACACACAAATCAGTTTACAAGGTAATGTTAATAAAATAAAAGTTGTCTGTTTTCTTGGAAAACACACATGCATATTTTTAAGATTTTATTTTAATAAAAATAGTTTAGAAAGCTGAATTCAATATTAGATATTGTTTGCTCTTTTGGACATTTGTGTGGTGCCACCAAATCCTATATCAAAACCCTAGACTGTCATGTGAGCTTATAAATAATGTACTAGGTAAGCTCTTAGTTCAGTATTGGTGGTAGAAAACATTACCATTCATAATGATCATGGAAAACCAAAGCCTTGTCAGGACACAGAGAGATGATTTCCTTCTGCAAATAAAGGGTGTGTCTCAAAAGGGTCCGCCCAGCCCATGAGCACTTTGACTGAGCATCAGCAGCTGGCATCTTGGTTCCGGGACCCCGCCGAGTGTATTCTGCACAGCTCCAGAGATTACCAGATGGCGAAAGGCAAACAAAAGAATCCTACTAACATAAATCAAGACCACTCACCATCATCAGAACATAGCACTCCCACCCCACCTAGTCCGGGGCACCCTAACACAACTGAAAAGCTTGACCCGGATTTAAAAGCATATCTCATGATGATGATAGAGGACATCAAGAAGGACTTTAATAACCCACTTAAAGCAATACAGGAGAACACTGCTAAAGAGTTAGAAGACCTTAAAAAAAAATAGGAAAACACAACCAAACAGGTAGAAGTCCTTAAAGAAAAACAGGAAAACACATCCAAACAGGTGATGGAAATGAACAAAACCATACTAGACCTAAAAAGGGAAGTAGATACAATAAAGAAAAACCAAAGTGAGACAACGCTGGAGATAGAAACCCTAGGAAAGAAATCTGGAACCATAGATTCTAGTTATCAGCAACAGAATACAAGAGATGGAAGAGAGAATCTCAGGTGAAGAAGATTCCATAGAGAACATCGGCACAACAATCAAAGAAAATACAAAACACAAAAGGATCCTAACTCAAAACATCCAGGAAATACAGGACACAATGAAAAGAACAAACCTACCAATAATAGGAGTTGATGAGAATGAATATTTTCAACTTAAAGGACCAGCAAACATCTTCAACAAAATTATAGAAGAAAACTTCCCAAACCTAAAGAAAAAGATGCCCATGAACATACAAGAAGCCTACAGAACTCCAAATAGACTGGACCAGAAAAGAAATTCTTTGGACACCTAATAATCAGAACAAAAAATGCACTAAATAAAGATAGAATATTAAAAGAAGTAAGGGAGAAAGGTTAATTAACATATAAAGGCAGGCCTGTCAGAATTACACCAGACTTTTCACCAGAGACTATGATAGCCAGAAGACCCTGGCCAGATGTTATACAGACACTAAGAGAACACAAATGCCAGCTCAGGCTACTATACCCGGCCAAACTTTCAATTACTATAGATGGAGAAAACAAAGTATTCCACGACAAAACCAAATTCACACATTATCTTTCCATGAATCCAGCCCTTCAAAGGATAATAACAGAAAAAAACCAATACAAGGACAGAAATCTCACCCTAGAAAAAGCAAGAAAGTAATCCCTCGACAAAACAAAAAGAAGACAGCCACAAGAACAGAATGCAAACTCTAACAACAAAAATAAAAGGAAGCAACAATTACTTTTCCTTAATATCTCTTAATATCAATGGACTCAACTCCCTAATAAAAAGACATAGAGTAACAAACTGGCTACACAAACAGGACCCAACATTCTGCTGCTTCCAGGAAACCCATCTAGGGAAAAAGACAGAAAGGACCTCAGAGTGAAAGGCTGGAAAACAATTTTCCAAGGAAATGGTCTGAAGAAACAAGCTGTAGTAGCCATTCTAATATCAAATAAAATCGACTTCCAACCCAAAGTTATCAAAAAAGACAAGGAGGGACACTTCATACTCATCAAACGTAAAATCCTCCAAGAGGAACCATCAATTCTGAAGATCTATGCTCCAAATGCAAAGGTAGCCACATTCATTAAAGACACTTTAGTAAAGCTCAAAGCACACATTTCACCTCACACAATAATAGTGGGAGACTTCAACACACCACTTTCATCAATGGACATATCGTGGATACAGAAACTAAACAGGGACACCGTAAAACTAACAGAAGTTATGAGACAAATGGACTTAACAGATATCTACAGAACATTTTATCCTAAAACAAAAGGATATACCTTCTTCTCAGCACCTCACGGGACCTTCTCCAAAATTGACCATATAATTGGTCACAAAACAGGCCTCAACAGATACAAAAATATTGAAATTGTCCCATGCATCCCATCATATCACCATGGACTAAGGATGATCTTCAATAGCAGCATAAATAATAGAAAGCCAACATTCACATGGAAAATGAACAACACTCTTCTCAATGATACTTTAGTCAAGGAAGGATTAAAAAAAGAAATTAAAGACTTTTTAGAGTTTAATGAAAATGAAGCCACAACATACCCAAATTTATGGGGCAGAATGAAAGCATTTCTAAGAGGGAAACTCATAGCTCTGAGTGCCTCCAAAAAGAAACTAGAGAAAGCACACTCTAGCAACTTGACAACACACCTAAAAGCTCTAGAACAAAAGGAACTCCCCAGAGGAGTAGACAGCAGGAAATAATCAAACTCAGGGGTGAAATCAACCATGTGGAAACAAGAAGAACTATTCAAAGAATTAACCAAAGTGTATTTGGTTCTTTGAGAAAATCAACAAGATAGATATAACTTTAGCTAGACTCACTAGAGGGCACAGGGACATCTTAATTAACAAAATCAGAAATGAAAAGGGAGACATAACAACAGATCCTAACGAAATCCAAAACACCATCAGATCCTTCTACAAAAGGCTATACTCAATAAAACTGGAAAACCTGTACGAAATGGACAAATTTCTAGACAGATACCAGGTACCAAAGTTAAATCAGGATCAAGTTAAAGATCTAAACAGTCCTATATCCCCTAAAGAAATGGAAGCAGTCATTAATAGTCTCCCAGCCAAAAAAAGCCCAGGACCAGATGGGTTTAGTGAAAGTTCTACCAGACTTTCAAAGAAGATCAAATTCCAGTTCTGCACAAACTATTCCACAAAATAGAAGTAGAAGGAACTCTACCCAACTCATTCTATGAAGCCACAATTACTCTGATACCTAAGCCACAGAAAGATCCAACAAAGATAGAGTACTTCAGATCAATTTCCCTTAAGAATATAGATACAAAAATCCTCAATAAAGTTCTTGCTAACCAAATCCAAGAACACATTAAAGGAATCATCCATCCTGACCAAGTAGTTTTTATTCCAGGGATGCAGGGATGGATTAATATATGGAAATCCATCAACGTAATCCATTATATAAACAAACTCAAAGACAAAAACCTCATGATCATCTTCTTAGATGTGGAAAAAGCATTTGACAAGATCCAACACCCATTCATGATAAAAGTCTTGGAAAGATCAAGAATCCAAGGCCCATACCTAACCATGATAACAGCAAACCAGTAGCCAACATCAAAGTAAATGGTGAGAAGCTTGAAGCAATCCCACTAAAATCAGGGACTAGACAAGGCTGTCCACTCTCTCCATACCTATTCAACATTGTACTTGAAGTCCTAGCCAGAGCAATTCGACAACAAAAGGAGATCAAGGGGATACAAATTGTAAAAGATGAAGACAAAATAGCACTTTTCACAGATGATATGATAGTATATATAAGTACCCAGAGAATTCCACCAGAGAACGCCTAAACCTGATAAACAGCTTCAGTGAAGTAGCTGGATATAAAATTAACTCAAACAAGTCAATGGCCTTTCTCTACACAAAGAATGATCAGGGTGAGAAAGAAATTAGGGAAACAAAACCCTTCTCAATAGTCACAAATAATATAAAATATCTTGGCGTGACTCTAACTAAGGAAGTGAAAGATCTAGATGATAAGAACTTCATGTATTTGAAGAAAGAAGTTAAAGAAGATCTCAGAAGTTGGAAAGATCTCCCACGTTCATGGATTGGCAGGATCAACATTGTAAAAATGGCTATCTTGCCAAAAGCAATCTACAGATTCAATGCAATCCCCATCAAAATTCCAACTCAATTCTTCAACGAATTAGAAAGGCCAATCTGCAAATTCATCTGGAGTAACAAAAAACCTAGGATAGCAAATACTCTTCTCAAGGATAAAATAACCTCTGGTGCAATCAACATGCCTGACCTAAAACTGTACTACAGAGCAATAGTGATAAAAACTGCATGGTACTGGTACAGTGACAGACAAGTAGACCAATGGAATAGAATTGAAGACCCAGAAATGAACCCACACACCTATGGTCACTTGATCTTTGACAAGGGAGCTAAAACCATCCAGTGGAAGGAAGACAGCATTTTCAACAAATGGAGCTGTCACAACTGGTTGTTATCATGTAGAAGAATGTGAATTGATCCATTCTTATCTCCTTGTACTAAGGTCAAATCTAAGTGGACCAAGGAACTTCACATAAAACCAGAGACACTGAAACTTATAGAGGAAAAAGTGGGGAAAAGCCTTGAAGATATGGGCACAGGGGAAAGATTCCTGAATAGAACAGTAATGGCTTGTGCTGTAAGATGGAGAATTGACAAATGGGACCTCATGAAACTGCAAAGCTCCTGCAAGGCAAAAGACACCATCAATAAGACAAAAAGACCACTATCAGATTGGGAAAGGATCTTTTCCTATTCTAAATCAGATAGGGGACTAATATCCAATAAGAACTCAAGAAGGTGGACTCCAGAAAATCAAATAATCCCATTAAAAAATGGGGCTCAGAACTGAACAAAAATTCTCACCTGAAAAATAACGAATGGTAGAGAAGCACCTGAAAAAATGTTCAACATCCTTAATCATCAGGGAAATGCAAATCAAAACAACCCTGAGATTCTACCTCACACCAGTCAGAATGGCTAAGATCAAAAATTCAGATGACAGCAGATGCTGGCAAGGATGTGGAGAAAGAGGAACTCTCCTGCATTGTTGGTGGGATTGCTAGCTTGTACAAGCACTCTGGAAATCTGTCTGGCAGTTCCTTAGAAAATTGGACATAGTACTACCCGAGGATCCAGCAATACCTCTCCTGGGCATATATCCAGAAGATGTTCCAACCAGTAAGAAGGACACATGCTCCACTATGTTCATAGCAGCCTTATTTATAATAGCCAGAAGCTGGAAAGAACCCAGATGCCCCTCAACAGAAGAATGGATACAGAAAATGTGTTATTTTTACACAATGGAGTACTACTCAGCTATTAAAAAAATGAATTTATGAAATTACTAGCCAAATGGATGGACCTGGAGGGCATCATCCTGAGTGAGGTAACACAATCACAAAGGAACTCACACAATATGTACTCACTGATAAGTGGATATTAGCCCAAAACTTAAGATACCCAAGATATAAGATACAATTTGCTAAACGCATGAAACTCAAGAAGAATGAAGACCAAAGTGTGGACACTGTGCCCCTTCTTAGCATTTGGAACAAAACACTCATGGAAGGAGTTACAGTGACAAATTTTGGAGCTGTGATGAAAGAATGGACCATCTAGAGACTGCCATATCCAGGGATCCACCCCATAATCAGCTTCCAAATGCTGACACCATTGTATACACTAGCAAGATTTTGTTGAAAGGACCCAGATATAGCTCTCTCTTGTGAGACTATGCCGGGGCCTAGCAAACACAGAAGTGGATGCTAACAGTCAGCTAGTGGATGGATCACAGGGCTCCCAATGGAGGAGCTAGAGAAAGTACCCAAGGAACTAAAGGGATCTGCAACCCTATAGGTGGAACAACATTATGAACTAACCCTACCCCGGAACTCTTGACTCTAGCTGCATATGTATCAAAAGATGGCCTAGTAGGCCATCGCTGGAAAGAGAGGCCCATTGGACACACAAACTTTATATGCCCCAGTACAGGAGAACGCCATGGCCAAAACATGGGAATGGGTGGGTAGCGAAGTGGGGAGGAGCGTATGGGGGACTTTTAGGATAGCATTGGAAATGTAATTGAGGAAAATACATAATAAAAATATTAAAAATTTTTAAAAAAGTGTAGGTCTCAGGAGAAACCAAGTCTGAGGATAAATTGGTTTTAAATATTTCTTTGAAATTATAGAAAGATAAATTCCTTTGTTGAAACTGGTCTAACCTATTCATGATAATGAGTCTAGGAGACAATTATAGTTACTATTGACTGTCTTTGTCAGAGAGTAGAAAGGGTGATGATTACTAGATTAGATAAAACATGTGTGATTGGCTTTATCACTTATCAACTTAACTTTTCATAAAAGGGAGGATGAAGAGAGTGCCACGTCACTCAAGGAAAAGGCAGAATATGACAACATAGAAGTGGAGACAATGATTTAAGAGTAGGATAAGAAAGAAGGGACATGAGGTAAAGGAGGAAGAAGAACTTGAAGAGGAAGAACAGGAGGAGGAGGAGGATGAGGAGGAGGATGAAGAGAATGGTAGATGTGGGGATTAGAAGAGAGTCATAGTGGAGAGAATCCTTGCTCAAGAATCAAAACCCATGCATAGTCAGGATATTTGAACATCAGTGGAAAGAGGGACTGCTGTAATTGCTAGATTAACTGATAATATCTTTCACGTTTCTGCTTCTTGTACTTATGTTTCATTGTTCTTTGTATTCCCATATTATATTAGAACTGGAGAAAGTACGAAAAATTCTTGCCCTTTTTCTAAAACTTCATTGTACCGGATAGAGATGATCACTTTGAATTAGAGATGTGAAAAAAAGTATTCCATTCATTGTCAACTAAATTTGTCTAGGCTTTGCTGCCTATACTCTGGAATACTTGACAGTGGACCCTACCTACCTTTGGGGATTAGAGGTGAGGTAGCACAACACAGACTCAGGTGAAGATCAAAGCAGCAAGCTCATCTGAACACTGCTGCAAGCTTCTTTAATACCCACACCCTTCACAGCACCTCATTGGTTCCAAGAAAGTATCTCTTCTATACAGTAGTTTCCGATTGGCTGGCATTGTCTGCATCAGCAATCCTTGGTCTCCCAGGCAGTCTTCAATTAGGTCCTCTTTCAGGAGATGCCATGGCTGCACAGATCCTGGCATCTATGTAGAGGTGGTTGCCATAATTCCTCCTACAGGTTTATAAGACTTTGAGATTTGAGATTATCGTTTCAACATGTTTTAATAATGCATATGTGATTATTAATATTACGATCTCACTATACAGTATAACTTAATATACTGATATGTGATAATTTTGGGTAATTATTCATGTGATGAGCTGGGGCATCAGGTAGATCTATTTCCAATATTCTGAACTGCCAGATTGAATTCCAGAGTGGTTGTACCAGTTTGCAATCCCACCAGCAGTGAAGAGTGTTTCTCTTTCTCCACATCCTTGGCAACATGTGCTGTCACCCAAGGGTTTGATCTTAGCCATTCTTATGAGTATAAGGTGGAATCTCAGGGTCACTTTGGTTTGCATTTCCCTAATAACTAAGCACTTTGAACATTTCTTTAAGTGCTTCTCAGCCATTTGTGATTCCTGTGTTGTGAATTCTCTGACTAGCTTTGTACCCCATTTTGTAATTGGGTTATTTGGCTTTTAGGAGGTTAGCTGCTTGAGTTCTTTATATTTTTTAGATATTAGTTCTCTACTGGATGTAGGGTTACTGAAGTTTGTTTTTTTTTTTTTTCCATTCTGTGACTTGCTGATCTGTCCTATTGACTGTCTTTTGCCTTACTGAAGCTTTTCTGTTTCATGAGGTCCCATTTATCAATTGTTGATCATAGAGCATGAGTCATTGGTGTTATATACCCAAAAGATGCCCCCTCTCACCAGAGGGATACATGCACCACAATGTTCATAGAAGCCTTATTTGGAATAGCTGGAAGGTGGAAACAACCCAGATGTCCTACACAGAAGAATTGATACAGAAAATGTGTTACATTTACACAATGGAATACTATTGAGATATTAAAAATGACAACTTCACGAATTTTGCAGGCAATTAGATGGAACTAGAAAATATCACTGAGGCAACCCAGGCCCAAATGGACATACATGGTATCTACTGGCTAATAAGTGGATATTATTAGCCCAAAAGTACAGAATACCTAGTATATAACCCATAGAATTTAAGAACTTTTAACAAGCACAAAGGCCAAGTGAGGATGCTTCAATCCTATTTAGTATGGGGAAGAAAATAATCACTGGAGGCAGAGGGAGGGAAGAATTTGGTTGAGAGAGAGGAGGGGGAAGGGAAAGGGGGAACAGGATCTGGTAAGGGTGGGGAGACAGGAGAGAAGCAGAGAGAGACAGCAGAATGAATGGAAATCTGCAGCCTCAGAAGGTGGGAGGTAGGAAGATCTTCTAGAAAGGACCAAAGACCCGGGAGGTGACTCTCAGGTCTCAGTGGGAGTGATCTTAGATACAGTGTCCAATAGGGAGCAGAGGAAACTTGAAGATTCCACCTCTAGTCCATAGACAGGGCCTCAAGAGGAGAGATGCTGTTACCATTCCACACTCCAAATTTCTGACTCAGAAGTGTTGCTGTGTAAAAGAACTGGAGGAACAAAAATAGAGAAGAGACTGAGGGAAAGGCAGTTCAGTGACCAGCCCAACTGGGTGCCCACCTCATGGGGAGACACCAAGGCCTGACTGATGCTATGATGTGCTTACAGACAGGAGCCTGGCATGGCTGTCCTCTGAGACGATCTACCAGCAGCTGACTGAGACAGATGCAGATACTTACATCAAATCATTGGACAGAAGCCAGAGACCCCTGTGGTTGAATTAGGGGAAGGATTGAAGAAGTTGAAGAAGGCAACCCTGTAGGAAGACCAGCAGTCTCAATTCACCTGGACCCCTGGGAGAACCCAGACACTGAACCGCCAACCAGGCAGCATACATGAGCTGGTCCAAGACCCCAAACGCATCTGTAGCAGAGGACTACCTAGTCTGGTCTCAGTAGGAGGCCACAGAGAAGGGAGGGCTGGTGGTGTGGGAGCGTCATCTCAGGGACATGGGGGAGGAAGAATGATGTGAGGAATTGAGGGAGGTGAGCTGGGTGTGAGGGCTCAATGGCTGGACTGTAAATAAAATTAATTAATTAATTAAAACACAATTAGTTCAGGTTATTAACATGCTTATAAGAGATATTATATTATACACATTCTAGTGCTTTTATTGTTGGAAAAATGGAAATGGAAATGAAAATGGAAAAATAATAAAAATATATTCCTATAAATATTTAAACATGCAATTTTGTGTTACTATTATATATTAATTTTATTTCTTCTTGAGCAACATAATTCATTACTTTGGCAGTTAGTTTATATAAAACTGATGCTCATTGGAGTTCTTCTTTCAGAATTATTTTAAAATAAGAAATTAGGTTGATATCTCAGTGAGTATTTAACCTCAACAAAATGAAAACACAAAATATTAAGCCAAATGTAAATTAAGATATTAAGATAATCCTAAAATATAAACCCATTTAATTTATCTTTTTATTTCATTAACATCTAAAGAAAAAACTAAAGGCTTCATTTTGTACCCTATGAAGTTCTATTAGCCACAATGAATCATCCACCCTCTGCCCAATTCCTGTGACATTATGGGATGTGTAGCATTATGAACCTTCACAGTTCAGTTGAGAAAACTAAACTGTAAGATTAACTCTCTGTGTTTTCTATACCTTTTCTTTGCCCAATATCTTCCTTCACACAGTGCTTAAAATTAAGGCAGGCACTTTCTCCTTAGAGAAATGGTACATACTAGAGAATATGATATTTTTTAATCTTTTTCAGCATTACACTCTGTATGTATTACCAAAACATCATTTTTTTTCCAGTATTCAGTTAGTAGAAAATGAGTAAAAGAAATCAAAATATATAAGAAACAATGGTTTAAAACTATATATATATAATATTATAAATATTTATATATAATATTATATATAATATTTGTACTAACACATTTGCAAACTAAGAATTTGGTCAGGTTTTTAGCAAGACACATTTTGTATTTACTTATTTAATAATTTATTCACATTTGTTGGTATTATTTTAACATAGAATTACAAGTTCATTGGGATTGAAGAAACTAACTCAGATCCAAGATGTCACACAAGCAATGTATATATGTACACACATACACACATTCATACATACATACACACTTATATACACACACAAACACACACACACACACATATATATATATATATTCATAATTGTAAAATATTTTAATTACTTCTTTATTTCACAGCTTCATCCTGAATCACCTCTGGGAATGTCTGGAGGATAGACATTTGGAAAAAACTAGATATTCAAAAGTGTGTGTGTGTGTGTGTGTGTGTGCATGTGCATGAGTGTGTACACATGTATGTACACTGCATGTATGTATACATGTATTTGTATAATCTTCCCCTCCAGACTCATTCTGAAGTTTGCAACTCTCATAACATGAGAATCTCATTATGGAGTAAAGAATGAGAAGGCAGAGAAATTTTCCTTCACCATCAATCAAGACAGTCAAACTTGCCTCCCTATGGGAGACCTCAAACAACACAGAATAGATAGCTCTTTATACTTCCCTATGGCTTTTAAGCACTGTATCCGTTTCTCAAATGTGACTGACAAAAAGCAATCTAATACATAAACGTAAGGTATAGATTCTCTTCTCAGGCTGTGAAAGCAGAGATGTATTAAGAGGAAGGATGGCTTTACTTTGAAAGCATGTTTCTCCTTTGAAAGGCATATACAAAAAAGGAAGTTAAAAAGAAAAAGAATAAAACTTGTAGTCTGAGGATCTATTGGGAAGCAAATAATTTTATTAAACAAGCAAGCTTCCAGGCTTTCTGGCAAGTAAAATACTCAATGTATTTTAGTGCATATTTGCAGAGGAAATCTCACATTGCTTTTAATCATAGGATAAAGTCCTTCCTAACATTATCTTCTATTATCTAGAATTATATAGGAACAAAAAAATCTCATAACATAAATGAAATGATTCCTCAGAGACCATCTCTATCAAACCCTAAAATCCCTCAGGTAACAGAATTATCATCCTTGAAACCTAAGGGTAAGTTTTGATAGGAAAACATTGGCTTTTGCTGATAAAGTACACTGATGCCTGCAACCAGGGGAGAGAACAAGGCAGACTTTTCTCTGCATCCTAAGAAAGGATGAAGTTGGGCCCTGAGCCTGGGGCATGAAACAAAGAGTAAGGAAAGTGGAGCTTCTGGGCGGTTTTGAAGCAGCTGCTGAGAACTTCGAAGTGTTTCCTGTTCAGGGATCCCTTTTATCTTTTTTTTTTTTAGGTATTTATTTCATTTACATTTCCAATGCTATCCCCAAAAGTTCCCCACCCGCTCCCCCACCCGCTCCCCCACCCACCCACTCCCACTTCTTGGCCCTGTCGTTCCCCTGCACTGAGGCAGATAGTTTGCCTTTCTTTCCACTGATGGCCAACCAGGCCATCTTCTGATACATATGCAGCTAGAGACACGAGCTCCGGGGGGCACTGGTTAGTTCACATTCTTATTCCACCTATAGGGTTGCAGATCCCTTTAGCTCCTTGGGTATTTTCTCTAGCTCCTCCATTGGGGGCCCTGGTTTAAAGGGGCAAAATGTCCACACTTTGGTCTTCGTTCTTCTTGAGGTTCATGTGTTTAGCAAATTGTATCTTATATCTTGGGTATTCTAAGTTCCTGGGCTAATATCCACTTATCAGTGAGTACATATTGTGTGAGTTCTTTTGTGATTGGGTTACCTCACTCAGGATGATGCCCTCCAGGTCCAACCATTTGCCTAGGAATTCCATAAATCCATTGTTTTTAATAGCTGAGTAGTACTCCATTGTGTAAATGTACCACATTTTCTGTATGCATTCCTCTGTTGAGGGGCATCTGGGTTCTTTGTGTTACTCAGAAAACTCTGAGATCAGAGCTTAGGAATTGTCCGTTTATTAAAATACTCATTTTATTTACTTACTTTTTTTATTTTTTTTAGATTGTGAGTAAATAAAGCTAACAAAAGCAAAACTTTCATAGAAGTACTAAAGGACTGTAAAAGGAGTGGTAATGATATTCAAATATATATATCAAGGAACCCTTTTGCAGAACTCAATGTTTAAGATATATTCTTTTAGGATATCATTCATGTGTATAATACAGATGAAACAGGGTTGTTTTCTTGGGTTTCTTAGTCTTGTTAATTTAAAAAAATTAAGGATTGGCACAAATGGAGCCTCAAACATAGGTTTTGACTAGAATTTCAAAGTAAACCCCCAAAGCAGACAAGTTGTATGCTTTATCAGGTACCGAAGGGGGAAGATGGAGGATATTTATTTATTTTTAAATTGTTTCAAATGTTTCCCCCTTCCTGGTCTCCCTCCAATAGTTCTTTGCCTCATCTCCCCTCCCCTTTGCTTCTGAGAGGGAGGATCAAAATAAAATGCATCATTTTGGATAGCATGGCTCTTAGAATCATTCCAGAGCCTTTTCTGAAAAGATCAGAAATTTACCTGGAGGTTTATTGTAGATATCAGTTGGGACTGGCCTCCAAAACACTGTACTTTGATCAGTAGTATTATTTTGTAACGATCTCCATGCTTTACAATGGGAGCTTCCTTGAGGAGGCTAGAGGAAGGAGGACTATATACATCCTAGAAATATTCAAAGCTACATCTATGATGTTTCACTAACATGGCTGCCTAAATATGACCTGAACAGCAATGACTCCATTAGACACATTAACATGGACAGGGAATGCTCATGAGATTTGAAATATACACAAAAACTGTAGCCAACTAAGGGTTTCTGAGAGCAGAAGAAATAGTATTCCCTAGAGAAAAACATAATAATTGGTGATCCAATACCAAGTGGTCAGCCCTGAAAATGTATAGATACAAATAAGATATACTAAGTAAGAAGTAGGCTGCATTTATGTGTGTGTGTACATATATATATATATATATATATATATATAGAGAGAGAGAGAGAGAGAGAGAGAGAGAGAGAGGGGGAGAGGGAAGAAGGGGAAGGAGGGGACATTTTGTGAGAAGCTCAGATCTATGAGAATAAACAAAATTTAGGGAGCCAAATAAATAAATAACAACAGTAGGTTCTACCTTAGGCCATTTAACCTCACAGATCTTGTGATTTGCACTAAATTTACAGTATGTTTGATGGATTGGCACTTGTATTTCAGAACTTGCTGAATTCCATAAAATGTTTCACCTCCTGATATTTTATATTCATAGAAGTTTGGTTCACAGAAATGTACTTTAATTGCAGAATCTGGGCATTAAAATAGAGAATTACTTTCATATTTTGATCCTTCATCCTCAATTTCCTCTGGTGTATCTAAACTCTAACAGTTTATGGAAAATATCAATTACTCAAAATAGCATAATCCCTTGATTTTGAAAATAGATATATCACTAAAATTTCTGATTTTGTATTTAAAGATACCAAGATATTGTTATAGCTACAAATTTGAAGCTCAGGAAAGGCACCCGCTAAAATTTCTAGGCTCTATTTTTCAAGGAAAATAGCATGAGGAACATATGTTTATATATAAAAAGAAAAATAGTTTGTTATTATGTCTGAATTGTGACATATGATACAATATATTAAGAAGGAGAAGTCACTCCTAGTTATGAAAATGGGCTAATGATGTCATGAAATAGCATGCATTCAGAGCGTATCCAGCATACTCATGACTCCTAACAGATCTTTTGTATAGCATCCTCCTTTCTCTGGTTTGTATATTGATTTCTCCCTCCCATCACCACAAGAATATAAAAGGAGTCCAGGCATAAAAGCTTTCCAGTATTTCTCTGCCAACTGTATTCCTTTATTTGTTGATCTTAATCTCCCCTTCCAAAAGGCTGTCCTATACTTTGTACAACATAGGACACTATATGATAAAGTATGTTCTGAGTGAGCTTTAATAAACAAAGTGAGTTTGTTTATGAAGTAAACCCCTTTATCATCTAATAGATGCAATCACTAGTGTGTGCATCATGGCTTCATAAGGTGTTGCACTCACCTTGTCCAGCAAGAAAAGACGCAACACAGTTGGATTCGTCTCAACAGCTTTCTTTATTTCAGGAACACCTCCATGCTACTCGGGAACTCCGGAAACCCCGGGAGGACCGCCTATATCCACCCCAGCACTGGGGAGAGCTACATGTCCTGCTGGGATTTGTCAGTCTGTCTGCCCCTTTGATATGTAACACCAGTTCGGGAGGGGTTGGCACCAGATTTGGGCTAGCGCCTGTGCAATGGCGTTGTTTACAGTGCTGGTGTACCGGAGGTTGGCACCATCTTTTGGGCGTGTGGCTGCCTACAATAAGGAGCCTGGCCTTCATAGCCCGAGCAATTGTGATGTATGCTCATCTGAACTGCAATGAGTTATCTACCACAAAAGACTGACTCCAGTCAAGCTATTGTTAGATACGCCTCACCATGTCATGGTCACTCTGTTTCTTTGAAAGTTAATAGATGTCCAGTCATTTTGTCTCTTTTATAGACCTTTTCCACCCTAATACCTAGTTTTCCTGATGAAGGGGACATGGTAAGAAACAAGCCTTAAGAAAATGTCTGGGCTCAGTATTAGAGGTTCTCCTATTCCCCAATATTATCTATTTTCAGATAATGAAGCTAGGTTTAAAATCTAATCATTTAAAAATAATGCCTAAGGATATTCTTTTATACTCAAATATTGGCGCCTACCCAAATTCTCATCAGAGAGGCTTTCTACAGCAACTGATGGAAACAGATACAGAGACGGGTAGTTGAATTGAATATTAAAGGAGCTCAGGGAATCCCAAGGAAGAGGAGAAAAGGAGAATTATAGGAGCCAGAGAAGTACACCACAAGAAAACTCACAGAGTCAACTAAACTCAAGAGTTTGGAGGTTACAAGCCCCTGAATGCAATTTCTTTTCGTCACTCATAGGGACTCACAGAGTCTGGAGGAAGCACGGGACTGACCAAGGCCCTCTCCACATGTGTTACAATTGTGTAACTTGGTTGTATTGTGGGACTATTAACAGTGGGAGCACGGACTGCTTATGACAGTTTTGCCAGTTTAGGGGGATGTTTTCCTCATACTGGGTTTTCTTGCCCAGCCTTGATAAACATGAGGTTCCTAGTTTTACTGTAACTTGATATACCATGGCCGGTTCATATCCATGGACGGCTTGCCCTTTTCTGAATATAAATGAAAGAGGAGTGGATAGGGCGGGCAGAAGAAAGTAGGGAGGAGGGACTAGGAGGATAGAAAAAAGGGAAAACTGTGGTTGGGCTGCAAAGATGATGATGATAATAGTATTATTATTATTATTATTATTAATTTAATATTTGAACGGGCATCTAACACTAACTTCCCCAATGCTGAGGTCCATTAGTACAACAGCTCATCTCACTATCTGGCATCTCCTGATGAGACCTTACTGAGTTGGCCACTAAGATGCTGTTTTGTGTGCAAAAGCTATTGCATCATCACAGACTTATAAAAACATTCCTTGATTAATATGGCAACAAAGAAATTTTCAATGTAAAGAATTGTAATATTTTTTAAATGTACATTTTAAACATCCAACAGTTTACCATCTGCTATTTCAGTTCTTGGAAGACATTCAAACGATTTCCTTTTTGTCCACCTAAGGGAACTCTCTTAACTGAGCATACATATGCTCTCTATGGTATGGATATATCATAGTCACTCTTTCCTCTGTTGTGAGGACTGTCATTGTGTCACTGATCTCAAGACAGGGATTCCTATGTGCACTGTTGTGGTGCAGTTATTTGCTCCATGGTGTCATATTCTTTGTATGTGTAAGTGATTGAGAGAATTCTGGAATCCCTTGTGTACCTGCAAGACAAAGACTCTCTGCTAGAAATGTATTTGAAAATTATGACACTTTATTTTCTGCGAAAAAGAATACAGGTGTGCGCTTTCAATCTTCGTTACTCAGGAAGCTAATGTACCCGAATAGCAAACTCCAGTTTTATATGCATTGCACTGATTGATCAATATTAGTCTGAAGAAATTAACAAGCCCTTTTATGAAAAAATACATATAATAGTAAAATATATGATAGTAAAATGATGACTACGTGTATGTCTCAATGTTAGGGTGCTTGAATAGCATCCATTATTCTAGATTCTAGTCTCAGTGCAACACAATATGTGTGCTTGTGTGTGCATGCTTATATATGTCAATGTATATACACTCATATTTAAAGATTCCTTTATTTATCTATCTAGAGGCTGGGACGTAATAAAATACTTATGCTGTATGCCCTCAGTTCAGCCTGTGACTGTATAAACTGGGCATAGTGGTTCATGTTTTTAATATCACCAAATATGCAATGAAAGGTCTCCAGATCAGAAGTTCATGGTCATCTTCTGTTGTATAGAGAGTTATAAAATAGTCTGGGCTATGTGAGACCCTGTCTTAAAAAATAAATTTCTACCAATTTATCATGTTTCTACCAATCTATCATGCATCAATCATCTATTATCTATCTTCTGCATATTATCTATGTATAATCAATATATCTATCTATGTATAATCAATATATTTAGCTATGTATTGATATTTACATATATTTCTATCATCTATTATATATAATCATAAGCTTTATAAATATATTCCATTTATTTGTCTATTACATACCAATCTAGATTTCAATCAATCAATAGTCAATAGTCAAAAGAATAATTATATTCTTTCTTAGCATATATACATTTTACATGTATAATATCTTAGTAATTTTATATTAATCTGTGTCCCACATCAGTGTACTCTCTTGGCCATAAATGACTCTAATATTCTGTGGGCTATAACTACAAGCTCCAAGGAAACATTTTAACTCACATCAACAACTCACAGATGTAAACTGAATTTTTTTATTGGGTGGCCTTGTAATAGCAGCAGTTTGCCTCATATGCATTTATTATTTCTATTTCTAAAATATATCTAGTTTATAATTGGGTTCTTATATGTCCTCGAGTGGGTACAATAATATGAGTTCTATCTATATAAAAATTATCATTATCTAATAAGTTCAAAGTGATTTAAACAAAATAAACCTTATATTTTAAGTACATACAAAACTTCATTTCTGTCATCACTCAACTGAAACCATATTTTTTCAGCCTCACTTTTGTCTTAGTTGCTGTTCTGTTGCCTGGTAAAGATGCCATGACCAAAGCATCTTTTTTAAAGGGAAACACTTGATTAGGGGCTTGCTTAAAGTATTACAGAATTAGTCTGTGATTATTGTGGCAGAAAGCAGAACAACAGGCAGGCATTGTGCTATGGCAGTAGCTGAAAGCTCACATCTGATCCACAACTTGCAGGCAGAGTAAGACAGAACAAGACTTTTCCTGGAAGGACTTTTATAACCTCAAGACTTCCACCATTGACATATCTCCTTTCCACAGGGCCACATCTCAATACAATATCTCTTCATGCTGCCCAAAGAGTTCCACTAACTGGGGACCAAGAATTTAAATGTAAGAGCCTATGGGGAGCTTTCTCACTCAAAACACCACACCATCAAAAAGGGTACTGCTACGACTGTCCTCTGATAGTCTCTGCCAACACCTCACTAAGATAGATGCAGATACTGACATCCAACCATTGGACTGAACCTGGGGACCCCAATGGAAGAGATATAGAAGGACGAAGGAGCTGAAGGGGATTACAACCCCATAAGAAGAAGAAGAATATCAACTAACTGGACACCCCAGAGCTCCCAGGGACTAAAGCACCAACCAAGGAGTTCACATGGGTGGGTCTATGGCTCCAGTTACATATGTAGCAGAGGATGGCCTTATCTGCCATCAGTGTGAGGAGAGGCCCTTGGTTGAATGGAGGCTTGATGCCTGAGAGAAGGTGAATTCTAGAGGGGTAAAACAGTTGTGGGTAGGTGGGGGAGCACCCTCTTAGAGGCAATGGGGAGGGGGATGGGGTTAGGGCGTTCATGGAGGGGAGACAAGGAAGGGGGTAACAGTTGAAATGTAAACAAATAAAATGATTAGTAAATTTTAAAAAGGCTACTGCTCTTTCAGAACCCTAAAAAATATTCCAAAGTTGTCCTGAATATCCAGTTAGAAAAAAATGCATAAGGTATTACCATTCTAATTGTGTATCATGGACTCAGAATCTGATATAATAAGAAAGTTCTATAATGAAAGGAAATCTTAAATTTTTCTTTAAAATGAAGATTATTAAACTGTTTTCTTGTTGGGTATATAAGATATGACAAGTGTAAAAGCTATGAAAATGTCAAAAATATAAAGACAAGCATTACAATAACCATTTTATACAGTTTATTGCTATTAATATTTTAAGTACATACTTACAAGTATTAGCTCTACACATGTATGTTTCTTCACTTGCTAATTCACATTGTGTTTGTGTGTGTGTGTATCTATTGACTTATTCTTTCTTTTTTGTATAGAGAAAGGTTTTTTTTTTTTTTTTTTTTTCATAGCTCTTACCTTAGGTAGACTTTTAGGACTTAGCTGGCCGATGGATATGTAGTTTGACTTTGTGATATAAATAGACTATACTTATAGCTGCACCCTAAATTTTGTGGTTTAAGTACACTAACACAAAATATCACAATCATCCAGCATTGTAATAAAACATTTGGTCAATAATAAAGTTTCATTAATATTTAGCAGAAAATAGTTAATGATGTGAGTTTTTTGTCTTTTAGTTTATGGATTAATGTGAACATAAAGATGATTTCAATTTCATAAAATAAGAAGGATGGGAACTGACTGAAATTATAATTTGCAATTATATAGGCACAAAGGGTGACAGATATGCCAGGACTCCACAGCAATAGCACATAGGTACTGACATAGTTTCTTAAATTAAACAAATCCAGATGTGCTAGACAGTATACATGTGTGCTCGTGTACATGCACATATAATCATACACACACACACACACACACACACACACACACACACACACACCAATACACTTTCAAGGAATTTTCTTGCCATGTAAGACCAGGGGAGGAAATGAGAGATATAAATGTTGAAAATACTACATAAATATAACAGTGCTTTCAGGACATAAACTGATCAAGACCTTAGCATACCAGGAATACACAATTCTTAACTGTTCTACAGCAACAAAAACTTGATGTTAATTTTTATTAAAAAGAATGTAGACAATCTAATTAAAGAAAACTTCTAAGGAATGAAAGGAGATGATTACCCTGCTTCTTCTTCTTCTTCTTCTTCTTCTTCTTCTTCTTCTTCTTCTTCTTCTTCTTCTTCTTCTTCTTCTTCTTCTTCTTCTTCTTCTTCTTCTTCTTCTTCCTCTTCTTCTTCCTCTTCTTCTTCTTCTTCTTCTTCTTCTTCTTCTTCTTCTTCTTCTTCTTCTTCTTCTTCTTCTTCTTCTTCTTCTTCTTCTTCTTCTTCTTCTTCATCTTCTTCTCCTCCTCCTCCTCCTCTTCCTTCTTCCTTCCTTCTTCTCTCTTCCTCCTCCTCTTCCTCCTTCCTTCCTTCTTCTCTCCTCCTCCTCCTCCTCCTCCTCCTCCTTCTTCTTCCCTCCCTCCCTCCCTCCCTCCCTCCCTCCCTCCCTCCCTCCCTCCCTCCCTCCCTCCCCCTTTCCCAGGTAAGTCAGTGCTCTGAGTTATTCTCCCTGGAGCATCAACTAAGAATAATCCTCAGTTCACAGCATAGAATAACCTGAATAAAGAACAGAGAAAAAGTAACAGTTTCAAAATGCTTGCATTGATTTCTGCTGATTATCTTGAGAAAATATGAATATCATGATGTTATTTTATCCTTTTCCTTAATTTTGAGAGACAGATGTCAGGAAATATTTGGAGTAGTTATAATAGGTAAATTATAAGCATAATATGGTATCCATGTCTTCATGAATATTTTCTGTTGAAGTGTTTGTTGAGGAACAAGTGTTGATAAAGACTATGTAATGGGAAATTAGATGTATACATAATCCACTGTGGTAATAGATGCTTTAATAATAGCATTTTTAATCAAATTATTTTACAGGCACAAAGAGATTATCTCTATGAGTTCCAGTTCATTACAGAATCCATAGTGAGATTATGGGTCTCACTATGGGTTCACACAGACACACACACACACACACACACACACACACACACACACAGACACACACACACTTTTATATTTTATACTGTATTAAGGGATGAGTTTGGGTAAAGATTTTATGAGATTCAGTGGCCTCTGAGATGTAATATAGTAAAAAAAGAAAATAAGCATTTCTTTCAGTGAATTATTTTTTGTAGTTCCTTACAAAATTGATTATCACATTAAAATAAGTACTATTAATAATTGCAAAATTTTATTCATCCACTGGCATATAATTCAATAAAAATAAGTAACTTGAGGCATCATTAATTCTGAACTATCTAGTAAACACTTACTATTGTTATTAATATTTTCCCCACAACTTCATCCTTGTGCAAAATGCACCAAGTCACTTTGACTTATCAGTACTTTCTTTCATGCACTTCCATTACCCTAACCAATTTTTTGTTCCCATCTAGTTTCCTTCCTAATTTCATGCCCTCTTTTCCCTCCCTTCTTCCCTTCTTCCATGCTTTTCTTTCCTTTCTCTGTTAATTTCTTTCCTCCTTTCTTTTTACATTTCTTTCTTATAGGGCATTCATTTTGATTTCTCTACTCCTTGCTGTCACTGTCATCCAGAGTAAAAGCCTTCCTTGAACAAATGGATTTCTACTCCCATGTCTACTTTTATCTTACCTGTATTCTACAAAAACCTTCCTTCTAATAATGGCACATTTCTGGTTTACTAGCTTACAGATTTATTCCAATTTAAACAAATATCTAAATTTAAAAACTCAGTTAAAGGGAAAAACTATAAAATTAAAACTCTGGGTTTAAACTATTGTGACATTCTTTTAAAACATCACCTTAGCCAGTCATCACAAATATCACATTGTTCTATATATCCTACATGGGATATTTTTCTCTTTTTTTCTTTTTTTTTATTTTTATTAGATATTTTCTTCATTTACATTTCAAATGTTATGCCAAAAGTCCTCTATACCCTCACTGACCCTGCTCCCCTACCCACACACTCCAACTTCTTGGCCCTGGTGTTCCCCTGTACTGGGGCATATAAAGTTTGCAAGACCAAGGGCTTCTCCTCCCAATGATGACTGACTAGGCCATCGTCTGCTACATATGCAGCTAGAGACACAAGCTCTGGGGGTACTGGTTAGTTCATATTATTGTTTCACCTATAGGGTTGCAGACTCCTTCAGCTCCTTGGGTACATTCTCTAGATCCTGCATTGGGAGCCCTGTGTTCCATCCAATAGATGACTGTGAGCATCCACTTCTGTATTTGCCAGGCTCCAGTATAGCCTCACAGGAGACATCTATATCAGGGTCCTTTCAGCAAAATCTTGCGTTGGTGTCTGCCTTTGGTGGCTGATTATGAGATGGTTCCCCATGTGGGGTGATCTCTGGATGGTCCATCCTTTCGTTTCAGCTCCAAACTTTGTCTCTGAAGCTCCTTCCATGGGAATATATTTTTTAGAAGTCACTTGTTCCCTCAGACTTGAAAGGCATTCTTTTTTCATACTTCAGGACACTTTCCAAAGTGTCACTTTCTAGTGGTATTCATAAATTATTATATAATTTTGTGTTTATTCAACATTATTCTTCTATGCTAGTTCATGATTTCTTTATTTCATGTTGAAACACATCATTCGTCACTTTTGGTCAGTCAGAAACCACCATCAGCATCCCTTGCAAATATTTAAGCTTTCGTCTCATTACACCTTTCCCAAATGTTTTCATTATTCTAATTGGCTAAACATGCACTTTACAAGGGTTATTCACAGACATTTGGTGGAACATGAATTACCGGATTGATAAGCACACACATCAGAATATTTTTACACCACATTATACGGTACCTAATAAATATATTAGCATAAAATATTATCCCAGTAATATCCAAATATATGCTATCCCATTAATCTTCTTTTCTAAAATAATTTTAATACAATATGTTCTGATTATGGTTCCCCTCCTATAAGATCTTCCAGGTCCTCTACACCTTTCCACCCAGCCAAATACACACTTTCTGCTTACTTCATTAGGTTATGAACAGACACATAAAAATAATCATACTAACAAAATGAAATTAGATAAATAATACAAACAAACCAAAATATAAATAGCTTAAACAGAAAAAAGAGGCCAAGAAAAAGCTCATGAAACACATAGAGTTGTAGAGACATATGCATTCACACACACAGAAATCCCTTAAAAACACAAAATTGGAAATCAAAAGAAATATTTAAAGGAAATGAGAGGTAACAAGGAAAAAAATGCCCTGAAAAAAAAAATCTTTTAAGAATACCTTTGATGGTGCCTATGTACATAACTTCACTCCTACATATCAGTGATCATGTTATTAGAAGGGAGTCTGATCACTACCCATGGAGAAAGGTAAACACTAACCCAACTACAAACCTTTGGTCTACATAGGTAGGTAGACTGCCTCTAGGATGACCTGGTTCTATAGTGGCAGAAAACTTATAAGACAAACCAATATCTGATTGTATCTATAACTATGGCACAATATCATTAGCAGTCATTTTATTGCTATGTTTTTTGTGTTTATCTGTTTAAGTTTTGGTTTACATTGTTTATAACACTATTATTTGATTTTTATCTTAGGGTCTCTGGCTACTTTGTTTCAGGTTCTTGGACAGTCAAGAGGTTTGGGATATGGGTTTCATTGTGAAGTGTGTCTTAAGCCAAATCAGATATTGATTGATTTCTCCCACAAGTTCTGTGTATCTTCTAGGGAGCACACCATTGTAGTTCTAAGGATTTCCATCTGAGTTGGTGTTTATGTTTATTCTTTGGTAGCATGGAGAGTCCATTACTGCACCAAAGATGTTAAAACACAGGTTTAAAGGCTTTATGTACACCTATGAGCTTTCTCCATGTTCAATGATGTGTAGGTATTGTCCTCAGCAATGGGGCCCTGCTGTGAGTTTATGGAGAGCAAGCTATAGTTGTATGGATCACCATGGGATATTTTGACCAAATTTTCAATTATGGATAATTCAATTCCAGGACTGGAACCTTAATTTGGTGCCAAAACATGGTGAGTTAGAATTCTGTGTCTTGCAACTTTTTGTGGTTTCATTTAGATCTCCTTCATAACTTACTCTATAGGTAACCTCTATTATTTTATACACTGTATCTTGGCTATCATGGACTTAATTTCTAATATTCACACACAATTTGATACTTACCTTTTTTGGTCTGGTATGCCTCACCTAAAATGATTTTCTTATTAGTTCTACCCTTTACAAATGGATTTCATCATTTCCTTATTTGTAACAGCTAAGTAAAAATCCCATTGAGTAAATGTACCACATTTTCTTTATGCATTCTTCTTTTGTGGGACACCTAGGATATTTCCAATTTCTAGTTATTGAGTATTGAGCAGCAATGAACATTGTTGAGCAAGGATCTATGTGAAAGGATGAGGAGGACGCAGATTTGTGTATATGACCCAAAGAATTATAGATAGATATTGTAGTAGATGAATTACCACCTTCCTAAGGAAATGCCACAATGATTTCATAGTGACTGTACAAGTTTTCACTCTCACCAGTAATGGATGAGTGTCTCCCTTACATTCTTGTCAGCATGAGCTTTGATTTGTATTACAAATCTTAGTTATTCTGAGGGGTCTAAGATGAAATTTCAAGTATTTTTGATTTGCATTTCCTAAGGACTCAAGATGCTGAGAAATTCTAAGTGTTTCTTAATTATTTCTATTCCAGTTTTTGAGAATTCTCTTTTTAAATCTGTACCTTGTTTTTAGTTGGATTATTTCTTTCCTTGGTATTCAATTTTTGAATTTTTTACATCTTTATGTTATTGGATGATATTTCTTCTGTTTCTATTTTGTGGAATAATTTGATGAATATTCCAATTAAGTCTTCTTTGTAAGTCTGGTAGAATACTATGCTACACTGGCCAAGGATATTATTTTGGGGGGCTAGGGGATGGATACTTTCAATTCCTGCTTTCATTTCATTAGAGAATATAGGTTGGTGTTAATTGCTTACCAGATATTGATTTTTATAATTGTTAAATATGGAGAAAATCATCAATTTTTTTTTGTATTTTCCAAATGGGTGGAGTGTAGATTTTTGAAGTATGGCCTTAAGGTTTTCTGGATTTTTCTGGTATCTGGTACCGTACCCTCATTTTCATTTTTCATTTGTTAATTTAGGTATTCTACCCTTGCTTTTTAGTTTGGCTAAGGGTTCATTGAGCCTATTGATTTCTCAAAGATCCAACTTTTTATTTCATTGATTCTTTATAATTTTGTTGTTTCTATTTTACTAATTTCAGACCAAAAGTCAGATTATGTTTTGTCATCTATTCCTTTTGTCTGCAATTTCTGCTTGCTGTTCTAGAACCTTTGGGTGTGCTGTTAAGGTACCAGCATCATATTTATTGAGGTATTTTAACATGGGTGGTTAATGCTATAAACTATGATTTTGTTTCATGGAACCTTTTTAATTGTTTCAGTTTCTTAAAAACAGGAAATCAATCTACCTCAAGACCCAACTAAGACATCATTCTTACCAATTATTAAAAGTATGGACCTTTCTATGAATGAGATCTGCTAAAAATGAGAGTTTTTAACAGAGTGTCCAGATCCTGTGATACACTGGTTTGGTGAGGGCTGGGAGAAGTCCATAATTGCTGGGCTCCACAGTTGGCCTCTTCCCTCCATGGATTCAGATGCTGTCCACCAGGCCTGGAGTGGGTAAAGAAGAAACCAGGATGAATATTATGAATCTATACCTTTAACTTTCTTCCTCTCAGGGTATCTAGATGCTACTATACACCAGGCAGAAAGGTTGAAACAGGGTCCTGAATGGTTTGAATCCCTGGGCTGTTTCTTTTAGTCCAATACCTTCTCAGATGATCTTTAATGAAACAGTTCTCTGAGTCAGTCTTGGCTTGTTCATACATCTCTATGCAGGGTAGGTTTGAATGCATATACTTTATTCAGCATGAACCAAGGTTTATTTAGTTTTGGGTTGAGAATATCAAGGGAAGGAAAAGTTCATTGACTGAAAAATTAAGGCACTTAGATGTCTTTTTAGCATGAAAAAGTACTCCAGGTGCTGGGTAGTGACTGACTATATGTGGCCACCTGATTGTTCATTGCCTGGTTGTGTGTCTAAGGCAGGCATGGAAATAGGGAAGGAAGCAAGGCAGTGGTGGCACACACCTTTAATCCCAGCACTTGGGAGGCAGAAGCAGGTTGATTTTTGAATTCGAGTCCAGCCTGGTCTACAGAGTGAGTTATAGGACAGCCAGGACTATACAGAGAAACCTGCTCAGAAAAAGAAAAAGGAAGGAGAAGAAGAAGAAGAAGAAGAAGAAGAAGAAGAAGAAGAAGAAGAAGAAGAAGAAGAAGAAGAAGAAATAGGGAAGGAGGTACTTCCACTCCTATATGTCTCAAGTTTTGAGGTATTTGGGGTTTTAGCATGTTCTGTCTCACCAGTTGCACCAGTTCTCTATGGGACACTTCATGTGCCCCACAGGTAGCTGTAGAAGACATTCACATAGTACATATAGTCTAATATGCACAAGTATAAGACTCTAAATTAAATTAATTTTAGCTTCTCGTGTATATATTTAAATGAATGCTAAATGGTACATGAAGTAAACAAAGTGGAAATGTAATATATTTCATTTAGTAATAAAATATTCATTTCATATAAGCAATAGAGAAATGCAGGGCCAGCATGAATTCAATAGACATAAATAATGTTTAATGAAATGTAAATGCTACTAAAATTAATAGCCTTTAATATGAAGCCTAGGTATTTGACATTTTATAAGTGCATAATCAAACTATATAGGAGTAAAGAATGAGTAAACCTGGCTTGGATTTGCTGTTTCCTTTCTTTGTATAAAGTATCACTGCTAATATTTATGGCTACTATGCTTCTCAAGTATTCTGTCAGAATCTGTAGATAACATTTATTAATATTAATATAAGAAAATTGCTTTTGTGAGACCCCGACTTAGAGTGTTTCTCCCTGGAAGGTAAAGCCCCTGGTCATTCCCCAAGCTTGTTTTCCCTGATCTCTAAAAGTACAGCCAGAAAGAAGCTCTTTGTTCTCTATAGCCAGCAAAAAGCCTTTTTGTTTCTGTGCCTTACAGCCAAAGATGTGATAATTGTAGGAAGACCTACAAGGACATAGAGATAGACACCGGAGAGGGGAGAGGAGGCTGCAGCTCACTCCCCCCTCACCCCCTCACCAGAAAGGAGCTGTAGCCAACTCTCCTCCCAACTCTTCCCAACTCCTCCCAACTCCTCCCAATTCCTCAGCTAGCTGTTAAAAGTCCCCTACTGTTCGATCCCTGCTCCTTGGATCGAACTCCCCTGCCCTGCAAGGCAGAGGGACTTCATCCTCACCTAGCTGATAATAAAACCTCTTGCAGTTTGCATCAGGTGTGGTTTTCTCTTGGGACACTGTGGTGCTGGCCAGCTCATTCCGGGACTTGAGCGGAGGCCCAGCATCTGGGGTCTTATACTTTATCTAAAAAACTCATTTGAAAGTCAGGAAAATCAATTGCCAAATGAATTGAATTTTGCTGTTCCACGTGCTTCAGTAGTCACACTGGTGACGTATTGATGTGCTAGCATGTACTGTACACTTGACTATTACTTCTTTATTGCCCAGTAGTATTTCATTTTGGCCTCTGAGCTATAAAAGTCATGTTTTAAGTGGGTTAACTAAACATCTTTTTTTATCCTGTGACCATACACCTGACATAAGTAATTAAATGTGAGGAAAGGTTTATTTCCCCTTGGACTTTGAGAATACGTCAGCTCATCACACTTAATAGTGGTCGTGACAGAATATGTATGTGAACAAGGCACCTCATGGCAACATGGGACAGGAAGCAGAGAGCACATGCTTAGACCAGGGGCCACATGACAACCTTGAAATGCCTACCCTCCAAGACTTCTTCCTTCCTACTAGCCCCCAACTTCCTGAAGTTTTTAAAACTTTGAAATCTATAACCACCACAAAGGCACTAAATATTCAACACAGAAACTTTTGAGGGAAAAAGAATCTTGAGACTATTTTTTTCCTCTGAGCTATGAAACTCATTTTTGTATTGATGTGAACAGAGCTATTTACTACACTTAGAGAATTGGTGTTGAGGCATTTGGAAGTAAACATACAAGTGTTTGCCATCATATGCTCTTACACTGAAAGCATCTATTAACAAAAACTTGAAACTGTTACATGTGGCTTTGGTCTAGTCAACATTGTTTCTTTTGGTGCATTTTATCAGAACATCCTTTTGGGTCTCGTACTGGCTAATTTTGTGTCAACTTGACACAGGCTGAAGTCATCACTGAGAAAGGAGCTTTAGCTGGGGAAATGCCTTCATGAGATCCAGCTGTGGGGCATTTTCTCAATTAGTGATCAAGGGGGGAGTGCCCCTTGTGGGTGTTACCATCTCTGGGCTGGCAGTCTTGGGTTCTATAAAAAAGCAGGCTGAGCAAGCCAATGGAAGCAAACCAGTAAGGAACATCCCTCCATGGACTCTGCATCAGCTTCTGATTCCTGCCCTGCTTGAGTTCCAGTCCTGACTTCCTTGGTGATGAACAGTAGTATGGAAGTGTGAGCGGAATAAACCCTTTCCTCCCCAACTTGCTTCTTGGTCATGATGTTTGTGCAGAAATAGAAACTGTGACTAAGACAGGTCTATAGGAAAATCACCCACTCAAACACAAAGAGAGTTAGCATGCTGTGACCATTTTATTCACTGGATACACCCAGAGTCAAAGATTTGACCATTCATCTTACAAAATGTGAAGTTCCAACTGGTAAGCAAAACAGATTGGAATGCTTCTGATGAAGCAATGAAAAAATGCAAAGTTGATATTTTGTTTAACTTTATTACTATACCTTGCTGTTATACAGAATTAATGGAAGTGAGGAACTCAAGTGAAACACATTGTAGAGCAGATACTTTATATGACATGGGACACTCTGTATTTCCCTCCCTCAGCTATGTTGAGCATAAAACATTGAAAATGTTAAACATATCCAACCACTTTTGGGAAAAATTTATTTATTACATTAATATCTTCAGTACTATAAATAATAAAAAAAACACTAAAGTCACTAGTGTTCTCTAGTTATTAAATATTTTATTACCAAATGGCATTTACTATTCCATTTTATGAAAAGATTGTGTCAGTTGAAAAGCTGATGTCATCACACCATGTAGAAACACATACAGAAAAATGACTATTTGTAATTATATTAATTTTTGCAATATTATTTAAATTAATGAATATACTTATCTTTGTAAATTACAGGTTTTTGTCTTGTTCCTAAATATAAAGTTTAATAATATTATGTACACATAAACCTTTATTTTTTGGGGGTGAGGGTGTTTCACCAAGTAGCACTTGCTGTCCTAGGACTGGGGGTGGGTCGTGTTTCACCAAGTAGTACTCGCTGTCCTGGGACTCATGCAGAACTGGATGTCTTTAATTAACAGACATATGTCTGTATGCCTCTGTTTCCAAAGTGCTAGGATTAAATGTATGTACCATGATGCCTGATTATAATGTATAGTCTTTTATTAATAGTATTATCTATTATTTTCTTATAATTTTAGAGACCTATTTATATATTTAGAGTTTCTTCAGAAAGCATTATATAATTTTCCCCATGTATGTGACAGTGAGGTTATTATAGGGCAAGCTCACTATTCATGATAGCCGTGGAAGGACTGAACAGTATTCTTCCTGCCTTATCAAACTGAGCATGTCCTTTGCAAACAATTGTGACTTTAGGTGCTTTGTAAACGTCCCACAAAAATCTTACTGATTACTAGAATTTCAGTTTTTCCCCTTTTTATTATTGGATATTTTATTTATTTACATTTCAAATGTTATCCCCTTTCCCAGGTTCCATCAGAAAATTGGACATAATACTACCCGAGGACCCAACTATACAACTCCTGAGCATGTAGAATTTCAGTTTTAAATGAAGAAAATCCAGAAGCAGTGTCCTACCTAGAAATAAGTTACTTGCTGTGGGAGTTCTCTCTATACTAAATTTATGGCCCTGTTGGCACAAACAGTTATTAAGCATATCTGAGAATCTCTCCTACAAATTCCAAGGACTATAATATTTAAACCACTTATGTTAAAAAAAAAAAACACTTATGTTGCACTTCACATTTATCAGGAGTGTCTAAAAATCCCCAGAAATGACTGATATTTTTTCATCCTTAACTGATACTTCCTTAGACAATGACTGCAAATGCAAGAGTCCTCATAGTTTCTTTCATATTGCCATTGAGAAGGAAAGTCGGGATTCATAAGCCCAGAGGCAAAAACAGGTGATTTCTTCAGCACACTAAAGTTGACAGTGTGTGAAATTGTAAGCCTGGATTTCCATTGCTAATACCTGACTCATAGCTAGCCTCAAGTAGACCCAGAGTTTATGGCAAATTTAATAAGAGACTCCTATATTTTATATCCTATAAAATCCATGTAACTGTTTTATATCTTAAATATGAGGATGAAAGAAAACAGTTGAAGTAATTTTCCCTCTAGCAAAACCACAGAGGACAATGCATACTCTTATTTACTTTCTTTGCTACTGTGAAGTTATTAGGAAATGACCAAGTATACATATAATAATAAAGCTGGCCCATTTCATATCAGTAATGCTATTGAACATTGTAAAATAATGGTAAAATTTGAGAATAAATCTCTCCAAACACACTTTCTTGTGAGAACACATCACATCATTTCATTAACGCTGAGGTTCACAGTTATCAATCCGTAAGGACAATGTGGGATATTGTAATGGACCAAAAGAGATTTATGGGATGAGCTCACTCTAAAAGAAACCGTGTTTATGACATTTTTGGAGAGATGGAGTGCTTCCCTTATTTACTCAGAGGGACCAAACAATCGTTCTAGGATGCTAGACCAATATCACCGGTGGGAAAACAAGAGCTGCAGTCAAAGTGCACTCTGCTGCATCAGGATAAATGTTGTGCACACTGTAAAGGCACTATAGGAAATGAAAACGTAAGCCTCAGGAGACTGAGGCATAAATACACTAGAAATCAAATACTGTGGGACATACACCTTTAATTATCCTCTGTTCACTAATACATGCCCCACACTTATCAAAGCCAATTAAAATAAAATTATTTTCAAGATGTGATATGATATCTTTTCAGATGAATAGACATACATACATATTTATGTAAAAAAATCTCAAATTTTGACAAAATTTTTATCAGAATTAGCCAAGGCTAATTTAAGATCTTTAAAAAACAAGCTTGTGGAAAATACTTGCATTCTTGACTAGCTTGCAATAGTAACCCATAAAGATAAAGCTATAATTTCATAGACCTTTCCAGTGTGTTATGCAGGCAAGCCCTGACTGGCTTTGGAGGTAAATACTGGCAGAACTCCAACACCTGTGTAGATGGAATAATTTAAAAGACTGAATTTTACAGACTTCATAACTGAATTTGTTTCTCAGATTCCCCTCCTTTTTAACATCATGGGGAATATGTCTATTATTAATTTTAACCTCAAGTATAGCTTTTGTATTCATTTGCTTTAAACAATAACTTTGTAACAGCTGTGTTATCTGAAAGTACATTGCTGTGAAGACCTAGAAATAGAAAACTCCTAAGATATTGTCTCTAGTAATTAAAAATATTGATTTTGCTCAAATATACCTTTTATTAAAAATTGTCTTTTATTAATATTCTCCTCTAACCTTTGCTCTGCAGCACAGATAATGCAGATATTTGCTAGAAATTGATGTTATACAGTGTTTCACATTTTATTACAAGCCTGAAAAACAAAGTAGAAAAAACAGCCCCTGGAAGATTAATTCTTAAAACAATGTTTCATTTTCTTGAAAGTTATGACATTGCTATTTCATTAACCCAAAATTCATCTATTTATCAGCACTTGTAGACTGTATCTTTTTGTGTATTAATATGTAACTATTCACTGAAGAAAATTAGCTTCCAAAATTTTGGCTAGCTATATGTCTTCATTTTACATAGCCATCAGCAATTTTTTTTTGTTTCAATTTTTAAAGCATGTCTTGATTCTGATTCCCAGAATAATGCCTTCTCCAAATCAAAACTGTATATTTCTGTTCAGAAAAATCTCTTACTTGAACAGCTGCAGTGGTTTTCTAACTTGGTGTTCACACTGGCTTTTTACAAAGTTTAATAGGTGTGACTGTTAGTATTCTGTCTGGACTCCACCCCCACTGTTACCTGGCAATAGCCAGGTATGCTCCTCCCCACGGTTTCCTGGCAACGGCCAGGTAGGCCTGGCCCACCAGAAAAGGGGCTGTTTGCCCCCTCCTCTCTTTCTTACTCTTGCCTCTCTTCTCTTACCTCTTGCCCTCTTGCTCCCCTTTTCTCTGCATTTCCTTCTCCCCTCTCTCCATGTAGCCATGGCCACCTCTACTTCTCTACTCTCTACCTCTCCCTGCCTTTCTCTGCCTCTACTACCCTTCCTAATCACCTCCCCACACCCTGAATAAACTCTGTTCTATACTATACCATCTTGTGGCTGATCCCTCAGGAGAAAGAGATGCCTCAGCATGGCATGGCAGAGGCACCCCTTTCCTCATACCTCACCACACCCCCATAGAACATATCTTATTTCCCTTTACCTTTTTTATAACCACAAGAGTGACCATTGCAACAGTGTCACCACAAGAAATGAACAAGGCATAAAATAATAAAAAAAAATGACTCAAAACACATACTAACACATTTCTAATCGTGTCCTATGCTTTAATAACACTTTCTTCGCCCATGAACCTGACCCAAGGAAGTTGTATTTGTGAATAGTAAATTTGACCAAAATGGAGAATAATTTAAAAGTTGGGGCAGGAAAAGTTGATGTGGGAGAGAAGTTGAAAGAATCCTGACTGACAGTATTGCTGAAGGAAATTAAAATTGCATGTGTTTTTCTTCCTATCTTCAGGTCCAAACAACTTTAAAACATATGAATTGTTGATTATATATTTACAATAATATGCCTCAGGTGTCTGGAACCCTAATCAGTTTATTTGGTGTGATTTTCTGTGCAGACAGTAGAATTTGTAAAGTTCACCCTTTTATCTGTTTTTCCTGTGGACTGTTCTACCTTTTGATTCATCAGGATCATGCCATGTAAGTGCTATTGCACAGACTTCAATATATATTGATGGTATCTACATTCTGCTGACAAAATGTGAATCTTAAACACACACTCTGAGAAGGTGAGGAAATAGAAATATCTAAATAAATATGCTTTTTTCAGTGTCATGCTGGAAATGAAAACTTTACTCAGTTTGATTGTTCATTAGACATTTAAAATACATTTTGAGTGGCCTACCTGTTTCCTGGTTCTAATATGTGGAAAATATAGGCTAATGCCATGAACATTTGGGCTAAAATCTTAAAGTGTATATTTGACCTATAGGTCTGTGGCATGGGAATCAATTTATCCAATTCCCAGTGCTATTATGAAGATTAAATGTGAGGATACACGCAGTGTCCACAAAGGCCTGGCTTATGATCTCTCTGGACAAATATTTAGTTCCCTTTTTAAAATCCATATTATTGAAACAATCCATTTATTTTTCAGCTTTCAGAACACAAAGCAAGGTCATAAAAAGCTTCATAGAAGGTTAAAATTTAAGCATCCAACTTTACAACAGAATTTAAATCAATTTAGTTTTTTGTCTCTAGAAATAATTAAAACTCTCCATTTAAAAAAAACTGAGATGCTATCAAAGATAGTTTAGTGTTAATACTTATAAAGTTTAAACAAATGACTTACTTAAATGCCCTAATTTTAAAATGGACACTATAAGTCAACATTGATTCTGTATTATATTATCAAAACTACTGAATATACTTCTGTTACTCTCATTTTAAAAATCAAAATATGTTATATAAGTATGACACACTCATATAGGTATCCATAATAGAAAATGGAAAAGATACAAATTTGCTGTGACAAAAAAGAAGTGTAATATCAATGTTAAACAGATGATGGATATTTTTTTAAGTGACATGTAAATAAAATAACATATGAATGTTGTGTTTTCTTTCCATTTTTTTTTTCATTTACATCCCCCCTTCTGGTCCTCCCTGCTATAGTTCCTCATCCCATTCCTCCTTCTTGCCTCTGAAAGGGTGCCCCCACCATGAGGCCTCCCCCTTCCCTGGGGTCTCAAGAGGATTAAGCACATCTTCTTCCACTAAGGCCTGACCAGGCAGACCTCTGCTATATTTGTGTCAGGGGCCTCACACCAGCCAGTGTATGCTTCTGGTTGCTGGTTCAGTCTTTGGGTGCTCGCTGGGGTCTGGGTAAATTGAAACTGCTGGTCTTCTTATGGGGTCGCTCTTCTCTTCAGCTTCTTCAATCTTCCCCTTAATTAAACCATAGAGGTGTCTGACTTCAGTTCAATGGTTGTATGTAAGTATCTGCTTCTGTCTCAGTTAGCTGCTTGTTAGGCCTCTTAGAGGATAATCATGCCATGCTCCCTCTGTAAGCACACCATAGCATCAGTAATAGTGTCAGGCATTGGAGCCCTTCCATGAGATGGATCCCAAGTTGGGACTGTCATTAGACTGCCTTTCCTTCAGTCTCTTTATTTTTGTCCCTGCAGTTCTTTGAGAAGGAACAGTTCTGGGTCAGAAATTTTGACTATGGGTTGGTAGCCCTGTCCTTTTGCTTGAATCTCTGTGTATCTACTGGAGGTGGACTTTTTGAGTTCCCTCTTCCCAAGATTGGGCATTTTTTTGAGAAGGCCACCCCTTCTAGAGGGTCTCCCACCTCCCATCCCACATGCCGCTTATCTCCATTCGTTCTTTTGGCCCTCTGGGCTTCTCTCCTGTCCTTCACCAATACCTGATCCTTTTCTCCTTTTCCTGACCCTCTCACCTCTCCCACTCAGATCCCTCCCTCCCTCTCCGATGATTATTTTCTTCCCCTTCTAAGTAGAAGAAACATCCTCACTTGGTCCTCTCTACTTGTTACACTTCTTATGGTCTCTGGATTGGGTCCTAGGTATGCTGTATTTTTGGCTAATATCCACAAATCAGTGAGTACATACAGTGCATGTCCTTTGGGGTCTGAGTTAATAAACTCCGGACATTTTCTAGTTCCATCCATTTGCCTGCAAAATTAATTATGTAAATGAACCAAATTGTCTGTATCCAGTTGAGGGACATCTGGGTTGTTTCTAGCTTTTGGCTATTACAAATAGGCTGCTATGGAAATACTGTGTGTGTTTTAGACCTAAACTATCACATTTATTTTTCTGACAGTATTATCAAATGCTCTCATATTTAGAAAAACACAAATAAGAAACTCATGCTTTAGTAATTTTACAATATTCACTGCATTTACTACTTATTTATTAAAACAGTTCCCTAGTGATAAAATATAAAATACTTATAATAAAAGATCTGTGAGTAACATCCTAGTGCCCAGACTTTTCCTCCCTAATTTCAAATCAATCAATTTGCTTACTTACTGATATATATTTCCAAATATACAATAAAATAAAAATGATTTGAGATTTCAAAATTCGGAGTTTTGTTTATCTGGGACAGATTTTCATTACTCCTAATTTGGACAAATCATGGTAAGAAATCAAATTGTCTAAGCTAATATTGGCCTTGTCAATAAAGAATTACACTAAGCCAAATAGTTGGTGTATTTCTGGCTAATTTGGAAGGTAAACATAATTTAATACCAAACTCTCTCTCTCTCTCTCTCTCTATATATATATATATATATATATATATATATATATATATATATATCTTCCTTTTTGTGTATGTGTAGGAGTGTAGGAGTATATGTTTGTGTTCCCCCTCTCTGTTTAACATTTTTGCATATTTTATATGTGTATATATGTGCACCATGTGTATTGGTACCTATAAAAATCAGAAAAGGGCATAAGATAACCTAAAAATGGTGTTACTGTTGTGAACCATCACTCTGGTGCTTGGAATCAAACATGGGCCCTGTGCCGGAGCAGTGGGTACTCCTAACTCCTGAGTCGTCTCTCTAGCATCAGACAGTTTTGTTTACAATAAAGTTTGGATGCCAGTTTTTTAATACCTTACAATGTTTTAAATACGCACATCCCGTCTCTAATTTTTAAACCTTTTTTTCTAATTATTTCTTTTACTTTTTGAGATTAGAGTATTTTATACAGGTGAAAAACTGTATACATATCAGGATATTCTGCACTTGTATGTCACAGTAGAAAATTAGAGAAATGTAAAATAAAGTAAATTATATGGGTTGACTATATAGTCAGTAACCACCAGGATCTTATCACTTTGTTTATGTAGATAGTATTGCTAAGACACCTGGATTTAATTCCCAATACCCACAGTTATCTTAATATCTTTGTGTGTGTGTGTATGTGTGTGTGTGTGTGTGTGTGTGTGTGTGTGTGTGTGTGTGTGAAAGAGAGAGAGGGGGGAAGGAGGGAGGGAAGGAGAGAAAGAGAGAGAGAGAGAGAGAGAGAGAGAGAGAGAGAGAGAGAGAGAGAGAGAGAGAGAGAGACTAAATTTCTATTTTGGAAGACTGAACTGTAACGTATTGATTCTTACCAAATTGCCAAATTAAAACCTTTTGTTCGGTTTTTCAATCATTGTTTTATATTCTAAAGATGTAAAACTTACCCATTTGTCATGTCTTATCAAGAGATATATTTATTTCAAATGAGATGGAAAGACAAGTTGGAGAAGTAGAAAACTGAAACTGAGGAAATCCATACTTGAAACCGATTACAAAGGATGTGTCACCAAAATGCTGTGGTATGCAGTAGAGACTTCAAACTGGTCCTAATGATTGTTTGTATGGTGTTTGAATGAGACTAACCTTTTTCATGTAAATATATTTAAAGGGAAACTTGTAAGGCCTATAGGCTTACAACTGCCATGACTTTCCCATTCTTCTTACACCCTGACAGAGAAGAAAGACAAAAAGTAATTCACTCCTTTTGCCTCAGCATCACTTACTTACTAGATACTGAGCTTCTAGCCTGCAAGGAGGAAAGCTGAGCCTTGGATTCACTCCTGAATCACCATAGTAAGCCCAGAGCATCTCCAGACTTGTAACTCAACAGATCCCTGCTTGGCTCCTTTACTTCACTTGTTGGGAGGGAGTAAGTTACTTGCATGTTATTTGTTATCACAAATGAATGCATTGTAACATCTGTTTCGGGATTCAGATACATTCGTAGGTGTCAATCATTTGTTAACAAGCAGTTGAAGAGTTGCTGACAGCACACAAAAAGGAATTGCTTTACTTCCTTTCTTCTTTTTTTAAAATAGGATATTTTCTTTATTTACATTTCAAATGTTATCTCCTTTGCCAGTTTGCCCTCCACAACCACTCTATCCCATTCCCCCCTGCCGTGCTTCTGTGAGGGTGCTCCAACACCCACTGACCTGCCCTCTCACTTCCACCTTACCACCCTGGCATTTCCCTACACTGGGTCATGATCCTTCACAGGACCAAGGGCCTCTCCTCCCACTGATGCCAGATATGGCCATCCTCTGCTACATATGCTGCTAGAGCCAGGGGTTCCTCCATGTGCACTCTTTTTTTGTTGGTTTAGCCCCTGGGAGCTCTGGGGGTGGAAAGGGTCTGGTTGGATTGATGTTGTTCTTCTTATGGGGTTGCAAACCCTTCAGCTCCTTCAATCCTTCCTCTAAGTCCCCAGGCTCAGTCCAATGATTGGCTGTAAGCATCCACATCTGTATTTGTCAGGTTCTGGCAGAGCCTCTCAAAAGACAGCTATATCAGGCTCCTGTTAGCAGCACTTCTTGGCATAAGCAATAGTGTCTGAGATTGATGTCTGTGAGTGGGATGGATTCCTGGGTGTGGCAGTTTCTGCATGGCCTTTCCTTCAGCCTCTGCCCCACAGTTTGTTCTCCAGTATTTCCTTTAGACAGGAGCCATTCTGTGTTAAAAATTTGGAGATGAGTGGGTGGCCCTATCCCCTAACAGGGGGAAGGGGGCTGGCCTAACCTCTTGATATGGTCTCTACAGGTTCTCCCTTTCCTTTGTTGGGCATTTCAGCTAATCTCATCCCTGTTGGGTCCTGGAAGCCTCTTGCTTTCCTGGCATCTGGGGCTTTCTGGTGGCTACCCCAGTTCCCCATCTCCCATTGTTCAAATTCCTAACCCTCTTTATATCATCCCTGTCTCTTCCCATCCCTGATCCTGCCCCCCTGTTTTCCCCTCCCCCTCGTCTCTTCCTCCCAAATCCCTCCCACCCTCTGCCTCCCTTATGATTTTTCTCCCACATGAAGCATTCCACCAGCTGACATAGACCAATCATTAAACTTTAATCTTGGAAGCTTTCTTTTTCTCCTCTCCTATCTGTATGTTTCCCATACAGGGCACAAGCACACATTGATGCTGGAAGAATTTGTTTAATGAGATACAGACCACTCCCTGCTACTACCTGTTGGGCATGATCAAGTTTAGACTCTGACATTTCCGAGCTTATCTTTTGTAGCAGGTTGCAATATGTAAACTAGTGTGTTGTCTGCTCTTTTTAGTTAAATGAATTATAACAACTGAATTAAGACAAATATATTGCATTTGGAGATTATTGCTGAGTAGTTTCCAACATTATTTTGACAAAAGATCATCTCCGTTCCAGTGAAGAATAGGGTAAAATAAGATCCTGTTAAAAATACAGTATAATTAACTATAAACATATATTATTTTCATAGACACATTTATTCATTTTAACCATAAATACTTGAATAAAGTTTATAAATAATAATACTGGTATAACATTTAATTTTCGAATATTTAAGTATATTCTCAGTCTCAGGTATCATCATGTCATGAGAGTAAGTAACATCATTTCCTGCTACTCTGGACATCACATTAGTACAAAAGTTAGAGGGAGATATTTTTTTCAGGAAGATGAAAATCTTTTATGGTGAAAACATTATCTGTTAATTTCATCAAGATAATTTTTCTGTCTCAATAAATAAGTTTAGAAAGTCAAAATATAAAAACACATACATAACTGAAACTTTTGATAACCTGTTATACTTTAATTCCTAAAATAAAGTTGATATTTAAGTTAATATATATTGAAAATGTGATTTAACTAAAATTCTGGAGAATTTTTTACTCAGATCAGAGCCAGTGAATTCCCTTGGATAAGTTTCCTAGAATTAATATACTTCCATGCTGGTTTCTTGTGGAAGCTGAATATTTTTTTTCTCTGAAGTAGAAGTTAAGTTGTTGGAAGTTTGTAGCAAACATATGCATATTTATATTTCCATGATTCTGGACACTCTCTATAAAGAGGCAATTAAAACAATAAATTCTGGAAAAAATATAGTGGAAAGAATTCAAAGAGCTGCAAGTATACTAAGGTGAAGTTTGACTACAAAAAATCCCGTTCTTATCTTACCTTCCCCTCCCCAAACAGCTTTGCTCATTTCCAAATAAATCCATGAATAATTTTGCAGTTACATTTATTTATTTATCATGGGTGTACATATGCAGACAAGATTGCATGTGTTAACAGACAAATGTGGAGGTGACAGGTTAATTTTTTTCTTTGAGTCATTCTCTCACTTTATGATTTTCAATCTGAGGAAACAAAACAAACCACAAAATCAAACAGAAATAAACAAAATATAATTATATTATTAGATTTCATGACAAGTACCTTCATCCACTGAGCCACCTAATAAGGTTCTTAAATGATTTAAATGGTTTTTAAGGACACACACACACAAACACACACACACACACATAAACTGAAAAATTTAAAAATTACCTTTCACCTATGAAATGGTGAATATTTTATATTCCTAGTGTAAGAAGTGTAATAGATACCATGAAGTTTTGAGGAATAATTTAGAAGGAAATTAGATAAACATGTCTGATTTTCAAGACTGATTAACATTGCATGCGCAAGTGCGTGAAGTCTCAAAATGTCATGTTCTGTGCTCACAGATTCTGGTGCACAAGGACATCTCCAAGTAATAAATTCTGAAATGCACATAATTCTCAGTGGTTATAATTTTAAATTTTGCCAAAGTCAACAGAAGCAAGGGAATTATTTTATACCAAATCATTTTTAATTGTTTAAAAAAACATTTATGTAAAAAGTGAAAACTGATAAAATTTTTAAAAGGTAAAAATTTGAGATTTAAACCTGAGAGCACATTTGAATGTTGATAAAATAAGATATATCTGTTCTGACCTATTCTCTGTCCAATGGCAAGGTTCTAATCCAAAAGACTTTGCTTACTTTTTTCAATGTTAACATAAATATGCATGAAAAATGTGGAAGACCTTGATATTTCACATATTCTGACCTTTTTGAATATGCATCATGAACTGGCTTCCACACACTGCTTTCACTTTCTCAAATGGTAAAGCCCTGTATTTTCAGACCACTGAAAGTGCTTACCAGCACTCCCTTCTAAGCTACATCTTGATGCTTGTGTATAAATGATCTCCTATCCCCTGTGGTAGAATAAATTCCTAGCTATTCTTTAAAATACATTCTCTCTAGAGATCTTACTGCAAAGTAGCTGTTAATATTTATAGTTTGAAGCATAGTGCAGACCTTCATATTCACCAAGATTTCTCAAGAATCTGGATATCTGCCCTGTTCATGGCTTTAAAAAAAGAACAAACAAACAAACAAACAAAAAAAACCCAAAGAATATATATATATATATATATATATATATATATATATATATATATATATATATTTGTGTGTGTGTGTGTGTGTGTGTGTGTGTATGCGTGTGTATGTGTGTGTGTGTGAGTAATTCTGTCCCAAAAGTTTCCTTATATATAGCAAATGAGTTAATATTTTGTGTAAAGTACAATAGAGTTCAGGTATAAAATAAGTTATTACTATTGTTGTTTTCTTTTGTTGTTTGTCATTTTGTTTTAGATTTTTAAAAATTTAATCTTTAATCCTTTTACAGTCCAGACTTTTTCTCTCTCCCAGTCCACTGTTTGACTATTCCACATCCCATGCCTCCTCTCTCATCTTCAAAATGATGTCCCCAAGATATCCTCCATTCCACTAGACCTCTCCACTCTCTGAGGCTCCAAATCTCTCTAGGGTTAGGTGTCTCTTCTCTAAGTCAAGACCCTGCAGTCCTCTGCTTTATATGTGTTGGTGAACTCATATCAGCTTGTGTATGCTGCCTGGTTGGTGTCTCAGTGTCTGAGAGATCCCAGGGATTCAAATAAATTGAAACTGCTTGTCTTCCTTTAGGGTCACCTTAGACCTCAGATTCTTCCAGCTTTTCTCTAATTCAACCACAGGGGTTAGCAGCTTCTGTCCATTGGTTGGGTATAAATATCTGTATCTGGCTCTTTCGGCTGCATGTTTGGCCTTTCACAGGGCAGTCGCGATAGGCCCTTGTTTGTAAGCACACGATCACATCAGTAATAATGTAAGGCCTTAGGGCCTCTCCCTGAGCTGGATCTCCATTTGAGCTGGTCAACAGAACTTCCTTTTTTCCTCAGTCTCTTCTCCATGTTTGTTTCTCCACTTCTTTCAAAAAGGAACAATTGTGGGTCAGAGTTTATGACAGTGGAATGGCAAACCCATCCCTCCTCTTGAGGCCCTCTTTCTACTGGAGGTGGACTCTACAAGTTTCCTTTCCCCACTATAGGGCATTTTATCTAGGGTCCCTCCCTTTGAGTTCTGAGTGACTCTCACCTCCTATGACTGATACATTCAAGAGCTTCCCCACCCTGACCCCCCCCCCCCCCAACCTCCTAACTCCTGAGGTTGCCTGGTTCCATTCCTTCTGCCGGCCCTCCAATCTTCAGGCCTGTCCTCCCCCAATACCTAATCATGTTTCCCTCTTCCTCTTTCTGTCCTCTTTTCCACCCAGGTCCCTTCCTCCATCCCCCTCCTGTAATTGCTTTCTTCTCACTCCCAAATTGTTTTTATATAAATAGAAGTATCATTTTCATGATTTTTTTATTATTATTGTTGTTTTGGTTTTTAATCATGTTATCATAATCCAGTGATGTTCCCATTAGAACTACCCGTTGGTCTGAGAAAAGAATTTATTATTAGGACCAAATTTACAAGACAGGAGATTAACTCCCTGGATTGAGAATGGATTTAGAGCAAGAAACTGAAAAACTCCATAGGCATCACCCTGTCAACAGAGATTTATAAATGCCAGAGTACCATTTAATAAATTATATTTCTAGAATCCTGTAACTTTTACATGGCTTTCATTTTCCTTTCTGATAAATGATCAATAAAATTGGAGCCTGTGGCTGTAAAAAAGTATTTACCATTCAATAGGTGGAATTTAGGGTGAATTCTTTGGGTCAAAAGAAGAGCTCTCCAAGGGATCTCACTTTCTGTTACTAGGTCCTAACATGATGCACTGCCATCTTATATGGATCAAAGCCCCAAAGCCAAGCATCCACACCCTGACACCTTTGAATACCCAAACTTATGGAACGCAATGAAAGCATTTCTAAGAGGAAAACTCATAGCTGTGAGTGCCTCCAAAAGGAAACTAGAGAGAGCACACATTAACAGCTTGACAACATACCTAAAAGCACTAGAACAAAAGGAAGCAAATTCACCCAAGAGGAGTAGACGGCAGGAAATAATCAAACTCAGGGGCGAAATCAACCAATGGGAAACAAGAAGAACTATTCAAAGAATCAACCAATCAAGGAGCTGGTTCTTTGAGAAAATCAACAAGATAGATAAACCCTTAGCCAGACTCACTAGAGGGCACAGGGAAAGCATCCTAATTAACAAAATCAGAAATGAAAAAGGAGACATAACAACAGATCCTGAAGACATCCAAAACACCATGAGATCCTTCTACCAAAGGCTATACTCAACAAAACTGGAGAACCTGGATGAAATGGAGAAGTTCCTAGACAGATACCAGGTACCAAAGTTGAATCAAGATCAGGTTAATGATCTAAACAGCCCTATATCCCCCAAAGAAATAGAAGCAGTCATTAATAGTCTCCCAACTAAAAAAAGCCCAGGACCAGATGGGTTTAGTGCAGAGTTCTATCAGACCTTCAAAGAAGATCTAATCCCAGTTCTTCACAAACTATTCCACAAAATAGAAACAGAAGGTACTCTACCCAACTCATTCTATGAAGCCACAATTACTCTGATACCTAAACCACAAAAAGACCCAACAAAGATAGAAAACTTCAGACCAATATCCCTTATGAATATTGATGCAAAAATCCTCAATAAAGTTCTTGCTAACTGAATCCAAGAACACATCAAAACAATCATCCATCCTGACCAAGTAGGTTTCATCCCAGGGATGCAGGGATGGTTCAATATACGGAAATCCATCAACGTAATCCAGTATATAAACAAACTCAAAGACAAAAACCACATGGTCATCTCGTTAGATGCAGAAAAAGCATTTGACAAGATCCAACACCCATTCATGATAAAAGTCTTGGAAAGATCAGGAATTCAAGGCCCATACCTAAACATGATAAAAGCAATCTACAGCAAACCAGTAGCCAACATCAAAGTAAATGATGAGAAGCTTGAAGCAATCCCTCTAAAATCAGGGACTAGACAATGCTGTCCACTTTCTCCATACCTATTCAACATTGTACTTGAAGTCCTAGCCAGAGCAATTCGACAACAAAAGGAGATCAAAGGGATACAAATTGGAAAAGATGAAGTCAAAATATCACTTTTTGCAGATGATATGATAGTATATATAAGTGACCCTAAAAATTCCACCAGAGAACTCCTAAGCCTGATAAACAGCTTCGGTGAAGTAGCTGGATATAAAATTAACTCAAACAAATCAATGGCCTTTCTCTACACAAAGAATAAACAGGCTGAGAAAGAAATTAGGGAAACAACACCCTTCTCAATAGTCACAAATAATATAAAATATCTTGGCATGACTCTAACTAAAGAAGTGAAAGATCTGTATAATAAAAACTTCAAGTCTCTGAAGAAAGAAATTATAGGAGATCTCAGAAGATGGAAAGATCTCCCATGCTCATGGATTGGCAGGATCAACATTGTAAAAATGGCTATCTTGCCAAAAGCAATCTACAGATTCAATGCAATCCCCATCAAAATTCCAAATCAATTCTTCAACAAATTAGAAAGTGCAATCTGCAAATTCATCTGGAATAACAAAAAACCTAGGATAGCAAAAACTCTTCTCAAGGATAAAAGAACCTCTGGTGGAATCACCATGCCGGACCCAGAGCTTTACTACAGAGCAATTGTGATAAAAACTGCATGGTACTGGTATAGTGACAGACAAATAGACCAATGGAATAGAATTGAAGTCCCAGAAATGAACCCACACACCTATGGTCACTTGATCTTCGACAAGGGAGCTAAAAACATCCAGTGGAAGAAAGACAGCATTTTCAACAAATGGTGCTGGCACAACTGGTTCTTATCATGTAGAAGAATGCGAATCGATCCATTCCTATCTCCTTGTACTAAGGTCAAGTCTAAGTGGATCAAGGAACTACACATAAAACCAGAGACAGTGAAACTTATAGAGGAGAAAGTGGGGAAAAGCCTTGAAGATATGGGCACAGGGAAAAAATTCCTGAATAGAACAGTAATGGCTTGTGCTGTAAGATCGAGAATTGACAAGTGGGACCTCATGAAACTGCAAAGCTTCTGCAAGGCTAAAGACACCATCAATAAGACAAAAAAAAAAAAAAAAAAAACACCAACAGATTGGGAAAGGATCTTCACCTATCCTAAATCAGATAAGGGACTAATATCCAATATATATAAAGAACTCAAGAAGATGGACTCCAGAAAGTCAAATAACCCCATTAAAAAATGGGGCTCAGAACTGAACAAAGAATTCTCACCTGAGGAATACCGAATGGCAGAGAAGCACCTGAAAAAATGTTCAACATCCTTAATCATCAGGGAAATGCAAATCAAAACAACCCTGAGATTCCACCTCACACCAGTCAGAATGGCTAAGATCAAAAATTGAGGTGACAGCAGATGCTGGCGAGGATGTGGAGAAAGAGGAACACTCCTCCATTGTTGGTGGGATTGCAAGCTTGTACAACCACTCTGGAAATCAGTCTGGCGGTTCCTCAGAAAATTGGACATAGTACTACCGGAGGATCCAGCAATACCTCTCCTGGGCATATATCCAGAAGATGTCCCAAACGGTAAAAAGGACACATGCTCCACTATGTTCATAGCAGCCCTATTTATAATAGCCAGAAGCTGGAAAGAACCCAGATGTCCCTCAACAGAGGAATGGATACAGAAATTATGGTACATTTACACAATGGAGTACTACTCAGCTATTAAAAAGAATGAATTTATGAAATTCCTAGCCAAATGGATGGACCTGGAGGGCATCATCTTGAGTGAAGTAACACAATCACAAAAGAACTCACACAATATGTATTCACTGATAAGTGGATATTAGCCCAAAACTTAGGATACCCAAGATATAAGATACAATTTGCTAAACGCATGAAACTCAAGAAGAATGAAGACCAAAGTGTGGACACTGTACCCCTTCTTAGTATTGGGAACAAAACACCCAGGGAAGGAGTTACAGAGACAAAGTTCGTAGCTGTGATGAAAGGATGGACCATTTAGAGACTGCCGTATCCAGGGATCCATCCCATAAGCAGCTTCTAAACGCTGACACCATTGCATACACTAGCAAGATTTTGCTGAAAGGACCCAGATATAGCTGTCTCTTGTGAGACGATGCCGGGGCCTAGCAAACACAGGAGTGGATGTTCACAGTCAGCTATTGGATGGATCACAGGGCTCCCAATGGAGAAGCTAGAGAAAGTACCCAAGGAGCTAAAGGGATCTGCAACCCTATTGTCGGAACAACATTATGTACTAACCAGAACCCCTGAGCTCTTGTCTCTAGCTGCATATGTATCGAAAGATGGCCTAGTCGGCCATCAATGGAAAGAGAGGCCCATTGGACTTGCAAACTTTATATGCCCCAATATAGGGGAATGCCAGGGCCAAAAGAATGGGAATGGGTGGGTAGGGAAGTGGGGGGCGCTATGGGGGACTTTTGGGATAGCATTGGAAATGTAATTGAGGAAAAATGTAATAAAAATATTAAAAATTAAAAAAAAGAAACCACCAATCCAAATAAACATTTTTCTTCTATAAACTTAACATCTGATGAACATTATTATAGTAACAGAAAGTTGACACAATGCCACAATTAGTTTCACAGGATAGTCAACTATCGATTTTGAAAACAACAAAGTTTTAAGACACCACAAAGGATGTTTTGTTTATTGTTTAACATCACATATAATTTCACACACAAATGTAAGAAAGAAGAGAGGTCAATAAACAAGAGGAAGCAGTTGTTCTAATAGAAAACTTTAAGTACATCATTATCTTTAACAATTCTATTTCCCATGACAATACTATGTTTACAATAAACATGTGTCACTCTGTAATATCTTTCCAGATTGTGAAACTACAAACTATAATGGTGTCTTACTTCATATAGTTGGTTTGTGAAGGTTCCAACTTCCACCACTGCCAAGGAAATTCTCTCCTCTACACCATACATTCAGAATATGAGTTAAATTGAATGTCAGTTACGCTGTACAATGATTCTTTCAATACAAATAATTTTGAAAGAATTTTTATCATGATATACTACACATATTCCTATATTTATCATGACTCCATATGTTCTAATGAGGTAGCATGTATTTTAAAATGTGAACTTGGATATGGAGAGATTTCTTTCCAATTAAATGTCTGCTTCTCTTACAGAGTACCTAAGTTCATTTTCCAATATCTACATCTCATTCATGACAATAGCCTATAACTCTAGTTCTCGTGGATCTGATGACCTCTACAGGTCTACAACAGAATCTGTGTCAGCATGTACATAGATACAGAAAGATGCACATACATACACATAAATATAGAAAAAAGCTTTAGAAAGGGTATGCCAATTCAATAAATATAAATAAAAGTAAAATCAGTGGTTCAAACAATTGAGGTTTTACACAACAATAAAAAATTTCATATAGGTTGTAAGGTCATTTCTCTGCTATAATTTAATAGTTATATTACTAGAATTGTTACTATGAATCAGGAATGTTTCATTTTTTGGGAAAATAGCAATGTATTTTATCTGCCAAGTTACCCCTACTCTAGAATTAAAAGAATCTGAAAAATAGAATTATTCATAATGGATACTAATTAATGGCTACTACTCTTCTTTTTAAATATCAGAAAAGCAGAAAATTTAGACAAATAATGGATTAACATAAGTACATTTTGCAACATCTTACTTTTATTAATTAATAGTAATGTTTTTATGCTTTTAATTTTAATTTATTCTAAGATATACTATAATTCCATTCACATTTCTTCAGTAATGTGCATGTGTGTGTATTATGTATGCATATATAAATGTACAGGTTAAAAAAATCCCAAATCTGTATTATTAATAATAAGGCATATTAAATATTTGAATTTATGAGTAAATATATCAAGAAGCACACATGTAAAAGTGCAATTATCATGTTGATAGTAATAGCAATAAATTTTAATTTAGCAATATACTATGACACACTTAATTAGTAACAGAGCTAGTGAATTGAATATAGTCCTTACTGTTTTGAAAAATCTTGTACAATTACATGGCCATGCTCCTACTATGGAGAATTAATGTTAGTTCCTTATTATCAGACATAGTTATTTAATTTTTAATGACATTTTTACAATCAATAAGGGCAACTTCTGTACTTTGCAAATGACTTCTTTTGAACAAAATTCATAAAAGTCATAGTCATTAAATTTGGAGAGTTGTCTCCTTCTGGTCTATCAGTTTACCTTGGGTGCAAACTCGGCAGCCAGTCCCACAGCACCCAGAGGAAGGTCCACTACTAGTTGCTCTAACATGCCCAGAATCATAGGATCAGTGGTGAGTAGGACACAGTATCTGTTCCAACACCACCAGGAGTAAATGGACCAGCAGGATCCAGGGACACAGGAACCCTGACCAACCAGTGGCTTCATATCCTTAAGGTCTGTGCCGATTTACCTTGGCCACAAACTCCAAAGCCAGACACACAGCACCCAGAGGAAGCTCAAATTCCAGGAGCTCTAACACACCCAGGATCCCGGGATCCCAGGATGTCTGGAACCCAAGAGCCCAGGAGCTTGGTTATACCAGGTTCTCAGGGTCCTACAGACAGCTTGACTCCTAGGAACTCTGACACACCCAGAATCTCAGGATCACAGGACCCAAGAGTCACAGGATCACAGAGACGGCTGGACTCTGAGGAGTTCTGAACACAACCAGGATTACAGGAAGGACAGGCTCCAGTCAGATTTAGTGAGGGGTGGTAGCACTAGAGAAAATCAGATTGCTGGACATAACTATTTGAAGATAATATGATAGTATGCATAAGCGACACCAAAAATTCTACCAGACAATTTCTCCAGCTGATAAAAAAGTTCAGCAAAATGGCTGGATATAAATTTCACTCAAATAAATTAGTAGCCTTCCTTTATAAGAAGGATAAACTGTCTGAGAAAGAAATTAAAGAAACAATTCCCTTTACAATGGGCACAAATAGTATAAGGTATCTTGGAGTAATTCTAACCAAATAAGTGAAAGACCTGTATGAAAACAACTCCAAGTCTCTCAAGAAAGATATTGAAGAAGATTCAGAAAATGGAGAGATCTCCCAAGCTCATGGATTGGCAGAATTAACATAGTAAATATGGCCATCCTACCAAAGGCAATCTATAGATTCTATGCAATCCCTATCAAAGACCCAACAACATTCTTCAAAGACATTGAAAGAGCAGTTCTCAAATTCTTCTAGAAAGGCAAAGACCCAGACTAGCAAAAATAATTCTTAACAATAAAAGAACAGCTCAGGGAATCCCCATCCCTGACCTCAAGCATTACTATAGAGCAATAGTGATAAAAACTGCATGATATTGGTACAGAGGCAGACATGTTGATCAATGGAACAGAATTGAAGACCCCAAAATAAAACCACATACTTATGATCACTTGATCTTTGACAAAGACACCAATAATATAAAATGGAGAAAAGAAATCATGTTTAATGGTTAATTAATGGTGCTGTTCTAACTGGCTGTCTGTATGTATAAGAATTAAAATAGATCCAATTTGTCACCTTGTACAAAGCTCAAGTCCAAGTGTTTCAAGGATCTCAACATAAAACCAGATACACTGAATCTAATAGAAGAGAATATTGGAAAGAGCCTCGAACGCATTAGCACAGGGGGAAATTTTCTAAACAGAACTCCAATGGCTCATTCTCTATGATCAAGAATTAATAAATGGTACCTCATAAAACTAGAAAGCTTCTGTAAGGCAACGGACATAGTTGATAAGACAAATCAGCAACCTACACATTGGGAAACAATCTTCACTAACCCCACATCTGATAGAGAGCTAATATCCAAAATATATAAAGGACTCAAGAAGTTAATCACCAAAATACAAACAGCAAAATAAAAAAGGGGGGCTATAGAACTAAACAGAGAATTCAGAACTGAGGAATCTCAAATGAGATTCACCAAAAGAAATGATCAAAGACCTTAGTGATCAGAGAAATGCAAATCAAAACCACCATGAGATTCCAACTTACCACAGTCAGAACAACTAAGATCAAAAATGCAGGTGAAAGCACATGTTGGAGAGGATGTGGAGAAAGAGGAACACTCCTCCATTGCTGGTGGGATTGCAAACTGGTACAACCACTCTGGAAATCAGTTTGTCGTTTCCTCAGAAAATTGGACATAGTACTATCTGAGGATCAAGCTATACCACTCTTGGGCATATACCCAGAAGATGCTCCAACATGTAATAAGGACACAGGCTCCACTATGTTCATAGCAGCCTTATTTATAGAAACCAGAAGCTGGAAAGAACCCAGATGTCCTTCAATTAGGAATGGATACAGAAAAAGTGGCATATTTACACAATGGAGTATTATTCAGCTATTAAAAACAACGAATTCATGAAATTCTTAGGCAATTAGACAGAACTAGAAAAAAATCATCCTGAGTGAGGTAACCCAATCACAAAAGAACACACATGGTATGCACTCACTGATAAGTGAATAGTAGCTCAAAACTCCAAGTAACCAAGTTTCAATTCACATACCAAATGAAGCTCAAGAAAAAGGAATCCCAAAGTGTGGGTGCTTCTTCTTTAGAAGGAGAACAAAATACTTGCAGGAACAAGTATTGAGATAAAGTGTAGAGCAGAGACTGAATGAAAGGCCATCCAGAGACTGTCCCACCTGGGAATTTATCCCATAAACAGTTACACAGATGCTATTGTGGATGCAAAGAAGTTCATGCTGAAAGGAGCCTGATATGTCTTTCTTCTGAGAGGCCCTCCTAGAGCCTTAGAAATACATGGGTGGATGCTCTCAGCCAACCATTGGACTGAGCATGGGGCTCCCAAATAGAGGAATTAGAGGAAAGACTGAAGGAGTTGAAGGGGTTTTCATCCCTATATGAAGACAACAATATCAACCAACCAGACCCCCTAGAGTTTCCATGGACTAAGCCATCAACACACACGGCTCCAGCTGCATCCTCCAGCAGAGGATGGCCTTGCCGTGCATCAATGGGAGGAGAGGACCTTGCTCCCCTGAAGGCTTGATAGATGACCCACTGTGGGGGAATTGAGGGTGGAGAGGTGAGAGTGGGTGGGTGAGTGTAGGAACACCTTCATGGAATCAGGGGAAGGGAAGATGGGATAGAGGGTTTCTGGGAGGGGGGAAACCAGGAAAGGGGATAACATTTGAAATGTAATTAAAGAAATTATTCAAGAAAAAAGAAAAAAAATGGATAATTGTGTCTATTTTAATACTGAATCTAGAATGGTAGTGATGCATGCTGTTAATCTGCTATTGTCATTTAGCATCAGAATAGGGTTTACATCTTTTAACTTAACTTACATAGTTGGAAGAAGACTTAAAGTGTTTTGTACATATACAGTTTTTATCAGAGATACTAATAACATTCTACTTAGTTTTTCCTCTAATTTCAGTACATTTACATTATTACTTAGCTCTTAAACCTAGTATTTTCTAAGCCAGATCATTTTAAGGAATTGTTGATTGCACATTCACTTGTGTTCCATTAAATGTAGTCTTTGATTTTCTCCACTGTTATATGTTTGTCAATGATATTTTCTTAGAGAGAAGTTTCTTCAATAATATATGGAAATATGTAGGTTTAAAATATGAAGACTTTTAAGATTCCTCTTTTAAACATTATTCTTACTTTATAGGTTTCATTTTATTGTTCTGTGTTGTCCTTAATTATGTTAGCTAGTGAGATGTAGTTTATTATTTCTGCAGATGCCAGGCTTTCTGCTCATAAATCAATACATCTTATATTAAGCAACATAATTTTTCCTTTTCATTTTCTTTCCTATCTCTGTATTTTAATTTGTAAATGAATCGTTTTTATTCATTTCTTACTTTTATTTATTTTTTTTTTTTACTTTAACACATGACATAGGCCAGTTTAGGCAATGTTTTTGAGCCCTGCTGTGTGGATTTGTGTTTGCTTGTACATGTATATATGTTCTAAGACAGTGGAAAACAGGTCATTCACTTGTTCCTTCTGCAAATTGAGACCTGCTTTATTATTCAACAGTTTTTCTTCTGTTTTATTTTCTCTAACACCTAGAGTAGAACAAAATATTCCATTGTAGTGAAAATCTATAATGTAATTGATAAAACTTTCTGTAGAAAATTTGGGTCATAAGTCAGCCTGAAAAATCTTGTGAAATGTTGCCATTTTGTATAATGTAGTTTTTAATTTTAAATGTTATGCCTCTGTAGTCTATTGCAGTGTGTGAAATAATGAAGACAATAATGTTGAAGCCATTTGGTAATGTATTTTCTTTAATCTTCAATATGAAATGTAGAGTTTAACATCAACCTATTACAAAATTGTTACCTAATGCTATTGTAATATTATCAAGCTATTAAAAAAACTACCTCATTTGGATGTGGGTAATTGCAATGGAGTTTGGTTGTTTTCCTGGTTTCACGTGGATCGTATCCACATCATTCTTGTCTTGATCATGCCAGTACCATGCCAATCAAAGCATCTTGATGACTTTATTCTCTTGAGATGTGTATCCTAAATCTATAACCCACATTTAAATAGCTATGGTAGGACAAACCTATCTCTATGTGTAACTGTGTGCCTTTCTTTCTTTTGTCATTTCACAAACTCCTTAGCAAATGTGGATCTTCATTTTGAAGTCCAATTAGGGTATAAAATCACCAATTCTTTCCCCTTTCTATGAATCAGTCATTCTTATCAATTTTCATTTTCTCAGAGAGGCATATTTCCACTCTCCAATATATAATATCTCTTTCCATTGTTTGCTTAATCCAAACCTATAAATATTTAGAGAAATGACTAGGCATCATTTGCAATCCCCGTAGGCCCAGCTGAGGAGTTAATCCTATTTGTCCAACAATGTGTACTGAGTGAGTATGCCTTAGTGTAATGATCAGCAACAGTTTAAATATTACTGCATCATTATTTCTTACTCAATTTAGATTATATCACTGTACTAATTAATCTGTCCTATAGAAACCATTGCTGGCAGAAATCAGTATTAACAAATAGTAATTATGATAACTTACTGTAAAACAGTTTTGAGGAATAAGGTAAATTTGAGAGTAATAAAATTATAGAAATTAAAACATATAAGTATTATTTCCTATTAAGTCTGGTAGTTTCTGTCTATATACCTTTATTTAATTAATGGAAAAAATAGGAAATCCATTGTATTCCATGACTGGGCCTTTAGGAATATTGCAATATATATATATAAAAAGAGTGAGCCTGGGGCCACAGAGACAGCTCATTGAGTGTAGTGCCTGCTGCCAAGCCTTTATCTGAGACCTCCAAGCAACATCCAGGACCCACATGGTTGAAGAAGATAATCAAGTTTTTTGTTTGCTTGTTTTATTTTTTGTAATTATATTTTAATTATAACATTTCTCCCATACCTTTCTTCCTTCAAAACCCTCCCAAAACCTTTTTCCACTTTCCTTCAAGTCCTGTTTATAAGCACTTCTTGGCATCCGCAATAGTGTCTGGGTTTGTTGACTGCACATGGGGTGGATCCCCAGGTGAGACAGTCTCTACATGGCCTTTCCTTCAGTCTGTGCTCTACTCTTTGTCCCTGTATTTCCTTTAGACAGGAGCAATTCTGAGTTAAAATTTTGAGAAGAGTGGGTGGCCCATCCCTCAACCAGGGGCTGTGCCTAATCTCTGGATAAGGTTTCTACGGGTTCTTCTCCCCTTTGTTGGGCAATTCAGCTAATATCATCCACGTTGGGTCCTGGGAGCCTTTTGAGCCTTATTATAATACACACTAGTAGTTATATTCACAGACTCAATTTCAAGCCTGCTAAAATTCTATTAAATTATATGAGAAACCCTGACTAAAGAATAAATTCAGTAGACAATATAGGGTAGTGTCTGAACAAACTATAAATCAAGTGACTCAAAAGGCTAATTGGTATCTGTATCAAGGGTTCAGAGGCTATTGATGTCAAATATATCTACAAAAAGTACAGAAAGGTTCACTGTGGTTTTGTCATGCTGAAGAAATATATATTAACCATTTTTTATTAGTGAGAAGCCCAGTGAAAACTTAGTCTCCTAAAGTCAGATGTAGAAAAATATCTCCATTCTAATTTCATATATTATTTCCTAAAGTTGAGCTCTTAAATTTTTATGTAGCTTTACTATTTCAAAATATTTCCCTACTGTATTGTGGAAGAAAGCCATTATTAATACAATTTGTTACATCTTATAGAATACTGGGCTTAAACTTGCCTGAGCAGGTTAGGGGTGCTTTAAAGTCAATAGTGTGTATGTTTTTAATAAAAGTGTGAATGAAAATCATTATAAAGAAGGAAACTTAGCAAAAGTTAATATTCTCTTCCCTCCATCATTTTTAAATTATTGTTTCCTTGAAAAAAAGAGTTTGTCACCAGAAGGCTGTTCTGATGTTTTGTACAAATGACAAATAGTATTTTCAATGTGTTTGCAAACAATGACAAACAATACAGACAACTTCCTAAAATCCTAGAGCCAATGAAAAAGAAAAATTATTTCACCAACATATGGTAGAAATAGATATATTTTTAGCAGTAGGAGGAAAATGAATGATTGACAACATATTCAATTTATAAGCATATGTGTGGGAAATGTGTGATAACTCGGTAATTAAATTGTAGACAATGGCACATTCCCAAGTGTAAGGCAGCACAGAATGCTATCAACAGCTTGGTGGGAACATCCAGCTTGAAAAATCATTGTGAATGTAATAAAAATAGGTAGGAATTAATTACCATCTTCCTAAACAGAGGATAATGTGCAAACTAAAAGAATAATATGATTGAATAATTACTAATATTATTCATTTATAATTGTTATTTGGTTAAGTGTTTCTGTGTGTGATAAATAAAGGAACAGAATACAGGTATCTCTTTTCTAGTAATCGAAATGTGCAGAGCGTTTTCATGGACAGAAAATTAATTTAATCATCTAGGCTGATTCAATGGAAAATTCACTGTGGCATTAGACTTGATTTGATTATATATTTTATAATTTATTGTCAGGAGAAACATAAGGCAAGTGACTTAGTCTCTCAGAACTCTTTCTACAGTTTCTTATATTGATGTATAGATATCAACAATACAGCCATCATGATGATGAAAACTGTTCTTTTAAAGTTAACAAAATGAATATATAATGGCACGTAAATCATTACTGCATGAATTGGGCACCATTTGATGTTTTGACACATGTGCATAAACACTGTGTAATGTTAAAAATGTACAAACCTACCTTCTAAAATATTTACTTGCTCGTTGGCTTAGATTTTTCTAAATATACTTTATTTAGAATTCTTGAATGCTTCAACCTCCCTTCTAGCCCACTGACCAGAGGTAGGGGAAAATGTTTATAAGGAAAATGGGTTTGTGGACCTGTTTAGAAGTATTGAGGGAGTGGTGGGTAGGGGAGCAGGGCAGAGGGCGGGTATAGGGAACTTTCAGGATAGCATTTGAAATGTATATAAAGAAAATATCTAATAAAAAATAAATTAAAAAAGTATTTCTTTGTGGCAATTCTATTCATTTTTATCAGGATGCCAGAAATCCAGACCAACACTAAACATGAATCAGTAGATGCGGACCAGTACAACAGCAAGAACTAAACATGAACTATTGACAGCGTCTTGATCCAGCTGAAATTGCAGGGCTCCTCAATCACCTGGAGGAAGTGGAAGTGGCAAACATCAGCCAGACTACCAGAAGTTGTTAGGCATCTTTCTCTCTATGATGTGAAGACCAGGGAAGACCAGCAACGGTCAGTGAAGCCCTGCAAGGCTTGCAAAGACCAGTGAAGTCCAGCAAAGCATTGTAAGGTGTAACTATAAGAGAGCATCCTCTCACTGTTAGTAAGGGTCCATTTACACTCTTTCCAAACACCATATGCCATCTCAACTCTCCATTCCAGAAAAATATCAAATGCCTTCTTATGTGTCTGTTTCAGCAAAATTTCCTTTCACAAGATAGCTTTCAGAAAAACATCATGTGACACAACTGAGTTTCCAAAGAAACCAGAAGTTTCTCATGGAGAAAAACATTTAAAAATCTGTATTTTATTTTATAGCAACAATACATTCTTTCATAGATATTTGCAAACAACATAATCCCCCTTTCTCTGTCTCTGTCTCTGTCTCTGTCTCTGTCTCTGTCTCTGTCTCTGTCTCTGTCTCTGTCTCTGTCTCTCTCTCTCTCTCTCTCTGTGTTGTGTTAGATTTGTGATCATGCACATTCCTTGGCACGTTGTAGGGTTAGACTATAACTTGGTTGAATTCATTCTCTTTCCGTCTTTTCATGAGTTCCAGATTCTACCACAAGTCATCAGTCTTGGGAGACAAGTTTCAAAATATTTTCTATAGTACCTTGAATACCTTTAGTCTCACCAACAGTATATATGACCCAACATGAACATCCTTTTGTTTTAATTGAATAATTTAACATTTTATACTCAAGGTAATTATTGATAAGAAAGATATTTTTATTAGCAAGCGGTTTCTTTTTTCTATGTTCGCCTCCTTTATTTTCTTAACTTTACCGCTATCCTAAAGCCTTCCTATGTGCTTAATATTCTCTAGTACTATGTTTTGATTGTCTGGCTATAATTTTATGTATCATACACAATTTTGTTTGGAATGATTGTGAGGCCAACAAGAAATCTTTTCATTATAATAATCTACTGTAAATAACACGTGACATGAATAGCAAAAATATGAGAAGACTCATAAAAAGGAGAAAAGTATCAGTAATTATTTTTCATTCTGCCCCATTTATTCAAATTTACATTGTAATATCTGCTACCTTCTAATATACCCAGCAAGTTCAGGTGTCTGTTAGTCTTTGCATAAAAATTGAAGTGATTTTGATGCTCCTTGTTTACCCATCAGAGGATGATGTTACACTCTTCTTCTATTCATTTACTTTTGTCTTTGTTTTAAGTTTGCAGATCTGTCTTTGGCATTTCTCGTTGAAACAGCTGAGTAGTGACAAATTCTGGTTCTGTTTGTCTATGTAGCTCTATAATATCAAACTAACTTTGTTTAGTTATGTATACTGTCAACAATTATTTTCTCCAATATTGTGAAAAAGCTCTTCTTTCCTTACTCTCCCATTCCTAAAGTAGGCTCATTCCACAGACATTACACATACTCCTATGTGCACCCCACCCCATCCTGAGAACCCTCTATTTAATTCGGCCTGCTTTCAGTTTGATTACAGTGTATCTGTGGTAAACTAAATTGACCAGAGTTTCACTACTGACAAGAGTTTTATGTAGCTGGACAATCTTATATTGACAGTAATAATACATATAAACTTATGATGTTTTTGTATATTTATCACTTAAAATATTAAAAAATTCTTATTTTATTGATAATCTAATGTTTCCATTGATATTCTTCATTTTTATGCTTTTTTTTCGACTTGTATCTTTTCAGAGTCTTGTCATTGACTCAGTAATCATTTTCTTAATATTTGATGTAATTTTCTTTGTTGTTGTTGTTTTTGTTTTGTTTTTGTTTGGTTTTTGGTTTTTGGTTTTATCGAGACAGGGTTTTGTACAGCCCTGGCTGTCCTGGAACTCACTTTGTAGACCAGGCTGGTCTCGAACTCAGAAATCCACCTGCCTCTGCCTCCCAAGTGCTGGGATTAAAGGTGTGCGCCACCACTGCCTGGCATCTTTTGTTTCTTTCTACCCACCCACATAGTATATAAAATATTATATTATGTAAAAATATATCATTATTTATGGAATATATTATTTATATATGTATTATGAATGTGTATATGTGTACTACATCCCTGTATATAGCCATGAGGATCAGAAAACCTCAAATCCCAAGAAACTGAAGGTACCAATGATGATGAGCTGGATGTAGGAGCTGGAAAAAACCTTATATCCTCTTGTGGAGTAACCAATTCTTTTACTTCCTGAACCATTTCTCTATCACTTTGATTATGGTTTTAATTCCTCTGACAATTTTTCAGGTATTAAATTTCGTTTTTACTTTATAGTATCCATTTTTCTACATTACATTTTCTTTTCAGAAAAAATAATTGTTTCTCTTTAGTGTCTTGCAGATAATTAAATTTCCTTAAAACAAGTATTTTGAATAAACTATGTAAAATTTTACATTTATCGTGAGTCACCTGATAAGTTTCAAGCATGTTATGTTGGGCATTAGATGAGATCATAGCCCTCTGAAAGTTTTTCATGTTTGTTGATGCATTAAATCTTTGCTTTAAAGGAAATTTATTTTTTGTTTATGATCTCCTTTGTGTTTGCCTACTCTAACAGATATTCTGAGATCTCTACTTATCTTTGTAGAAATGTGCTCAGCCATTGATTGCAGGCTAAGTTTAGGCTATTCCAAGTGTTTATGGTTGTAGTATGCTATCAGTAGATGGCAACTCAGACATTAATTCTTTCCAAACCTTCTCTTGGGCTATTGTTGAGGGAAGACAAGAGAAGTGACCAAAGGAGAGTGGTTCTCCAAAAGTTTCCATAGAAAGAAAACTTTTATTTTTCATATTTTGGTGAAATAGACCTAGACATATTGTCTATAGCAACTGGTCTATGATCTGGTGCCTTGGGTTTTGCCTACCACTGGACACTTTGGTGGAAATCCTCTTCCAAATATCCAATACAAGGACTTGTTGCATCTATAACCTGTCTTTACTTTCTGTGTTCAATTGCAAGATTTATATGGTGTTGGGGAAAGAATGGGCTCAGACTCCCTATATGTATAAGTGTTATAAAACAGGATCCTATCTGAATAACCCAGACTACAGAAAACAATATAAAATCGGGTCAGGATAAAAGTAGAGGTTACTAGGGTTCTTGGTGGTAATTATAGGCCAAGTCACTCCATTCAAGCACTGTGATGCTGATTATATAAACAACGGGATGCACAGAATCTGAAAATTCCAGAATGTCTGTATATGAGAACTAGCCAAGGCAAAAGGTATTTCAAACGTTTTCCAATGTTTAGTTTTACCAACTCAATACAGAGTTCAATTATCATTTTTCTTCCCTACTATTCTTTTTGTGGGATTCTAGTTTTACCAAAACTTGGGGTAGAGTTGATGTATGCACTATTTACCATCCAGATTCTGGTATGCTGGGGAGCACTTGTATTTCAAACCTGAAAGCTACAGGAGTCCATGAAGCCTTAGAAGCACACATCAAGCAACCTTATAGGTGGTGGTGATGTAGGCCAAAATAAGATTAATCTTATCAGGGCACAGATCATGGAAGTAGCTTCATGAAGATGTCTCTCACAGGATCATAGGTTTATGAATGGTAAAATGGATCATCTGGATGCTCCATCTGTGAATAAAAGTCCACAAACAGGACAACTCTATTCTCTACCTGCTCCTGGGCCTCACCAAATAAGCCTGGTCACTAATCTCCTGAGCAAAGCCATGCATACTCCTCAGTTACTCTGTATAGAAGGAAGATGTTGACCCATTGCCCTATTGAGCAAGAATCAGGGGAGACATGGTAGATTTAGTGGATTGGCTAAAGTCTATCATGAAAGAATTGCCTGTGGGCTTCTGCATAGCATTAGGCTTCATAGGACAGTTTTGGTGTAGGATTATATTTCTGTCTTTTCTCTAAATGTGAGGCATCATATTCCCATGTGAGCTGCTTAGTGTCAGAGAAAGAGTGAAATGAAAATTAACGTGCCTCCATATATTCTTTAATAAGGATTTCATGCTATTACACTAAGGTAAACAGTAGTTTTTTCTCTGGCTTCCTTAATTCTTGTGAGTTGGTTAGACACGTGGATTCTGTCTCAAAGTGATGTGTCTGGGAGAAAAGTCCCTGGAGCATCATAATCATCCATTTTGCCACTAATATTTTTGAAATTTTAACTTAATGACTTCGACTCTTTACTAGTTACTTTTCCATTGCTGTGACAAACCACCGAGAAATGGCATGAATCTTTTGGTACTTCAAAGACTACCTAGTCACATACCTTCTGCAACAAGGATGCACCTTTTAAACTTTCCCAAAGAGTTCCACTAACCAAGGATCAAACATTCCAATAAGTAAGCCCGTGGAGGCTATTCTCATCCTAACCATTAAAAAACAGATTCTGTAAGATATTAATTCAGGATGAATTCTAGCTTGTCTTCACAAGCCAATGCTTTACAGTTTTTTTTTTTTGTTTGTTTGTTTTGTTTGGTTTGGTTTGGTTAAGTGTTTTTTTTTAATTTTATATATCAATGTTGTGTTTATATCATTTCCACTCATCTGCCCCCTCCAACTCTTCTTATGTCCTCTCAAATTCAGAACTTTTTTCATAATTTTTCATTTCTCTCTATGTGTGCTATAAATATAACTTGCTGAATTTATTTATTATTGTTTATATAATTCTTTCTGAGCAGAATATTTCAGGTTTACTAACTTAAGCCTAGTTTAAAAGCAATCTCCATGTTCATTCAAAAATCATCTCCTATTTTAGAGTTTAAAAATAATGTGGTTATATTTATCAACATTAAGTTTAAAACTGGTACCATGTCAACATGTGATCTATGCATCTAAAATAAATTCAAATATTAATATACATTCACATTAGTATAAAGACACTGATGAGTACAATTAGGTAGTGTTTATGCTTAGGTGTAGCAGAACATTAGAAAATACAAACGTGGAAAATAACTTCTACAAGCTGTATTCTTATTAGGTTTACAGAGCATTACTTCTAGGATGCAGAGGTTTTGTCTACTGGCTCAAACTATTTTTAAAATAAAGTCTGTGTTGGGACTCTCTTTTAAATAGACCAGGTCAAGTCATTCTCTTTTGAGAGGGGACTCATTAAACATTCACATTCTAGTACCACGGAAAATATCTCTTTTTCTCATCTGCATTGAATTTCATTACCTTTTTGAATAAAACCCCTAAATAGTAATCTGAACAAGTAGTTCTCCACTCTTCCTTTGGTATAAGTAGGCATATCAACATTCCAAAAAAATGTTCCTGCTTACAGAAAATTATTTTTTCTTATTTTCTCAATGTTCATAAATTTTGTATGACATGTAAATCCCCGAGGTTAAAATCCCATTTAAAGTTCACATTTGGGTTTATAATGATTCTGCATGCACACGGGCTTTAGCTTTAATCAAAATGTGAAATAAAAGGAATACATAACCTTTTACATCTAAAACAGATTACATAGTATTTGTGATTAATAAGCATCACTCTGAGTAAATGGCATGCTGCATGACAATTTTATAGCATCATTAATTTAAATGGTAAATGTCAGGGTAACTAAATGTCAAAGCATCTTCTTTACCTTACTGGTGCCCTGTTTGTAAGAAATGTGGTGGCACCTGCAAAGGGCTAATAAAGGTGTTCTGGGATTTGGGAAGTGATGTGCAGGCAAATATGAAGGAGTTGAATTATCATCTTCTCCTACTCCCATGCTCTGACAATTCAGGATGAAGAGATTTGCTGAATGAATACACAGTTGCAGAAATGAGTGTGTTAGGAGCTGTGCATTTAGGAGTTTGTTGCTATATATTATTCTACTTTAGTTCTAAAACTAAAATTTGGTTTGTTAAAGGAAGTTTTACTAGAAATTGTCCTATGTAGATTATCTCTATCTCTCAAAAAATATGTCTAAAGAAAATACTAGTATTGGTATCTATGATGGTTTGTATATGCTTGGCCCAGGGAGCAGCACTTTTAGAAGGTGTGGCCCTGCTGGAATAGGTGTGGCCTTGCTGGAGTAGGTGTATTACTTTGGGTGGGCTTTAAGACCCTCATTCTTGGTGCCTGGAGGTCAGCATTCTGCTAAGCAACCTTCAGATGTAGATGTAGAACATCCTAGATGTAGCTCCTCCTGCACTATTCTTACCTGGATGTTGCCATACTCCTGCCTTGATGATAATGAGTTGAACCTCTGAACTTGTAAATCCACCCCAATTAAATATTGTTAAAAGTTGCCTTGGTCATGTTATCTGTACACAGCAGTCAAAGCCTAACTAAGACAGTAGTACCCTTCCTCTTTTAGAAAATTGTCCTGCCACTTGCATTTGACCAATCTTTGGATGTTTGGATGTTGTGATGTGTTAACATCACAAGGATATTTATACAACACTGCTCCATCTCCCTTTCTTCATTTTTTCTTCCATCATTTGCTTCCTTCCTTCCTTCCTTCCTTCCTTCCTTCCTTCCTTCCTTCCTTCCTTCCTTCCTTCCTTCCTTCCTTCCTCCCTCCCTCCCTCCCTCCCTCCCTCCCTTCCTTCCTTTCTTCCTTCCTTCCTCCCTCCCTTCCTCCCTTCCTTCCTTCCTTTCTTCCTTCCTTCCTCCCTCCCTCTATTCCTTCCTTCCTTCCTTCCTTCCTTCCTTCCTTCCTTCCTTCCTTCCTTCCTTCCTTCCTTCCTTCCTTCCTTCCTTCCTTCCTCCCTCCCTCCCTCCCTTCCTCCCTCCCTCCCTTCCTCCCTCCCTCCCTTCTTTCCTTCCTCTCTTCTTCCTTTCTTTCCTCTCTTTTCCCTATCTGTATTTCTTTTTATGTTGTCAGAATTAAAAAAAAAAAACAAATAACCTTTTTTGTGACACAGTCCTACACAGTAAGGATAAGGCACTAAATAATACAGTTTTACATTCAAGAATATTGTTGCCAACACAAATAAAATTGTCCACTTGAGGCTCTGTCCCACTCATTATTTGTTGATTTGATTTAGATTCCCTTCATACCTATGGAAGCTTCTATTATATTAGGTTTATAGACTACCCAGCCATGGGCCTTAATTTTAGTTGTTTCTCCACATAGTCTCTGCCTTGGGATCCCCATCTCCTCTCCTCTTGATTCGATCCTCATGCTGCAGTCTCTCCCTATCTCCATCAATAATTATTTGTTCTACTTTGCTGTTCCTGGGAGATCTTTCTGTCCTCCCCATTCACTTAATCTAAACTCTGTAGTTCTGTAGACAATAGCTTGCTTATCACTGATTTTAAAAATAGGCACAGCTAATATCCACCTGTAAGCAACTGCAAATCCTAGGACCTTTCGGGGTCTGAGTTACCCAACTCAGAATGACTTTTTGTTTTTACTTCTATTCATTAACATGTGAATTTGATGAACAGAGTAATGTTCAATTGTATAAATCTATTTTTCAGTAGAAGAGAATTTATATTTTTCTCATTTATCACTATTGCAGGTAAAGCATAAATTAACATGGTTGAGCAAGTGTTCCTGAGATAGGATGAGGCATTCCCTGGATATATGCTGAGACATATAGCTGCATCTCAATGTAAATTAATTCTTATCTTCCAGAGAAATCAGCACAATGATTTGCATAGTGGCTTTTCAAGTTTGCACTCACACTAGCAAAAGATTGTGTCCCCTGTTTCCACATGCTCCCAGAATGGCATGCAGTTGTTTCATTGGTTTTAGCCACTCTGACAGGTGTAAGATGAAGTCTCAAAGTAGTTATCATTTGCTTTTCCCTGAACACTGATAGTGTTGAATTTTGCTTTAAGTGTTTCTTAGTTATTTGAGTTTACTTTTTTTGAGAATTCTGATAAAATCTGTACATCTTATTTTTAAAATTATTTTATTTATTTACATCCCAAATGTTGCCCCCCTCTTGGTACCCCCTCCCAAAGTTCTTCACCCCATACCTCCCTCCCCCCCGCCTCCTTTAAGATGGTGCTCATCACCACAGGCATTCTCCTTCACTCTCAAATCTCTACAAGATTAGACACATCCTCTCTAATTGAGGCCAGGCATGGCAGTCATACTGGGTGCCTACACAGAGTGTTCGCCCTTTCTAACATCTTTGGTACAGGAAGGTACTCTGCAACTTACCAAAGGAGAAAATTTAACACCAACTGAGTTCAAACTATTAAAGCTCCAATGGTACCCTGACTGCAAGACAATCTAGTACAATTGCAGTGCAAACCTCATGGAAATGATCAACCAATATCTGATTTGACTTACGGGACACTTCCATACTTGGTGCTGTTTTGCTTCATAGACCAAGAACCTGAGACTACATAGCTTAGGCACCTAAACACCTAGTGTAAACCCAAATATGTGTTGCTCAGCCATCATAAGAGATGGTTCCTCCTACAGCAGGTTGAAATAGAGATTCACAGCCAGTAAATGTGCAGAGACTGAGAGAACTTGGAATACATAGAACTAAAAGGATCTCACCATCAAATCACTCTCCTTAAGACTCAGTCAACCCTGTGCAAGAGGAGACAAACGAATGTTATATTAAGGGGGAATGGAAGACACCAAAGAAAAAAGGCCTTCTAAGCACAATAAAACCAGGGCACACATAAACTACAGAAACTAAAATAGCCTGCACATGGCCTACGCAGGTCTGAGCCAGATTGGGTCTAGGATTGAAAGGAGAAGATATATGTCTCTACCTCTAACCCAGAAGCTAATTTCAAAAAATAACCACTTGAGACATTAAACCTTTATTTTCTTCAAGGGAGTCTCAATGAGGAAACAAACTATCTTAAGATGCCTTACCAACAGAAAATAAACTCAACTGCATCTTTTGAAGTTTCTTCTCTCATAGTGCCCTATCAGGGCTTTTCAGTTTTCTAGTTTTTGCTTTTAACACTACTTTTTCTGCTCTGTCTCCCTTTTGACCATACGGGTCCTTTGCTTATTTATTGTAGTTTCTAGTTTTATATTTTTATGGGGTTCCTAATTATGCAGAAGAGTAGTTTTCTGGGTTTATATCTTCTTCTTTTGCCATTTCTTAGACTTTTCCTTCTATTTGTTTAATTTAAATGTGTTTATTTTTGTTTCATCTTATATTTTATTATTATCTCTTATGAGCCCATTTGTTTTCTAATAAGAGACAGAAAGCAGTGAATCTGTATGGATGGGAGGTTAAGAGAAACAAGGAGGGATCTAGGAAATAAACAACACAATCAACATTAAAACATGTGTGTGTGTGTGTGTGTGTGTGTGTGTGTTTTAACCACTGAGACATCCATACTTAGGAAATTGTTTTTATCAGGGCTGATTTTCCAATATGTTCTGTATGAAAAACGAACTATGGTAGCTGTAGGATGTCTTAAAATGGGTGGATTTATGAAGTATATAGTATGAAAAAGCACAGAAACAAACACCGAGTAGCAGATAGATAAAAGCAGAGGATGGATAATAAGAAACCATAAACGAGGTACTTACCTCATGTGGGATAATAATAAGGGAAACCCTGATATAACTGTCATGATGAGGATCCCGACTGGGGCATTCTCTTCAATGATAAACTTCCCTCATCTTGAACATCTACTTTCTCATTACCACTACAGGCTTTTTATATCAAAGCATACTAACCAATTTTTATACCATAATAGTAACTGTTTGTTTGAGGTAGTTCACCTTCTGATTATTCTCAAAGGTGTGATTTTTAAAATTACTTTTATCCTGCAGCTATTTTTCACAGAGGTAGGGGTCCAGCCCTACAGGAAGGTATTGGAAGACACTTGAGAAAAAACATACTTGAATCTGAGGTCAGGGGCTTTTCTTGTTTTCAAGAAGTGTAAACAGCTCATGACAAATTGTGGAGGCTTTCTCTTCAACAATTTGTTCAGGAGATCAAGAAAATACCCCAGACCTTGTGTTCATGAGTTTCCAGGTGTTCCAGCCTCCAGTAATACACACACACACACACACACACACACACACACACACACACACACACACACACACGTGCGAGCTCACAGTAATGTGTTAAGATAAACCAAGATATATAAATTGCTGGAATAAAAAAAAATCTAGCAATAGATCTTAATTCAAGCATATACATATATATGTATGTTGTATAACATAACATGATATAAACATACTAATTGATAAAAGAACATGAGATTGTATTTTTAAAAGGGTGGGCAATATCTGTTCTAGTTTCATTCTGTTGCCAATAAACACTGACAAAATATACTTACAGGGCAGTGTTTTACACACACACACACACACACACACACACACACACACACACACACACACACATATCCAGGTTACAATCTATGATTAAAGAAGGTAGAAGTACCTCAAGGCAAGTAACTTGAAAGGAGAAATAATGAAGAAATTTTACTTGATCAGTTTGCTCTCTGGCTAAGTAGTTAATGCTTAGCTTTTATCTATAATCCAGGACTACCTTGCCACAAATAGTGCCAGAAATACTCTTCCCTACCCTTCTAAATAAATTCAAACAATCAAGAATATGTCACAAATATCTCCAGAGATCAACCTGGTAGAGACAATTATTTATTTGAGATTTTGTTTGGTGAATGATTTTAGGCTGTGACAAGTTGACAGTCAGTGTTTAGCTAGGACACTTCTAAAATAAACTTGACTTACATATAAAGTCTCTCACACATGCAAGGATATGAAACCATGCCTAAATTCACCACAAGATTATTTATATTAGTAACAGAAATGCTAATCTTAGGACATTAAAGCTTTTTAAGGATTAAAAGAAATTTTATAAGATTATATGGAATCGAAGACATGAGTATTTACCTAATAATAGCTTTGTCATTTACCTAATAATAGCATGAACATACATGTGGCAATATAATATTTTTAAGAGGCAGATAAAGATATTAGAACTCAAATGTCAATCAAAATAAGCTCAATGCAAATTATTCTTCTCTCTGTAATTCATTATACAAGGAAAAAAGGATATATGTAAATGATCTACACAATCCCATCAGGCAGTGAATCCTCATTAATAAAGTACAGAGGAAGACAGATTAAATGAAGAATTCATAAGACAAAGAAATTGGAAAACTGAACTTAATTCATCTGCATCAATATAAAAATAAATACCTTTATTGAAAGGTAGATTATACAGACACATTTAATAAGCAATTAGCATTCTTTTTAAGTACTTCAAATATAGACTATTATAAATTATATTCCCAGAAAATATTAAAATGTTAAATAATAAAAGTCTTAGTAAAAATATTTTCCTCAAAATCAAATTTAAACTTAAAATCTATGTTAACTACCTCATAAGTGACACAGTTTGAAAACAACACAATTTTCTTTGTAACATTTTAAAATATGAAGTATGAAGAGGATATATACAAATGTCATCAACACAGCAAAAATTAGTAGTATTAAATAGTTTAGATGAGAATAATCACTGCATAAGTAGACATGTCTGTCTTTGTACCAATACCATGCAGTTTTCATCACTATTGATCTGTAGTAAAGCTTGATGTCAGGGGATGGTGATTCCCCCAGCTGTTCTCTTATTGTTAAAAATTGCTGTCACTATTCTGGGTTTTTTGCCTTTTCAGATGAATTTGAGATTTGTTCTTTCCATCTCTTTTACGAATTGTGCTGGGATTTTGATGGGAATTGCATTGAATCTATAGATTGCCTTTTGTAGGATGGCTATTTTTACTATGTTAATACTGCCAATCCATGGGCATGGGAGAACTCTCCATTTTCTGAGACCTTCTTCAATTTCTTTCTTGAGAGACTTGAAGTTATTGTCATAAAGGACTTTCCCTTGTTTGCATAGAGTTATCCCAAGATATTTTATGTTATTTGTGGCTATTGTGAAGGGAATTGTTTCCCTAATTTCCTTCTCAGCCTGCTTATCCTTTGTATAAAGGAAGACTACTGATTTATTTGAGTGAATTTTATATCCAGCCACTTTGCTGAACTTGGAGAAGCTGTCTGGTAGAATATTGGGTGTTGCATAGTTTTATACTATTATATCACTTGCAAATAGTGATACCTTTATTTATTCTTTACCAATTTTTATCACCTTGATCTTTTTTGTTTTATTATTCTTGCTAACACTTCAATTAATTTATTGAATACATATGGGAAGAGTGGGCATCCTTTTCTTGTCCCTGATTTCAGTGGGATTACTTCAAGTATGTCTCCATTTAATTTGATATTGGCTGTGGGTTTGCAGTAAATTGCTTTTATTATGTTTGGGTATGGGCCTTGAATTTCTGATCTCTCCAATCCTTTTAACATGAAGGGGTGTTATATTTTTCAAATGATTTTTTAGCATCTAGACCAATGATCATGTGTTTTTTTTTCCTTTGAGTTTGTTTATATAGTAGATTACATTAATGAATTTTCATATATTAAACCAACCTTACATCCTTGGAATTTAGTCTATTTTATCATGGTGAATGATGGTTTTGATGTGTCCTTGGATTCGGTTTGAAAGAATTTTATTTATTTGCCTCAATATTAATAATCGAGATTGGTCTGAAGTTCTCTTTTTTGGTTGGGTCCTTGCGTGGTTTAGGTATCAGAGTAATTGTGACTTCATAGAATGAGTCAGGTAGTATTCTTTCTGTTTTTATTTTACGGAATCGTTTGAGGAAAATTGATATCAGGTATTCCTTGAAGTTCTGGTAAAATTCTGCACCAAATCCATCTGGCCCTGGGCTTTTTTTGATTGGGAGGTATTCAATGACTTCCTCTATTTCCTTGTCTGATATGGGCTTGTTTAGATAGTTTACCTGTCCTTGATTTAACTTTCATATGTGGCATCTGTCTAAAAAACCATCCATTTCATCTAGATTTTGCAGTTTTCTTGAGTAAATAATTTCACTATAAGACCTGATGATGTTTTGCATTTCCTCCATTTCTGTTGTTATGTCTCCCTTTTCATTTCTGATTTTGTTAATTTGGATACTGCCTCTTGGCCCTTTACTTAGTTTGGCTAGGGGTTTATCTACCTTGTTGATTCTTTCAAAGAACCAGGGTTTGGTTTTACTGATTCTTTGTATTGTTTTCTTTGTTTCTATTGGGTTAATTTTGGCCCTTAGTTTGACTATTTCTTGCCTTCTACTCCTCTTAGGTGAGTTTGCTTCTTTTTGTTCTAGGGCTCTCAGGTGTGCTGTTAAGTTGTTAGTGTAAGATCTCTCCAGTTTCTTTATGAGGGCATTTAGTGCTATGAACATTCCTTTTAGCACTGCTTTCATTGTCTCCCATAGGTTGGGGTATGATGTGCAACATTTTCATTAAATTCCAGGAAGTCTTTAGTTGTTTTCTTTATTTCTTCCTAGACCAAGTTTTCACTGAATAAAGAGTTGTTCAGTTTCCACATGTATGTGGGCTTTCTTTAGTTTTTGCTGTTATTGAAGACCAGCCTTAGGCCATAGTGGTCTGATAGCATGCATACTATTATTTCAATCTTCCTGTATTTGTTGAGGGTTGTTTTGTGACTGATTTATATGGTAGATTTTGGGAAAGGTACCATGAGGTGCTGAGAAAGAAGGTGCATTCTTTTGTTTTAGGGTGAAATGTTCTGTAAACATCTGTTAAATACCTTTGGTTCATAACCTCACTTAGTTTCACGGTGTCTCTGTTTTTCTGTTTCAGTGACTTGTCCATTGGTGAGAGTAGGGTGTTGAAATCTCCCACTTTTATTGTGTGGGTTTCAATGTGTGTTTGAGTTTTAGTAAAGTTTCTTTTATGAATTGGAGTGCTCTTGCATTTGTTTTTATAGGTCATTTTATGTGCTTGTGGCTCTCTGCTTTTGACTTTCTTGTGAGATGCTTAATATCTTTTCCTTTCTTTGGTGCAGGTATATTCCTTGTGTTGGAGTTTTCCTTCCAGGATCCTCTGTAAGGCTGGGTTGGTAGATAGATACTGTTTGAATTTGGTTTTGTCCTGAAATATTTTGTTTTCTCCATCTATGTTGATTGAAAGTTTTTCTGGTTATAGTAGTCTGGGCTGACATTTGTGATTTTTTTAGAGTCTGTATGATCTCTGACCAGGCTCTTCTGGCTTTATCATCTCTGTTGAGAATTCTGATGTAATTCGGATAAGTCTACCTTTGTAGGTTACTTTGCCTTTTTTCCCTTGAAGCTTTTAATATTCATTCTTTGCTCTGTGTTTTTAGTATTTTGATAATTATGTGAAGAGATTTTCTTTTCTGGTTCCATTTATTTGGTGTGCTATATGCTTCTTCTACCTTTATGTCCATCTCATTCTTTAGGTTGGGGAAGTTTTCTTCTATGATTTTGTTGAAGACATTCTCAGGTCCTTTGTGCTGAAAATCTTCATTCTCCTCTATTCCAATTATTCTTAGATTTGATCTTTTCAATGTGTTCTGAATTTCCTAGTTACTTTGGGTTAGGGGTTACTTTTTAAGTTTTGAATTTTCCTTGACAGTTGTGTCAATCTCTTCTACCTTATCTTCTACACCTGAGATTTTCTCTTCTATTTCTTGTATTCTGTTGGTAATACCTACATCTGTAATTCCTGACCTCTTTCCTAGGTTTTCCTTTTCCAGGTTTGCCTTCATTTGCATTTCCTTTATTGTTTCTACTTCCACTTTTATGTCTTAGATCACTTTATTCAATTCCTTCACCTGTTTCCCTGTGTTTATCTGTATTTCTTTCAGTGAGTTATTGATATCGTCCTTAAAGAACTCTATTGTCTTCATGAGATCGGATTTTAGGACAGGTTCCTGATTTTCAGGTGTGTTGGTTTATTCAGGGCTTGCTGTGGTGCAAGAACTGGGTTCTGATGATGCCCACATATTTTGGATTCTGTTGTTTATGGTTTGCCTTTCACCATCTGGATATTCTTGGTGTTTGTTGATCCTGGTGACTGTATGGATTCTTCCTCTTTAGTCCCTGGGTTGCTTGAGATCTCCTGGTAGGCTTGAGGCCCTGGCTGGAGCTGACCACCTGTGGGGCCTTCCAACTGGGGGCTCTTCACAGGGGCAGATAAGCTGCTGATCTGTTGCACTGGCTGCAGGAGTTCTCCTGGGAGGCCTTCAGACTGTTGGATCTTCCATGGAGCAGTCAATCTGTTGTCCAACTGTGCTGAGTGCAGCTGATCCTCAACTTCTCTGAGAGCAGTGGATCCTTAACTGCTCTGAGTGCAGAGGGTCCTCAAGGATGTATCAGGAAGCAGATCAACTATGGGTCTTCCCCAGCAGCAAGAACCAAGCAGAAAGGGAGACATGTTCTTTCTTAATACCTTTTATGTTTCATGAAGCTTTGCAAGGCTTCAGCATACATAGAGCTACATAGCTGCACTACATTAGAGTTTGAAGGAATTGTGTAAGTGATTTTTTTTAAATACTCTTGTAAGAGTATTTAAATACGTCCTACAAAATATATAAAAGGTATTCTGAGTTCCTTAAATTTATCTTATTACACCTATAAGAAAAAGTTTTTTTTTAAAGATATAATGAAGATAATGTTGAAGTTCTTTCTGTGAAAAATGATTATCTCGTAAGCCATATATACATAAAAATCTTAAATCAGTTACTAAAGTATAATATTTTGCTTTTTAAGTCTATCATTTGTATCACAGACTCGTAGGAAGGGTAAGTTCAATTAAGATTAAGTGATTAAATAAATTAATTAATAAGAAGAAAATGAAAACATCTTTGCCTTTTATACTACTCTTCAGTTATCTGTTTTACTGGGGAGACCTGGTAACAGTGTAGTGTTGACTAAGGAAACAGCATGTTCACTTTCCCCTGCTTTTGGGAATTGCTTTGTTTTAATGTTCAGGCAGGAGAACAGAATGCTGACAGCATGATATTGCATCAGACTCTAGACTGTCAGTCTGCATCATTAACTTTGATGCCAAACAACACAAAAGCTCCACATTTGGCCTGAAAACAATGTCTTTCCTTTTAAATTCCTAGTGCCTATCTCTTTAGCAATTTATACACTTTTCATCATCATCAACATCATCTTCTTTATCATCATCTTCATCATCACCTTAATCTTTCGGGAACATGCCAAGAGGCTCAAAATTTCATGTTGCCCTTTTCAGTCTTTTACCTTGTGAGTCATAATTAAACAAAATAAATATAACTAAGTTTAAGAGATAATACCTCTACATATTTGCATTGACCCCTTTAAATAAAGTTCCTATAGCTAGGGTTTATAGGACATTTTGCTCACTCATAAATTTAACTATTTAATCTGATTTTATTCAAGATTGGAAGACAACATGAAATATTTTTCAGAGTGATAACAGTAAGGCTCAAATTAAGTCTTCTACTCTTTCCAGTGTTTTCTAGATTTGGTTTCCTTATTTACACATATCTTGAGGTTAGACATATACAAAGTTGAAAATCCATTAGTATTTAAGATAATATTTATTTTAATCTAGTACAAAAACATTAAGTGGAAATAGTTACGATGGTACAATAATTTACAAACTTAGAAAGTTTATTTTTCTGTTTGGCAGCACACCAAATTACATCTCCACCACCACGCTTTGGCACTTGTGGTACTCTCTTTTAATTTGTTATAATAGCTGGAACATTTCTATTAGCTTTTAATTGTCCCCTCTACTCTACTGGACAATAGACTCCTGAGTCTTTTACTCATGACCACTGTAGCACTGGCCTTCCAACCTACCAGGAAGATAACAGATTATCTCCAAGGATATTTACTGAAATAATGCTCTTTTCTTCCCATAATCTAAATAGGCATTAGTCTTCTGAACATTAATACATTCCTCATGAAAATTATCTGCTCCAGGCACTTTAGAAAGTATTAGGAAGTCTACCAAGATATATAGGTCAATATAATTATTTTCCTGCTCATTACCTAATTTTCTTCTCTGTATGTCCTCTACGACAGTCACTTTGGCCATGACCCCCTCATCTCTTGTAATGAGATCCACTTGACTCTGTAATAAACTCTGCCTATATTCTATATTATGTACTTTATCAAATTTCTCTGAGATGGGGATCATACAAAATAACCAAGGAGCTGACGAGAGTTCATAGTGTAGTCATGGTAAACCTGGAAACTAAAAATAGAATGTTAAATAAAGCAGAGTAGTTGGCTCCTTTCCTGATGCCTAAGAAATATACACACAAGAATGCAAACTTGTAGAAAGAGATCATGCTAAAAAGAAATCCTTGGAAGCTAAATACAGAAAAAATACTTTAATTTTTTTTTCCCTTAAGGATATATTCTATCAGTTCCAAGTGATATAGATTGTGATTTAGAACTAATGAAGTAAAAAAGTATTGTCCATTTTCATGTTCCTGTTTTAAAGGGAAAAAATTAAAAACCAATACAGATGGGAATTTGACTACACCATATTGAGAAGGAGAAAACATCAAGGCAGGTTAGCTGAAGGTTGTAGAAACTGCAGGGATGGTGGCATTTTAAGAAATAGAGCTTATACTTTTAAAAGACTACAATTCCAAAGCACCCTGAAGGCCAGAAGGCAACATTGAAAAGGGTTCGAAGAACCAGGTGTGCAGGACTTTGTACTCTACAGGTTTTATTAATGGGTGATAAAATTGCCATCCTCCTAGTGTGGAGTGGGCCTTGGGTGTGAAAATCAGAGTACATCCTTTCTAGCCAGCCAGGAAAACAGTATTTAATTGTTATGTTTTGTTAAACCTTGTGGTCAACTAAGAGGGATATATGTAGCCTGGAATCCAGGATGAGCTGAGTGTGGTGGGGAATAACTCATTATATTCAGACTTGTTGATTTATGCTTTGATCATGTTAGGTTTGGTGCATGGAGGGAAAAATGGCAAACTCCACTTCTTCTGGTTCACATTTTAGCTTTTGTTAGCTCTGTGTCAGGAAGGAAGGATGGATTTAATTACTATCTTCAGTTTATTTCTTATAGATGAATCCTACGTGAAGCCCATTTCATTGATTCTTCTTTAAGTTTACAATTAGTTACAAGAAGTTTATGGGGTCTTTACAACTCATAAAATGGCCAAAACCTGTTTTGATCGAGCTTTAATCTACTGATGTCTCCTGAAAATGCATTCTGAGAAGTTTGGAGATTATTTGTGCTACAACTTGAAATCTGACTCCTAATTTTTGTTTACATTTTTGCCTATAAGAGTATCACTGATCAAGCCATTTTTATCAGAGAAGATATCATTCTGATATTCATGCTTAAAATAGTGACAGGGAAGTAGATGCATACACTTCCTCTTGCCTAGCAACCCTTATGGAAATGTGTTCTCAAAAAACCTAGGAAAGAAGTTCATGTTAGGAGAATGAATGTCTTACATAACCTTTTGTTATGATTTAAATCTATCTTCTGGGTGGCTAGTTGTCACTTAGAGAGGATTAACAGGGTTAAGATTCAACTCCTGAACTGCAGTGTATGAGAAAAAACAGTGTTTTGCTTTTATCACTGCCTGGTTAGATGACTGTCTCTCTTTCTAAACCTCAAGGTAGACTTATTAAGGTGACTATTGGTTTTACTATTACAATATATACTAAAAGGAAATATCATAGTCTTAGCTTTCACAGGAGTGTGATGATTAATTATAAATAATTACATATGTCACATAGACAACTCAAAAAGAATACTTGGTTATAGTTAGAGCTGATGGGGATTGGGTAACATCCTTTTATTGCTTTCACTTTTGAGAATTAATTATACAAGTACTGTATTAATGTCATTTCTACCCATTGCATTTCTCCTTTAAGTCCTCCATGGTTGACTGGACATCTTCTCAAATATGTAAAGTAATCTGTTATTTATTATTAATTTTACTTACATTTTGTATTAAATAAGCTCTGACAATTTCAGACCTGAATATAATGTGTCTGGTCTCTTGCCAACCTTTTTTTATTTCTCATAACCCTGGCAACACCGCATCTTTCCTACCTCTCTTTTCCATATAGTTGGTATAGCCCTGCAACCCATTTAGCTTATGCATAACTGTCTGTATCACTATTGAAAATTATATGTGGAATCTGGTGGATCACTAGGAATTACACATCTGAAGACAGTGACTCCCCTTTTCTTTATACTGTCCATAGGAAATAGTATAGCAGTGAGGAGTCAGTTCTTCATTCATTTTAACTGGACATTAATGTGCCTATTCTATTCTCAGGCTCAGTGTTGTCATCTACAGTCATTGAGGGTATATGATTGTGTTCAGAAAATCTCAGCCTTAGTTAAAGAATCTTGTTTTTCTGGGGATCAGTGATGCAATGATGAAGGCAAACACTACGTTGTACACTTGATGCTAAAGGTAAGTGAAAGTTGAGGGACTGGTGTTAAAACATCATTTATACCATCTCTTGCAAGGTTCTGAAAGCAATGGCAACATGGGCATAAATACATTTTAAGAGCTAGAATACAGGGAGAAAGGCTGCACAGTGTTGTTTTCTGTGCAATATTGAGTCCTATGAAATGGAATAACATGTCGCCTTTCATTAAGGTTAAAAATGAGAATTTTAACATGAAACAGTACCTAATAGGTTTCTTCAATTAAATAATTTACCACTAAAACCAAAGCTCCCTGAGTCTGGGTGAATATGCATATATGCCCAATGTGGAAACCTCAGTTACACTTCATTAATATTAAAACAGTAAAGTCAATATCAGAGATTTAAACAGCACTATAAATATGCCTATTCTCTAAAACCACAGGAACTTTTCTCTAAAACAACAGATTTTTTCAATATTGATAGCTTGAGGCAAAGTAGTATGTAGGCACATATAATTTGACCTATATAATTATATAATTTATATAAAACATGGTGATATAGTGGAAAATATAGACCTTCCATATTATTGCATATTATTTCAATCTGTACATTTTTAGTGATTAATACATATATATATATTTTTTTTCAGTCACTAAGCATAGGCCCTTAGAGGAGCAGAACTTAAGATAACAAATAAGGCTGACTACATTTCACTGTTGCCCATTTTATTGCCCTGGGCTGGCATGATGTCTATACAGTTAAGATCTCTTGGAAAGGATAAGAGTTTGGTTCTCAACATCAATGTTCTAGTCCTAGCATCCATGTCCAGTGAGTGCTCTAACTCTAAGGGATCTCATGTCCTCTTTTAGTCTTCAAGTATTCTTGCATGTATGTGTTATACACTAACCAACACAAGCACATATCACATCAATAGCAATAGAAAAAAAATTAAAATAAAGTTTTAAAAAAGGCAGATCTATTTCTAATTTCCTGAGGAACCTCCAGATTGATTTCCAGAAGTTGTACCAGTTTGCAATCCCACCAGCAATGGAGGAGTGTTCCTCTTTCTCCATATCCTCTCCAACATGTGTTGTCACCTGAGGTTTTGATCTTAACCATTCTGATTAGTGTAAGATGAAATCTCAGGATGGTTTTGATTTGCATTTCTGTGATCACTAAGGACTTTGAACATTTCTTTAGGTTTTTCTCAGCCATTTGAGATTCCTCAATTGTTAATTCTTGGTTTAGTTCTATACCCCATTTTTTGATAGGATTGTATGGGTTTTATTGGTGATTAACTTCTTGAGTTCTTTATATATTTTGGGTATTAGCCCTCTATCAGATGTGGGGTTAGTGAAGATTTTTTTCCCAATCTGTAAGTTGTGGATTTGTCTTATTCACTATGTCCTTTGCCTTACAGAAGCTTTTCAGTTTCATGAGGTTCCATTTATCAATTCTTGATCTGAGAGCATGAGCTATTGGAGTTCTGTTTAGGAAATGTCCCCCTGCACCAATGCCAATGAGTTCAAGGTGTTTTCCCAATTTCTCTTCTATTCCATTCTGTGTGTCTGGTTATATGTTGAGGTCCTTGATCCACTTGGACTTGAGCTTTGTACAAGATGACAAATTAGATCTATTTTCATTCTTCTACAAACAGACAGCCAGTTAGACCAGCACCATTTATTGAAGATGCTTTCTTTTTCTCATTGTATATTTTTAGGAGTCAAAGGTCAAGTGAGCATTAAGTGAGTGGTTTTATTTATGGGTCTTCAATTCTATTCCACTTACCAGTGTGTCTGTCTCAGTACTAATACCATGCAGGGTTTTTTAATCACATTTCTCTATAGTAAAGCTTAGCATGACCATGCTCTGGAAGACCCAACAAGAGTCAGATACAGATATTTTCACCTACCAATGGACAGAATCAACTGATCTCTGTTGTTGAATTAGGGAAGGCTGAAAGAAGCTGAGGAGAAGGGAGATCCTGTAGGACAACCTGTAGTCTGAATTAATCTGGACCCCCAAGATTTTCAAACAACGGACTACCAGACAGCATACACCAGCTGATATGAGGTTCCTTACACACATACAATGGAGAACTTCTGCACCTGTGTTCATTCAGAGATGATGCACCTAACCCTCAAGAGACTGGAGGCCTCAAGGAGTTTAGAGGGAGGGTGGGGGGGTGGGGACATCCACGTGGAGGCTGGGGGTGGGGAAGTGGTATGAGATGTGGAACAGTGGGAGGGTAGACTGGGGAGGGATATGGAGTGTAAAAATATTTTTTTAAAAATTAATTAATTTTAAAAAAATGTTGAAGAGATTGCTCAGCAGTTATGAGCACTGGGTGCTCTTCCAAAGTACACAGGTTTCTTCCCTAGTGGACCACAGCCATCTGTAACTCCAGTTCCTAAGGATTCTATGCTCTTGTCTGTTCACTGCAGGCAACATGCATGCTAGTGGTACATGGGTACTCATGAAGGCAAGAAGCCTGTACATTTTAAATAAAAATAAAAATCAAACACTTATAGTCCAAAGATACAGAAGCATCCTATAACAGGAACATGGATTTTTCATATGGCTAGAATTTCCCTGACAAAGTATTTGAGATGAGAGCATGAGTATGTGAGTTTCAACGAAAACTTGGATAATTCATCTAATCATTGATATACTCATATACATCAAGCTACCATGCTCTAAAGGAAGATATTTACCACAATGAACAAAGAAAATGGTTGATCTGAACTCAGGGAAGGTTAGAAATATCTGCCTTGCCATCAGCTAGAAGAGAAAGCCATGTGGCCATGAAGCACTGGGGTTGCTCACAAGGACCTCACAGCCGTCCACAAGATTCATATGACTATTGCAGTGCTGTCAACAAGGTAGATAAAAAAGCTTAATGAAACTGAAGTGAAAATAAGAAAATGTGTACTCAAAAAAAAAAGAATTTTAATATCCTTTTCAATAATTTATCAAACAAGTAAACAGAAAATTCACAAAATAGATTTATCATTTTAGACTATATAAGTAAATACTGTATTAAGGAACTTTGTTTCTAGATCCACAGAGAATATTACAATGCAACTGTTTGTACCACATTTGCTTTCTTTTCTTGGCAAAATAATAGTGTCTTTATGAAGTCAGTTAGAAGTTTTTCCTTCCTTTATCATATGGAAGAAATACTATGGGTTTATTTATTTATTTATTTATTTTATTTATTTATTTATTTTTAGTCATATAGAATTCTCTCCTGAGACAACTTTGATCTGTGGATTTATTGGTTTGGATTTTCCAAAAACAAACTCTAACTTCTTCATAGTATTATTATGTCAAATTTTCAATTTATAGTGATAACTTAAATAATTTGTCATTTAAGAGTTTCTGTCAATGTTGCCAAATGTGCACTTGGGGCTTATTTGTAAGATTTCTGCATCATCTGAGATAAACATTTACAGTTTAAGGAATTTTCACAGTTCAGGCATCAGAGATATAATTATGGCCAGAGCAAGGGGAATTTCTTTCACGCCCAAGAGCTGCTTTTCCCATAAATTTTGTATCTTTGTCCCTTCTTCCCTCACCTCTTCTTCACACACTGCTTCATGATAACTTTACATATTGTAGAACTTTATTTATTAACTATTTATTTATTCTTTATACATTTCACATCATGTACCCCAATCTCACTCACCTCCCAATCACTTCATAGCTTCCCTCCATCTTTGCAAAAGAAAATAAAGTAAGACAGAATGAAACAGAAAATCATATTTAAAAATCTTGTGGTGGGAGCTATAGAGTTCCACCACAGTATGTCACACTGTATACACATTTGTCTTCAGATTGCTACTGCAAATATTCACTGCACTGAGTCATTGCTCTCATTTGAAGCCTTTGGCTTCTGCTATACTATCAGTAGTGGGTCCTTACTGGAACTTCCCTCAGAAATCATATTATTGCTCTGGATCATGGAGATCCTACAACTTTGAATTTGCCAAAGCACCTCTTTCACACACAGCAGCGGTTCATAGATAGGTAGATGTTAGGGTGGGGCAACTCAAGAGATGGATGGATCTGGGTCAGGAAGGTAGATGAGGTAGTCGGCCTGTGTGGGAAGCCGTCCCTATCAGCCAACATATGTCTCTAATAAGTTTCAACAATTTTGCCATCAAATGAATGTTTCACATCTGACTGGCCTTCCTTACAATCCATAAGGACAAGGCATTGTGGAACATGCTCATCGTACTATCAAATCTTATTTAATAAAACAAAAAGGGGGAGTTGATGAAGTAATACCCTCCATACCAAGAATAGCTGTTTCCATGGCACTCTTTACTATTAATTTTTTAAATCTTGATGAGCATGGTCACTCTGCAGCTGATCATCATAGTTCGGAGCCCGATAGGCCAAAGGAAATGGTCAAATGGAAAAATGTCCTTGATAATAAATGGTATGGCCCGGATCCTATCTTAATCAGATCCCGGGGAGCTATTTGTGTTTTTCCACAGGGTGAAGAAAATCCACTTTTGATCCCAACGCGACTGACAAGGAACGTGAAAGAGCAAGATGAACCCCAAGATGATCCTCTTGCTCCTTATGATTGAGACCAGGATAAGTATACCTTTGTGGGCCATAGTAAGATCATGGCCAGTACCTTTACCGGTACATTCCAATTCTTCTACCTAGCCTTTGTTTTTTGCAAAGGAATGTTTTTTGGATGTGCCTTATGCACGACAAACTCCTCAAGAGCCACGGGTGTATAAGAGTACTAGTTTTCATTTAAATTATACACTATGCTTTGTGTATAATGTGGATAAACCTTTTAAATCCTGTATATTTTTTAAAGAAAAAGATTATCTCTAATTGGGCAGATCAAATTAATACTGCTGACACTGTAAGTCAGATAGCAGAAAAGACATCTGAGGCATTGCTTACCCTGCAAAGGGTGGATTCTCATATCGCCTCAGGGTTAATGTTAGTGAATCTGAGAATGGATATTTTACAACATAACATGGAACAGATGATGGATGTCATACAAATGAGTTGTGTGGCATCCACTCCGCACGTGTGCATTACTCCCGTTAGGTATATTAATGATTCTTTTATTAGAAATACAGACCTACAGAATTACCTGAAGGGGAACTGGTCACAGGAGCTGGAAAGGTTGCAGATGAGGCTGCAGATACAGATCCTGAACCTTAATGGGACCAGAGTGGAACCAGTGACCCTTGGAGACTTTATCTTTTGGCTTACCTCTGTTTTTTCTTATTTTAAGGAGTGGGTGGGGGTTATATTGTTTGGCACAGCCTTATGTTGTGGGATAGTGTATATGCTATGGTTGGTTTGCAAACTCAGATCTCAACAGAAATGTGACAAGGTCGTGATCACTCAAGCACTTGTGGCCATTGAACAAGGGGCCTCCCCTGAAATTTGGTTATCCATGCTAAAATAGTAATTGGCAAGTCTTGGTTTTCTCTGCTCTTGGACCCCACAGATTTATGGATCCATTGCACTGGGATGAGAGATACTCAATGATCATTGATCAGCCCTTGCATATCACTGAGGTTTCCTCTTTGCACGTGATAGGGTGATCATGATTTCCCTAATAAACCAATGTAAAATTTGGGCTGGCCTCGCTTGTAGAGTTCACCCTAGGCCATCTAGCAGTTGCTGTCACACAGCACTGTGGTATCCAGAGATGGGCAACTTTCCTCATGCACAGACCAACCTAAGATATGGGGCCCGGTGGTGATAGGGTTGCCCTATGACGAGTAAGGCTGTGATATTGGAGGAACGACCTAAAACAGGAGCCACAGCAGATGGACGTAACTGCAGAGGCCTAGACCAGCCTCGTCTTGATGAAACAAAAAGGGGGCAATCGCCATTATAAGATGGTGCAGGTTTCCGCTGTGCCTACCTGGCCTAACTGGTAAACAAGCAATATGCACATGTGCAAGAGTGTGTTCACACCAAGTCACTGCCTATCCCAGGGCATGCTATGAGAGCAGCCAATCAGGTGTGGACACGCCACACTGAGGTGTATATAAGCAGCGCCTTTTTGGGGCTTGGGGTCTTCCTCTTCATGCTGAAGCTAGCGTAATAAAGAATTGCTGCAGAAGGATCCGGTTGTTCGCGTGTGTGTTCTTGCTGGCGAGACAATAGTGCGCAAGAAGTCTGCCAGCTCTCCTGTGCCCACAACACTGGGGCAAACTCTAGAGCACTGCCCCTGGCTAGCTCACATAGTACAGCAGCCAGTCAAGAGTGGGCTCAGCTCCCTGATCTCATGCCCCCTGAGGCCAGCTCACCTGGGCATTGACTTTCTCTACTGTACTTCCCAGACTAGGAGTACTAGAGCTGGTGAGGGGCAGGGCCTCTCTCCTGATTTCATATCCTTGGGGCCAAACCCCTTGCTTGTTGCCTGACACGGGTTGTGAGGGATGACAGTAGAGATGGGCTTCTTTCCCTAGGCCACCTCACTTTGAAGCTCTCCTGCTCCACCTCCCCACCAGGGTTTTCTCTATTGCCCAGGCACGGGGCAGTGTCAGCTCAGCATATGACCTCAGGCAGCAGTCCAAACTAGGGACATGAAACTAGTCCAAGCTAGCATGGCCTTTGATGATAACATGGGCCTGCGACATGAACATGGATGCCACCTGCCATAGGACCATGGAAACAAACCTGCCTTCAAGAGCAGCAAGGGCCCAGATGTACACATGTCCTAATGTGGCCATGCAGGCCACTCAGATCAGCATATCCCCCACAGTAACACTGCCTCGAGACTCTATCACACATTCACCTGTCAAAGTTGTGCTTGCAGAGGTCACGTGGGTATCTTTATTCTGGCTACCATGCATTCTTTCCATTTTTTATTGTATGAATGTAACACAATTTACTTATTATTGCCTTTCTGGTTAATATCTGGATTGTTACCAAGAGTTAAATAACTGGAAATAAATGTGCTTTGAACATCCCTGTACTAGCTTCATATTGGAAATATATTTTGTGTTGTTGAATGGTGAGATAGTTATACAAGGTTTATATTTAAATTTCAAAGCAAAAGTATTGTTTTCTGCTTTTTAAAAACTCCCCATAGGATTCATTCCATTTGCAGCCACCAAACCCAGACACTATCACTGATGCCAAGTTGTTGCTGACAGGAGCCTGATATGTCTGTCTCCGGAGAGACTCTGTCAGACCCTGGCCAATACAGATGCAGATGCTTGCAGCCAACCATCGAACTGAGCACTGGGACCCTACTGGAGGAGTACAGTAAGGTATGAAGGAGCTGAAGGAGTTTGCAACTCCATAGGAAGAACAACAATATCAACCAACCAGACCTTCCAGAGCTCTCAGAAACTAAACCACCAATCAAAGAGTACACATGGAGAGACCCATGTATTCAGCCTCATATGTAATAGAGGATGGCCTTATTTGGCATCAAAGGGAGGGGAGGCCCTTGGTCCTGTGGAGGCTCAATGCCCCAGTACAGTGGAATGTTATGGCAGTGGGTCGGGAGTGTGTTGTTTGGTTGGGGGAGCACCCTCATAGAAGCAGAGGTAAGGGGGCATGGGATAGGGGGTTTGTGGAAGGGAAAAGGGGAGGGAGATAACATTTGAAATATAAGTAAATAAAATAACCAATTAAAAAACAAATAAAAAGAAAAATACATTCAAATAACCTCGATAAATAAATAAAACTTCCAATAGATTAGATTAGATTAGAATGTTAGTTGATATACAGCCTCACCAGTAATTGATAAGCTTGATGATATTTATTTGCCTCATATTTATATATTTATTTATTCTTTAATTATTTTATACCTGGATTCAATGTATCTTGGTTCTATATACCTCTGACTTTATTCTTTGAATTACCCATAACACATCTTACTCTCTGTTTCATGTTTTATGTTCTTTCTCCTTTCCCTCCCTCCCTCCCTTCCTCCTGTCTGCATGCATCCATATCTTCTTCTTGTCTGCCTGTCTCCCTCCCTCCCTCCTTCCTTCCCTCCTTTCTTTCTGTATTTTGTTTTTCTTTCTTTTTATCTTTCATATAACCCATAGAGTTTGGCTACTACTGCACCTACATGAACAAGTATGGAACCAATCATTTGGACATAAGAACCTACAGGAGGCCACATACCTAGGGAAAAGGCTCTTACCTCTGATGAATACATCTTTTTTTTTTAAGCTTTCTTTTTTTTTTATTACATCTTTTCCTAAATTACATTTCCAATGCTATACCACATACCCACCCCCCCCTACTTCCCTACCCAGCCATTCCCATTTTTTTTGGCCCTGGCGTTCCCTTGTACTGAGGCATATAAAGTTTGCATGTAAAATGGGCCTCTCTTTCCAGTGATGGCCGACTAGGCCATCTTTTGATACATATGCAGCTAGAGTCAAGAGCTCCGTGGTACTGGTTAGTTCATAATGTTGTTCCACCCATAGGGTTGCAGATCCCTTCAGCTTCTTCAGTACTTTCTCCAGCTCCTCCATTGGGGGCCCTGTGATCCATTCACTAGCTGACTGTGAGCATCCACTTCTGTGTTTGCCAGGCCCCAGCATAGTCTCACAAGAGACACCTATATCTGGGTCCTTTCAGCAAAATCTTGCTAGTGAATGCAATGGTGTCAGCGTTTGGATGCTGATCATGGGATGGATCTCTGGATATGGCAGTCTCTAGATGGCCCATCCTTTCGTCACAGCTCCAAACTTTGTCTCTGTAACTCCTTCCATGGGTGTTCTGTTCCCAATTCTAAGGAGGGGCATAGTGTCCACACTTCAGTCTTCATCCTTCTTGAGTTTCATGTGTTTAGCAAACTGTATCTTATATCTTGGGTATCCTAAGTTTTGGGCTAATATCCACTTATCAGTGAGTACATATTGTGTGAGTTCCTTTGTGATTGTGTTACCTCACTCAGGATGATGCTATCCAGGTCCACCCATTTGGCTATGAATTTCATAAATTCATTCTTTTTAATAGCTGAGTAGTACTCCATTGTGTAAATGTACCACATTTTCTGTATCCATTCCTCTGTTGAGGGGCATCTGGATTCTTTCCAGCTTCTGGCTATTATAAATAAGGCTGCTATGAACATAGTGGACCATGTGTCCTTCTTACCGGTTGGGACATCTGGATATATGCCCAGGAGAGGTATTGCTGGATCCTCCGGTAGTACTATGTCTAATTTTCTAAGGAACCGCCAGACTGATTTCCAGAGTGGTTGTACGAGCTTGCAATCCCACCAACAATGGAGGAGTGTTCCTATTTCTCCACATCCTCGCCAGCATCTGCTGTCACCTGAATTTTTGATCTTAGCCATTCTGACTGGTGTGAGGTGGAATCTCAGGGTTGTTTTGAATTGCATTTCCCTGATGATTAAGGATGTTGAACATTTTTTCAGGTGCTTCGCTGCCATTCGGTATTCCTCAGGTGAGAATTCTTTCTTCAGTTCTGAGCCCCACTTTTTTATGGGGTTATTTGACTTTCTGGAGTCCACCTTCTTGAGTTCTTTATATATATTGGATGTTATTCCCCTATCTGATTTAGGATAGGTAAAGATCCTTTCCTTGTTGGTGGTCTTTTTGTCTTACTGACGTGTCTTTTGCCTTGCAGATGCTTTGCAGTTTCATGAGGTCCCATTTGTCAATTCTCGATCTTACAGCACAAGCCATTGCTGTTCTATTCAGGAATCTTTTCCCTGTGCCCATATCTTCAAGGCTTTTCCCCACTTTCTCCTCTATAAGTTTCAGTGTCTCTGGTTTTATGTGAAGTTCCTTGATCCACTTAGATTTGACCTTAGTACAAGGAGATAGGAATGGATTGATTCGCATTCTTCTACATGATAACAACCAGTTGTGCCAGCACCATTTGTTGAAAATGCTGTCTTTCTTCCACTGGATGTTTTTAGCTTCTTTGTCGAAAATCAAGTGACCATAGGTGTGTGGGTTCATTTCTGGGTCTTCAATTCTATTCCATTGGTCTACTTGTCTGTCACTATACCAGTGCCATGCAGTTTTTATCACAATTGCTCTGAAGTACAGCTTTAGGTCAGGCATGGTGATTCCACCAGAGGTTCTTTTATCCTTGAGAAGAGTGTTTGCTATCCTAGGTTTTTTGTTATTCCAGATGAAGTTGCAGATTGCTCTTTCTAATTCGTTGAAGAATTGAGTTGGAATTTTGATGGGGATTGCATTGAATCTGTAGATTCCTTTTGGCAAGATAGCCATTTTTACAGTGTTGATCCTGCCAATCCATGAGCATGAGATATCTTTCCATCTTCTGAGATCTTCTTTAATTTCTTTCTTCAGAGACTTGAAGTTCTTATCATAGAGATCTTTCACTTCCTTAGTTAGAGTCACGCCAAGATATTTTATATTATTTGTGACTATTGAGAAGAGTGTTGTTTCCCTAATTTCTTTCTCAGCCTGTTTATTCTTTGTGTAGAGAAAGGCCATTGACTTGTTTGAGTTAATTTTATATCCAGCTACTTCACCGAAGCTGTTTATCAGGTTTAGGAGTTCTCTGGTGGAATTTTTAGGATCTAATTCCAGTTCTGCACAAACTATTCCACAAAATAGAAGTAGAAGGAACTCTACCCAACTCATTCTATGAAGCCACAATTATTCTGATACCTAAACCACATAAAGATCCAACAAATATAGAGAACTTCAGACCAATTTCCCTTATGAATATTGATGCAAAATTACTCAATAAAATTCTCGCTAACCGAATCCAAGAACACATTAAAGCAATCATCCATCCTGACCAAGTAGGTTTTATTCCAGGGATGCAGGGATGGTTTAATATATGGAAATCCATCAACGTAATCCATTATATAATCAAACTCAAAGATAAAAACCACATGATCATTTCGTTAGATGCAGAAAAAGCATTTGACAAGATCCAACACCCATTCATGATAAAAGTCTTGGTAAGGTCAGGAATTCAAGGTCCATACCTAAACATGATAAAAGCAATCTACAGCAAACCAGTAGCCAACATCAAAATAAATGGTGAGAAGTTTGAAGCAATCCCACTAAAATCAGGGACTAGACAAGGCTGTTCACTGTCCCCATACCTATTCAACATTGTACTTGAAGTCCTAGCCAGAACAATTCGACAACAAAAGGAGATCAAGGGGATACAAATTGGAAAAGATGAAGTCAAAATATCACTTTTTACAGATGATATGCTGAATACATCTTAACTGCCACTGACAACTAAGCTGTGGGTAAATCCTTTGAAGCTTCTCATGCCTTTTGGTATAACCATAATTGGCTTGTTCTTGCACATTTTATGTAGATAAGACCAGAATCTGTGACTTCCCATGTGCAATAGAGATGTCTTATCTAGAAAATAGCTGTTCTTAACACTCCTCATTTCCTGTCTCTTACAGTGTTTTCAACCATTCCTTTGACAGATTCCCTAAACTTTACAGTGTCTATAGATATCCCCTCTATAGCTGAGCATGTGTGTGTGTGTGTGTGTGTGTGTGTGTGTGTGTGTAAATGCATATACATATATGCATGCAATAACAACTCAATAAATAGAGGCCTTGATTTTGAGAGAATACAAGAAAGAACATAGTGAAGGATTTGGAAGGAGAAAACATATTAGATAAATGATATAATTATATTTTAATCTCAAAAATAAAGGAAATGAAATAGTTTATTGGCTTATAAACACTTTAATTTAAATTTAGCATTTGTTTTCCTTCCTGTAAGTATATTGTATGGATATGTATATTTTTTTCTGTTTTTAGGGGTTGGTATAAGCAATGAAAGTGAATGACTCTGTTCTGTTAGATAAGTTTAATTCTTCTAATCGTTCACCTGTTATTCCTGTAAGGAAGAGTGTTAAAACTTGTAACTAAAACTGTGGGGTTGAGTAGTTTTCAGTCATGTTGCATCAGTTGTAATTGCAAACCTTCGCATATAAAGAAATTCAGGGTGACTCTGGTCTCTTACAATTGACATTATATTGCCTTTCCTTAACTATAGCCATATACTTTGCTCTTAAATTACAATTGGATATTAATAGATGCACTCTAGGTTCATATTTGCTTTTAATTTCCCTTTCATTATTCTTATCTATTCTGTAATCAATATATTTATAACTGACTGTGATCTATGCATGGAACTTTGTACAACAGTGATTTTTTTAATGCCATGCTTTGTTATATAAGTGGTTAAAATATTTCCTATATGAGCATGTAGAGAGCCCATATCATGACATGAACAGCTGTATTGTGATATTAGAATTGTCTTTAGCATCTTTAGAAAAATCAAAAGGAAAAGAAAATCCTATTGTATTTACCCATATTTTTGTATACTATGATCTTTACTCTTCATAATGTTAAGTTCAGCTTATTGTTTCATTTTCTTATTGATAAAATTTTCTTGACAAATTTTGAGGAATTGAATGTGCCATAGTGTTAAGTTCTCTGCTTCCTCATTGCTTAATGTAAAGGTTTTTATCTCTGTTATTCATAAAAGACATTTGTGTGAGATATTGGACTACCAGGTTAACAGGTTTGATTTTGTTTTGTTGTCAAAAAATACAAATATTATTTCCTTGTGTAACTAATTTGTGATAAAATATTATCTACCATTCTGATTGTTATGTTTCCATCTAGCATGTTTTAAAATGCTTGAAATTCTAGTTTTTGGTCTTAAGAGTTTAAATATATGTGTTGGCATTGATACATTTTGCTATTCCATTTTGCTTCATTTCTTGCATGTATACATTAACTATTAATTGATATAGCAATATTTAATAGGTCAGGCATTATTTTTGTGGTCATGCTTTCATCTCAGTTGTTCCACTTTTTCTCCTCTACTATGTATTAAATGCTTACTTGTAGCGGCACAAGTTCCAGGGAATTCGATAAACATATTTCTGTTTATTTGTCTTCTAAAATTCTTGTGAATAATTTCTAATTTGTCATTACTGTTGATATTTACAGTCTGTATTCTTTCTTGTTTCTATTGTGGAAGTCATCTACTATAATTTTAAATTCAGTTACTTTGTTCATTCTTTTACTTGATTCTTTATCTTCTATAGCATTTATTATACTTAAATTTTTACATTTATTTAAAGCACATTACTACACCCTGAAGCATTTCTATTATGGTTGAGGTGAAATCTTTCCCAGATAAATAATATAGTTCTAGCATCACAGTGTTGCCATGGACTAATTTGTTTTGCATTAATTTTGTAACATTTTCATTCACTGTACAACAGTTCTTTTCCTATTATGGATTATATGTTACGAGATTCTCAATTTTATTTTTATATTTCTGCAGACTTCCTTTAACTCCACTGTGGAAAAAAAATAGGATGGTTTATTACTTTGGTGTCATCCAAAATACTATAGTAGGAGGTGGAGGAGGTGGCTTAGAAGCGGAGAATTCCTTGTGTTCTGTAAAACAGGATTTCAGTTCCAGCAACCACATCAGGTGACTCACAACCATCTGGATTCACTACCAGATGATCCTACAAACTATTCTTTTCTTAGTGGGAATCTGCATATATATGGCACACAGACACACAGCCAGTCTCACACACAAACACAAAGTAAACACACACATAAATAAAAATGTAATTGAAATCATAAAATATTCCTTTACATTCTCCATTTGTCTTCCAGTATCACATGAGGCGAGGTGACTCCTTTTTCTTGCTGGCATGAATGGGAACCCAGATAGTGTCCACACAAGATTCACTGTATGGCTGCCTCTGTTCATTTTAGGTGATAGAGATTCTTCTAAGTCTTCCCATTATATCACACAAGTGAGAAGGCTATTTTATTACTTGTACAGGACTCAGAGGTAACCATTATTGTGATCACAGTTTTTGCATTGGTGGCCAAACACTAGGGGAAAAAAAATTTACTTTTTTACTTGGCCATATCTAATATTTAATACCATACTTGGAAAAGTATAAATTGTATCATTGCAGAAATTTTGGCTTCTTATTTGCCTTCTTTGACAGAACTCCCCCCTCCACATTTCAATGAAGTTTCTACTACATTACAAGTTAATATATCCAGGCTAATGTTCTTCGAATGTTACTGTACTGCTTACATTCCAGGACATGTTTCAAGACATGTTTTATGTTCTTACTAGGCAATGTGTCTAAAGATACTCTAACCAGAGGTCCTTTTTTCCTAAATGTATACAATTTACCTTATGTGTGTATTGAGCTACTTTTATTAATGGCAATATAATACCAGGACTAGATGTCTTGACTTACTTGAAATTTGGCCGGACAGAAATATCATGTGAGGCAACTCACAGGATATTTAAAGAGTTTTCTTGACCATTGTTGTCTGAAGAACATAGACCAAAATAAAATATACTTATTTCCCACTAGTTGTATATTTAGTTGTGTTACTACAATTCATTTTTTAATATATATATATATATATATATATATATATATATTTTTTTTTTTTTTTTTTTTGGTTTTTCGAGACAGGTTTTCTCTGTATAGCCCTGGCTGTCCTGAACTCACTCTGTAGACCAGGCTGGCCTCGAACTCAGAAATCCGCCTGTCTCTGCCTTCCGAGTGCTGGGATTACAGGCGTGCGCCACCATGCCCGGCTCCATTTTTTTTTTTTTTTAAAGATTTATTTATTTATTATACATAAGCACACTGTAGCTGTCTTCAGACACTCCAGAAGAGGGCGCCAGATCTCGTTACGGATGGTTGTGAGCCACCATGTGGTTGCTGGGATTTGAACTCTGGACCTTCGGAAGAGCAGTCGGGTGCTCTTACCCACTGAGCCATCTCACCAGCCCCGCGGCTCCATTTTTTAATATATTTTTTAATTAGGTATTTTCTTCATTTACATTTCAAATGCTTTCCCAAAAGTTCCCCAGACTCACCACCCCCCACTCCCCTACACACCCACTCCCACTTCTTGACCCTGGCATTTCCCCATACTGAGGCATATAAAGTTTGCAAGACCAAGGGGCCTCTCTTCCCAATGATGTCTGACTAGGCCATCTTCTGATACATATGCAGCTAGAGACACGAGCTCCAGGGCTACTGCTTAGTTTATATTGTTGTTCCACCTTTTTTTTTTTTTGGTTTTTCGAAACAGGGTTTCTCTTGCAAACCCCCTTAGCTCCTTGGGTACTTTCTATAGCTCTTCCAATGGGGGCCCTGTGTTCCATCCAATAGCTGGCTGTGAGCATCCACTTCTGTGTTTGCCAGGCCCCGGCATACCCTCACAAGAGACAGCTATATCAGGGTCCTTTCAGCAAAATCTTGCTAGTGTATGCAATGGTGTCAGTGTTTGGAGGTTGATAATGGGATGGATCCCCAGGTATGGCAGTCTCTAGATGGTCCATCCTTTCGTCTCAACTCCAAACTTTGTCTCTGTAACTCCTTCCATGGGTGTTTTGTTCCCAATTCTAAAAAGGGGCAAAATGTCCACACTTTGGTCTTTGTTCTTCTTGAGTTTCATGTGTTTTGCAAATTGTATCTTGTATCTTGGGTATTCTAAGTTTCTGGGCTAATATCCACTTATCAGTGAGTACATATCATGTGAGTTCTTTTGTGATTGGGTTACCTCACTCAGGATGATGCCCTCCAGGTCCATCTATTTGCCTAGGAATTTCATAAATTCATTCTTTTTAATAGCTGAGTCTTACTCTATTGTGTAAATGTACCACATTTTCTGTATCCATTCATTTGATCTTCTTTTATTAGACCTGTGTTCTAAGTATCTACCTACAATTTTCTGCCTCTTTTTGTTTATTTACATATTTGTTTATTAATTTACTGACTGACTTACTTTCTTACTTATGTAAGTATGTACTATTTCACTTACCTATTTGTAAGGTCACACACCACCAACACCATGAGCAGCAGTCTGTCATCTTTTCCCATGTGGACTCTGAGATCAAATCTTTGGTCATTTATCTTCTAAGCTACATTGCTGGCCTGTACCTATAATTTTTAATGAAAATATATTAATTGTAATAATCCACTATAAGGTTTTGTCCATGTAAAGTCATTCTACTTTATGTAACGCTGGGAAAATGAGGCCCTATTAAATAGTGTAGGAATTCTCACATTTTTTTTTTTTTTTTACTTTGCATTGTTCTGAAGTATTGTATTTTCTTTGAAATGAGTGCAGGCATAAAACACTGCATATGTAAAACGAAGCAATCACTATTTTGCTTCAGGCCGTACTTGATTCACTGAGATGGTCTATTTTATACCTAGCACAATTTCTGTGCCCAGACTATAGCTTCCTTAACATCATTATTATAATAAATATCGAGTCCATCAGTACTTGCTTAAAATTATAGGCTTACAAGCCTCTCTTTTCATGTAAACCTATTGTAGCATGAAATATTTTTTATTGGATATTTTATTTATTTACATTTCAAATGTTATCCCCTTTCCTGGTTTCCCCTCCAGAAATCCCCATCCCATTCCCCATCCCTCTGCTTCTATGAAGATGCTCCCCCACTTACCCATTCACTCCCACCTCCCCACTCTGGCATTTCCCTACACTGGGGCAACAAGCCTTCCCAGGACCAAGGGCCTTTCTTCCCATTGATGTCCAACAAGGCCATCCTCTGTGTAGTGTGAAATATTAAAAAAGCACCCACACTACTGACAGAAAGCCAGCTTGATCTCAGCCTGGCAGACCCTCTGTCTCAGAGCTCCAAAGTATCTCCACCCAGCTTGCTAAGTTTCTATGGGGGGCAGGGGAGGCACTGCCATGTTAACTCCACACTTCCAATTTCCCATGGCTGGTTGGGGTGCCTTGCCACTGTACTTTTTCTATGGAACTCATTTGAGTCACCGTGTGAAGGAAAACACCACACAATCTTAGTTTAGAATCAAAAGGCAACACAATTGTTGGGCATAGCACCTAACATCCTAATGTTATAAGCTATTTTAAGTTACAAATCCCCTAGTATCGGATCCTGACTGATCCACCACCTGAATTGTGCCTCCACTACCTACATTTTTGTCTCCATCATCTCCTGTCCAACAGCCAAATCTCCTCTTCTCCTCCCACCATCCTTTTTTCTGACTTGGAAGTCCCACTTACTCACCTAGTGATTGGTTCCTTGAATTCTTTATGCATTAGGGGAAGGTTCATATGAAGTTATCTAAGTATGTGATTCACTCCTCATCCCAGGCTGCCCCTCTTAAGGAAGAAAAATTAGCGTCAACATACAAACAGCACCAGGGCTATCCACAACAACCTATTATATTGTAAATCTTATTTGTGGGGCAGTGGGCTGTACACAGATAGCCTGGTCTCCAGTTGAGCAAAGGTCTGGAACCCTAGTGACCGGATGGGTGATGATTTCCACCTACTTGGGAAGGAAGGTCTTTGTGTCCTGGGCCCCTGGCTCCTGTCAAAGTTACACCCACCCTATGCCCCCCACCCCCAGCTCTCCTCAGGAGAGCTATCAGTCTAGTAAGAATAGCACCAAGCCTTCTCACATGCAAATAAGGTTTTCCCCAAGCTCTCAATCCAAGCAAATGAGAGGTACCTGCTGTGGAACCCTGAGTCACCCCTGAAACTGTATATAAATCCTATCCAAGGAATTAAAGGTGTGCGAGAACTACTATATAGTCTGAGCATTTTGTTCCAAGAGCTGTAACACTTGGGAAGAGATCTGCTCTCCCGAAGAGCCACCTGAGGTTCCTCTGTACTCCTCACTAGATAATAGGCTTCTTGTCAGCCCAGCCTGACCCAACTTAACCAGGTCTGGCCAGAGATCTCTGTGGAAAACCTCTGGTACCCAGACCCACACATTCATTCTTAGAACTTGTATAGCATTGACCATCTGTTTTATATTTACTGAACTCCAGATATATAGTTTAATTTAATCTAAGATCCCTTTAAAATTAACTATGAAAATATGTTTATTATTTTACTATTCCTAATTACTATTGCTTAATTAGTAGTTTTATTAGTCTATTATTTTCTCTGCAATCTTACTTTGCCTGAAATGTCATGTCTTCATATACTAAATAATATTATTGTTACTGATTTGGAAGTAATCTGGTTCCATTCTAAAAATGAAATAAAATAAAATGAAGCCAAAGCAACCCCAAACAACCAAACTAAATGAATAGTGTATATCAAGATGGACTTTGTAAATTAGCACCCATTTTACACATATTATTTGAATGCAGCTATTTATTGTTGTTATGCAATTTAGATATTTATTACCATGATTACTTCATCTACATTGTTTTTATTTTCCTGTAATTGATGTGTGTGAAGGTGCAAGTGACTGTGTGGATTGGTATACATATCTGAAGGCATATGTGTGTCTATGTATACTAGTATATAGAGGTCAAAGGTGAAACATGGGTATTCTCTCAGCAACCATTCATCTCAGACCTTTTTGCAACAGGTTATCTCATTAGCTTCCTACAAGCTGTATTGACTGGCCAGGGGATCCCTCTTCAACACTGGAAATACAAATGGGTGCTGCCATGCTTACCCGTTGTAATTTGCATTATGGAGATTGAACTCAAACTCACCTATTTGTGCTACAAGCACTTTACTGACAAAGCTCTCTGACTAGCTTTCTTCTTTCAGCTTTTAAGAATCTGACATAGCTGTGTATATGTATGTACTCCACAGTTATTTCTTCCACATTGAAAAAAATTTCTTCTTGAAGGTTAAGGTAGACACTGTTTTTTTGTTTTGCTTTTTTTTTTTTTTTTTTTTTTTTTTTTAATGAAGTTAACAGACTTAGAAAGCAAAAGAAAGAAGTCTCAGGAAGGTCCTGAAACTTAAAGTCTCTTTTTAAGTTTCAAAAACCTATGAACAATTGTTGGGAACAGGAAAGGCTTCAGTGACCTAAGCTGCCTGAAAGTTTCATTGGAAGCTCTAGTATTTCATAAGTCAACATCTATTCTACAGTAACCCTTTTTCTGTGATGAAGTTGATCTTGAATCACATATGCTCCTGTTTGTAGCATCCAAAAACTCCTTTGTTCATTAAGATAGACTTCAAAGATGGCATGATCTGTCATTAATGCTTCACCTAGAGGACTCATTCCACCGTTGTGAAAATTACAGTTTTTCAACTTTACAGGACTAGACAGAATAACATTTAGAAAACAGAGTAAAATTTCTTCCCTAGTTTTCAACAGTCACCATTAATCTTATTTTTAATAAGTTCCTGTCTCTTGAGTTTCCATTTAAGAAGATATCTAACAAATGGGAAGACCCTTATATCATTACAGAGGCTGACATCTGTAAGAATGACAGATACCTCAGCTGTTGACATCTTAGTAACTTTTTCTTTTGCTAGATAATCTCTAACTGATATTCACAAAGATTGGTGTCCTAAGTGACTCTAAATCATGTCAAGTTGACATTGTTACATTTGAAAATGAAATAATAAGAATTAAGTATAGAAAAATAATACCTTTACATACTAAAATACACTTTACTCATTTTCTTGAAATATTTTTGTATCATTTATACTTTCTTCGAGGTGTATTATGATGACATTTTGCTATTCAGATGTCTGGAAAGATGGTTATACAGGGGCAAAATATTTTGATGAGTTTATACTCATACCACTTAACCTGTGACATTTTAAGAATAACAGCCAATAATTCTTCTTAGATCCCATGCTACAAGTTTTCAGATTTTAAACCTTATTTCCATTTAAATGTTTTGTGCTCATAGACGGATTTCTATAATATATAGAGTATTATAGGTTGGAGTTTTCAATATCAAGCAAGGTTGTCAATTTGATATTTTTAAACATGTAGTCTGCATATTATTAAACTGTTGTCTGGTTTTATTATTCATTTTACAACTCTCAAATGTGCTTAGTGTTTATATCTGTGGACACACCTATGCTTCATGGTCTTTGTGTAAAGGAATTTTAATCTAGCAACATGGCTGCTCTGGCAAAGGGTAACATCCAAAGACCTTCTAGATCTCTATTATCCAGCCAGAATGCAGACATGCTATGGGTTACACTATAATCTAACTGAGATTCAGAAACTCCCTTAGTATACAGGTTTAATCCCTAAACATGAAGGTAAAGTTAAAAAAGAAAAGGTGAAAAAAGAGTGAGCCAGAGAATCAGAAAAAACAAACAAACAAACAAACAAAAATTGAACAAATTGCTGGAGTTGGTTTGAGGCCAAACAGAGCAATTCAGTGAGAAGCCAAGAGAAGCCCATTTGAAACTATCAGCTTGCAGAGGCATTTGAACTAGAACAGCTGAGAAGAACAAACCAGCCAGGGTTCAGAAAGAACTAGAAAGAGTGTGCATATTCAGTGGTGAGTGACATGACGATTACATGTGGAAAATAAATGTCACACTTACACATCTGTAAAAACATTACAGAGATAAAATCTGTGTATCTCTAAAGACCTCTCAAAGTCACAAGACATCTTGCCACTCGCACCAGATCCCAATGATTTTCCTAATAACAAACATGATACCTTAAACATATGGCACAGTTTAAAAAGAAAGAGCAATGTTATATGATAATTTTCTAGATTCTCTCAAATTTTTCTACCACATAATTTAATGTTACCAGTTTAATCCTAGCCAAAATATACATCCCTTTAAAAGAATTGAAGACACTTATGGATCCACCCTAAAACATTTGATTTGTATTACTCTGAGTCTTCCAAATCTTAACCAAGACAAGATATTAAAGATATTAAAAATATTAAAGATATTAAAGTGACTGTGGGCTGGCTAGGTATCTCAGTGGTTAAGAGCCCTGGGTCCTCTTTCAGACAACCTAAGTTCAATTCCCAGTGACCACATGGAATCTCATAACTATCTGTCATTAGACATACATGTAAGCAGTCAACAAATATACATAAACTAAATATAAGTAAACTACATAAAAACCATACATTGATGTGGATCCCAAACTCCATGGATGACAATTAATTCAGCATTGCTCTAAATTCTTGGATAGTAGTATATTGCTATTGGGTAGACAAACTCTCTACTGCCATAAGGGGACCTGCTTCCTACTTTCATAGGAAGGATTGGGCATTCATGTTCTAGAAACTGTAGAAAATCTCATCCCCTAAAAGAATAAAAATATAAATTTGAGACTATTATTCTCTTTAATTGATTCCAGATAATATGATAATGTCTACTTGGGTAGGGGCAAAATCAATTGTTAAAGAATCAAGTAAATTTAAGGAATAACTCTCAAATATACTCACATTCTGTAATCAAATGATCAAATTAATTTTCCTGTGATAAAACTGAGATAAATTTCAACATATATCTATTTCTTTACATGTATCAAAATTAGTTTCTATATATCTCTGTATGTACAATAATAAAGACACATAACTAAAATATATATGAAAAATAAGCACTACTTAACTTATAAATGCATACTTTTTAGATGTGAATTATTGTGACCATATTAAGGTAATATTCTATTAAAAATTTCAGATTGTGAAATACTATTGAATTATATGGAAATGTATTATTAATAATTTAAATTTTTATATTTCACCTGATTATTTGAAAACATAAATAGGAACATATGTTGTTATAATTAAATTTAGAAACTTAAAACGGAAGCAAATTTACACATATAAAATCATTCAATATGGCTTTGCTCATTCATCTAAAGATGAAAGCTTAATTTCTATATATAAGTGTTTACTTCCATGTGTAGAAAAGGCAACTGTGTGGTGAGCAGTTCTTACCAATTCAAAGGTTATAATTTGGTTTGATATCTACAATCTCTAGTGCTTCAGTTAACAGCTATGCAATTGCTAGATTGCTTCCAAAGATTCACAGTACTTATTTAAATGAGAAATGTACTTGGATACTAAAATAGTGACTTCTTTCTTCACCAATAATAAGAGCACAACTTGAGATTCTGTCTTCAATAAACAATAAATCAGCCTCCCTTGATATATACATATATATATAAATATGTATATATATATATAATTTCAGACTAACATATATATATATATATATACACTCAATATTACTATTTATGTCTTAACATGTATGTAAATAGTTATAAATATGTTTTTCTAGTTTAGCTATAAACCCCACTCTGCTAATGAACAGTGAAAATGAAGTTTCTAATTCCTGGCTCAAATTCCATTAGAAGTAAATTCTAGCTACATTATCAAAGTAAATTCTAACTGTATTCTAGCTGGTTTTTAAGACACTTTGTTCATGACAAGAGTATTTCTTGCAATACCTAGGCCTGCTGTTAAAGTTTAATAGTTCATAAATTAGCAAGTGTCACTGCTTTGAGCTCTATCATTTATTTTTATTGCATCAAAAAAATGGCTTGTTGGTTTAGGTCATTAAACATTTACACACTTAACTTTCTCACCACTAAAATCTATGGCTCTTTGGCAGCACCCCGGCAAACTGTATAGTACTTAATATTTTGTCCTCATAAATTGGAATATAATTCAGTAATATAAATTACTTATCTAAAATTGATCTCACTCTGGAAGCTTACAAATTAGTCACCTCGTTTAAATGAGTTACTGCCTAATATGTCAGAATAATCCATTCGTTTTCATGATCTAATTACATCAATCAGTTGCATCTGATAATTTTTAAAGGATGCTGGCTATGAATCATAAGTGTATGATGAATAAAATTACATCAATCATCAAGACCCTTCCTGCAAGCTGCTGTGCCACAGTGTTGTCAGCGCCGCTTTACTTAATGTATAATTAACACTCTTTTCCAAGTTTGCCAATTTAGCTTAATCTACGTTTCACTACAAGTGGTACCTTTAAAACAATCTCTGGATGTTATTTTACATTATAATTTTTATTCAAAAGAGTTCAGTGTTTTTTTTTTATTGAAAAATGTCTTGTTATTTGGAAATAAAAGAAAATTTAAAGAGCTTTTGAATGTTTAATATACATGTCAGCTTTCATTAGAATACTTCATTCTAATTCTCTGTATTTTCTAATGGATGTTTGGGTAGTGTTTTATATATCTGCTCTTTTGGACTTTCATAGCTGTACAAAGTCTCCCAGAAGCAAGGGTACCAGCATGAATGTGGGCAATTCAGCTGGACTCCTTGATGGTTCAATTTAGAAAACTTATAGTTAATTGTCTGGGAATTCCTCACAACAGTCTTTTTCAAAATTTTATATTGGATATTTTCTTTATTTACATTTCAAATGTTATCCCCTTTCCTAATTTCCCCCCTCCAAGAAACCCCCATCTCATACACTTCCTCCAGCTTCTATGAGGTTGTTCCCCTACCCACCCTCCCACTCCTGACTCCCTGCCCTTGAATTACCCAACACTGGGGCATCCATCAAGCCTTCACAGGGCCAAGGGCCTCTCCTCCCATGGATGCATGACAAGGCCATCCTCTGCTACATGTGCAGCTGTAGCCACGGGTCCCTCCATGTTTACTCCTTGGCTGATGGCTTAGTCCCTGGGTGATTTGGGTGGGAGAAAGGGAATCTGGTTGGTTGATATTGTTGTTCTTCCTATGGAGTTGCAAACGCCTTCAGCTACTTCAGTCTTTTTTCTAACTCCTTTATTGGGGACCCAGTCCTCAGTCTAATGATTGTCTGTGAACATCCACATGCAGGCTCTGACAGAGTCTTTCAGGAGACAGCTATAGCAGGCTCCTGTCAGCAAGTGCTTCTTGGCATCCACAATAGTGTCTGGGTTTGGTGACTGTATATGGGATGGATCCCCAGGTGGGGCAGTCTCTGGTTGGTTTTTCCTTCAGTCTCTGCTCTACACTTTGTCTCCATGCTACCGTGAGTATTTTCTTCCCCTTTCTAAGAAGGACCGAAGCATCCACACTTTGGTTTTTCCTTCTTCTCAAGCTTCATGTGGGCTGTGAATTGTATCTTGGGTATTCCAAGGTTTTGGGCTAATATTGACTTTTCAGTGAGTGCATACCATGTGTGTTCTTTTGAGACTGGGTTACCTCACTCAGGATGATACTTTCTAGTTTCATCCATTTGCCTAAGAACTTCATGAAGCCATTGTTTTTAATAGCTGAGTAGTACTTCATTGTGTAAATGTACCACATTTTCTGTATGAATTCTTTGTTGAAGAACATCTGGGTTCTTTACAGCTTCTGTTATTATTAATAAGGCTGCTATGAACATAGTGGAGCATGTGTCCTTGATATATGTTGGAGAATCTTTTGGTTATATATCCAGGAGAGGTATAGCTGGGTCCTCAAGTAATATTATTTCCAATTTTCTGAGGAATCACCAGACTGATTTCCAGAGTAGTTTGCAATTCCACCAACAATGGAGGAGTGTTTCTCTACATCCTCACCAGCATCTGCGGTTACCTGAGTTTTTGATCCTAGCCATTCTGACTGGTGTGAGGTAGAATCTCAAGGTTTTGATTTGCATTTTTCTGATAACTAAGGATTTTGAACATTTCTTTAGGTTCTTCTTGGCCATTCAATATTCCTCAGTTAAAAATTCTTTCTTTAGCACTGTACCCCATTTTTAATAGGGTTATTTGATTCTCTAAAATTTAACTTCTTGTGTTCTTATTATATATTGGATATTAGCCCTCTTTCAGATGGAGGATTGGTAATAATCTTTTCATTTCATTTATTAGATATTTTCTTTATTTACATTTCAAATATTATCCTCTTTCTTAGTTTCACTATCGAAAGAAAACCCCTTATCCAATCTCATGTCCACCTGCTAAACAACCCACCCACTCCTGCTTCCCTGTCTTGGAATTCCCCTACATTGGGGTCTTGAGCCATTTCATGACCAAGGGCCTCTCCTCTCATTGATGTCCAGCAAGGCCATTCTCTGCTGCTTATGCAGCTGCAGCCATCCTCGTGTACTCTTTGGTTGGCGGTTTAATCCCTGGGGTCGCTGGGGATACTTGTTGGTTCATATTGTTGTTTCTCCTCTGGGGTTGCAAACTCCTTCAGCTCCTTCGAATCTTTTCCAAATCTGTTGATGGTGTCCTTTGCCTTACAGAAGCTTTTCAATTTTATGAGGTCCCATTTGTTGACTCTTGATCTTAGAGCATAAGCCACACACTTTCTTTAAACCCTACAGAAATGGACTACTCAGTCTCCATTTAGTAACTTCTTTTATTTAAATTTTATCTGTTTTCAATAGCAGTTATTGATAAATATAAAATGGACTATTCAGAAAAATGTCCCCTGTGCCTGTTGTATCTCATACTGAAACATATCTTTAAAGCATAAAACATTTTGTGAAGTTATTGAAATGAAAATGTGGTTTTAGTTGAACTAATAGCAGAGGATTATGAATGTGATGGTTTGAATAAAAATGACTTCTATAGACTCATAGGAAAAGGCATTATTGGAGGTGTGTCCCTGTTGGAGTATCTGTGGACCCGTTGGAAAAAGTGCATCACTGGGTGTGAGATATGAGGTTTCAGATGCTCAAGTCAGGCCAGTGTCACTCTCTTTTCTTGCTGCCTGTGAATTCAGATATAGAAGTCTCAGCTACCACTCCAGTACCAAGTCTGTTTGCATGCCCCATATTTCCCACCATAATGATAATGGACTAAACCTCTAAACTGTAATTCAGGCTCAATTAAGTAATCTTCATTATAAGAGATGTCTTGGTTTTACCACCTCTTCAAAACAATAGAAACACTAAACTAAAAAAAGTAGAAAACATGAACTTGACATAAGGAGAATCAAAACAGTTACTGCCTAATGCTTAATATGGAATGTAGTACCAAAAGTATTTACAAAGGTTACATATCTGAGATAGGTGCTTAGTTACAGTAAAAACAATTATTATGATCTGACTAGGAAATCCAATCTCTAAATTCTAATTCCTTTATTTTTAATCAAATATAAACACAGTTATGCTGCCCAGAACATACAATTCATAGAATTAGGTGTATTCTTTCTTTGTTTTCATCAAACTTGGTCCTTTTATTACATCACCTAGTTACTATGTATACAACAAACCAATAGAAGGCAAATTAAGTTGATGCACTTCCAATTTTCAATGGTAAATCCTGAGTTGCATTTCATTGCACCCACATTTTCTTTGCAGTTTTACTAGACCAATGAATTCACTCTGTGCTTCACCTCATTTCCAATGTTATGAATTCCTTCCCTTTAATACAGCAGAAAGGGTACTAATCCGCTATAAAACCTTGACACACTCCTTTGGGAGCTATTTCAGATGTTGTAGATTTTCTTCTCTGAATATATATATTTTTTCAAATTAGATCTCTCTCTACTACATTTCTTATATATTATACCTAGTTTCCATTCCTATAACTCTCTTGCAAAGACTAGTGCAAAAGTATTGTGAGTTAACTTATTTTCCCTATATTATGCAGTGCTATAGGTTATACAGCATTTTGCTGATTCATTCACTTAGTAATACAAATTACCACGACACTGCCCATAAATTTTCATTTATGCTATTTATCTCTACCCAAGTTAAAAGTACCATCTTGACAGTGGCTGTGACCATACAAAGGAACATATCCAGAAGTTTCCTGCCATCAAATCTTTTTTAATGACTTTATGAGGAATCACCATCCACCATATTCTGTGTCTATTCATGAATTTTGATTAGATGTCAAACAATTTGATTGTTCATGATTCTAAATACCCACCCATATTTTTAACATTTACCTTTTTTTACATTACACATAATTTTGTCCTATTTGTACTTCATTTTAACCAGCCTGCTCTGTTTTCCCAAGAAAAGCACTGTATATAACTTTACAGGCCACATTACCTGTATTAGTTTTATATTACTGTAGTAAGATGCTGATCAAAAGGATGTTATGGAGAGCTGATTTGTATAGAGGAGTAATCCTCCCAATCATAGTATATTATTTAAGGAAATCAGTGTAGGAACTGAAGTGAATAAAATGGTGACAGAAACTGAAGCAAAGACCACAAAGGAACTGGAATGTGCTTCATGGAATGTGCACAGTCTACATTATTCCACTCACTGTGACTGAATACTCTAATGGGTTACTGCCCCTTGTGGCCTGGGCTCTGCACCATCAATTGTTAATCAAGTAAATGTACTATAAACTTGCCAACAGGCAAACTGAGTAGAATATTTTCTTAATGGAGGTTTCCTCTTATTTGATGACTTTAGCTTGTTAAGTTGAAAAAGAAACCCAGAACATTATATGAAGTGATATGCGTAAATATTTAATTCGTTGAATAGAACAAATAAATAACTTGAATAAACTGTTAAATATACTTTAATAATAAATGACTGATTTGCATTTACTTTTAAAACATGTTTTGTTTTATTATCAATAGATGCAATAAAACACCTATCCACTTGCTGAATACGATAACAATTTCAGGAGAACTTCAAGGGAAATGACAAAACTATTGATGTGCCTTGACATCCTGTAAAGTAGAGTAATAAAAGGCTTACTACTTGGGCAATTACTTCCAAACAATGAGCATTGTTTCCTTGAACTGGTTTAGGTGCACATTAAGAATTCTAACACACCTGACATTGAGTAGCAGTAAATGACAGAATGGCTCACACTAGAAAAGGATACACAAATAAAAAGCAAGACCCAGAATATATTTTATATATTTCTTTAGAAAATATATTCTAAAAACATATATTTAGAAATTGTGTGTGTGTGTGTGTGTGTGTGTGTGTGTGTGTATGTGGAGAGAGAGAGAGAGACAGAGAGAGAGACAGAGAGAGAGAGGGAAATGTGTGTTTAGAAAAACAAACATATTCATCCTACAGGGGAAATTTTCTGTGATACAATAAAAGTATAGAGCCATATGATGTAAGAGCAGCACTGTATATATTCATGCATGTGTCTACATGTATATTCAACATTGTTCATTTAAGAAAATGACAAATTCCCATTTTATAAGTCGAATTGCCATATTTTCTCTTCACACTGCAAATTCATGTTTCTTTGTTTGTGTTATCGATTGGTATTTACATAGGATTTCTTAGAAAATACCATGTACCTGTATTATCTGAGCTTCTTTTGTGAACTGATTTGACAGAACTGAGACAAGAGTCAGGAACCTCAATGTTTAAGATGCCACTGTAGTATGCATCAATCATCTGGCAGCTAATAGGAGGGCTGCTGACCTAAGGACTATACTTTGAGAAAAATCAAACACTTAAAAAAAATAGTTGGTTTTAAATTCTTACAAAATAAACAAACAAATAAAGAAGCACACAAAAAACATCCACAAAATTCCTGAAATTATTGCTAGAAGTAGAACAAATTGTGACACAATTTGCTACAATATCTAGGAAAATACCATACCTCTTAATCTGATGACAGGGAGACATTTCTCTAATATATAGAAGGAAAAATACTCTAATTTACAGAATGATTTTAACTCAGGCTACATTTTATAAATTCATTACAGATTGTCATTCATATATATATATATAGATATAGATAGATATAGATATAGATATAGATATATAGATATATATACTTTTGTTATTGGATATTTTTTGTATTTACAGTTCAAATGTTATTCTCTTTCCTGGTTTCTCCTCTGGAACCCTCCTACCCCATTAAATAATAGATACTGGTTGTATCATTTCATACTAGATAGATATTTTTATGAAAAATATTAAGCAATACAACACAGTTATTACAGAACTTCAAAATTACAGTTCTGAAAATCATCTAAAAAGAATTTTGTTTGACTCAAGGACACATAAACTTCTGCTAGATGTGTTCATGAATGAAAAATTATTGCAATAATTCTTAATAAAACAATATGTGCAGAGACTTCTTCAGAAATTTTTGTTGGGTACCCTATTGGGATGCTGTAAAAATTAGATGCACATATGTAAGATGAAAGCCCACTCTATAATTAAAGTATGACATGACTTTCATGAAACAAGCTACTGTTGCATCTTCTTGTCAAATACTCAAGACATTTGACCACACTTTATTAATAGATCTTAAGTTTCCAGAACTAAAAGTTTTGCATTGTATAGCTAGGGAATATAAAATAAATTTCAAGTCAAAAATCACTGATTATAGGTTAATATATCATAAATGATAAAGTAAATAATTTCATTAGTTATTATAACTCTGATCAAGTGAAACATGAATAACTTTTGAACATATTATGAAAATGTAGACATTAAAAGATGTAATACTATTATTCAGTTTTGAAATGAACAGACAAGAGACATTGGCTACTCATCTTTGTATAGATTAAAGAATAACTATAAAACATGCACTTATCAGAATAATATGTATTATTTTTCCTCTTTTGCCCTGCCCTCTAATCTCCTGCCAATGCCCTGATGGCTCTCAGGAACTGGAGCCAGAGGCGGGGTACCCAGGGAAACCCTTGAAGAGGCTGGGCTCCTAAGTGTGATGGATAATAATATGTATTTTAATGGTGATAATTACAAACTAAAATGTATTTACTAGCAATTGCCTATAGAAACAGCACCAAAGGAAAAACTGATGAGTGAAAAGACAAAGAAAGAATGACAAAGAAATTTAAGTCTTAATTTATAAGACTTCTTTATTAATTTCTTTTGAGCAATATGTACCATTACATAAATATATCTGTGTAAAACTTTTATTGACAGTTATGATTGTCATCTCAGAACCTTATGCTGAATAAGTCATCCTTTCTAGTGCTTACTGAACTCTGGCTGGCTAGTTCAACTCAGTTGTTCTGGCTCAAAACTTCTCTCCAAGAATACTGATTCAACATAGCTTTTCTCTGAATTGCTCTCTGTGGGGGAAAAAACCTGCCTTTACATTCCAGGAACAAAATTATCCTGGCTGAACTGTTTTGCACTGCGCTTAACTGAACTGCCTTGCACTCAACTCAACTGGCCTCAATTCCCCTGCACTTGCTGGACTCCCCTCCATTCCTGACTGTCTCAGTGCTGCTCTCATTCCTCATTTTGTCTATCTTCCCATACCTGATCCCTTTTTGCCTCCCACTTGCTTCCAGAGGAATCTCAAATTGCCAAGGAGGAGTTAAAAAAATGTTCAACATCCTTAGTGATCAGGACAATGCAAAACCGAAAGGACACCAAGATTCTACTTTACACCAGTCAGAATGTCTTAGAACAAAAACTCAAGTGACAGCAAAGACTGGCAAGGATTTAGAAAACACTCCTCCATTGCTGGTGGGATTTCAAACTGGTACAACCATTCTGGAAATCAATCTGGAGGGTCTTCAGAAAATTGGAAATAGATCTACCTGAAGAAACAGCTATATCTTTTGGCCTCATACTACCATACCACAAGAGTATGTGCTCCATTCTGTTCATAGCAGCCTTATTCTTAATAGCCAGAAGCTGGAAACAACCCAGATGTCCCTCAACCTAAGAATCAATGAAAAGAAAATGTGATTTAACTAAATAATGGAATACTATTCAGTTATTTAAATAAGAGGACATCATGAATTTTGTAATCAAAAGGATGGAACTAGGAAGTATCACCCTGAGTGAGGTAAACCAATCCCAATAGGACATGCATGGTTGTATTTACTGAGAAGTGGATATTAACCAAAAAGTACAGAATACCCATGATACAACCCATTGACCATAGAAGATTAAGAAGATGTAAGGCCAAAGTGAGGATGCTTTAGTACCACTTAGAAGGGAGAACAAAATAATTATGGGAAGCAGAGGGAGGGGAGACACATGTGTTCTTATTGTAGACCATAATTCATTTTCTATATGATTTTCTTTTCTTATAAATTTATTTAATAACATTTGAATGTATGAATCTGAACACATATGTGGGCAAGCACATTCTAAGTCCAGACAAGAATAGGTATTTCTGAGAGCTGAAGTTAGAACAATTCTGAGCTTCCCAATAAGGGTGCTGGGATCCAAACTCAAGTCCCCTGCAAAGGAGGTATGCACTTTTAATTGCTGAGCCATCTCTCTAGACCCCATTATCTCTTTTAACTTAGGTTTTCTTTCCATTGTATATTCATAGCAACCCCAAAAGAATATTTAATATTTAACCCATATATTGGAATTAACACTCAAAATATAGTTTATAAGTGTCCTGCTTAGTCTTATGTCAAACACACACACACAACCTAGAGTTATCTAAAAAGAAGGAACCTTAATTGAGAAAATGCCTCCATATCACTTAGCTGTAAGAAATTTTCTTGGTTAATGATTGATGGTGGAGGCTCAACCCATTGTGGGTGATTCCGTCCTGGGCTTCTGGCCCTAGGTGCTAGAAGAAACTGGGCTGAGCAAGCAGTGATGGGCTCATTACTATGGGTACAAGGGTTCTTTTCACACCTTGACATAAAATAATAAATTATTTTATGTTCAAGGAAGAAAAAGAGAAGAAATTAAATTTCAATTTTAAGACAAAAATTATTGCATGGTTTCTTCTTCAATAGAGAGAGCTGTAGCTTCTATGTATACATTGAGAAAATTATTCAGTTTTACAGCTTTAAAATATGTCCACATAGGAATATATATTATTATTTCCATTTTGTGATTTTATGCATATAAATTTACAAAGAAGTTGATCTTTTTTAGAAAGTGAACCCCAGCAGTTTCTTTTTCAATGAAAGAAATGTTTTCTTCCAGCAGTTTGTTCTGATGTTCTATATGTCATGTTTGATTTCATTTCTGCTTTCTATCTCCTGAACTGCCTTCATCTATCCAGGCCTGATACAGGCAAGCAGCCCTGACATTCAAAGCAGAAGAATTTGAGTACATATACTTGGCATTCAGAATTCAGTACATTTTCCAGCTTGAGATACCTAGCCCTAACATCTTTCTAAGTGTTAAACCATGTATTTAGAAAATCATAATAACTCTATTTAAGATATTTATACCTTGGTATCTTATAGGATGTGTTACCTATTACTAAATACATTTTATTCATTAAAATATTTGAATATGGACATATACTTCTGAAAAACCCCACATCATCTTGTATTCATTTAAAGTCATGTCTGTAGACTACTAACCAGTTTAACAGTTACTCAACACTCAAATTAGGAATCATTATTATTTTTGTCAGCATTTGATAACACAGATATTGTCCCATTATTTTACAACTAATAGTTAATGCTATATTATTTGTTATGTAATAATATTTAAAGATACAATTCTGAAGAAAGAGAAATGCCATGCTCAGATGAAACATGGGTGCCCTAGTAATCTAATTGATATAAAGATACAATTTTGAAAGTAATTTGATATCACACCCATCATTTTTAGGAGATTGAAGGTTCTTGACCCAAATTATAGTACCAGATATGAGTTAATTTCCATGGAGTACAACTTAATTACCCTGGAAAATGATATGGTTCCTCATAATATCCCAGACCACTATTTCACCAAGGAGCAATTTGGCAAAGCTAATCATTATGCTAGCACCAGGGTTCATGACTGGAAAAGGGTGACTTTCTCTACCAGAAGCCTATGTAGCACTCTCTAGCACCATGAAAACTACTCAACTGGAAGAAAGTTCCATGTCTGTACAGTTTTGATTGCTCCATATACTTTTACAAACATGTGCATTGACTTCAACAGCAGACTTTGCCATTGGCTTTGAGGGTCTATGCAAGAGAAATATCAAATTTCTGTATTGCTATAGACTAGAGAGAATGTTGAATGCAAGAGGCATTTACAACAGATAGGGAAAGAACCCATGAAATAACCTGCTGGCTGTGGAACTGCTAACAGCTGTTGGCTGCTGGGTCAGGAAAAATCAATTTTATTCAGAAAATTGGCCCCTGGTAGGATGCCCAAATTCCTGAGGAAGACTGGATTCATGCACACACCTGAGTAACTGAGGGAGTTATTTTTTAAAAGATGGCGTGATGATTGAAAGGGACATGGTGAGAGGCGCTATGACTAGAGTAGGTGGTGAATAGACAAGGACACATGCATTAAATTAAGAAAAGAACTATAGTAAACAAAATTAATCACACTCAATAGGTAAAATGATTTTCATAGTTTATTGATCATAGTTTAGCTTATGAGTAATCTATAATTATTAAAACCTTCATTTAAAAACTTGTTAAAATTTATTTTAGTCACCAGGCAGTGGTGGAGCATGCCTTTAATCCCAGCACTTGGGCGGCAGAGGTAGGCTGATTTCTGAGTTTGAGGCCAGTCTGGTCTACAGAGTGAGTTACAGGACTGCCAAAGCTATACAGATAAACCCTGTCTCGAAAAAAATAATATTTTAGAAAAAGATAATGAAAAATACTTTTCTTCATCAGTCTTATCCATTTCACAATGTATGATACAAATGCAATGGACATTTCAATGATAGGAAATCATGTGGCTACATAATTTTATTTTACTATTGTTGGTAAGACAGTTTTTAGTAAATATCTTCGGGAGTGCAAGTAAATGTTTCTATATTAATTTAGAGAATTTACAGTCAGTCATATCACTTTACAATATAAAAATAATTGAAGGGTTTATTATGTAATAAATAGCATTATAGTACACCATCTTACTTAAAACCATGTAAACAGGGAATGATGATTGGTCCCACAGTTCATTGCCTGTGTAGTGATCTCTAAAGTTCCTTGGGCCAGCAGCTTTGGTTCACATTAGCAGTCGTTTGCGAAATAAATTTGCAGGGTTTCCATGCTCACAATTCTTGGTAACTAATGAGAACTATTATCCTAGTAGGCTTGTCCAATTTTTAATCAATGGCATGTGTGTGTATATATATATATATATATATATGTGTGTGTGTGTGTGTGTGTGTGTGTGTGTGTGTGTGCCATCCCCCACAATGCTATAAATTTGACCAAACTCAAAAGGTAAACTTACCAAGTATTATAGGACCTTTGTAATTATTTTGATACTAATCTGCACATTTATCAAGGTTGAGCTCTATAAATGAGGACTTAAGTGGCTGCGTGGTAAGATTAGCTATACCTTACAGCTTTGGCAAGAGATTTTATAGCCTATTTGTCAACAATTATCAACGCAGTACAAACTCCTCCCTTAGCTCTTCTACACCTGGCTTCTCTGAATTGTAGTTTGTGTTTTTAAGAAATAAAAAGGAAAAGCTAATGATCACAAATTATTTATTTAGGTACACTATTTATTATATATTAGTATAATAGATTTGGGTTTTCTTAGGTGTGATTCAGACCACTGCTACCTGAACACTCTGTATGCATGTCACACTGTGAACAAACCATTTTTTAAATTTGTCCTGGGACAGTCTTTGTCTGTAATGAATTTATACTATTCTCATTTTAAAGTTCTGACAGTAATAAATACCAATAGAAAGGTGACAATGGCGTGAGTGGCTTTTGAAAGCTAGATATTTTTTATAAATGCTTAGAAAATATGCTCCATACATGACCCTCACTTCCTCTCTGTTTTTCCTCACTCAGAATTACTTCACTGTTTGAATTCTTAGTAGTATAAATTCTAAATACAAGAGTAAGTTTTGTATGACATTTCTCTAGATACATATATTGCACACTGATCCTGTGTGTCCCTTCTGCTAACTAGCTTTCAGGTTTCTTTCAGTTAGGACCGTTAGAGCTTTCTTTTTCTAGCAAGATATGGCTTAGTCTGTAATTAGAAGTTTAAATGCATTTTCATAAAATTCATAGTTTTGCTTTCAGCTTCTCAAATTATTATAAACATGGCCTCAATTATCTTTCCCAAACATGTTGCATTTTCTCAAATGCCCTTACAGCATCCAATTATATTTGTCAGTGGACACAACTTTCTTTGATGTGTTTTGTGTTCCTGTGGCTGTGTGAAGAACCTGCAAGCAAGACACATCATTAGCTTTTGTCCTTGTATAAGGCTTCAGTGGCAACATGCACTTATTTATAACAAAACACACCATATCATCTGTCCAATGTTCTCTTCATCTTAGAAAACACCAAAACAAAAATATTTCTTAGGTATTTTGATTACTACATTCACTTAGTTATATATTTAGAACATTGGTGTCTAAATCTTAGTATACCTATATGTATCTTAGATTGTATTAGTCAGGGTTATCTAGCAGAAGGGATGCACAGAACTTATGGGTAGTCTTTATATACTAAGGGAATTTGTTAATGACTCACAGTCTGTAGTTGGGACTCCCCAACAATGGTCAGCAGCAGCAGTGAATGGAAGTCTAAGGATCTAGCAGTTGCTCAGTCCCACAAGGCAAGCCGACAAAGAGTTGAGAATCTTCCCTCTTTCAATGTCCTTATGTAGGTCTCCAGCAGAAGGTGTGGCCCAGATTAAAGGTGTGTGCCACATGTCAGGATCTGGGACTTCCTTTGTCCCAGATGACCTTGAACTCAGAGATCTCCTTGACTTAGTCTCCTGGGATTCATAGCCACTGTGCCTCAAAGTCTCCATGCCAAGATATAGGTCAGAAACTTGTATCTCCCAGTCTCAAGATTAGGATCACAGTGGAGCCTTCCAATTCTGGATTGTAGTTCATTCCAGATATAGTCAAGTTGACAATCAGGAGTAGTCACTACGTAGATATCATATCTATTTTTTCTCTTATCAGAATGACTTAGAGTAACTTTGAAACTACTGTTTACACAGTAACTCAGAAAAATTAACTAACATACACAAGTTTTTTTTCTTTGCAAAATAGTTACCTTATTTAATTATAATCACATACTAACATGTTGATTCAAATAAAATATTTTTTCTCCTCCAATTGATAAAAGCTACTTCTGCCAGATTTGTTCATATAGTTTCTTTTTTCCTTTTCCTTTTCCTTTTCTTTTTCTTTTTCTTTTTCTTTTTCTTTTTCTTTTTCTTTTTCTTTTTCTTTTTCTTTTTCTTTTTCTTTTTCTTTTTCTTTTTCTTTTTCTTTTTTACACTCCAGATTTTATTCCTCTTCTAATCTACCCTCCAACTGTTCCACATTCTATACCTCCTCCCTGCCCTATTATCTCAATGAGGATGTTCCCCCAACCCATCTCACCAGATCTCTAAACTCCCTGGGGCTTCCAGTCTCTTGAAGGTTAGGTGCATCTCCTCTGAATTAACCCAGATCCTGCAGTCCTCTGTTGTATATGTGTTGGGGGCCTCATATCAGCTGGTGTATGCTGCCTGGTTGGTATTCCAGTGTCTGAGATACCTCATGGGTCCAGGTTAAATAAGACTGATGCTCCTCCTACAGGGTTGCTTTCCTCAGCTTTTTCCAGCTTTTCCCTAATTCAGGGACAGTGGGCAGCAGCTTCTCTCCATTGGTTGGATGTAAATATCTGCATCTGACTCTTTTTGCTGCTTGTTGGGTCTTTCAGAGGGCAGTCAAGATAGGTCCTTTTTTTGTGAGTGCACAATAGCCTCAGTAATAGTGTCAGTTCTTGGGGCCTCCCCTTGAGCTGGATCCCACTTTGGACCTGTCGCTGGACCTTATTTTTCCCCCCTGAGATTCCTCTCCATTTACAGCCCTGTAGTTCTTTCAGACAGGAAAAAATGTTGTTCAGAGTTTTGACTGTGGGATGGCAACTCCACTTCTCACTTAATGCCCTGTCTTTCTACAAGTTTCCTCTCCTCACTGTAGGGCACTTCATATAGGGTCCCTACCTTTGAGACCTGAGAGTCTCTCACCTTCTAGGTCTTTGGTACAATCTGGAGGGTACCTCCAATCTCAGATCTCCCATGGTGGCATGTTTCCATTCTTTTTACTGGCCCTCAGGGCTTCAGTCCTTTCCCCACACCAAATACCAGATCATGTTCCCATTTCTTCCACCCCATCCCTTTCAACCCAGGTTCCTCCCTCTGCTCTTGTGATTGCTTTCTTCTCCCTCTCAAGGGGGACTGAGGTGTCCTCACCTGGGCTGTTTAGCTGGTTGACCTTTTTGAGTTCTGTGGACTGTATCTTGGGTACTCTGTACATTTTTGGCTAATATCCACTTATTAGTGAGTACATACCATGCATATCCTTTCAGGTCTGAGTTACCTCACTCAGGATGGTATTTTCCAGTTCCATCCATTTGCTTGCAAAACTCAGGATGTCCTCATTCTTAATAGCTGAGTAGTATTCCATTATGTAAATGAACCACATTTTCTGTATCCATTCTGCTTCCCTGGCATGATAGTACTCACTACTCACCACCTTCTTCTTCTTCTCTTCTTCTTCTTCTTCTTCTTCTTCTTCTTCTTCTTCTTCTTCTTCTTCTTCTTCTTCTTCTTCTTCTTCTTCTTCTTCTTCTTCTTCTCCTTCTCCTTCTCCTTCTCCTTCTCCTTCTCCTTCTCCTTCTCCTTCTCCTTCTCCTTCTCCTTCTCCTTCTCCTTCTCCTCCTCCTCCTCCTCCTCCTCCTCCTCCTCCTCCTCCTTCTCCTCTTCCTCCTCCTCCTCCTCTTCCTCCTCCTCCTCCTCCTCCTCCTCCTCCTCCTCCTCCTCCTTCTTCTTCTTCTTCTTCTTCTTCTTCTTCTTCTTCTTCTTCTTCTTCTTCTTCTTCTTCTTCTTCTTCTTCTTCTCCTTCTCCTTCTCCTTCTCCTTCTCCTTCTCCTTCTCCTTCTCCTTCTCCTCCTCCTCCTCCTCCTCCTCCTCCTTCTCCTTCTCCTCTTCCTCCTCCTCCTCCTCCTCCTCCTCCTCCTTCTCCTTCTCCTCTTCCTCCTCCTCCTCCTCCTCTTCCTCCTTCTTCTCTCAGTTCCCTTGTCAGGGGAAAACTATAGTTGGGTCTCTGTCCCCTTGCTCAGCCAGTGGCTGCAGGTAACTTTATTTACCAATTAGTACCAACTGAGGCAGGGACATGCAGGGTCTTTCATGCAGCATTCTCTTGTAAATTTTTGAGAACACAATGTGATGGTTTGTATATCCTTGGACCAGGGAGTGGCACCATATGAAGGTGTGGCCTTGTTGGAATAGGTGTGACCTAGTTGGAATGGGTGTGTCACTGTGGGTGTGGGTATAAGATCCTCACCCTAGTTGCCTGGAAGTCAGTCTTCCACTAGCCGCCTTTGGATGAAGACATAGAACTCTTGGCTCCTCCTGCGCCATGCCTGCATGGATACTGTCATGCTCCCACCTTGATGATAATGGACTGAACCTCCGAACCTGTAAGCCAGCCCCAATTAAATGTTTTTTATAAGACCTGCCTTGGTCATGGTGTCTGTTCACAGCAGTAAAACCCTAACTAAGACACACAATTAATATAATACAAGCAATAGACCAAATCCACAGAAGTAATGTGTTATATAAAATGCCCTGAGTCAATATTTTTAATGAAAATACCAATGGAAAGCTGACTTCAGTAAATGACCCAATGACAAACTGTTGAGAATGTGGTAAATGTGGAAAAGTTCTCTCCAAGAGTCCCACCTCAGCAGGCTTCACTGTATCCATATACTGTGAACCTGTGTATGTGTGTGGTGAGCGTGGAAACTCTCACCTGACTGAAAGTTAGTGCAGTGTAATGAATGGACATAGTTATGCATGTCATACTACACTCCTTTCCTACCCTCGATAGCCCCACTGTATTGTGGGCAATATTATATATCTGAGCTTTGTCAGGGTGTTGTAGGCACATTGACACTATCACTTCCAGGCCACCCATCCACAGACATCCTTACATCAGTCCACTCAAGTTTTTCATACTCAGTGAAACTGAAGTGCAGGGGTCTCAGGATGGCCCTGAGAGTCATAATTAGAGGCATGAGAATCCTTGATTTTAAAGTCATCCTGGGGTGTTATCTAGGTAGAGGGGACATTAGACTAGTGGGAGTTACAATAATCAGAATATACATGTATGGCATTGTGAAAAAATGAAATAACAGTTATTTAAAAACTATAATGAGATACAATATCACACCCATTAGGATGGTTACATGTTAAAAAATAGTAAAGCCAAAAATATTAAATATTGATAGCAATGTAGAGAAAATGGAATTATTGTTCTGTGACTTGTACTCAGAATCATTTTGATTATTATAACTTGCCATATGCACTTTAGGATCAACATCTCACTTTTACCTTTGAAAAGCTTAAAGAAATTCCAATAGGGATTGTGGGAGGTCTACCATTTTAACAGTATTTTTGTTCTACTCCATGAACTATAAATAAATGTTGCCTCATCTCTCTAAACAGTGGATTTTAGATTCTGATTTTGGTCTAGATTTTAAAATGTATATTGTTTTAAATAATATTATAAGTTGAATAATTTCTGTAATGATATTTTTAGTTTTTTGACTTAATATATGCAAATATAAATTCTGTTCTTTATACAATCTCATCTATAACCTTGCTTTTCTTTTTTCAAGACAGGGTTTGCCTTTGTAACCCTGGCTGTCCTAGAACTCTAAATAGTCATTTTACACACATGTTTAAATACTCTGTAAATTTTCTTTTTTTTTTTTCTCTAACTGCAATACTTTTAATATGTGGAAGCAGCCTGTAAATAAATCTTCATTATGATTTTGAATCAAGGAGACAACTTCATTCATTTGGATTCAACTCATCAAGGAGACAACTTCTAGATAGTTTTACAATGTATTTCCAGAGAGGATTAGCCTGTAAATAAATACCACCCTTATAGAGTGCAACATCATTTCCAGGGCTGGAGTCCAAGACAGGATTATAATGTTAAGCTAAATGCAAAACAGGAGCTAAGCTTCAGGATTCATCTCTTCCTGCTACCTGACTAAAGATGCAATGTGATCAGTTACAGGATTTCTCCACAACCAGGGCTGGAGCAGTTATCACCAATCCTTTCTCTCCATGAAAGACTATGCTCTAAAACTTTAAGCCGAAATAAACACTATTTTCCTTAAGAAGTTGTTATTCATTAACAAATATAGAAAATCGTCAACAAGGAGTAGAAACAGTGCCGTGGTTAAGCCAACCATGTTGTCTGCAGGTCTTATGAATAGTTGTGATTAAGTCAACTATATGGTAATCTGGAATTGTGCTGTGGCTAAGTCATCCATGTTGTCTGTAAGCATTAGTAATTACTGCTGTAGTTAAGCCAATCAGATCACCTGTAAGTTGTAAGAACAGCAATGATTAACTCAATTATGCTCTCTTTAGCCTTTTGGAAGTTGTTTGCGCAAAGAGTATGAAGGTGCAGACTGGAGAGGCCCTAGAATGAATGGCGTAAGTAGAGTGAATGGGTCACTATGATGGACACTGGGTAGAACAGAATGGTCAGAGAAACATAAAGACTGGCAGCTAAATCCAAGTCACTCACACTACATTCTGACCAAAAAAAAAAAAAAAAAAGAACAGAACACAGAACAAAACAACAGAAAGAAAAACAAAGCACACATGCACACACACACACACACACACACACACAACCACTTGCTTTCTGCATGAAAATCTGAATGAAGAATATTATGAAAACAATAGAGGAATTAGTTTGGCCAAGGAAATTTTGAGACTGAGCAGGATTCAGGCTACAGCATGGACATTGTTCTCTAGCAAATTCACTATAACAGAGCATTAACCGAGGCAGAAAGAGATGAAAAACTATGAGTTTGTAACAGACATGAGTTTAAAATGTCAGAGAAGGGGGCTGCAAATAAGGTATCAGCCATTTATTAAATAGTAACACAATTAATAAGCATGTAATATTCTATGAAGGGATGTTAGAAAAGGTACACTAAAAGTGAGTCCTCATCCACCAATTTATAAAAGTACAGACTTGTTTCCAGGAGAAAGTATAAACGACAAATGCCACTAAAGAGCTCCCTTCCCCAGAACAACTTAGAAGATTTTCCCAGGTTCAGATAGAAAGGTATGCAGAGGGTCCTACAGAATCAGATAAGAGTTCATCTCAAGGTGGCACCACAAACATTTAACAACATTCACCTTGTTTTCAGGTTGGAGAAATGCAAACTGTATATGGTCACAAAGACTCTCTCAAGCTCCTGGAAGTCTGCAGAGGTCAGGGAATGCAGTTCAAGGTCTGATTTCTTTCAGGAAGGCCCAAAGAAATCCTTTGAAGCACCATGAAGCTGAAGCATTAATTACAGTGACGGCTCTAGGATGTTGGCTTTGTCAGGACTGTAGATGATTGTCAAGGAAAGATGCAGACATGTTATACGCATGCTTCCTGTAAGATATGTTTTATTTACTACAGGAATATTTGAAAATCTGGATTCATCTCCTTTTTCAGCATTCATCTGTATCTGATAAAACAAATATGTTTAATACCAATACTTAGTATATCAGAAAGTATGACATGGACTTATTGAATTGTATCAACAAGAAGTTAGTATATCTGTAATAAAAATAAAATCTTATAAGTGAGACAGGTGTTTGGGACTGTAGGACAAAGAAGGAATTGATAGAGAGAGGCAAGTGTAGGAAAAGGAATTGAGTGAGGTGTAGTCACAGTCCTATGTATCAAATTCTCATATTTAAAATATAGTGTGACCTTTAAATGAAAAATAAAAGAAGAGCATCCCCTTTTCTGAGTATGACAGTAAAGCTATATTCATTGCCAATAAAACACACCTATGAACACATCATTACTAAATAATGCAATAGATATTTTTGTATTGCTTTGTTGATTCAGAAAATTGAATTCACTTATCAACCATGAAAATAGAAGAAGCAAAACAAAATAGCAGAATATTTGTCACTGTTTTTAAACCAGAAGAGAATGTCTATATATTTTCTTTCAGGACTCTTCTCCCTTGGCTTATACTGCATAGTTCTCTGTGACATAATATTTCGCTCTCTTGCTCTCCATTCTAACATTTACCCAATGTTTGCAACTCCACCTTTTTAGTTATAAACATGAAAACAGTATGCATTAGGGTTGCATATGATGGTGAACAATTGGTTTAATTATCTTTCTCTGTTTGAATCATACTATTTAATGTACTCTCTAGGTACATGCATTTTCTGAAAATTGTATTAAGTCATTTTACTTTTTCCTTTTAAAAATTCTGTTATTTTCATGAACTGCTATTTTACTTGAATGCATGTGGGCAAGAGGATTCTGGGCCAGAAGAGAGTGTCAAATCTTTCATTTTGATGAGCATGGAGTATTCTTCTTTATATCTTCTGAGTACTTTGGTTTGAAGTTTATTTTGTCAGATTTTAAAATGGTTATGCCAGCTTGATTCTTAAGTCTGTGTGTGTGAATTATCTTTTTCATTTTTTTTTATCCTGAGATGTTATCCTTGATGTTAAGGTGTTTTTCTTGCATGCAGCGCAAGGGTGGATCCTATTTTTCAAATCCATCCTGTTATTATTTTTTTTTATTAGGGGTATTGAGTTCCTGAAGTTACTGATGGTTTTGAGCTGCCCAGTGAGTTGAGGAGATCAAACTAGTGACCTTCAGAAGAGCAGCATCTGTTCTTACATGCAGAGGCATTGCTAAACCCCGACACAATTTGTCCTTATAGCTTAATAGCATTCTATGTTGTATATCTATGATACTTTTGTTTTTCATTCATCTCTTGATGGGCATCTATACTGGTTCCATTTCATATTTCTGGTAAATAAAGCATTAATGAATACAGATGTACAAACATTTCTGTGGAAATACAGTAATACTTTGGATTTATGTCCAGGAGTGGTCTATAGGGGTCATATAGTAGTTTTATTTTTAACTTTTAAGGAACTTTCAAAAAATTTTGAAAATGGCTACAGTAATGTGCAAGCCTACCAGTAAAATATATTGATATATTTATGATAAACTAACCTTGGGGCTCCAGTATGAAACCCACTTGAACATGATATACAATCACTTTAATGTCTATTTTATTTAGGGTTGTGAGTACCAAAGAAGTATCTTTGTTCACATCTATGTTCTTCCCTGAAAGCTGTCAGTGGTATTCTTTTGTTAGACCTTTGGTCAGTTGTGTAATACTAGCATTAGAGGATGAATTTGCTACTGAACCTTCACATTGTATATTGTGGGACAAACTAAGGAGGAGAAATATAAGATTAACCTTCCAGGCTTGAGATAATTCAGGAGCGAATCCTCCTGCTCCTAGACTTTTCCTGGTAGGGAGGCATTTGGGTATAATGATAATCTGCTTTAAATTACGTATATTTTTAGCTTTAATTTTTGTATGTCACATAATTTACAAATTCAACCATTTCTTTTATAATTTTCAGCCCTAGCTGGGTTGGATTTTCAGTCTTGCTTGAGAACACCATGAGTTTGTCATACTCCTTCCTCATCCTTGAGTTACAGACATACATCACCACTCTAGGCTTACCTATAGATATTATCTTGAAGCTTATACTCTTCTGAAGTGTACATTTGAGTGATATCTTAAGTAATACCTTAGAACATGTATGGATCTCCAGTTTTTTCATGATATTCACTCCAGTTATAAAAACCAAACCAAACCAAACCAAACCAAACCAAACCAAAACAAAACAAAACAAACCAAACCAAACCAAAACAAAACAAAACAAAACAAAACAAAACAAAAAAACAACCGTTATTTAAGCTTTACAATGCTTTAAAATATTGTAGTCTATAATTTTACCTTGGGTATGATACATACATGCATCTGTATTGATTACTTCTTCTCAGTGCTTAGAGACATTCTCTGTATCTTGAGGCCCTACAATAATGTATTACTGGTGGCATTCTTTTCAACTTTAGTTTCATTAACTTCCCCATGCCTTTAAAATGTAATTCTATTTATTCATTCATAATGTTTAATTGTTACACTTTCAGGAATATGTGTGCCTAGAGTGGCTTTCATTTTAGAGTTTAGTATGGGCCACCCCTCAGCATGTGCCAATAAGATTCTGTGGTGTACTTTTCTTCTATACAGATCTTAGAGACACCATGATAAATTCCCTATTGTAAACTATTTCTAAAACTAAGAAGCAATACACCATCTGCTTAATGTGTGCAACTCAGCATAATCACTATCATGTTGCTGGTTGTCAAATGCTTTTCCTATAAGATGTCCATTCTTCTGGGAATTGGGTGCATCTAAATTAGGTAACCCTTTTAAAATGCTAGCATATACTAATTTTATATATGAGTGAGTTTTATTATAGCATGTTCATATACATGTATAATGAATGTACTTTGATCACATCCACCAGGTTTTTCCCTATCCTAATATCACCAATTACTTAGACTTTGAGGAAATGTGTCTTCTCATCTGTGTACCACAAATAGTGGTGAAGACATCCTTGCATACCAGTACAAAGATGTGGCTGAGTTAAATTCTATTGTTATTGTCTTTGTTCAGTTTGTGTTTGGGCAGTCATACTGGTAAGACTTTATGGATGTAGCCTCTGACATTCCTAAGAAGACCAATCTCACAGTAAACTCTCTGTTCTTCTGATTTTTAACTATCTTCCTATCCCTCTTCTGCAAGGATCTTTGAGCTTTCAATGCAGGAGTTGTAATAAGAATAGTGAAGGTTTGTTCTCCATAATTAATGGCTTCTACTTTGTGTCCAGTTCTGGAAGCACTCAATTTTCTTTAAGGGGTTGGCAACTGGGAGTTTCATGTTTCAGTTTTTAAATAATAATAACTTAAAACAATGATTCTGTGACTCTGTGACCCATTTTGGACTTGTCCAACTTCAGATCACATGACTTGGTTTGTTTAGGTGTCTGCTGAAGAGTGAATATATCATGTAAGAGTTACCAAGTGTGGTCATTGTCTGGGAATACAATATTAAATCCCACATGCTGTGGTATTATGAAGCAGACAGCTTCAAGCACTGACACAGAACAAACAAGTTCAAGTACAGTAACAGGGATGTTTGTGAATTTTTAAAAGCCCGTCATAAGACATTTTAAAAGTGTCTTGGCCACTTTCCGGGCCAGAGGTTAGGGATCCAACCAGTCCGGGAACACTTTGCCTGAGCATCAGCAACAGACATCCTGGTCCAGGACCCCACCAAGTGTATTCTGCACAGGCCCCAGATATTCAGCCACCTTCCTGGCCAGAGAAAAGGAGTCCAAGTGGAGAGGGAGCGCTTTGCCTGAGCATTGGCAGCAGATATCTTGGTTCCAGGACCCCACCGAGTGTATTCTGCACAGGTGAGAGTACGGAATACAGAAGCTAAAAGCTTCTGGGACAGGGGGGAGCCACAGAGCTTCTAAGGCAGCCCCATTTTTGGGCCCCAGACAGCTGTCCACTTTCCCAGCCGTAGGTTAGGGATTCAACTGGCCCAGGAACACTTTTCCTGAGCATCAGCAGCAGACATCTTGGTTCCGGTACCCCACAAAGTGTATTCTGCACAGGGCCCAGACATCCGGCCACCTTCCCGGACAGAGGAAAGGGGTCCAAGCAGAGAGGGAGCGCTTTTCCTGAGCATCAGCAGCAGAAATCCTGGTTCTGGGACCCCGCCGAGTGTATTCTGCACAGCCCCAGAAATTACCAGGTGGTGAAAGGCAAACACAAGAATCCTACTAACAGAAATCAAGACCACTCACCATCATCAGAACGCAGCACTCCCACCCCACCTAGTCCAGGGTACCCCAACACAACCGAAAAGCTAGACCAGGATTTAAAAGCATATCTCATGATGATGGTAGAGGACATCAAGAAGGACTTTCATAACTCACTTAAAGAAATACAGGAGAACACTGCTAAAGAGTTACAAGTCCTTAAAGAAAAACAGGAAAACACAACCAAACAGGTAGAAGTCCTCAAAGAAAAACAGGAAATCACATCCAAACGGGTGATGGAAATGAACAAAACTACACTAGACCTAAAAAGGGAAGTAGACACAATAAAGAAAACCCAAAGTGAGGCAAAGCTGGAGATAGAAACCCTAGGAAAGAAATCTGGATCCATAGATGTTAGCATCAGCAACAGAATACAAGAGATGGAAGAGAGAATCTCAGGTGCAGAAGATTCCACAGAGAAAATCAGCACAACAATCAAAGAAAATAAAAAACACAAAAGGATCCTAACTCAAAACATCCAGGAAATACAGGACACAATGAGAAGACCAAATCTACGAATAATAAGAGTTGATGAGAATGAAGATTTTCAACTTAAAGGGCCATCAAATATCTTCAACAAAATTTTAAAAGAAAACTTCCCAAACCTAAAGAAAGAGATGCCCATGAATATAAAAGAAGCCTACAGAACTCCAAATAGACTGGACCAGAAAAGAAATTCCTCCCGACACATAATAATCAGAACAGAAAATGCACTAAATAAAGATAGAATATTAAAAGCAGTAAGGGAGAAAGGTCAAGTAACATATAAAGGCAGGCCTATCAGAATTACACCAGAACTTTCACCAGAGACTATGAAAGCCAGAAGATCCTGGACAGATGTTATACAGACACTAAGAGAACACAAATGCTAGCATAGGCTACTATACCGGCCAAACTCTCAATTACCATAGATGGAGAAACCAAAGTATTCCACAACAAAACCAAATTCACACATTATCTTTCCACGAATCCATCCCTTCAAGGGATAATAACAGAAAAAAACCAATACAAGGACAGAAATCACGCCCTAGAAAAAGCAAGAAAGTAATCCCTCAACAAACCAAAAAGAAGACAGCCACAAGAACAGAATGCCAACTCTAACAACAAAAATAAAAGGAAGCAACAATTACTTTCCTTAATATCTCTTAATATCAATGGACTCAATTCCCCAATATAAAGACATAGACTAAAAGACTGGCTATACAAAAAGGACCCAACATTCTGCTGCTTACAGGAAACGCATCTCATGGAAAAAGACAGACACTACCTCAGAGTGAAAGGTTGGAAAACAATTTTCCAAAGCAAATGGCCTGAAGAAACAAGCTGGAGTAGCCATTCTAATATCGAATAAAATCGACTTCCAACCCAAAGTTATCAAAAAAAAAAAAAAAAAAAAAAAAACCAAGGAGGGACACTTCATACTCATCAAAGGTAAAATCCTCCAAGAGGAACTCTCAATTCTGAATATCTATGCTCCAAATGCAAGGGCAGCCACATTCATTAAAGAAACTTTAGTAAAGCTCAAAGCACACATTGCACCTCACACAATAATAGTGGGAGACTTCAACACGCGACTTTCATCAATGGACAGATCCTGGAAACAGAAACTAAACAGGGACACAATGAAACTAACAGAAGTTATGAAACAAATGGACTTAACAGATATCTACAGAACATTTTATCCTAAAACAAAAGGATATACCTTCTTCTCAGCACCTCACGGGTCCTTCTCCAAAACTGACCATATAATTGGTCACAAAACAGGCCTCAACAGATACAAAAATATTGAAATTGTCCCATGCATCCTATCAGACCACCATGGACTAAGGCTGATCTTCAATAACAACATAAATAATGGAAAGTCAACATTCACTTGGAAACGGAACAACACTCTTCTCAATGATACCTTGGTCAAGGATGGAATAAAGAAAGAAATTAAAGACTTTTTAGAGTTTAATGAAAATGAAGCCACAACATACCCAACCCTATGGGACATAATGAAAGCATTTCTAAGAGGGAAACTCATAGCTCTGAGTGCCTCCAAAAAGTAACTGGAGAGAGCACACACTAGCAGCCTGACAACACATCTAAAAACCCAAGAAAAACAAGAAGAAATTTCACCCAAGAGGAGTAGAATGCAGGAAGTAATCAAACTCAGGGGTGAAATCAACCAAGTGGAAACAAGAAGAAGTATTCAAAGAATTAAACAAACTCAGAGTTGGTTCTTTGAGAAAATCAACAAGATAGATAAACTCTTAGCTAGACTCACTAGAGGGCAAAGGGACAGCATCCTAATTAACAAAATCAGAAATGAAAAGGGAGACATAACAACAGATGCTGAAGAAATCCAAAACACCATCAGATCCTTCTACAAAAGGCTATACTCAACAAAACTGGAAAACCTGGACGAAATCGACAAATTTCTAGACAGATACCAGGTAACAAAGTTAAATCAGGATCAAGTTAACGATCTAAACAGTCTCATATCCCCTAAAGAAATAGAAGCAGTCATTAATAGTATCCCAGCCTAAAAAACCCCAGGACCAGATGGGTTTAGTGCAGAATTCTACCAGACCTTCAAAAAAGATCTAATTCCAGTTCTGCACAAACTATTCCACAAAATAGAAGTAGAAGGAACTCTACCCAACTCATTTTATGAAGCCACAGTTTCTCTGATACCTAAACCACAGAAAGATCCAACAAAGATAGAGAACTTCAGACGAATTTCCCTTATGAATATAGATGCAAAAATCCTCAATAAAATTCTCACTAACCAAATCCAAGAACACATTAAAGCAATCATCTATCCTGACCAAGTAGGTTTCATTCCAGGGATGCAGGAGTGGTTTAATATACGGAAATCCATCAATGTAATCCATTATATAAACAAACTCAAAGACAAAAACCACATGATCATCTCGTTAGATGCAGAAAAAGCATTCGACAAGATCCAACACCCATTCATGATAAAAGCCTTGGAAAGATCAGGAATTCAAGGCCCATACCTAAACATGATAAATGCAATCTACAGCAAACCAGTAGCCAACATCAAAGTAACTGGTGAGAAGCTTGAAGCAATCCCACTAATATCAGGGACTAGACAAGGCTGTCCACTCTCTCCATACCTATTCAACTTTGTACTTGAAGTCCTAGCCAGAGCAATTCGACAACAAAAGGAGATCAAGGGGATACAAATTGGAAAAGATGAAGTCAAAATATCACTTTTTGCAGATGATATGATAGTATATATTAATGACCCTAAAAATTCCACCAGAGAACTCCTAAACCTGATAAACAACTTCAGTGAAGTAGCTGGATATAAAATTAACTCAAACAAGTCAATGGCCTTTCTCTACACCAAGAATAAACAGGCTGAGAAAGAAATTAGGGAAACAACACCCTTCTCAATAGTCACAAATAATATAAAATATCTTGGCATAACTGTAACTAAGAAAGTGAAAGATCTGTGTGATAAAAACTTAAGTCTCTGAAGAAAGAAATTAAAGAAGATCTCAGAAGATGGAAAGAACTCCCATGCTCATGGATTGGCAGGATTAACTTTGTGAAAATGGCTATCTTGCCAAAAGCAATCTACAGACTCATTGCAATCCCCATCAAAATTCCAACTCAATTCTTCAACGAATTAGAAAGAGCAATCTGCAAATTCATCTGGAATAACAAAAAATCTAGGATAGCAAAAACTCTTCTCAAGGATAAAAGAACCTCTGGTGGAATCACCATGCCTGACCTAAAGCTTTACTACAGAACAATTGTGATAAAAAACTGTATGGTACTGGTACAGTGACAGACAAGTAGACCAATGGAATAGGATTGAAGACCCAGAAATGAACCCACACACCTATGGTCACTTGATCTTCGACAAGGGAGCTAAAACCATGCAGTGGAAGAAAGACAGCATTTTCAACAAATGGTGCTGGCACAACTGGTTGTTATCATGTAGAAGAATGCGAATTGATCCATTCCTATTTCCTTGTACTAAGGTCAAATCTAAGTGGATCAAGAAACTGCACATAAAACCAGAGACACTGAAACTTATAGAGGAGAAAGTGGGGAAAAGCCTTGAAGATATGAGCACAGGGGAAAAATTCCTGAATAGAACAACAATGGATTGTGCAGTAAGATCCAGAATTGACTAATGGGACCTCATGAAACTGCAAAGCTTCTGCAAGGAAAAAGACACCGTCAGTTAGACAAAAAAAAAAAAAAAAAAAAAAAAAAACACAAACAGATTGGGAATGTATCTTTACCTATCCTAAATCAGATAGGGGACTAATATCCAATATATATAAAAAACTCAAGAAGATAGACTCCAGAAAATCAAATATCCCCATTAATAAATGGGGCTCAGAACTGAACAAAGAATTCTCACCTGAGGAATACAGAATGGCAGAAAAATGTTCAACATCCTTAATCATCAGGGAAATGCAAATCAAAACAACCCTGAGATTCCACCTCACACCAGTCAGAATGGCTAAGATCAAAAATTCAGGTGACAGCAGATGCTGGCAAGGATGTGTAGAAAGAGGAACACTCCTCCATTGTTGGTGGGATTGCAAGCTTATACAACCACTCTGGAAATCAGTCTGGCAGTTCCTCAGAAAATTGGACATAGTACTACCGGAGGATCCAGCAATACCTCTCCTGGGCATATATCCAGAAGATGTTCCAACCTGTAAGTAGGGCACATTCTCCACTATGTTCATAACAGCCTTATTTATAATAGCCAGAAGCTGGAAAGAACCCAGATGCCCCTCAACAGAGGAATGGATACAGAAAATGTGGTACATTTACACAATGAAGTATTACTCATTTATTAAAAAGAATGAATTTATGAAATTCCTAGGCAAATGGATGGACCTGGAGGGCATCATCCTCAGTGAGGTAACACAATCACAAAGGAACTCACACAATATGTACTCACTGATAAGTGGATATTAGCCCAAAACTTAGGATACCCAAGATATAAGATACAATTTGCTAAAAGCATGAAACTCAAGAAGAAGGAAGACCAAAATGTGAACACTTTGCCCCTTCTTAGAATTGGGAACAAAACACCCATGGAATGATTTACAGAGACAAAGTTCGGTTCTGCGATGAAAGAATGAACCATCTAGAGACTGCCATATCCAGGGATCCATCCCATAATCAGCTTCCAAACGCTGACACCATTGCATACACTAGCAAGATTTTGCTGAAAGGACCCAGATATAGCTGTCTCTTGTGAGATTATGCCAGGGCCTAGCAAACACAGAAGTGGATGCTCACAGTCAGCTATTGGATGGATCACAGGGCTCCCAATGGAGGAGCGAGAGAAAGTACCCAAGGAGCTAAAGGGATCTGCAACCCTATAGGTGGAACAACATTCTGAACTAACCAGTGCCCCGGAGCTCTTGACTCTAGTTGCATATGTATCAAAAGATGGCCTAGTCGGCCATCACTGGAAAGAGAGTCCCATTGGAAACACAAACTTTATATGCCCCAGTACAGGGGAATGCCAGGGCCAAAAAATGGGAATGGGTGGGTAGGGTAGTGGGGGGGAGGGTATGGGATAGCATTGGAAATGTAATTGAGGACAATACGTAATAAAAATATTTTAAAAAAATGGCTTTGCTGAATGGGTCAAATGCAGATATTTGCACCCAACTAAAGGACAGTAGCAGCTGTGCCCTGTTGTTGAATTAGGGAAGGCTGGAAGAATTTGAGGAAAAAGGTCCTATAGGAAGACCAGCAGTCTTAATTAATCTAGACCCCTGAGATCGTGCAAACACTAGACCACCCATCAGACAGCATACACCAGCTGACATGAGGCCCCCAATACTCATGCAGTAGAGGACTTCCAGGTCTGTGTTCATCCAGAGATGATGCACCTAACCCTCAAGAGTCTAGAGGCCTCAGGGGATTTAGAGGTCTGATGGAGTGGAGGGTAGAGCCATCCATGTGGAGACCTGGTGTGGTGGGGAGGAGGTGTGGGATGTGGAGTAGGAGGGTAGAGGGGAGGGGTGTGGAATGGAATAGGAGTGTAAAAAATGAATTACAAATAAAATTATTTTTTTTTAAGTATCTTTTGCCAAGTACTAATTGCAAAAGCAAGTGACAGGACTAGTCAAGGTGTCAGGGAGGATATTAGACTACACACTATAAAGATATGTTTAATTGCTCTGTGGGACAGGCTGATGAGTTTTATGGGCCATGCTTTATCACATCTCTGACCACAACTACAAACTTAGGATCCTATGCCCTGCACTAACCTGATATTTCTGAAGGGGCTTTGCAAACATGAACCTATGAACCAAAGAACTGATACAATTCTTTTCCTTCATTTAGGCAATCACTAAATCTGTGTTAAAAATTGACTAAAGTAAAAAAGTATCGAAACTGACACTTTTAAAGGAGACCTTCAGATGTACTAAAAATATCATCTATAACACCAAGTTTTGCATTTGAATTGTTATTCTATAGGCTATAATTTGTTTTAATAGTTTAAACATTAACTGAGCAATCACACAACAAAATCTGTCATAATTATTAGGGCACAATATCGGTACTTGTGTTGAATGGTTCTTCCTGATCTTATCATGCATGGTGTACATTTGTTAAAATATTTAAGTTGAAACAAAGCATAGTAGGTCCATTTAAAGAATTTCACAGCATAGTGATACTATTATAATTTGATGACTAAATGATATCTTGGGACTTGTTGAATTGTTTAGGAAAAGTGATATGATTAATAATGTTTTTATTTTCTTTATTAAAATACCAATTTGCAGGATGTAAAACACAGAGTACCTGCAAAAATATTTGTGGTTCATTTGCAAATGTGAATGACATATTTTTCAAACGCTATTTTCAGTCTGTCATTACATAAACCTCTCTTCTGAATATGTAATCTATAAACATGGATTTCTTTAAACTATTTAATATAAATCCGAAAACAGGACATATGAATGTACTCATTATATTATGTGTATATAATATACCCACAAATGCTAATTTATGTTTATAAGTCTCAATACATGCAAGAGCCATAATTAGAGGATAACACTTTTAATTATGTTACCATTTTATTAAGGTCTTTGCTTGGCTGTCACTGGATATTACACGAACAAATTAAATTGCAAAGGAAATAGCTTCTTTAGAATTAAAAGGTTTAATAGACAGAATTATGTACAAACTCTATGAATAACGCTCTAAGGAAAGAGCACAGAGTCGCTCTAAACAACAGCTGTTCGTTCACATAATTCTGGAGGACAGAATTCCAAACTTCAAGTAAGAAGGAAAATACTCCAGGCTTCCTCTGGCTTTCAGAGCATATTGTAGCCTAATAACAATTATATCTACTGCTTTGGGTCAAAGTGATCTGTTTTACTCACTTAAGTTATTATATTGTAATTTATAATAATATTTATACTCATATATTTTGAGGTGTACTTCTAATTTCATTTTAGTTGAACAGACAGACACATGCACAGATACAGAGAGAGAGAGAGAGAGAGAGAGAGAGAGAGAGAGAGAGAGAGAGAGAGAGAGAGAGAGAGAATGTGCATTGATGCCAGAAGAATTGGATTCCCTGGAGCAAAAATGACAGACAATGAAATGAATGGTATATCATCTGATATAGGGATTCAGAACTGAAATTCTCAGTTATGAGCAGGAAGTGTTCATAATTGCTTAGACATTTTCCTAGCTCCTTGGTGTACTTCTATAAATATATATAACATTCCCAAATAAAAATCTTGTTTGTGTGTGTCCACAAATAGAGCATACAGTTGGTAATTTATGTATCTGTGGTCTAAGAATATTTTTTTTCTTTTCAGGATATCTATGTTTAAAAGGTACACAAGTAGAAATATAACCCTTGGGTGCCTCTCCTTCAGGACTGGAACAACCCCAGTGCACTGGAACAATAAATTCCTCTTGCTTTTTGCATCCATCCCAGCTCCATGTGGTTCACTCAGGGGGTACCAGTTAAGCTAAGGCTCCCCTGGAGTCTTACATTTGGTGCATTGGCTAGGAAGTGACTCCTTGTGGGAACACACTGGAATGGTAACTCGGAGGTCTTGAGCTTTTACTGTGGTTCCTGTTTGTCTTTCTGTTCGTCAAAGTCTGAGTCTGTAAGTCTGTTTGAAATTTTGCTTGCAAGTGTCTGGAGGATCAGAAAGCCTACAGTGTCTGGTGCAGTCAACTGTGATGGGCAGACATGCCTTGTCATTGAGACCTGGGGGTTGGGGGCTAGAGGACGGTTCAGGCCCCCCTGCAGAGAGCTGAGAAGGATTTGCTCCTTCTGGAAATGGCAAGGCAATATTGACGGGAGCCAAGTCTTGCTATAACCTGTTTTTTCTGGTTTGTTTCCAGTGGCTGGTATAGCCAAGCAACTCTTATCTAGCTCCTGCCATATAGGCAGGAGCACCTGGTGTCTGTAGCTCAGCCAAAGAAAGGGGAAAACTGTGTGTTGATTGTCTTTTTCTGTGTTCTTGGACCTGGATGCCCGCCCATGGAAGGGTCAAGCTGTCTGTGTGGTTGATTGTTTTTTTTCTGTGTTTGTTGGCATCTCATTCTATGACTTAGACTGACAGACATTTTTTTGGACATTGGACAGACTGAAAAACCAGTTAGTTACTCTCTGTTCATCCGAATGGCCCACTTTGGGAGTAGCCACCTGTGGAGATCTTTGAATTGCAGGTGATCAAAGCAGGAGAGGAGAGAGTCTTTAGGCTGGGATCCCTGGAGCACCCAGACCAAGTGCCCTTTAGAGTTACCAGGGAAAATCTAGTGGAGAACATCCAATCTCATGCATATAAGCCTTTCTTTCCCCAAGACTCACCTCATAGATTCTGGCTGCTAGCAAGAAGGAAGCACAGAAGGAGAGATCTGGACCTGAGAAACTTCTGATCCTCCAAGACTCTTCAACAGTGGACCTCTTACTCCAAGACTCTCTTCTTCAAAATCTCCCTACCCTTGCCCCCATGGCCTCACCAGTACCAGTATAGGTTTCAGGATCCTTAGCCCATAGTAGACCAGGGTCATTGCACTCCCCTTTACCTGAGGGAGGAGTGGGAGGAGACCCCCCCAGCTTCCCAACCCCACCATGGGGACACAAAATCTGAGAGAGACCTCCTCTGATACCACAGTGGCTCTCCCCACTACAGGCTGGTTGATCTCTTTGAGACTGCTTTATTTAAAATGCTGAAAGCCAGAAGCCAGAAAGAATATCCCCTCAGACACAGGAGTGCCATTGATTGACCAGACTGTCATGGACATTGAGCTTTCTTTGACTAGACCTGACTGGAACTTTAATATGTCACAAGGTAAAGGTCTACCACCAGACTCCGCTGGCAGGTCTCAAGAGGACTTCGTGACAACCCAAAAACTTGACCAAGATACGTGAGGGGTTAAGCAGAGACCAGATGAATCTCCTGAAGCCTTTCTAGAGTTCCAATATATACCCTATGACCCCAGCAACAAAGAGCATAAAACTACTGTGACAATGGCTTTTATAGACCAGGCTCGTAGAGATGTCAGTCATTGAAGGATTTAGTGCAGGTTACTGAGAAAGTCTACTCTAACAGGGAGACAGAGGAGGAAAAGAGAAGAGAAGCCTATCTGTCAAAGAAATTAGACCCTGCTATTGCTAAGTGGCTTCCTTGCCTATGGATAGTGGCAGCGGTGGTGGTTCTAGTTTGCTGATAAATTGACTCTGGAGCAGAACATGAGTGTGACATACCTTAGAGAACATTGTTCACCAGCCCCTGGATTGATGGCTGACCAACACCTGAATGACTCATCATCAGACTCTGTTGCTAAATTCAGATTGGGTGACCTTCATGTCACCAGTGGCCATCAACCTAGCCACTCTGTTCACTAACCCAGCCACTCTGTTCACTGACCCCGACCTCAACCAGCCAGCTCATGATTGCTAGCTGAGGACCAGGGATGGGGAAAGGACCGGTCTGTCGATCAGCCACTCTCCAAAGCTAAGGCGACCTGGTTCACTGATAGAAGCAGCTACCAGGTGGAGAGACAATGCAAGGCTAAGAACTCCATCATGAGCAGGTTCCAGGTGGTCTGGGCCGAAACCGCATCTTCCCGAAATTGCAGCCTAATAGGCAGCACTGATAGCTCTGACCAAAGCCTTGGACCTGGGGGCAGGCAAAAAGATCAACATCTACATGAATGTGCCTTTGCTACAGCCTATGCCCATAAGGCTATAAACCAAGAGAGAGGACTGCTCATATCAGAGGGAAAAGAAACAAGCAGGAAATCTTGGATGTGATGAAGCCAGCAACTGTTAGTATTATTCATTGCCCAAGACATCAGAAGGGAAGAGACTCAGTATTCCAGGGCAATAAACAGGCAGATAAAGTGACTCTGCAAGAGCAAATCCTGGTTGTGGGGCTGCAAAGAACAACTACTGGGAAAATGACTGGACTAAGAGTTGGCTTCATTTAAAATATATAGAAGAAAGGACTCAGATTGCTGACCATCCTACCAACTATTACCAAGAGAAGGTAGGACAATGGCTTACACAAAAAGGGAGAACTATACTCCCCAGAAAGCAAGCAAAAGACTTACTAGGCCAAATGCACCGATGGACCCATTTAGGGGATTAAAAACCTTGTACAAGCAGTTAAGGGACCTAAGTATACATAATAGACCTCAGGTTCTGGGCCAGAGAGTTAGTAGAACCGTATAAGGTATGCCAGCAAGTAAATGCTTATGCAGCCAAGAGTAAACAGGGCAAAAGATATAGGGGAGTTCATTGGATCTAACCTGGAGTTTATTGGTAGGTTGATTTTACAGAAGTTAAGCCAGGAATATATGGTTACTAATACATTCTAGTGTTTGCAGATGTTTTCCCTGGATGGGTTGAGACATTTCCTCACCAAGCAGGAAACAGCTACCATGGTAGCTAAGAAGATATTAGAAGAAATTTTTCCAGAGATTCAGAGTGCCCAAGACTGGACAATGGTTCTGCTTTTGTGTCTTAAGGTAAGTCAGGGATTGGCAGAAATATTGGGGACTAATTGAAAGCTCCATTGTGCATACCGTGTCCAGAGCTCAGGGCAGGTAGAGAAAATAAACAGAACCCCTACAGGAGACCTTGACTAAATTGACCTTGGAGACTGGCTTGGATTGGTTGGTGCGCCTCCCCTTGACCCTGAACACCCCCTACCATTTTAACCTGGCCCCTTTTCAGATCCTGCATGGGGTACCCACTCCCTTGACCCCAGCTCTTCATCTCCCCAGAGTGACTTTTCAGGCTGACAAGGATCTTATGGTTTGATTGCAAGCTTTCCAGATCAGCCACCTGGAACTGTGGCCTAAACTTAGTGCTCTGTATGATGCAGGTACCCCAGAGGTACCACACAAGTACCAAGTTGGAGAATGGGTACATGTGCTGAACACTCAGAAGCAAAGAACAGTTCCTGGTGTTAATGACTACCCCAACATTCATTAAAGTGAATGGAGTAACTACCTGGGTTCACATCAGATCAGCACCTGTGCCTGACACCAACTAGATAAACACCCAAGCAACCCTCTTCTGCAAGGTCAGAGACAGCTATGGTGTATCTGAGCCTCGGCAGCCCTACAGCCCTACCGCCCTACCAGGGTGACTTGACAGGTGCTCCCAGCCACTGGTGATGTAGCTTGGTACATTGTCTACATTGTATCTGGTGGCTGGACCCTGTCTTTCATCTCTGTAATTAAGTGGTGGGACTTGGACTTATGGGGTATCGCTGTCATGGAGACACAGGGAGAGGGATTGCCTGAATGTGGGGGACAAGGGACTTGTAAATCTAAACTGTGTCCCAGAGTGGCCTTGGAGGGTGGAGCTTAGGGTGTAGACACCCAAAATTGAAGTGTCCTTCAAGAAACCCCTATATATGTGTATCCCCGAGATGAGAGAAGCCAGCAGCAGGCCCATCAGTGTTAGGGGGTTAACCATTTCTTCTACACTACCTGGGGTTGTGAAACATCAGGAAGCATATACTGGAGACCTTTCCAGGGATAGTTAAAGATTCAATGGCCAAGGTGAGAGAAGGGTTAGCCAGGCAGAAGAGAGAACAGAGACAGGACTGGTCTGAGTCTTGGTTTAACAGCTCCGTCTGTTTTAAAACCTTGATTTCTGCATTCTTAGGACCCCTGATCCCTATTCTGCCCCTGGACACCATATAAAAACTTGCTGAATGGGTGCTGAGGGTTGCCACCTCTCCTTCGGGTCTGGAATTATCCCAGCGCACTGGAACAATAAATTCCTCTTGTGCTTTTTGCATAAAAGAAAGAGAGAGAGAGAGAGAGAGAGAGAGAGAGAGAGAGAGAGAGAGAAAGGCCATTGAGAGGAACATAAAATAAAATTATGTAAACTCCTATTGTAGCAAAAGAATAGTATTTAGAATATCTATAATTGTGATCCTTGTATATTTACAGCTAGTAAAATAATTTTGGTTGAATATAAGAAATAATACTTGGTTATAATGTTTAATAATGACTAAAACCACGTTGATTTTTTAAACAGTGTTTATATTGAAATAGCTGTGATTCTGTTACACAGTATGCCTCTCTTAATTACAGAACTGAAAAAAAAGCTTAAGGGATTCCTAAGAAAGTCTCTGATATGTGAGTTAATATCTATGCCTTCCTGAACACTTATGCTTTATAAGTATTAACTAACAAGGCATGTGTGTTGGATAGCTTTAGTTGTCAACATGACACAACTAAGAATCACCTAGGAGTAGTCTCAATTAGAGATTGTATAATATGTCCTCAGGCAACTGTATTAATTAAGTTAGTTGATATAAGAACAAACAAGGTTTATGGAACCATTTTGAAGTAAGAGAACCTGAAGTGCATAGAAATACAAAGTCTGAACTGAGAACAAGCAGGTAAGCAGAGGGACATAGTAGCATTCATTTGTTCACGTTTAACTGTGAAGAGCTATGTGAAATTCCCTCCTTTAACGTAGAAGTGCAAGCTGAAATAGAACCAAAGTCTGGATTGCAGGCATAGGGCTGTTCATTGATGTTTTGATGAAGAGTCTGTGTTAATCCAACCAATGCTCAAGAAGTAGCTGTGATAGTGCAAAACTCCAATCCCTCTAATGTGACAGCTAATGTGATTCCTTAGGACAGCAGAAAAGTGTTTTTTGGAGTTGGCACAAAGATGCCAATATGCTGAAATCCAAAGGCCAGGCTACCTACTGAGCTGGCAGCAGGACCTGGGAATGTAAGTGCTGTCTATGTGGTGCTTGTTTTGAAGTCATGAAAATGCTGGATTGGGGATATCCTAGGTAGGGAATGGCTATCATCAAGTGGGATGTTCAGAGACCACATGGAGAGGCTTCAGGACAATTGAAGGGAACTGGAAAGGTGAAATGTCAGTTGCAACAGATACCCTGGGATACTAGAAATAGCCAGACAGTGGGATGTCTGCCAAGGCAAGCTGCAGGTGTAGAATCTCCGTGTGTTGAGAGTGGCAGACCTGGGACCTGGAACTGCACAAGCTCCTTGGGTACCAGATGAGCACCAGATGCTGGGCTTTGAGCTATAGCACTTGACATTTGGTTTTGTTTTGATCCAAAATGTTTTGAATGCCCCGATGGTTCACCTTTGGAAGAATATTGTTCTCTGCCCAAATAAGTTGCAAAAAAAAAAAAAAAAAAGAAAGAAAATGGAAGTATTTTACAGGAGTCCATACTTAAGAGACTATTGACTTTTAAATTAAATCCTGGACTTTAAGAAAGACTTTAACGTTTTAAAGTCGTATCATTTACATTTAAAATGTGAGTCTTGTGGAATGAAGGGTGGAAGGTTATGGTTAAAAATCAATGTGCTATGTGTCAGTTGGAAAGGAGCAGAGAGTGGTAGTTTCATTTTCAACTCTGTATAAAGTATAGACTTTTGGGAAATGAGCCTCACTAAAGAATTTTCTATATTGTGTAGCCTGTGTAAAAAAGTAGGGGCAAGGGTTGTCTTAATTAAGTAAATTGATGTATAAAGACACTGCCACATGATTGGAACCATTCCCCAGTCAGCAATTCTGAACTTTGTATGAAAGAGAATTTGAGCTAAGGCCAAGTAGACAAGTGTCTGTATATGTGCATACAAGACTCAGTGTTCTTAACTGTGGGTGTGATGTGACTGACTGGCTGTTAAAGGTCCTCCTCTGACATCCCCATAATCATCAATGGCAACCTGAAACCATCAGTTAAAATGAGCCACCTCCTCTCCTAAGTTACATTTATCAGATTCTTTCATCCAAATAATGAGTAAAACTGTAGCAACATGGTATAAGGTTCAAAATAATAGTATGAGACATCGGTGTTATTAATCATTTCTGTTTCTCTTCCTTCCAACATGATGACAAACTACAATGATATAAAAAGATAAAGAAGTCTGGGAATAACTTCTTCAGTTACATATTTAAATCAACATTATGTCTATTTATTTTAATTATTGCAATAGTGTGGACTAAAAGTAGAAGACCAAAAAATGTTTTGTAAATAAAGCAGTTTCCTGTATTTTCATTTAGATTTAGATATAACATTCTATACACAGAGTATTTATCCAGTGATACAGGGTAAAAGCACCTATTCTGGAGTCAGGTATTCTTAATTCTATCCCCAGGAACTAAATAGTGAAAAATGACAAATAATTTCTGTAAGTTGCTCTGTGAATTCTGCAGTGTGCTTTGGCATACTCATGCACACACATACACATAAGCACATAATAAAATAAAATGTAGTTTTCCCTCACCATTACTGGGAATAAACTTCTCTGATAACCTGAACTTGTTCTAAAAAGTTCTATCTGGGCCTTGAACACCACAGTTTTACAAAGAATCCTTGACTGTATCAGATCTAGCTAGAGATAATTATTAATGGTCTCTTATTTTTATGTTTATACTAAAATATATTTATATTATACTGAATAATATATATAACATAATAATATGATAATATAATGTGGGCATTTATAGTCAAAATCTTTTTAGTTTAATTTGATATATGAAGTATACAAAGAAATATGAATGTTGCAATACAGTGAGTAACCTTGAAATATATTTTAGTGAATTATTCTCAGAGAAATGATAAGCTCAGGATAAAATAGTGTCCTTTGCAATGATGTATATGGTAACAGTAATTCTACCATGTTTGTTCTAATTAGCAAATTAATTCTAGTGTGATAGGAATTAAAATAGGAAAGAACAAAAGAACATTAAACCCTTGTTAGAAAATAAATGCCCTTAGAGAAAGGAATGAATTATTAGATTATGATATTTTGATAACATTTGCTTGCATTTAATTTTATCTGATTTATGTTAATCACCAAACATGTACTACTTAATAAAGCCAATTAAGAATACAAGTATGCTTTGAATAATTATCTAAAAAATATCACATTTCAGAAGTTGATGAATATAAAAGTATCTAAATCCCTTGAGATTTTTAATAAACTCTCAGGATGAATATTGGCCTTATATTTCATTTATTGATTAGTAAGTACATTTTACCCATTTAAATATCAAAAATATGGAAATAAATATCAAGTTTGGTTAAATTTTTTAGTTGAATTATGTATTAAAAATTAACTTATGTAGGCTACACCACTACACCGAACTAATTACCAATGTCATTTCCATAATTATGCACCATATTCATTTCATAGAGCAACACTTACGATGGAAATAGCATAATTTATCATCCCGCTTCAGTAAACTGTAGAGTTGTAGAGATGCATGAATAAATGTTAAGGTATATGACTTCTTGGATGAGTAGTGTCATAAAATGTCTGGGAAGGAAGCATTAGTAACAGAAAATCAGTTATTTTAAACAACCCTGAGCTCATGATTTGGCATAAGACTTTATTTAATTTTGAAACTCATAAATATAATGAATGTAAATGTCTCAACTCTGCAATCTGTGATTACATAGATAAAGCATTGGTTTAATTTTTCCCAATCTAGGAGATACAGATTTAAATGTAAACATTATGGTTTATAGTTCAAGAAAAAATGATGTCACTAGAACAAACAGTTTAGAATCATATTTTTAAAGCTTAAATGTGAATTTCCATAGAATAGAAAAGATAACTTTTCATTGAAAGTTAATTTTATTTTCTCTCATTATTTTGCTTCCATGATATCCCTCAAGTGGCCCTTAATTTTAGTTGTCTCTCCTCATATTTTGAACTTGTCTTTCTCTCCCCACCCCCTCCCCTTTGATCCTCTTGATCTAACCCCATCCATTCCCAGTTTATCTATAACACTTTCATCTATGTTTGTTTCCTAACAAAAGCTATCTGTTCCTTCCCCGAGCTCATTATCTATACCTGACCAATTTTGTTCTAGTAATGTAGCTTCCTCATCATTGACTTAATAGGTAATATCCACATACAAGCAAATAAATGTCATATTTGTCTTTCTAGGTCAAGATTACCTCAAATATTTTTCTTTTTGTCTTTCCATTTATCTATCTATCTATCTATCTATCTATCTATCTATCTATCTATCTATCTATCTATCTATTTATTTTACATCCCAATCACAGCCTCACCTTTTTCTCTCAAGCCCCACCTCACACAACCTATACCCCTATTCCACCCTCACCTTTTCCTCTGAGAACTGGAGCCCACCCCATACCAACCAACCCAGGCACATCAAATCATTCCAGAGCTAGACACATCCTTTCTCCCTAGATCTCCCTACAGCTGACTCCACCCCTGTACCAGTCCCCATCCCTTTTCTCACCCAGATCCTTCCCTCCATCCACCTCCAGAATTATTTTAAGTGTAATACAAGTTTCTCCCTTGAGTACTCCTTAATATCTAGCATGTATGAGTCTATGAATTGTATCATGGGTGTCTTGTACTTTATGGCCAATACATACTTATAAGTGAATATATATACCATATTTGTCTCTCTGGGTCTGGGTTTTCTCAATCAGTGTGATAGTTTCTAGTTTTACCCATTTAACTGCAAATTTCATGATGCCCTTGTTCTTAATAGCTAAATAGTATTACATTGTATAAATGAAGCATAACTTCTTTATCTACTCTTCAGTTGAAAGACGTCTGGGGTGTTTCCATTTTCTGGCCATTACAAATAAAACTGTTATGAAAATAGTGGCCCATGTATCCTTATGGGATGGTGAACCATATTTTGTGTATATGCCCAGGATTGGTGTAGCTGGATCTTCAGGTACAACTATTTTCAAGTTTCTGAGAAACCACAAAATTGATCTCCAACAAGGTTGTTCAAGTTTGCATTCTTACCAGCAACGGAGGAATGTTCATCTTTATTCACATCCTTGCCAGCATGTGCTGTTAATTGAGTTACTGTTCTTAGCCATTCTGACTGGTATAAGATGAACTCCCAGACTCATTTTTATTTTGTTTGTTTGTTTTTATTTTGTTTGTTTTTGTTTTTTAATCTTTTATACAGTCCAAACTTCATGCCCCTCCCGGTCCACCATTGGACTGTTCCACATCCCACACCTCCTCCCCCCACCTCCAAGAGGATGTCTCCACCATATCCCCAACTCCACCATAGATCACCATACCCTGGGGTTCTAAGTCTCTCAAGGATTAGGTACATCTTTTCTGACTGAGTTCAGACCCTGTAGTTCTCTGCTGTGTATGTGTTGGGTGCCTCATATCAGCTGGTGTATGCTGTCTGGTTGGTGGCTCGGTGTCTGAGAGATCTCAGAGTTAGTTGAGACTGCTGGTCTTCCTTAAGTTTTTCCTTGTACTTAGCTTCTTCGAGCTTTTTGCTATTAAACCACAGGGGTCACCAGCTTCTGTCCATTGGTTGGATGGTAAATATCTGCATCTGACTCCTTCTGCTGCTTGTTGGGCCTTCCGAAGGGCAGTCCTAATTGGCCCCTGTTTGTAAGCACACCATAGCATCATTAATAGTGTCAGGTCTTGGGACTTCTCCCTAAGCTGGATCCCATTTTGGATCTGTTTTTGGACCTTCTTTTCCTCGGGCTCTTCTCCCTTTTTGTCCCTGCAGTTCTTTCAGACATGAACAATTCTGGGTCTTTTTGACTGTGGGATGGCAACCCCATCCCTCCACTTGATGCTGTTTTTCTACTGGAGGAGAACTCTACAAGTTCCATCTTCCCACCGTAGGGCATTTCATCTAAGGCTACCTTTGAGTCCTGAGAGTCTCTTACTTCCCAGGTCTCTGCTACATTCTAGAGGTCCCCCTCACCTCCTAAATGCTGAGGGTTAGGGAATGCATGTTTCCATTCCTTCTGCTGGCTCTCAGAACTTCAGTCCTGTTCCCTCCCCCAGTACCTGATCATGTTCCCCTCTTCCCAATCAGAATGGCTAAAACTAAAACCTCAAGTGACAGCACAAGTTGGCAAGAATATGGAGAAAGAGGACACTCCTCCATTGCTGGCGGGATTGAAAATAGGTAAAACCACTCTGAAAATCAATCTGGAGGTTCCTCAGAAAATTGGAAATAAGTCTACCTGATGACCCTGCTATAACATTCTTGGGTATATACCCAAAAGATACCGCACTATGCCACAGGGGGCACATGTTCCACTATGTCCATAGTGCCCTCATCTGTGACAGCCAGGAGCTGGAAATAACCCAGATGTTCCAGGACAGAAGAATGGATACAAAAAACTGTGGTTCAATTACACAATGGAATAGTATTCAGCTATTCAGAAAAAGGACATCACGAGTTTTGTAGGAAAATGGAAGGAACTAGAAATTATCATCTGGAGTAAGGCAACTCAGACCCAAAAGGACATGCATGGTACATACTCATTAATAAGTAGACATTAGTCAAAATTATAATCCACAGAACTAAATAAGGCTAACAAGCTGAAGAGTCCAAGTAAGGATGCCTCAATCCCGCTTGGGAGGGAAAAGAAAGCAATCACAGGAGGGGGCAGGGAGGGAGGGAGGGAGGAACCTGGGTAAGAAAGGGGGAAGGAAGGAGAAGAGGGGAACAAATAAATTTTTTCTAGTTACAATCCTTGACCTGTGAATTTCATTTTTTAACAGAGTAATATACAGCATTTTCTTTATTCATTGTTTTGTTAATGGATATCTATACTGTTCCTAATTTCAAGCAGTTATGAATACAGTAGCAAGTAACATAGTTGAGCCAGTGTCTCTGTGGTAGACTGAAGTGTCATTTATGCACGAGTGGGGATATGGAGGTAGATCAAGCCCATCTTTCTGAGGAACTTCCACACTGATGTCCATAGTGACTGTATGAGTTTACACTCCCACCAAAATTGTAATTACTTCCCCTTAATCCATATCTTCCCCATCATGAACTGTCAATTGTTTTACTTACCTTAGTCATTATGATGGGCACTATATGAAATCTCAAAGCAGCTCTGCATTTCTCTGATTTAAATGTATTTCTGTCGATTGAGTATTCACTTTTGAGATTTCTCCATTTAGATCTGTTCCCTGTTTTTAATTTGGTTAGTTAATGTTCTGATACCTATTTTTTGAGGTCTTTTAGATACTTTAGATATTAGCTCACTCACTGTCAGATGTGTAGTTGGTGAAAAACTTTTCCCATTCTCTAGGCTGCCACTTTCTCTGAAAGATGGGGTCATTTGTCTTACAGAAGATTTTTCAGTGTCATGAGATCTCATTTATAAATTGTTGATTTTGGTACCTGCACTATCAATGTTCTATTTAGAAAGTCATCTCTCTCTCTCTCTCTCTCTCTCTCTCTCTCTCTCTCTCTCTCTCTCTCTCTCTCCCTTCCCCCTTCTCTTTCTGCTTTCATCTTGCCCCTCTCTCTCCCAGTAAACCTCATGTGTAACTGTTAAAAAAAAAAAAAAGAACATGTTCTCCTCTGCCAATATGCTCAAGGCTATTCTTCACTTGCTATTTTATCAGGTTCAGTGTTATTGACTTTCAGCAACCTATGATGATCTGTCTGCAATACCTAGCATCTGAAGACCTGAAATAATGGGGGCAGACTAATGTTTGATGCTAGTAAAACTTACTTCGTGTACCTTAATAGCCGAATGTAACAAAGAAAGTGGTGTTCCAAGGAAGGTTGTTTGAGTTCAGAAAGACATGATCAGAAAAACATGTAAGTAAACATGTATGTCACTAAGCCATATTAAATATCAATAGAGCAACCCTTTCTCAAAACTATCTCAGGACAGACCAATTTAAACACAATTGTATGGCACATACTGTAGATTATATATCTATGAAAGTGCAAAAGCAAGGCTAAAGGACATATTCAAATTCATGGTCCTGATCAGATTGACTTCTATAACTATGTTCTGACACCCAACATGTATAAACATATCTTATAAGTGGAATGTAAATGTTTAACATACTAAGCATGAAATCCCATGTAAGAAGAATCCAGTAAACAGAATTCATTTGAGGAAAAAGGTCCTCTGGCTTTTCTCCTGGAGTCTCTGTCTCAGGTATTGTTCACTGTGGGCCTTTATTTTGACAAGTGTTTCAGTTTTTTTTTTCGTTTGTTTGCTTGATTTTTATTGTTATTGTTTATAGATTACATCGTTTATTTTCTTTAAATCCCGATTGCAGTTTCACAACAAAGGTTTTTTTCTCTTTCCAGTCTCTCCCTCTCTTCCTTCAATTTTTCCCTAATCAAAAAATGGGAAACATCAGATAGATATCAATCAGCCTTGGCATATGGAGTTGCAGTAAGACTAGGTACATCTTCTATTAAGATAGACCAGGGATCCTTTTTAGGGGAAAAGAATTGAAAAGCAGGCAATAGGGCCCCTCTTGCCTCTTTAGAAGTCCCACATGAAGACCCAGTTGTGTAACTCTTTCATATGTGCAGAGGGCCCAGGTCAGCCCCAGCAATGCTCTGAAGTTTGCAGTTGTCTCTATGAACACCTATGAGCCCAGATTATTTGATTCTGTGGATTTTCTTATGGCATCCTTGAACCCCTTTGTTGCTTCAATCCTTCATTCTCCTCTTCCACAGGATTCTCCAGGTTTCACTTAAAGTGTGACTGTGTGTCTCTGCATTAGTTTTCTTTTTTTTTTTTTCTTTTTTCTTTTTTTTTTTTTTGTGTTGGGAACATGAAGTTCTCTTTACTAGCTGTTCTGAAATACATTGTTAATTGTTAATCACACATTATTATTTTACAAAGCTAGTTATATCTTATTATCTTTAGAGTTGTCACTTAGAGTTGTCACATGACATTAGTAACTTAAATATGCCTCAAGCTTGTCATCCATAGGAATGAGTTGTCATCTAATGTCTCACCTCCTGAGAATTGGATGGAAAGTCAAAGCCATCAACTCTTCACATTTCCTTTTACAGATAGTCTCCCATCTCAGGGCTTCACACCTCAACTTGGCCAGCTCTGGTTTCTCCTACATCAGTCTTTAATTTAGAATGCGCTTCTTAACTTCTTAATTAATCAGACATCCAGGTCCGCATGGGAAGAAAGGCCAGTCATAAACCACCCCAAGCTGCAATACCAAGTTACTCACTTAGTCTTTGTTTTCCCAAGCCTTGTCATCAAGGAAGGTAGAGTGTTAGTGGTAACTCTGGAGACATTACTTCATTACAAATGGAAGTGAGGCAGTAATTGACTTCCGTTTCCTAAACCCTGTGTACCACCGCACACATCTGTGAAAAGAAGGGCTGTTTACAGAATCAATGTCATTTTGCCATTACAAAATCCTCAAATAGGCAACAGCAGACATTTCCAAATTTCAGATGAAAAATAATTTTCTTTACCAATTGGACACTGAAATGAATTTAAATTTAAAGTAAGCTAACCACGGTTGAGAGTTTGAAGGGAAATCTCATTTGGAACCATGGCACTGATGTAGCAAAGCTGGAATATTTCCAATCTGAAACCATTTTATAGTGTGATTTCGTGATGACAAAACAGGACTTCCCAGAAAGATGTAATTATCATTCCTCTTGCCACAAGTGTTCCTCCAACTTGAATTGTGGGTACTTCTGAATCTAGACCAATATCAGGAAGTATCCTAAAAATATGTGGGTTTTTTCCAGTGATTGTTTCTTGATAAAGACAAAACATAAAAGATTAAAAGTAAGCACAATGTTTCTTTAAACAGAAGAGGGACACACTTTAAGAGTGTTAGAGAGACGTGTTATTATTGGAATGTTCACAGCCATCTTACTGACTGAGCAAACAGAATGGACGACATGTTCTGGATAATATTAACTAAGGCTGTTAACCATGGGTATTTATTTAAAAAGTAAATGAGAAACAGGAAAGAAGCAGTGGATACTTAATATGTTAAAGTTTGAACTGTGTCTGTAGTTGGTCTAAACTTCATGAAAGAAAAATAACTCACAATTCTGTGTTTATTCCTGTGTTTTCTTCAATAGCCAAGGCATGGGTTATCCTTGATACCCACCAGGAAATGAATGAAGAAAGAAAGGCTGGCATATATACATAATGGAGTATTATTTATCTGTGAAAGAACAAAATCTTTAGTAGCATTTGCAGCAGAAAGAATAAAACTATATCTGGATGGTCCATCCTTTCATCTCAGCTCCATTCTTTTTTTTTTAATTTATTTTTATTTTTTTATTAGATATTTTCTTCATTTACATTTCAAATGCTATCCCAAAAATCCCCTATACCCTCCTCCTGCCCTGCTCCCCTACCTACTCACTCCCCCTTCTTGGCCCTGGTGTTCCCCTGTACTGGGGCATATAAAGTTTGCAAGACCAAGGGGCCTCTCTTCTCAATGATGGCCGACTAGGCCATCTTCTGCTACATATGCAGCTAGAGACACGAGCTCTGGGGGTACTGGTTAGTTCATATTGTTGTTCCTCCTATAGGGTTGCAGATCCCTTTAGCTCCTTGGGTACTTTCTCTAACTCCTCCATTGAGGGCCCTGTGTTCCATCCAATAGCTAACTGTGAGTATCCACTTCTGTGTTTGCAAGGCCCCGGTATAGCCTCATAAGAGACAGCTATATCTGGGTCCTTTCAGCAAAATCTTGCTAGTGTATGCAATGGTGTCAGCGTTTGAAGGCTGATTATGGGATGGATCCCTGGATATGGCAGTCTCTAGATGGTCCATCCTTTCGTCTCACCTCTAAACTTTGTTTCTGTAACTCCTTCCATGGGTGTTTTGTTCCCAATTCTAAGAAGGGGCAAAGTGTTTTTATTTGGAATTTATAGTCTAGCATCATCTATAGGCCTGGGTTTCTATATAGGTATTGCATAAATTTGATTTTATCAGATAATGTCTTATTTTCTTCATTTAAAGAGATTAAAATTTTGGTTAGCATAGTAGTTCAAGGATGACATTTAGGGTATCTTTGAGTCTGTTCCATATCTGTTCAGGACCTTCTGGCTTATAGAGTCTCCATTGAAATTATATATTATTTTTAATAGGTCTGCGTTTGTATGGTTTTTTTTTTGTTTGATTTCATTACAGCTTTTAATATTCTTCTTTTTTTTTTTCTGTATGTTTCCTGTCTTCATTGTTCTGGGAAGAGACAAGTTCCTGGTTTGATCCAGTCTATTTGGTATTTTATGTCCTTCTTTTCCCTTGATTTTCTTATTTTTTCTTTGTGTGAATTTTCTATTACTATTTTGTTTAAAAAAATGTGGCTGTATCTTTGGATTATTTCTTCTTTCTTCATTTCCATTATTTTTAGATTTGGTCTTTTCATAGTGTACCATATTTACTTCAAGTTTTGTGCCAGAAGTTTTTGCTGTTTTTGTTAGTGGTGAGTTTTGTGTTACTCAATTTAACATTTTCTTTGTCCAATATACACATTTCATCTATTGTGTCTTTAATAACAGAGATTCCTTTTTCCATCTCTCAAGTTGCAAAACTTTTCTCAGAGGTTATTGCTTGACTTTCTTCATTTTTAATACTATGTCATCTTTCTATTCTTAAATTCTGTTATTCATTTACTTCTATTTTGTAAGTTTTTATAGATATATATTTAAGATATATATTCATTTCCTCTTTAAGGCTTTTCTTCTACTTCAGCTATGTTATAACTCTCAAGTTCTGCTGTGGTAGGGTTGCTGAGTTCTTTTCATTACATATTTTCTCTTGTTATTGCTTAGGGTCCCCATCTTTGGAAAGATTACAATTCTAAGCACTTATATCTGGTCTTTTCTTTGTTGGGTGGTTGTCCCCCCGCTTTTTTCTGTTTCTTAGGAGCATATGGTGGCTACATGTTGGCAGAAATTTCATTCTTCTGGATTCCAGGTAGTTGTAGCCACTATGGATTCCTGTTGCTAAAATGTGTTTTTATGCATTGGGAGCTAACATTTAACTCAAATTGTGGCTGAATGCATCTACACATGGGAAAAAAAGCAGAGTGTTACATCATGATGTGTTCAGACCAATGGTCATGGACTGGGTATATAAAGAGGCCCCAGCAGATAGTCTGCTAGAAGGCCAAGGAAGAAACATAGGGGTTCATTTTAGAGGAGAAAAAAAATAGTTGAGATCTGCATTTAGCACCAGGAGCTGTTCCTGGCTAGTGTGGCCTTTAAGCTACCAAACAGTGACTGCTCAAGTTGGGTGTTGGGATAAAACAGTGAACAGTGAGTTGTTAGGAGTGGAACGTCTGTGTGATCCACTGGGAAAAATGTTTGAGAGTAGATGCTGCAACAGGTCTGTAGCAGGGATGGGGATGAGAATCGGAGACAGATTTTATGGAGCTGCGGGAGAGGTGAAGATCTGAAGTTAGCCTAACTGCTTCCCAGGTGGAAGTAAAAAAGGGCTGGAGAGATGGTTCAGCCATTAAAGACAACCTTTTTTTAATATAATACCATTTTCTTTAGTAAGAGTTTAAAATATAATAGTTTGTAAAAACAAACATTTTTCAGATTTAATCAATTATATATAGAGAGGAAAGTCTAACATATATATGCATATATTGTAATCTTAATGTATTTATGTGATAAAAGTATTTCATAAATAAAACAGCAAAGAAAGCATCAAGTGGTTAGATTCACTTACAAAGAAAATGCAAAAGAGTAGGTGCCCAGTAGAAATAGCAGTTTAAGATTTCTGGTTACAAATCACTATACCCCAAAATTCTAATTTTGAAATTATTCTTCTATTTCATCAACATTTTCAAGCTATTTTCTGAGAAAAATGTATATTGCTTAGTGATGAAGAACTTGGTAGATAAAAAACAAATCTTAGCAGAACACCAGTGGCTCAGGCTTTAAGATAAACATTGATAAATAGGACCTCATGAAATTGAAAAGCCTCTGTAAGCCAAAGGACAATGTCAATAAGAACAAATGGCACCCTATAAATTAGAAAAAGATCTTCACTAGCCCTACAAAGGACAGAGGGCTAATATACAAAATACATAAAAGGCTCAAGAAGTTATATTTCAACAAACAAAATAACATGATTGAAGAGAACTCTGTACAGAGAAATCTTTAATGACCAAGAAGCACTGAAAGAAGTGTTCAATGTCTATAGCCATCAGGGAAATGTAAATCAAAACAACTATGTGGTTCCATCTTACATCGATCAGAATGGCTAAGGCCAAACCCTCATGCTAATGAGGATTTGGATAAGGGGAACATTTCTCCATTGCTGGGGGGATTGCAAACTTATTCAGTTGCTCTGGAAATCAATCTGGCAGTTTCTCTAAATTTTGGAAATAGTTCTACCTGAAGATCCAGCTCAATCACTCCTGGGCATATATCCAAGTGTTCCACCATGCCCCTAGGACATGTGCTCCACTATGTTTATAACAGCTTTATTCATAATAGCCAGAAACTGGAATCAACTAAAATGTCCCTCAAGTGAAGAATGGATACAGAAAATGTGGTTCATTTACAGAATGCAATACTATTACATCATGGCATTATGAATTTTACAAGCGAGTGGATGGAAGTAGACAATATCCTGTGTGAAATAACCCTGACCCCAAAGGACACCCATTGTATGTCCTCACTAATAAGTGAATATTAGCTATAAAGTACAGGATATTCTTGGTACCACCTCATAGATCCAAAGAAGCTAAACAAGAAGGATGGCCCAAGTAAAGATGTTTGAATCTCACCTAAAAGGGGAAATAAAAAAATTAGAACAGGGAGCTATCATGACTGCCCTCCAAAGGAACCAACAAACAGCTAAAAGATTCAGATGCAGATATTTACACCCAACCAATGGACAGAAGCTGATGACCCCTATGGTTGAATAGGGAAAAGCTAAAAGAAGCTGAGGAGAAGGGTGACCCTAGAGGAAGACCAGCAGTCTCAACTAACCTGAATTCCCAAGATCTCTCAGATATGGAGTCAGCAACCAGGCAGCATACACCTGTTGATATGAGGCCCCGAACACATATACATCAGAGGACTGCCGAGTCTGAACTCAGTCAGGTAAGATGAACCTAACCCTGGAGAGACTCGGTGCCCCAGGGAGTGGGGAGGTCTGTGGGGTGGGGAATCAGTATGGGGACATCCTTTTGGAGATGGAGGGAGGAGGTATGTTCTGCAGAACAGTCAGAGGGTGGACCAGGAGGACAGTAAAGTCTGGACTGTGAAAAAAGATTAAAGAATAATAAAAAAAATGCTTAGCTTCTTACTGTTATCTATTGATCCAGGATTATGAAGAAACTGACTCAGAGATTACAATCTAAATAACTAAGGCAGAGATAACTAAGTCTTCTAAAAGAGAAAATTCCATTATCTATAATTACTTATTTCTTTTAGTTCTCCTAAGGTCTGCCAGGATGAATCCCTTAATTTTGCAAATGACTACTTTAAACTGATTTCAACTTGGTAGACATCTCTATGATTCTTTTGAAAAGGCTCTGTCCTTATCCCCTTCAAATTCTGTATCTCTTCAAAAGTTTTACTGAGAACTATAGACAATAAATTACCTAACTAGATAACATATATCACCCCATCTAGACTCTGTGAGTATCATGGAAAACGGGGCAGAAAGAATGTAAGAGCAAAAACCTAGAGTTAAGACTGCCAAATACCATCTTCTGTTCATGTCAAAGTCTTTCAATCATGATTTCACAGAAGCAGTGATTCAATTACATGAACTGGACATGTGCAAGACTCTAAGTGTCAATAGTTAGTCATGGATGTAGAAGGGGTACATGGGTCCTTACCCCTCTCCTTGGAACTCTTGGATATTAATGGATTCTGAAAGACTGACAATCAGTATCTTAAAATGTATATTTGGTGAACCTATAAGTCTCCATTGGACAGTCCTATACCATGATCATGTAGACAATACTGGTTAAATCCAGTGTTTCCCAAAATAAAGTGAAGGCGTGAACATGAGAAATATAGTAAGGAGAGGGACATTGTATCTGTAAAATTTAGTGCTAAAATACAATGCACATCATTGGAAGTATTGCTACATGTTATAATAGTTTCTGAATTATTGTGTAGTATATATGTTTTCTTTTATATTATTACAGAAAATGGTCCTAAATTCCATTTACAATGCTATAGTAACTCATATATTTTAAGTTTTGATGATCCAATTCCTAATTACATATAACACCATATGATTTTAAATGTCACATCTATGTAGGTAAACAGTAGTGGTATATGGCCTCTTTGTCACACTATTGAAATATCTGAGGATTTAGAGAGATCAAAGTTGAAGAACACTTATTCCATCTTCCATGAATTTCAATATGTTATTAAAATTCTAGCCCTGGCATTGTTTATTAGCTGGCATTTTACACTGAGTTAGTATAGATTAGGTTGTAACTAGTTTCTGCCCACAGAGTCAAAAGCCAACGAAAAATCAATAAAAGTCTCAACCACTTTTATACTTTTTTCTGATGTAATTTTCCAGAAATAGAGTGTGCAGCATAGATAAATAGCTAAATTCTGCATCTAAAAACCATTATATTCTACCATAAAATTGTTGTACAATGTAACTTAATGTTCAAAATAGAAAGAGTAGACATAATTGCATTCTGTATGTAAATGTTTTGAGTTGTCAGAAAATATTCTTTGGAGAGAGAAATAGACATGGGGTAAGATGGTAACATAGCTAACACAATGAGAAAGCATAAAATAGAGTTGGAAAATATCTTTCACCTATTAACATTATTTTATAAATAAATAAACATTGTGGTCTTATAATTTTCAGAGTACAGTGATGACTGAGAGAAGAAAACTTGGAATAGAAGTTGTACAAATGATGTTTAAGTTATTGTGAAACCAGTAGCCCATACAACTTCATTTTTATGCAATTCTTGCATCAGTGAAGAATACATTGATCTATCAGGCAATTTAAATGGGGAATAAAAGGTTTACTTAGAAGTTGTAGAATATTAATAATATATCACAAAATTTCTTCTTGTGTGTACTGTGTGGTCTGTATTGCATAAGTGGAGGGCATGTGTATATTTGTGATAAGTGCATCTGATTATCCAAGTGTGTACACCTAAGTACATATGCAGAGGTCAGAGCAAGATGTCTGATAAATAACTTCCTCCATTTATCTATGCTTTATTCTCTTGAGACTGTGTTTCTCACTTTACCAAAAGATCTCATTATAGGTTAGGCTGTCTAGCCAGTGAACTCCTGAGATCTGCCTGTCTCAACTCCACTGGAGTGGAGATTACTGGGATCACTAGCACCCAGACAAGCTGGGCTTTTTAAAAAGAATCCTGTATTGTCAGACTTAGCTTCTTAGGCTTTCCAAGAAGCATCTTTATCCAGTAAGACCTCTTCCAAGACCCTCGAAATTGAGCATTTTGGAGAAAAAAAGAGTTGAGACAAAAACATGTCACTATGATAAGAATCAATATATAAAATGATCAATATATGCAGGAACAAACTGATTTGATTATCAGGCTAAATCATCTGAAGGGTAAAAGACATTTCTATCTCTTCAGCTCATAAAGAGATATTTTGGCTGGTGTGAAGGCTATAGAAAGAATTCTATTATTTCCTAATATGTTGTGCTTACTTTGGTTTATTAGAAATGAACTCATTATCGTCTAAAATATAGTCTTATATATCATAAATAGTTATGATTTACGGACACTCCAATCATTGTGAAATAAATTAACAGAAAAAGCTGAAAGTAAACATTCAGTTCTAGAATCTTGCTTAATTTTTAAAGTGTATTGGTGGCTTTTAGCTTTGACAATGAAAGTGAAGAAGAAAGAAAACATTATTATACTTTGTTACATAAAGATTGTTTTAAATATTTGACTTGAATTTTTAAAAGTAATATTGTCAGAGGCTTCATAGCTTCTGAGTATCAGACTTATTTTAGCTAGACTATGAAAATTTTTGTGCAGACAGGCAAATCAGACCCAAATATATAACTCTTTTCTATGTATTCTCTTTCAATTACAATGCATTCTAAATCAGTCTATAGCAAACATATTTAATTAAAGCCAATAAATTTAAATGCCATCCGATAATTGTTATCCTTTTTATATCTAAAATGCAGTTACATTTCTTTTTTTTTTTTATTGCTTGCTATCACCATGGCTTTTGAAGTGAAAATGATTTCCTTTATTTTCCCAAAAAGGAGAATTTAAACATTGGAGACCTTTAAAGTTAAAAACAAAGTACCTATTCAACTTTAGCATCAAATGAGATTTCTGAGTCTATAGATTCCAATGGACAAGAAAGCTGACTTTCAACTACATAAACAATTCACAATTTCAAGCAGTTCAGCCATATTAATTAAAATAGAAAACTCTCAAGTTCATGAGTAAAAGATTTTATAGACATTCATAAATTACAAGGAAAGTAGTGTAAGGGGGCATATAACGGATATCTAAGAAATAAAGAGTATTATTAAAGTTTTCCTTCTGGATTCTGACAAAAATTAGACAAACGAACACCTCACAAGAGAGCATCATACTTCACTTATGTGCATCTGTCTCGTAAGGCTGGATATATATTTCCTAGAATCAATCTCATGCCTTGTGAATCTGAAAACTCTGAGGCTCATGCACATTACTGCATAATCAAAGAAGTGCTGAAGGCTTTTATTACAACATGCGCATTTTACTCAACTTCTATTCTGACTATGAGAAGGAATTTCAAATTACTATGTCAACAATAGTCCAACATTTCAGAGCAGTATCCCATGGGTAGGGTGGGGAAGGAAATATTTCTAACAGGAGCTATAAAAGGGACCAAGCACTCACAGGCAAACTTCCTGAAAGGTGGATACTTTAGCTTATATATTCAATTAGAAGAGTGATCAGAAAAAACAAAGGATTAATATATCACAAAACAATAATTTTGATTAGAGACTAATCTATCGAAGTCTTTATGGAATAAAGTCTCCGAAGCAAAAAGCTAATGGAAAATGAAAGGTCAGATTGTTTTTTTTTTTTAGTGATAAACCAAATCTTACGAGACCCACCAATTTTTATGTAAGTTATGGTGTAATAAAATATTGAGTTAAAAAAAAATTAAAACATAAAGGTTGTTCTTGTTGGTCAACATGCCCAAATTAGGAAATATTTAAGAAAACTGAAATGCCCCTGTATATGATGGGATTTCTCAGAAAGGATCAATATGTGGGAAAGTTACATATCTCACTGTGGGTGCACTTTACAACAAAAGAGAGGTGTAAACAAAAAGCATTAAAAACAAAACAAACAAAGAACAACAAAAAGGCAGCATAGGCTTATCTTCCTTGTATTTTTTCCTGAAGAAGTATGTATTGCTGCTATCAGCTATCATTTTTATCAGACCCCAACTTCTTTGCTTTGCAATGTGAACTTAACCCCAGTGGTTTTGCAGGATCCTCAAGGACTTCATGACCAGATTGTGACTGGTGCAACTTTATCTCCTTGGATTGCGTGGTTAAAGGAATTTTCCACTTTAGTGGTTAGATAGCTTTAGCTATTGTTAGACTATCCAGACTTCATAACCTCAATTAAAGCACCAATTCCCTGAATGCTCCTGTCTGTCTTTATCTCCTCCTTTTTCCCCATCTCTCTCTCTATGGATTTTATTGATTCCTTACCTCAAGAAAAGACTTGATGAATAAAACAACTCTTAAAATATATGTCAGAAAATTAAAGAATCTTTGACTTCATGTTGTCCTATGAAAAATGCTTAACTATGTGAAACTATTGATAATAAAATAGGCTGACAAAGGTTAAGTGTGGAAAGTTTACCAGTGAATAGGCATTCCATATTCTATGCAATCATTCTGTTCATTATCTTGCTTCACGTTTCACAGTAAATGAAAGTCTCTCTCAGTTCTTCTTGAGGTAAGGGCTAAGAAATTATTATCTCCTACTTCTTAACAGATAGTAGTATTCATATTATTGAATTTTAACAGAAAGAGGCATTTGATACAAAATTGAAAGTGGATATAGTATTCAGTTCTACATTTATATTGCAATAAAGTTAAATAAAAATCTAAAAATAAAACAATAATAAATTTTTACTACAGCTAAGTATAGACTATCATGAAAGAACATATATGATATCCATATCGTGGATTAACAAAGTTCACAAATGAGACATAGCCTTTAGAAAATTGTTATCACATCAATTCTGCTACAATGATAGTCTTATGGCTTTAACAAGTGCTCAGGAATCTGCTCATGCTACAAATTCTGTAAATCATAACCTTGGGAATGCATTTGTGAAAATGTATCTAAAGAGGATGAATGAAGGACCACCCACCATGAATGTGTGTGACACTACACCCTGTGCTTGAGCCAGATACTATAAAGACAGAAATATGTGACAGCAATTCCAGTACCAGATTCTCCTTCTTGGCTCACCAAGACATAAACTGTACTTTTTTTGCCTTGTTTTACCTATCATGATGGACTTAAATATTTGAAATCAAATACTAAGCTCATTATTTTTCCCTATGTGCCATGTTGCAGAAACTAGGTTCTGGAACCTTGGCAAGGGGAAATCAAGAATATATATATATATATATATATATATATATATATATATATATATAAGTTTATACACACACACATACACAAACAAACAGTGATAGATATGGCACGACATACTGTTCTTTTCTGCTCTCACAGAAACTTGGAACCTCAACGTACTCATTAATTATGAAACAAGGGGAAAGGTTTGTTGCAGGAAAATGAACTGGCATGTTCCCATGCTTGTACCCCTAACTCTCTCCTGGGATAGCAAGCAGCACAGAGCCATCCACAACATTGTGTAAACCTTCTTGCTACCTTAATTTGAAAAATAAAGTCTAGAGCCAGTTATTGGTCAGAAAAAGGGAAGGTGGAGCTGAAAGTTGGGAGAGAGAAGAAAAAGGAGTGGGAGAAAGAGAGGAAAACAGAGGAGGAGGTGGAAGGAACGTGGAGCAGAGGCACAAGTCCTGGAGAAACCACAAGTTATAAGGGGTCTCGTAAATGGGGAAGATGATAGTGTAGTGGTAGGTTTGCCCAATGTAGGTGCACAGCATGTGTAGATATTAATTGAATTGTGTTTTCATTGCTGGGGCATGTTTAGGTTGGACAATTACCACAACAAAGGTTAGTCTTGGTTGATTACTGTATACAAAACAGTCTTTTGCTACATCATTTTGGAGGAACAAGCCACAGTTGCTAGCCACACACTAATTCTCATACTCTGACTCTCAAGGAAATATTTGCTATTTCTCTTGAGTCTGTCCCATATTGGTAGTGATTTCTCCAATATACCAAAAAGTAATTTGATCACAGTCATAAAAATTAACAATGTAACTTTACTTCATAGACCATAACAGAATGGCGTGTAAACATATACAGCATAAGATTGAGCTATATCTAGACAGGGCTAATTAAAATTTGAGTGTATATAAAAGTAATTGAGAAGTTTATATGATGCAACCAAGTTCTAAAATTGTACATTAAGAACTTTGAGCTGTGATGTAAAGACTGTACTTTTTTCCACAATACATAAATGCAAGAGTATTAAAAACCTGGGATGAGTAAAAGACCAAGTTTCCAAAGTTTATATAATAGTATCTACCTATTGGATTTGATTCTGTGATAAACACAGATTTGGGAAATGACTTGGAGTGATCAAGTTGAGAAATAGTATCAACCCCTCACTTTTTTCAGAACTGGAAAATAGCCTTCTTATTTTAAACATTGATTTTTTTTTTACTGATTTCTATATCAATAACTTATAAATTTAAGCATATATTATGCTAATGTACTTATGTCATGAAAAAATATGTTTTCCATTCAGATTTAAAGTAAACAACACATTCTGTTTGGCACCAGTCCCATGCCATCTTGGGTGCAAACTCAGCAGGCCCTAGCACACCCAGGATCTTTGGATCACTGGTGAGTAGAAACTAATATATGTTCCAAAAAACCACGAGGGTCTTGTGCCAGCAGGAACAGCGACAAAGGAAACCCACCCAACCAGCAGCTGGGGTTAATTCCCATTGGTGACAGCCCAGCACCATCTTGGGCACTAACTCAGCAGGCCCTAGCACACCCAGGATCTTGGGATCACTGAGACCAGTCTACTCAGGAAAGCATGTGGCCAGCAGAAGCAACAGAGCTTCTTAGACAGGGTCCCTTTGGGCCTTCAATCTCAGCCTGGATGCAGAACTGAGAGCCAGACCCCTAGGCACCTTCCTCAACCAGAGTTGAGTCAGTCTCCAGGGAGGGCTCTGACCCTAGGTCTCAGGAGGTGGATTTGAGCTCCAGACTTCTGTGCATCTTCCCTCCAAGAGGAGAGCTTGCCTGATTATGGGACACAATGAAAACGGTGCTAAGAGAAAAACCCATAGTTTTGAGTGCCTCTAAAAAGAAACTAGAGAGAGTACACACTAGCAGCTTGACAGAACACATACAAAAATCTCTAGAACAAAAGGAAGCAAATTCACCCAAGAGGAGTAGACATGCAAGAAATAATCAAACTCAGCAGTGAAATAAACCACATAGAAACAAAAAGAACTATACAAAGAAACAAACAACCAAACCAGGGGCTGGTTCTTTGAGAAAATCAACAAGATAGATAAACACTTAGCCAGAATAACTAGAGGGCACAAGGACAGTATCCTAATTAACAAAATCAGAAATGAAAAGGGAGATATAACAACAGCACATAAGGAAATCCAAAACATCATTAGATCCTACTACATAAAGCTATACTCATCAAAACTGGAACACCTGAATGAAATGGATGAATTTCTAGACAGATAACAGGTACCAAAGTTAAATCAGGATCAGATTAAGGCCTAAACATTCCCATATTCCCTGAAGAAATAGAAGCAGTCATTAATAGTATCCCAACCAAAAAAAGCCCAGGACCAGATGGGTTTAGTGCAGAGTTCTTTCAGACCTTCCAAAGAAGACCTAAGTCCAATTCTCTTCGAACTATTCTACAAAATAGAAACAGAAGGTACTCTACCCAATTCACAATTACTTTTATACCTAAACCACACAAAGAACCAACAAAGACAGAGAACTTCAGACCAATTTTCCTTATGAATATCGATGCAAAAATACTCAAGAAAATCCTCTCAAACTGAATCTAAGAACACATCCAAACGATCATCCATAATGATAAAATAGGCTACATTCCAGGGATGCAGGGATGGTTTAATATACGGAAATCCATCAAAGTAATCCACCATATAAACAAACTCAAAGGCAAAAACCCACATGATCATCTCCTTAGATGCTGAGAAAGTATTTGACAAAATCCAACACCCATTCATGATAAGTCTTGGAAAGATCAGGAATACAAGGTCCATACCTAAACATAATAAAAGCAACATACAGCAAACCAGTAGCCAACAAAGTAAATAGAGAGAAGCTGGAAACAATCCCACTAAATCTGGAGGATATCATCCTGAGTGAGGTAACCCAATTACAAAAGAACACACATGATATGCACTCACTGATAAAGGGATATTAGCCCAGAATATCCAAGATACAATTTGCAAAACACATGAAACACAAGAAGAAGGAAGACCAAAGTGTGGATACTTCACTTCTTCCTAGAATGGGGAACAACATACCCATGGAAGGAGTTTCAGAGACAAAGTTCAGAGCTGAGTCAGAGGAAGGACCATCCAGATACTGCCCCACCCGGGGATCCATCCCATTTACAACCACCAAACCCAGACACTATTGCATATGCTAGAAAGGTTTTGCTGACAGGACCCTAATATAGCTCTCTGTGAGGCTCTGCCAATGCCTGGCAAATACAGAAGTGGATGCTCACAATCATCTATTAGAAGTAACACAGGGCCCCTAGTTAATGAGCTAGAAATATACCCAAGGAGCTAAAGGGGTCTGCAACCCTATAGGAAGAACAACAATATGAACTAATCAGTACCCTCCCCCGACCCAGAGCTGTGTTGCATACGTAGCTGAGGATAGCCTAGTTGTCCATCAATGGGAGGAGAGGCCCTTGGTCTTGCAAAGATAACATGCCCCAGTACAGGGGAATTCCAGGGCCAGGAAGTGGGAGTGGGTGGGTTGGGGGCAGGGAGAGGGTTTTGGAGGCATTGGGGATAGCATTTGAAATGTAAATGAAGAAAATATCTAATAAAAAGAAGTAAATAGCTACTCTAGTTTTCAGTGTTTTTTTAACATTTTAATTTTTAAATTTATATTTTTGATAATTTTGGATACAAATATAATGCATCCCAATTGATTTTTATTAAAAATGTTTCTTGTATGTGTATGAGTGTTTTGCCTGCATGTACACCTTTATATCAAAATTGTTGCTGTTGTGCACAGAGTCTAAAAGAAGATATCAGACCCTCTAGCAGTAGAGTTAACACAGGGTTCTTAGAATCATACCTGGGGCCTAGAATAGTAATTTAAATGTGTTTTTAATTCTGATTGGTAAGTTAAACATATTTAAGAAAAATTGTGAAAACATGGCTGACTTCAACAGAAAGGAAGAAAGGTCATTATTAGCCAATGACCCTTTTGGGTTTTTTGTTTGTTTGTTTGTTTGTTTGTTTTTGTTTTTTTGTGTTGACATCTAGAACTAAATTAGATAGTTTTCTTTCAATAGAAACAAAACATGATGTCATAGCTTCAAAGCAGAAAAGAAAGACAATACAAACTCTAGCTAGCTTCAATATGGAAAGGTCCATGATTCAAATAGCATTACTCTTCTATAGCAGCTCAGAATAAACCCAAGAAGCAAAATCATTTCACCCCTAGATCAGGTTTATGAAGAAGAATGTGATTGGAGTATAAAAAGGAAGTCACCTTGTGCAACCACTTACTTTCATATTGTACTATTCTGAGAGAGAACCAGATGATGTCAAAGTTGGCTTATGACTTATACAAACATAAAAGATGAATTAGGAATGAGCAACCGTTTTTCATCTGTGGTGATTTGTTATATAGTCTGGCATATGGACTGGTGGAAAGGATCATACAACGTTTGTGTTGGCAAGTATGTTTCCATATTTCATGGTTGACAGCTAAGCCCCTCAATTTTTTTGAGTGTCATCAGAGAGTTAGCCTTTGTGCATCTACAGAATAGGTCAGACTATCTATGCAGCAGCTTCATTTTTTCAAGGCAGGCTGTGAACCTAAAGCAGTTCTCTGAATCTGTTGTTGGTTTGTCTTTAAAGCAGCTGAGCCTTCAGGCTGCCTAAGAGCATGAATTCAAGAATCAGTTAAATGATGTCATCCTATCGATAACTAAATTAACTGGAGAAATGAAAGAGACTTTTAGTTCTTACTAGTGACAAGAACAATCAGAGTCATGCCTTCGCAAGCTTCTAGGCTGAATAATTAATCAACAATGGTACCTATCAGCTTTTATATGCAAACTTACAGTAAGTCTAACCAGAAAAACTTAAGTAAAGGTCTAGCAGTCAAGTCCCACAAAGAGCCACTGGTTTTTTTCTTTTTTCTCAGTTGTATGGCATGGGGTGACACAACACGGAAGGAGGTGCTGAAGGGGAGCCAGTAAAGGGGGCATAACATTTGGAAAATAAATAAATAAAATAATTTTAAAAAATAAAATGAAGAAAATGGTTTATGGTTTGACAGTGCTACAATTCACTGATACTTGTTGATTTTCTCCATCCAGGCAGGTAGAATATACTGAGAACACCATTCATTATTCCTGCTGCCTTTAGTTTCTCAAAAGGAACAGTAATTGTGTGTGATCATTTTCTAGAACTCTGGATTAATCTTGTTGGATCCCATTAGACGATTGTCCATAATGAGACAATTTCTTTGATTGTATTTTGAACTACTAAAGCATACAAACATACGATGATGTTGTGAACATTTTTTTTTTGCAATGGCAGATCCATTTGACCTCAAAAATGTTACTTTGTATTTTTCATCCAGAAGTGTACATATTTTTTTCTGTATATGTGTGTGCGCATGCATGTGCATATGTGCTTTCCTCTCTACAAATACAGTGAGAAAAGTTTGACACATCTCTGAAGGTGAACATGGATGAGAAAACCCAAGTGCCTAACTTGTGGAAAATAATCAAGGTAAATGATAATCATCATAATGATAACCATTTTCGAATTTGAATAGATCTTGTAAAAATATCAGTGTTGTACATCTAATGGTTTCGTGCAGGTACAATGCATATGAGCCCTTATCTCCTTGGACTCTTCTCCTTAGATAAATCTACATATAAATTCTAATTAGCAACATCTCTACTGCCTCTCATCAGGGTGGAAGGGATTGCTGTCTTATCGACATGATAACTTCTCTTCATTTTCCCATTCAGCGAAGAGTGACAATATCAAAGCATTGTCCTGCTGACTCATTTAAATCTTAATTTACACTGCTTGTACTATAAACTATCATTCACACTGGAGAGTGCTTAGTGCACTTTCCTTCAGTTGAGCCCTCAGGGACGAGACACAGGTTGCTTTTATGTCCATTCGTCAGGTAAACATCATGAAGAAAGCCATATTGAAACAGACACATTTTGAGTTGTGGAGCAGCAGATATCTAGAGCAATTTCAACTGCCCCTGGATATATTTCAAAACCCACGGGTTTTGTTGATGGATTGGATGTGAAGTGTCAGAGCAAGCATGGAGTGAAAAATAACTTGGAGCTTTTAAAAATTTCCCCAGCTGTACGTGTGGGTTGGTTTTTATAATTCAGAAAACCTTTCATTTACACATCACTGATCCAAGTTTGGTACTCTTTGCCATTGTGATTTTATTCCCCCCTCAAATTTTAAATTATAATTAACGACAAAATAACATAAGAATAACAGCAACAAATCTGTTGACAGAGAGGCTTATTATGATTTACATAGCAGGATAGAGATTTTATGAGACCTGGATGGCAAAGTGGAAATATCTCCTGATAATTGTAATATTTGTAATCATGAAGATGTTTGTGACGGAAATATGAGCAGGAAATGTGGCATGTAGACAGTCACAGATTAGAGAATATATATTTCCAATATTTATTTATATTTATATATATATATATGTTTATATATTTATATTTCCAAATATATATTTCCAAAATTACTCAAGTTAGAAAACATGCTAATATTCAACAAATGGTGCTGGTCTAACTGGATGTCTGCATGTATAAGAATACAAATAGATCCATATTCATATCCCTGCACAAAACTCAAGTCTATGTGGATCAAAGACCAAAACAAAAAACTAGACAAAGCTAGATCTTATAGAACAGAAAATAGTAAATAGCCTTGAACACATTAGTACAGGAGACAACTCCTTGAACATAGCACCAATGCATAAGGCACTAAGATCAACAATTAATAAATGAGACCTCATGAAGATAAAACGATTCTATAAATCAAAGGACACATTTAATAGGACAAAATGGCAGCCTACAGATTGGGGAAAAAATCCTCACCAAGCCTATGTCTGAATGAGGGCTAGTATCCAAAATATATAGAGAACTCAAGAAGTTAGACATATACATCCCAAGTATCCCAATTAAAAATGATGTACAGAGCTAATCAGAGAATCGTCAACAAATTCATCTCTAATGGCCACGGAGCACTTTAAAGAAATGTCCTGATCCTTAGTCATTAAGGAAATGCAAATACAAATTGACTCTGAGATTCTTTCTACCTTACAACCATCAGAATGGCTAAGATAAGATTCTCAAGCTGCAGCACATGCTGGTAAGGCTGTGGAGCTTGCTTCATACACAGCCACATAATTACCCCACTGTTGGTGAGAGAGCAAACTTACACAGCCACTTTGGAAATCAATTTGGTGGTTTCTCAGAAAACTGGGAAGAGTTCTATCTTAAGGCCTAACTACCGTTCCTAGGCATATATCCAAAAGATGTTATTCTACAGCACAAGAACACTTGCTCAACGTTTTTATTTTTTCCCGAGACAGGGTTTCTCTGTAAAGCCCTGACTATCCTGGAACTCACTTTGTAGACCAGGCTGGCCTTGAATTCAAGAAATCCACCTGCCTCTGCCTCTGGGATTAAAGTGCTGGGATTAAAGGCGTGCACCACCACGCCCAGCTTTCAACTATTTTCATAGTGGCTTAATTCATAATAGCCAGAAACTGGAAACAACCCAGATGTCCCTCAACTAAAGAATGAATAAAGAAATATGGTTCATTTACAAAATGTACTACTACTCAGCTATTAAAAAATGAGGACATCATGAAATGTGCAGGCAAATGGATGGAACTAAAAACTATCATCAGAGTGAGGTAACTCAGACCCAAAAGGACAGGCATGGTATGCACTTACTTATCAGTGGATATTAGCCATAAAGTACAGTATAGCCATGTTGAGTCTACAGACCCAAAGAAGCCAATTAACAAGGAGGGTCCAAGGGAGGATGGCTGAATCTTTCTCTGGGAAATAAATAGATATCTGAGGTGGGTGAAGGGAAGGACTGGGTGGGAGAAGGGATGGGGAGAAGAATAAGGTAGGGGTGAGATCACGTATAGAGAAATTAGTGGTGGGGAAACAGAAATTGGCAGTGGGAGGGACAATCTCTAGGATGTGCCAGACATCTGAGATACAGGAGGTCCCAGGGTGTCTATGTGTGAGACTCCTAGCAGTGGGGAATATGAAGCCTGAATTGGCCATGCAGCCAGGCAGGACTCCCAGTGTAGGCATAAGGACAGCAACCTACCCACAAATGCTTTGCCCCCAAATGTGTCCTGCATACAAGGTGTAGACAAAAATAGAGAAGAAGCTGATGGAATGGCCAACCAATGACTTGTGCAAATTGAGACCCATCCCATGGGCAAGGATCAATCCATGATGCTATTAATGACAATCTATTACATTAGCATTTATAATTTAGAGATGTAGAAACCGACAGCGAAACATTAGATGAAGCTCAGGAGTGAGGGATCTGAAGAGGACGGAGATTTCACAGGAAGACCAAGAGTCAGCTCACCTGGATCCTCAAAACCTCCTACAGACTGAACCATGAGTTCAGTGAGCTCAGCAAGCAAACAGTGAGCTCAGACTGGGCCTAAGCTACCTGCGCATACATAGCAGATGGATGGTTTGGTTTTCATGTGGGTCCCTCCACAAGTGGAATGCGGGCAGTATTTTATGTGTTGCCTGCCTCTGAATCCCTTTCCCATAATTGGGCCATCATGTTTGCCCTCTGTGGGAAAGCATGCTAGACCTGCAGTGTGTGTGGGTAGGGTGGGTGGGAGCACAATACCCAGTTGGGGATTCTCCTACTCAGAGGAGCAGAGGAAGAAGGAATATGGAGAGGTTTTGTGTTAGGGGTACTGGGAGGAGAAGGGTCCAATATTGGGATGTAAAGTGAATAACTAGTATATATTTTTTAAAAATTTAAAAACCTGATAAGATCAGCTTATTCCTATGATACACAGTGCTAATGACATGCAGTTCTGTAAAGTTAACTGTGGAGGCTGGTAAGGAGAGAAACTTACAAAAAGGGCTTCAAGATTTTCATATAACAGCAAAGTTCTCAGTAAAAGCAAATAATTTCATATACAGCCACATAGTTACAAAATTGTTAATAATTTATTAATTGAAACTTTGTCATCAAATAAATTATATTAGAGACAAATAAAAATATCTAGAAAAATTCTAAGAAATACATGGAATCACAAAATACTTAGAGCTGTCTTTGTCTCTGTCTCTCTGATCTCTCTCTCCATTTTTAGATTTTTCCTTTTTACTTATTCTCTCGTATATTAAGTCCTGACAGCAATTTCCCCTCCCTCCCCTCCACCAGTCTCTTCCACACTCACCTCCTCTTTTGTTACCTTCTTCATTCACCTCGCCTCAGAAAACATGAACCAACTACAGCGTAAGCTACAGTAAGACCAGTCACATGTTCTCACATCCAGGCTTGACGCAACCCAGTAGAAGGAAAAGGTCCCAAATGCTCCCACTGTTACAAATCCAACAAAACCACAGAGCTACATAAACATAACATATACGTGTAGGTCCCAGGTCAGACCTAGGGTCCCTGAGCCCATTTGAATCCAAGTCAATTGATTCTGTGAGCCATGTTCTTGCGTGATCTATGATCCCTCTGGCTCTCCCAATCCTTCCTTCCTCACCTCTGCTAAGACTCTGCCTTACATTTGTCTGTAGGACTCAGAATAGTGATTCTCAACCTGTGGGACAGCACCCTGTTTGAAATCACATATCCAATATTCTGCATATCAGATATTTATTTACATTACAATTCAGAACAGTAGCAAAATTACAGTTGTGAAGTCGCAACAACATAATTTTATCTTTGGGGCTCACTGCAACATGAGAAACTGTATTATAGTGTGTTAGTATTAGGAAGCTTGAGAACCACTAATTTAGATATATTCCAAAAGTTAATTAAGAGAAAATATATTTGTTTATGTAAACATATATGCCTCTGAAATAAAATATATGCACATATATGCATAGTAATCTCAAATCTCCTTACATTTTATAAGCTGAAAATCAATCTTTCAAAAACTATACAGCATTATTACAAGGTAAAATTTCTTATCAGGTGAAAAATTTAGTACTTTCATCTTATACATTCAGCAGCTGTTCAGAGTTCAATGGATTCACCTGACCCAGGAGAGAAGTCAGGCTAACAGACTGGAAACTCATTGAGTTTTTAAAGTGGAGGGCCAGTGAAACAGACCAGCAGTGTTTCAAAATGACAGGACGGTGTAAATCTGTTCTCTTAGCTCTTGATACAAATTTACCACTGATAAAAATATAACCTAGAGAGATGCTTGAAAGGATGTTATGATATAGAACAATAATTCGTGAATAGAGAAAATGCTTTCATTTTTAATTCTTAGAAAATTCAAGAAAGACAATCACCTGATAACTCCTATTTCCTCTGCGAGCATCTAACATGGTTCTTGTTGTTATGTTGATACTCATTTTTTTTTAATTTTTAATATTTTTACTACATATTTTCCTCAGTTACATTTCCAATGCTATCCCAAAAGTCCCCCATAGCGCCCCCCACTTCCCTACCCACCCATTCCCATTCTTTTGGCCCTGGCATTCCCCTATATTGGGGCATATAAAGTTTGCAAGTCCAATGGGCCGCTCTTTCCAATGATGGCCAACTAGGCCATCTTTCGATACATATGCAGCTAGAGACAAGAGCTCCAGGGTTCTGGTTAGTACATCATGTTGTTCCAACAATAGGGTTGCAGATCCCTTTAGCTCCTTGGGTACTTTCTCTAGCTTCTGCATAGGGAGCCCTGTGATACATCCAATAGCTGACTGTGAACATCCACTCCTGTGTTTGCTAGGCCCCGGCATCATCTCACAAGAGACAGCTATATTTGGGTCTTTTCAGCAAAATCTTGCTAGTGTATGCAATGGTGTCAGCGTTTAGAAGCTGATTATGGGATGGATCCCTGGATACGGCAGTCTCTAAATGGTCCATCCTTTCATCACAGCTATGAACTTTGTCTCTGTAACTCCTTCCCTGGGTGTTTTGTTCCCAAATCTAAGAAAGGGCACAGTGTCCACACTTTGGTCTTCATTCTTCTTGAGTTTCATGCGTTTAGTAAATTGTATCTTATATCTTGGGTATCCTAAGTTTTGGGCTAATATCCACTTATCAGTGAATACATATTGTGTGAGTTCTTTTGTGATTGTGTTACTTCACTCAAGATGATGCCCTCCAGGTCCATCCATTTGGCTAGGAATTTCATAAATTCATTCTTTTTAATAGCTGAGTAGTACTCCATTGTGTAAATGTACCATAATTTCTGTATCCATTCCTCTGTTGAGGGACATCTGGGTTCTTTCCAGCTTCTGGCTATTATAAATAGGGCTGCTATGAACATAGTGGAGCATGTGTCCTTTTTACCAGTTGGGACATCTTCTGGATATATGCCCAGGAGAGGTATTGCTGGATCCTCTGGTAGTACTATGTCCAATTTTCTGAGGAACCGCCAGACTGATTTCCAGAGTGGTTGTACAAGCTTGCAATCCCACCAACAATGGAGAAGTGTTCCTCTTTCTCCACATCCTCGCCAGCATCTGCTGTCACCTGAATTTTTGATCTTAGCCATTCTGACTGGTGTGAGGTGGAATCTCAGGGTTGTTTTGATTTGCATTTCCCTGATGATTAAGGATGTTGAACATTTTTTCAGGTGCTTCTCTGCCATTCGGTATTCCTCAGGTGAGAATTCTTTGTTCAGTTCTGAGCCCCATTTTTTAATGGGGTTATTTGACTTTCTGGAGTCCACCTTCTTGAGTTCTTTATATATATTGGATATTAGTCCCTTATCTGATTTAGGATAGGTGAAGATACTTTCCAAATCTGTTGGTGGTTTTTTTGTCTTATTGATGGTGTCTTTAGCCTTGCAGAAGCTTTGCAGTTTCATGAGGTCCCACTTGTCAATTCTCGATCTTACAGCACAAGCCATTACTGTTCTATTCAAGAATTTTTCCCCTGTGCCCATATCTTCAAGGCTTTTCCCCACTTTCTCCTCTATAAGTTTCAGTGTCTCTGGTTTTATGTGAAGTTCCTTGATCCACTTAGACTTGACCTTAATACAAGGAGATAGGAATGGATCGATTCGCATTCTTCTACATGTTAACAACCAGTTGTGCCAGCACCATTTGTTGAAAATGCTGTCTTTCTTCCACTGGATGGTTTTAGCTCCCTTGTCGAAGATCAAGTGACCATAAGTGTGTGGGTTCATTTCTGGGTCTTCAATTCTATTCCATTGGTCTACTTTTCTGTTGTTATACCAGTACCATGCAGTTTTTATCACAATTGCTCTGTAGTAAAATTTTAGGTCCTGCATGGTGATTCCACCAGAGGTTCTTTTATCCTTGAGAAGAGTTTTTGCTATCCTAGGTTTTTTGTTATTCCAGATGAATTTGCAGATTGCACTTTCTAATTCGTTGAAGAATTGATTTGGAATTTTAACGGGGATTGCATTGAATCTGTAGATTGCTTTTGGCAAGACAGCCATTTTTACAATGTTGATCCTGCCAATCCATGAGCATGGGAGATCTTTCCATCTTCTGAGATCTTCTATAATTTCTTTCTTCAGAGACTTGAAGTTTTTATTATACAGATCTTTCACTTCCTTAGTTAGAGTCACGCCAAGATATTTTATATTATTTGTGACTATTGAGAAGGGTGTTGTTTCCCTAATTTCTTTCTCAGCCTGTTTATTCTTTGTGTAGAGAAAGGCCATTGATTTGTTTGAGTTAATTTTATATCCAGCTACTTCACCGAAGCTGTTTATCAGGCTTAGGAGTTCTCTGGTGGAATTTTTAGGGTCACTTATATATACTATCATATCATCTGCAAAAAGTGATATTTTGACTTCATCTTTTCCAATTTGTATCCCTTTGATCTCCTTTTGTTGTCGAATTGCTCTGGCTAGGACTTCAAGTACAATGTTGAATAGGTATGGAGAAAGTGGACAGCCTTGTCTAGTCCCTGATTTTAGAGGGATTGCTTCAAGCTTCTCACCATTTACTTTGATGTTGGCTACTGGTTTGCTGTAGATTGCTTTTATCATGTTTAGGTATGGGCCTTGAATTCCTGATCTTTCCAAGACTTTTATCATGAATGGGTGTTGGATCTTGTCAAATGCTTTTTCTGCATCTAACGAGATGACCATGTGGTTTTTGTCTTTGAGTTTGTTTATATACTGGATTACATTGATGGATTTCCATATATTGAACCATCCCTGCATCCCTGGGATGAAACCTACTTGGTCAGGATGGATGATTGTTTTGTTGTGTTCTTGGATTCGGTTAGCAAGAACTTTATTGAGGATTTTTGCATCAATATTCATAAGGGATATTGGTCTGAAGTTTTCTATCTTTGTTGGGTCTTTTTGTGGTTTAGGTATCAGAGTAATTGTGGCTTCATAGAATGAGTTGGGTAGAGTAGCTTCTGTTTCTATTTTGTGGAATAGTTTGTGAAGAACTGGGATTAGATCTTCTTTGAAGGTCTGATAGAACTCTGCACTAAACCCGTCTGGTCCTGGGCTTTTTTTAGTTGGGAGACTATCAATGATTGCTTCTATTTCTTTGGGGGATATAGGGCTGTTTAGATCATTAACCTGATCTTGATTCAACTTTGGTACCTGGTATCTGTCTAGGAACTTCTCCATTTCATCCAGGTTCTCCAGTTTTGTTGAGTATAGCCTTTGGTAGAAGAATCTGATGGTGTTTTGGATGTCTTCAGGATCTGTTGTTATGTCTCCTTTTTCATTTCTGATTTTGTTAATTAGGATCCTTTCCCTGTGCCCTCTAGTGAGTCTGGCTAAGGGTATATCTATCTTGTTGATTTTCTCAAAGAACCAGCTCCTTGATTGGTTGATTCTTTGAATAGTTCTTCTTGTTTCCACTTGGTTGATTTCACCCCTGAGTTTGATTATTTCCTGCCGTCTACTCCTCTTTGGTGAATTTGCTTCCTTTTGTTCTAGTGCTTTTAGGTATGTTGTCAAGCGCCTAATGTGTGCTCTCTCTAGTTTCCTTTTGGAGGCACTCAGAGCTATGAGTTTTCCTCTTAGAAATGCTTTCATTGCTTCCCATAAGTTTGGGTATGTTGTGGCTTCCTTTTCATTGAACTCTAAAAAGTCCTTAATTTCTTTCTTTATTCTTTCCTTGACCAAGGTATCATTGAGAAGAGTGTTGTTCAGTTTCCACGTGTAGGTTGGCTTTCTATTATTTATTTTGTTATTGAAGATCAGCCTTAGTCCATGGTGATCTGATAGGATGCATGGGACAATTTCAATATTTTTGTATCTGTTGAGGCCTGTTTTGTGACCAATTATGTGGTCAATTTTGGAGAAGGTACCATGAGGTGCTGAGAAGAAGGTATATCCTTTTGTTTCAGGATAGAATGTTCTGTAGATATCTGCCAGATCCATTTGATTCATAATTTCTCTTAGTCTCTGTGTCCCTGTTTAGTTTCTGTTTCCATGATCTGTACATTGGTGAAAGTGGTGTGTTGAAGTCTCCCACTATTATTGTATGAGGTGCAATATGTGCTTTGAGATTTACTAACGTTTCTTTGATGAATGTGGCTGCCTTTGTATTTGGAGCATAGATATTCAGGATTGATAGTTCCTCTTGGAGGATTTTACCTTTGATGAGTATGAAGTGCCCCTCCCTGTCTTTTTTAATGACTTTGGGTTGGAAGTCAATCTTATCAGATATTAGAATGGCTACTCCAGCTTGTTTCTTCATACCATTTGCTTGTAAAATTTTTTTCCAGCCTTTCATTCTGAGGTAGTGTCTATCTTTTTCTCTGAGATGAGTTTCCTGTAAGCAGCAAAATGTTGGGTCTTGTTTGTGTAGTCAGTTTGTTAGTCTATGTCTTTTTATCAGGGAGTTGAGTCCATTGATATTAAGAGATATTAAGGAAAAGTAATTGTTGTTTCCTGTTATTTTTGTTGTTAAAGTTGGCATTCTGTTCTTGTGGCTGTCTTCTTTTAGGTTTGTTGAGGGATTACCTTCTTGTGGTTCCTGTCCTTGTATTGTTTTTTTTCTGTTATTATCCTTTGAAGGGCTGGATTCGTGGATAGATAATGTGTGAATTTGGTTTTGTCGTGGAATACTTTGGTTTCTTCATCTATGTTAATTGAGAGTTTGGCTGGGTATAGTAGCCTGGGCTGGAGTTTGTGTTCTTTTAGTGTCTGTATAACATCCGTCCAGGATCTTCTGGCTTTCATAGTCTCTGGTGAGAAATCTGGTGTAATTCTGATAGGCTTGCCTTTATATGTTACTTGGCCTTTTTCTCTTACTGCTTTTAGTATTCTGTCTTTATTTAGAGCATTTGTTGTTCTGATTATTATGTGTCGGGAGGTATTTCTTTTCTGGTCCAGTCTATTTGGAGTTCTGTAGGCTTCTTGTATGTTCATGGGCATCTCTTTCTTTAGATTTGGGAAGTTTTCTTGTATAATTTTGTTGAAGATGTTTGCTGGTCCTTTGAGTTGAAAATCTTCATTCTCATCCACTCCTATTATCCGTAGGTTTGGTCTTCTCATTGTGTCCTGGATTTCTTGGATGTTTTGAGTTAGGATCTTTTTGCATTTTACATTTTCCTTGATTATTGTGCCGATGTTCTCTATGGAATCTTCTGCACTTGAGATTCTCTCTTCCATCTCTTGTATTCTGTTGCTGATGCTCGTATCTATGGTTCCAGATTTCTTTCCTAGGGTTTCTATCTCCAGTGTTGCCTCATTTTGGGTTTTCTTTATTGTGTCTGCTTCCCTTTTTAGGTCTAGTATGGTTTTGTTCAATTCCATCATCTGTTTGGATGTGTTTTCCTGTTTTTCTGTAAGGACTTCTACCCGTTTGATTATGTTATCCTGTTTTTCTTTAAGGATTTGTAACTCTTTAGCAGTGTTCTCCTGCAATTCTTTAAGGGATTTTTGTGCTTCCTCTTTAATGTCTTCTACCTGTTTACCAGTGTTCCTTTGTATTTCTTTAAGTGTGTTATTAAAGTCCTTCTTGATGTCCTCTACCATCATCATGAGATATGCTTTTAGATCCGTGTCTAGCTTTTCCGGTGTGTTGGGGTGCCCTGGACTGGGCGAAGTGGGAGTGCAGGGTTCTGATGATGGTGAGTGGTCTTGGTTTTTGTTAGTAAGATTATTACGTTTACCTTTCGCCATCTGGTAATCTCTGGGGTTAGTTGTTGTTGTTGACACTGTTTAAAGATTGGAGCAGAAGCTGAGTTCCACTCACCAGCAGTCTCAAAATCCTGTGGCCGGGGTCGTGGGTAGCTGGTGGTGTCAGCCAACCCTGCGCTCTAGCTACCCTGGTGCTTTTCTGACCTGAGAGGCTTGTGGCCCTACTGAGGCCAGATTTCTGCCTCCCCAACCAAAGCAGTCTCAGGTCCCGCATGATTGGACTCGAGCAGAAGCTGTGTTCCACTCACCAGCAGTCTCAAAATCCTGTGGCGGGGGGGGGGGGGTCCTGGGTAGCTGGTGGGTGTCAGCTGACCCTGTGCTCTAGCTACCCTGGTGATAGTCTGGCAGGAATTGGCCTGTGGTCCTACTCAGGCCGTTTTTCTGCTTCCCTAACTAATGCAGTCTCAGGTCCTGTGCGCAATTGGATTGGAGCAGAAGCTGTGTTCCACTCACCAGAAGTCTTAAGATCCTGTGGCGGGTGTTGTGGGTAGCTGGCGAGTGTCAGCCGACCCTGCGCTCTAGCTACCCTGGCGCTTTTCTGACCGGAGAGGCTTGTGGCCCTCGATACTCATTTTTTAATGTTGTGTTTCATGTGCTTCTTACAGACAACTCTCTCATGATTTTCTAAAGAAAAAATACACTTATATATGTTTAATTATGCTATCGTTTGTCATCTTCGTAGTCTATAGTGAACAAATATAAAAGATAAAGTTCATTCTTTTACTTGTGAACCAATTTCGTTATGAATTTTCTTAATGTATATATGACATAAGTACATTTCTACATAAAGAAAAAAATGGAAGGAACTAGTGTCAGTACATTGTACTAAGTGGCCAAGACTACAAAATTAAATGAGTAAAGTACAAGTTGGCATGTCAGAAAACATGTGACAGTCATTTAATTTTTAATAGTTGTAAGAAAAATATGTCACCATCTTTGTTCATTTTAAGCTGATGAATTTTAAAAGGTTTAAAGGCTTAAACTGATTTTTTAAAAGATTTAAAAATGTTTATTATTTTTAATAAAGTGTATGTGTATATGTCCATTTGTGGGTAAACTTTCATGCATGTAGGTACCCTTAGAGGCCAGAGGGAACATATACTTGGCCCTGAAATTAAACGTTGTACTGGACTGTGAGCTCCTTGATGTGGGTGCTAGAACAAAGCTGTGGTCTCCTACAAGGATACCACCCTTTTGTTGGTATTGTTCATTTATTTCTGTTACAATTTAATTACAGAATTTTTCTTTTCCTTCCCCTTCCTCTAAGCCCTGCCATATCCCCTCCTGAATCTACTTCAAATGGTTGGCCTCTTTTTATTAATTATTATATCACAGATTTATGTATTTATTTACATATGTATATATATATACACACATATATTTGCACTACATATGTGCATATATAAACATATATATGCATAAATATATTTCTGAATATAACCCACTTAGTTCATACAGTGTATATTTTCAGAGCTGACTGTTTGACATTGGACAACCAATTAGTGTGCTCTTCACTGGATATCACTTAACCTGCTAAGCCTGGCATGCTACATTAACTGCTAAGCCATACCTTTGGCCTTTCATTCTATTATTTATTTCATTCTATTATTTTTGAGAAATAACAAATATTTGTTTGCAATAACCTGAGTTTCTTAAAATTATCTTTTACCTCCTTTTAATAGACTTATTCATGCTATTTTTCATGTTATTGGTGTATGCCCACCACATATGTGCCTGGTGTTTATATAGTATGACTAGGTATTTGGTTTGTTATAACTGCAATTATGGTTATGAATCAGTATATATTTGCTCAAAATTGAAAAAAGTACTCTGTAAGAGCAACAACTATTATGGATTGTTGAACAATCTCCCCAGATCCCTTAATAATACGTTGAATTTCTTACGAAGCCTAGATGACAAGAACAAGGCTCTCCTGAGAGAACACATATAGATCTATTTCCTTATACTACCACATCTAACATCCAACTGCCTCCTTGGTCCATAGTCCTCCCACATCTTCATAGCCAGGAGCATGGACCTCTCCATTATTTCTGCCTTTTTCTCTTGGCTTCTCTATTAAAGTAACTATCATGGTTATGGCTAGACAACCCATTACATCAAGACCATTACTGTCACACATTTTAAGGTACATCACACAGTAGACTGGCTTCTAATGCTTGTAGTGCATATTTTACTAGAAGAAAATATCTTCAAAAAATTTAATAGAGCATTTAGAAAACCAAATATTATTTCCATGTAGATAATAAAAGGAAAATTTTCCATTTTAATTTTAATTGTCACTTCGAAGAGCCTTTTAATTTAATTTTTCTTAAGTACTTTACATAAAATATTGTACTCATAACGAATGCAAATTTCCACAGTACTGAAAAGAATATAAAAATATATAACCTTCCTTTAACATCTTATCTTCATCATAATAATACCCAATTCAAAATCATACTTCAATTGCAATGTAAAGCATTTAAATAAGCTAATATTCATATATACTAATATATGTATATGTGTATATATTTGATAATATAAACTGTCATTAAATGGCAGGGTAGTGTGGCATATTCATGGATAAAGGGAATAAGAGTTTAACTATTAGTGTTGGCAGGGTCCTAGGAAACAGGACAAGAGGATATGTGATAATAACAGGTAGTAGGGAACTTTCATCTCAATTGATCACTTACAGGAGCCTCATAAAAAATTATTTTTCAAGCCTTACTCTCAGGACAGCACAAAATCACACAATCAGATATTGGCATTGTGTATTCAATTGCTGCCTCTTAGATATTTGGGGATCAGAGGGTACTACTTTCAAAGTCTTGCTGTGTCTAACGAATACACTGAGGCCTGGTCATCCTAACATACATACACGCATATGCCCAAGCACACATTTTTCTGAGACAGGGAAATGCGTGAATCACAAAGGAAAAAAGGAAAAATAGGGAGTATGGTATGATCAAGGCTGTGCATTTAGCTGAGCTTGTTGTGTGTAAAGGTATTTGAAGTCCAAAGTATAGTCAGATTGATTATTTACTTTTTCTGAGATGTCTGTTAATTCTGAACAGGTTAAAACACAGAATATCAACACTTTCAGCATGTAATTATAAATGGTCTGAAAGCAAATAATAAATTACAGTTTGGTGAAATTTTAATTCATAATTGCAAACTTTGAATAGCATTTCTTAGACAAACTGTCTTCACAAAAACCCAACAGACTACTCTATGTAGCAATTAATCTACACAATCAGATATCAATAGTGCCGATTTAAAAAAAAAACATCATAGCTGTTAAATGACTTCCAATATCATTTTGTTATACTCATAGACCGGTGTCTCGCTCAGACATCACCAGAGAAGCTTCCTTCCTCCTGCAGAAATGGAACAAATGCAGATACCCACAGCCATATATTATGAAAAGAGTGAGAGACATTGGAACGTTGAATGCTAACAGGAACCTCACCATCAAATCCCTCCCTTCAGGCATCAGAGAACTCTGCAGGCGATGCAGAAAACATGTAAGTAGCAGAAAGAGTGAGGACACCGTGAACAGAACCCTAAAAATCAGAACTGGTGAATATGTGACACAGACATGGAGACAGAATACACAGGGCCTTCATGGGTCTGAACCACGTGGGGCCTAGATGTAAAAGGAGAAATGGACACAGGCCCCCATATTTAACTCAGAAGCTATCTACGATTCTTAACCACCTGAAAACAAAAGCTTAGTTTCTTTCAAGAGCATCTCCCTGGATAAATAAACTACTTTTGGCGGTAGGCTGCATGTCCATCAGAAGATGGTTAATAGAGAACAAATGGCATTTTGGTAGTTCGCTGTCTCTTAAAATCATGTCAGAGCTTTTCTCTATTCTTTTATTTAAATATAATCCTTTTATGCTAATTAATTATTTAATTAATTAACTTCTTGATTACGGCTTCCTCTCCCTCCTAATTTGTCTTGCCTACGGTATGTACAGGGATAAAGATGAAACAGAAATTGAGGGAATGGCAAACCAATGACTAACCTAAGACCAACACTATTAGAGAAAGCCTAATCCTGACACTATAAATGGTACTCTGCCATGCCTTGCTTAAATCATGCTGTATCCAGGTATGTACACAAGCCCGATACCAGGGAAAATGTGGGGTAAGTGCTGCCATGGCCAGAAGAAGCCCCTGAGCAGTAGGGAATATAGCAGGAAGGAACACATAGAACACTGTGTCAGGGGACAGCTTGTTTATTGTGAAGGTGCAGGGGATATTCGTACCTCAGGGAGAATGAGATGTTGGGCAAGTTAAGGAAGCAGCCAAACTCCTGCCACTCTCAGGATGAGAAAATCTGGGGTCTTAGTGAACATTTCTCAGCTCCAGGCCAGTGCTACACTGATATACTTACAGACAAGAGCCTAGTACAATTGTCAACCAAGAAGATTCCCCCAGCAACTGATGGAAACAGATGCAGAGTCTCCCCCCCGCCCCAGTCAAACATTAGGCAGAGCCCTGGAAATCCTGTGAAAGAGGGGGAAGAAAGATCGAAGGAGCCAGAAAGGTCACGGAAACCACAAGAAAACCCACAGAATCAACTAACCTAGGCCCATAGGCGCTCTCAGAAATTAAACTACCAACCAGAGAGCAGGCATGGAACCTAAGCCACCTAAGCCTTCTGCACACATGTAACAAATGTGCAGTTGGTCTTCTTGTGGGACTCCTAATAACAGAAGCAGGAGCCGTATCTAACTCTGTTGCCTGCACTTGGATCCCTTTCCGATAAATGCACTGCTTTGTCTAGACTCAATAGGAGAAGATTCACCTAGTCCTACTGCGACTTAATATCCCAAAGCCAGTTGTTATCCATAAATCTTCTCATTTTTAATTTTTGCTTTTCCTCTTCTCCTTTTTCTCCCTTTTCTTTTTTCTTCACCATACAGGTTCTTTTCATATATATTATTGCTTCCTGGCTTCTAATTGTATGTTTTAATGTGGATCCAGATTGTGTAAACAAGGGGATCACTGCGCTACTTCTATTTCTTTTGCCCTTTCTTCAGTTACTTTCCTTTTGTTTGTTATTTTTTCCTATTCAGAAGTGTTGATTTTTGTTTTACATTGTTATATTTTATTATTGCCTCTTAGAAGCCTGTTTGTTTTCTAATGACAGAAAGGGGGTAGTCGATTATTTGTTATTTGTTCATTATGTAAGTTTTATTTAGTTTGAATTTGCATAATAGTTGCACTGATTTATGTAGTATACCGTGATGTTTTGATTTATGTTAACTTCACATAGTGACCACACAAGAGTAATTAGCCACATCCCTCTCCTCAAATGTAAGCCATTTCTTTGTAGCAAACCTTTCCTCCGGCTGTCTTTAAATATACACAATATTAATGTACATGAATTAATTTTCATTTTAAAAGCGCTACTATTCATTCATTATGTTTCTCAGATGGAGTACAGTATAAGATCTTCACTGGGTAGATGATTTAATGTCACCTGCTTTGCTATGATTTCTATATTCTCATTTTCTGGCTTTCTCAGGGTGAAGATGATGCTTCCAATTTATTACTGCCTTTGTCTAGAGGCAGCGTTCTGATTGAAGTGACATTAAATCCTCTGGGAAGCAGAAACTGTGTATGTGTTGAGGATGCATCCCACACCTCCTTGATGGGAACTTTGAATTTGTTACTGTGGCTGTCAAAACAAACTCATACAAAATATGAAAAAGAGACTTCTCATTTTTAGATACCAGATGCCCTCCTATAACTCTCTGAAAATATTTTCTATTCATTACATGCAAGCACTATATTTTCTCTATCACAAAGTTTTGAAGTAGATACCATGCAGCGATTGTGCCCAGGTTACAGAAAAAATATTTATTAGCAAAGCACATGCCTGCTACATTTCTACATGTACTTATTTCTAGCCCAAACATATAGTTTATTTTAATGCACATACTAATAAGTGTGTCATGCTGACAATTTTTCCTAAGATATAAATGTATAGTATCACAGTTGGTTTTTAACTATTTGTATTATACATTTGTTCATATATGTATATAACATTTGTTTTCTCTCTAATATTGGGAATACCACTAACTATAACTATGATTTTTGTGTACATTGAATAAGAATAAAACAATTTGTTTTGTTTTAATTTTGTCTACTACTATAACAGAAAAGAAATGTAAATATAGCCACTGGGACAGCTGATTGTTCATAAAATCATAAAGCTATTGTTGCATGTCCTAAACCAATTGATAATTTTTAAATGGTGTGTTAGTGTTGCAGTTTTCTGCCATAAATGCTTTTAGTTTTATTCGTCTTAAAATATTGCAAATGTTTACAAAAGACAGAATGGACAAATGAAACCAACCTTAACTCGAGGGTGTCACTTTTATGCATTATCATCTGTCTTGTTTAATTTCTTTTGTTTTGTTTTGACAGGTAAAGAAAACAGGATGAATCAATGGTCATTCTTCTGAGGAGGCTACAATCAGTGCACTGCTGCTTCCTTGATGAGCAAACTGACATTTTAACTCAGGTTAAATAGAATTAGACAAAGTAGCTACTAACTGTCAATCACACATCGTTGTCCTGTTTCTGTTAAATTTTCTGAATTAGATAGGTCTCATGGCACCAATAAGTGATAATATTCGCATTACTGAATCATGTCAGTACACCAATGAGTACTGAATAACATCAGATGGCCTTAAAACATGTCGTTTAGTAGACATAAACTAGAGATTTCTGTGGCTTCTGTGTTACTGACAAATACATTTTAATCTGTGAAACAGGTGTTAACTCTTGATAAAGGCTGGTGAATTGTGCTTACCTATTTAGTGATTAGAGCTGTTGGTTTTCCTATTTTTATGGAATGTGAACCTGAATTTGCAGTAGAAAGACAGATAAAATTGAAGTTCCCCCAAATGGATCAACAATAAAATGACTATGTTCCGTATAGTATACTGGTCATAATAAGAAACTTTATTTAGGCTTTTATTTAGGATACAGTTCACTATTTAATGAGAACAATATAACTGAAAAAGAATATGAGGAAACAATGTAGCAAGAGTCAGTTGTGCATATGTTTGGTAGGTAAAATAAAGCAGTTAACAGGGATAAATTCTTCATGAGGTACCCTGGGAAGGAATTGTCAGTGTTCACTTGCATAAATGTGTATCTGCATTCAATTGCTTCCAGAATGTATAGCCATTAATTATTTTAGTGCAAGTTAATTTGTATACATTTTGTTTTGTTACATTATTAGGGAATAAATCATGTCAAAGGTTTAAAAAGTAAATCCAAATGTGTAGCAGAATATATGAGATATTCTAGAAAACCAGAAAGGAAATTAAAAATATTTCTTTCTTTCTTGTAAAATTAAGTGTCAGTAAAAAATAGATGTCTTGCCATGATGTCAACTTAACCAGGCAAAGTGCACAGTGAATCACAGACTAGAATCCCAGATAGTTTTAAAAAAATACCTGCAAAACATCATTATTCACTTATACTTATTCAGCAATATGATTTTATATTATCCCGATATTCATCATTTCCTGCTCATTTTTCCTGTAGTTTAAAAGAATCTCAAGCATTTCTTTTATTGAAAGATTGGTAGCAAATTCATTTTTTCTTTTATTTGAAAATGATTGAATTAGGCTTTTGTTGTTTTCTGAGACTCTCATGGAAACATTGTATCTTAGGTGGACAGAATAGTCTGCATTAGCATGGCTTTGATTACCTTTTCCCTTGATACTATACAGTATCTCAGTCTCTCTGAACCTCTGCTTTTGTGAGCAGAAGGCAGTGGTTCTCTGGCATTCAGCTGACTTTCTTCTCTCTTCTTCCTGTGAATTCTCTTTATTTTTGACTAACAGGTTCTCCGTGACTTGCCCATGTGTGACTTTCTTTGTATTCATCCAACTAAGAGGTCACTGAGCTTCAAACTTCTCTATGTTTACATATGTAAAAGAAAAATCACAGAAACACATAAAAACTTTCCCACTTGCTTCCCCGCCCCAGTTCTTCTGTGAATGTTCTATGTAGATGTTTTTCCATCTGTGTACTCTCTCTCTCTCTCTCTCTCTCTCTCTCTATCTATCTATCTATCTATCTATCTCTCTCTCTCTCTCTCTCTCTCTCTCTCTCTCTCTCTCTCTCTCTCTCTCTCTGTGTGTGCGCGCAAGCGCACATGTGTGCGTGCACGCAAATACATGAATATATTAATGTGCCTGGATGAAAATAATGATCGTTCTGTTACTTCCTTAGAAGTTTTTGTTCCCAAATTTTTATTTGTGTCTTAAAATGTTTAGTAATGTTTCCCTCCTTTCAACTCTATTTTGCCTTTTGCCAAGCCAACACGTTTTATTTCACAAATTTAAATTTGCAGTTTTGCTTCCTTTTTACATTTTCTCTTTTATTTATATGTTGATTTTTTTTTACAATTATCAAAAATCTTTTCAGTCTTTATGCCTAGTGATAAATTCTAATCTGCTAGCATCAATATATAGGTCATCAAATTTCCAATTTCTTTAGTTAACTTTTCCTATGACTGTGATGTGCTTTCATTCTGAATATTGAAAATGATTGTATTGTTACCTGGATAAATGGCATTTGCCGATAATTGTCTAAATTTTGCTAATATTTATTCAAATGGCCTTCCTTTTTCTCATCATTTTGCTTCCTAACTGCAAATCCTGAATATTTGCACATGAAGTACACTGCATTAGAATGTAATGCTTTCCTTTATACTTTTTATTTCCAAAAGAGTTTTTTTATGCACAATAAAATCAAGTCACAGAATTTGTAGACTCTTCCTTCTATAAACCATTGTGATATTTCCACATTTCTCCCCAGTGACAGCCCCTGCCCTGGCCTCCATTGCTAGAGAGTTTTGGGATACTTGCTTGAAAGTTTTATTTAAATGGAATTATAATCTAATTGCATGTGCATATACTTATTCATTCGATATCTTTATATTGAAATGATTGTGGTGGTTTGAATAGTCTCAGACATTTGAAAATTGGTCTTCTGTTGGCAGTAGGTGGGGTAGATCAGGAAGTACGGCATTTTGGGGAAGAGGTGTGTCCTTGGGGGAAAGCTTTGAAGTTTGAGAAGTCTTACTGATAAGGCCTTGCTGCATTCTGCCTTCAAGATGTGAACTCATATCTGCTACTCCAGGCTCCTGCAGCCTGCTACCTTTGCTTTTCCATCCCAGATATTATTCCTCTGTGCAGCTAAGTACTCTATTCCCGTATTGTCATATTCTTGAAGAACTATAAACCTCCTCACTCTCCATGGCAAAGAAAAACTTCCCTGATCAAGAGTGAGGATAAATTTTGTGTACTAATAATAATGTAAACTGTTTAGAATGTATTTGTATACTGTGACAGTTTGGGGTGAGGGATATCTAATACATTTCCCACTTGGGATAAATTCTTTTGTAAAGTAAGTGCCACGTTGATTTTTTTTTCTTTTTCTTTTTAAATATATTACCCCCTTTCTTATATGTAGATTTTAATTAACTCATATTTTTGTCAATCTATGGCAAAAAAAAAAAACCCTTCAGGTTCTCAGTAGCTTGTTCTTTACATGCCTCATAGTACAATAATACAGTTTATCATTTGCTTTACAGTAGATACTTTGTGACGTTTGGGGAGATGTTTTCCTATGTAAAGAAAGAAGTAGCTATTCTACAGTACAGAGACTCATTCTTTTAACTTTACTTTTCAGGCTTTCATACGTGATAAACAGATGGTTATGATGTCAGAGTTATGTTTCCTAAACTTTCCTTGGCTGTGCTGTATGGAAGTTTTCTTTTGTCACAAATTTATCTGATTTTAAACTGTAAGTGGCCATTGAACTTCGTCACTTTCTTTGCAAGTTTCTTGGAATATCACCTGTGACTTTTCCTTCTAGTTATTTTTAGTATTTCCATGCATATTTAATTCGCATTAATTTTGTATGTTTTTTGGTTTTTGTTTTAAAGTATCAATGCATGGGTTTTCTGTTTATGTATCTTATGTACGACTTATAACTAGCCATGCAAGTTTTACTCGATGTATAGATAGTGTCTTTGCAATTATCATTCTAGAAAAATTCTCACTCATAATGCCCATGTGTAGTGGGCCTCTCAGTCTCTCTGTCGCACCACCTTAGTTCTTTTAATACAGAGAAATTATAGTTTTTCATTGAGCCTCACATTATGTAAATCTTTTTCCTAAATTACATATAAATATAATTTTATGTCATTAATATACAATTAATGTGGTATGATGTATATGTCAGAGTCAGTAGAAATTCACTGAAAATTATACAGCACAGTTGATAGTGTTTTTCTAGTCATCAAGGGGTCATAGCTTCAAGTTATTTCTGCCCTACTCATTCATTGTAGGGAAGGTCCAAACACAGATTTAACCTACAAAAACCACGATGACTGCCCTGTCAACTGCAGCAGGGACCAATAGGAACTAGTAGGTCTCAAGTTAGGTTTTCCCACTGAGATTAACATTTAGAGCACAGCAGTCTGAAATTAGCAATAGGATGTCGTTGTCTATATTGTTATCTAGTTTATTCTTTAATAATTAATGCACGTAATTATTGGGAACATGTTGAGGTTTTTAAAATAATACACATGTGTGTGAGTTTTGAATATTTTTTAAAGATTCAACTGAAAATGTTTTGATTATAATTTGTTCTATGGGTTTAAAGTTTCATATTTAGGTTTTCTTTTTAAAACCTAAGTAACATTTAGGTTTTAATTTTGCTATTATTTTTATTTGTGTTTATGTTAATTTCATAGTAGGTGTTTAGCTTTATCCAGCTATTTATATATTATTTCTTCCTAAAAGAAAAGACATCTCTGCATAGTCTAATCTGACTGAAAATGCATTATGTTGCTCAGACTGACTCTGACATTGCAATTTTTCCTTCTTAGCCTCCGTGGTGTTAGAATTCCAACCTGCCTACTTGCAAGTTGAGTTTTTTCAAAGGCTATTTTGTTTGTTTGTTTTGCTTTTATCAAGAATAGAGTTCTCTGTAACAGGCTAGCTCACTTTCAGGATGAAACTCTTTAGTGACCCAAAACCTTGGAGAATTTGGAGCTGCCCTAAAAATAAGTAAGTGAAAGAAAGGAAGAAAGGAAGAGAGAAAGAGAGAAAGAGAAAGAAAGAGAGAGAGAGAGAGAAGAAAGAAAGAAAGAAAGAAAGAAAGAAAGAAAGAAAGAAGAAAGAAAGAGAAGAAAGAAAGAAAGAAAGAAAGAAAGAAAGAAAGAAAGAAAGAAAGAAAGAAAGAAAGAAAGAAAGGAAGGAAGGAAGGAAGGAAGGAAGGAAGGAAGGAAGGAAGGAAGGAAGGAAGGAAGGAAGGAAAGAAGGAGGAAAGAGAAACATTAAATTAAAACAGAAAAAATAAGCTGAAACAAGGCCTAGGATACTATGATCAGTATTTTTATATATCATACCTCATTTTTCTACTTATTATAAAAGCACATCTTTAGATAATGTGGCACAGCTTAGCTTAGCACAGGACCCCCAATGGAGGAGCTAGAGAAAGTACACAAGGAGCTGAAGGGATCTGTAATCCTATAGGTAGAACAATATGAACTAACCAATTACCCACCCACCCACCCGGAGCTCATGTCTCTAGCTGCATATGAATCAGAAGATGGCCTAGTCGGCCATCAGTGGAAAGAGAGGCCCATTGTTCGTGCAAACTTTATATGCCTCAGTACAAGGGAATGCCAGAGCCAAGAAGTGGTGGGTGGGAGAGTGGGTGGGGGAGCGTGTGGGGGACTTTTGGGATAGCATTGGAAATGTAAATGAAATAAATACCCAATTAAAAAAAAGAAAAATGGTTAGAAAATTCTCAAAGCAGATCACCAAAGATTAAAGTATGATCAAAAGGAAATTAATATTTATGGAAAATATTTTGCATATTAATTCTTATAAGACTGTATCATGCCACCAATAAAACCCCAAAGTAATAATTATCTATCTTTAGAGGTGTAGAATTTTTGTTTAGCAAAGCTATGTCATATTTATCACATTATCAGTAATGGAATATAATATGACCTTCTAATGCTTTGCTCTCCGGCATGCAGCTTAGAGATATCTAGGGTGGCTTCAGAAACTTCGCATTATAGTAGTTGCAAGAGATGATTTTGTAAAATTATCAGAAATTACTTCATTCAGTTTTTGTTGTTTTACTTCTTGTTCCCTTTATTATCACAATGCTTCTCACTAAACTTGACAGGGGCTACTGAAATATGAAGTGTCACGTCTTATTTTCTGTGTATTGTATTTATTTTACTTTCACTTAAATTGAAATCTTCCATCCTTTCTCCACTCATGCTCAAGAGTTGGCAGCAGAATGCAAGCTGTCCTCCACTAGTTTGATCCTCTCCAGAAAGCATTCTCTTGAGATGTACCACATCACTTCTGTGTGAAATATGAAATAGATGTGTCATAGAGAGGAGGCAGTCAAGCATAACGTGTGTAGCAAAGTCCTTACTCCCAGTTCCATTCCAGTTATTTTTATCTCCTATGAAGTTTTTTTTTTCTTCATGAGAAATTCAGTAAGTATATTAAAATATTTGAGAATTTACCTGACAACTTTTTACAGATGACAAAGACACAAATTTCCAGTTTTATACATTTTAATATCGACTTGACTGTGAACTAATTTAGGATTCAAATACAATGTTTATTTACTTACCATTCCCATTCAGAAAAAAAAAATTGATGCACTCTTCTTTCACGCAATAGATTAATCTGTTCACAGAACAATATCACATGATGTGAACTCTAGCCCCACAAGATGGATAAAGCACCAATCCGACCCTCCTTTGTTAAACCACTTCTGATTATCTTAATTATTGAAGAAACAATTATTATATTTTATATTCAAAAGATGTTTCTTATCTGCATCATATCAGCAGAATTTGAGCAAGAATATTATAGATTATGTTTAGCCAGAATACTAAATCCTCCATATCATACCTCTCTCAAGATCTGTTCAAATTCCTCAGACATATCAACCCTCAAGTGATATCTAATCATAGGGGCCTGCCTTCATCAGCAATACCCATAATTCAGCTAGGAAAAGAATTACTCAGCCTTAGTGATTTCGTATTAAGCTCTGATCTGTAGTTGTGTACTTCTTTCTGTTTTCATGAATTTAGGAATGAGTTCAATGTGATACTGGTCCCCACCCCACACACACTTATTGAGACATTAGTTTCATTGATTTAGATTAAGAAGCACACTAACCCAGGATATTTCTTACTGACTAAGGTTACAGAGAGCTTAGGAATCTATGAAGGCAGCAGATAGCCAGTATGTGTTACACAGCATCAGTTTCTTCCTCTGAGATGATCTCTCTTCTCTTTTCTTCTCTTCTCTTCTCTTCTCTTCTCTTCTCTTCTCTTCTCTTCTCTTCTCTTCTCTTCTCTTCTCTTCTCTTCTCTTCTCTCTCCCTCTCCCTCTCCCTCTCCCTCTCCCTCTCCCTCTCCCTCTCCCTCTCCCTCTCCCTCTCCCTCTCCCTCTCCCTCTCCCTCTCCCTCTCCCTCTCCCTCTCCCTCTCCCTCTCCCTCTCCCTCTCCCTCTCCCTCTCCCTCTCCCTCTCCCTCTCCCTCTCCCTCTCCCTCCCCCCTCTCCCTCTCCCTCTCCCTCTCCCTCTCCCTCTCCCTCTCCCTCCCCCCTCTCCCTCTCCTTCCCCCCCCTCTCATTTTCCGATAGGTCTATAGGTTGTTAGCCACCATGTGGTATCTAGAAATTGAACTCAGGACCTCTAGAAGAACAGACAATACTCATAACCACTGAATCATCTCTCAAGCCCATACTAAGACATTTTTATTTTTACTTTTTATTGAATCTTTGTGAATTTCCCGTCATGTTCCCCAATCATACTCATTTCCCCCATCCAATTATATCTACCCTCTGACCTTACAACCATTCCCCCCAAAATAAAGTAAAATAAGACAGAATTTTAAAATGATACATTGTTGTACAAGCTCTAGTGTGTCATACTACTTCACACAATACTTACTACAGTTTATACATCTTTACTTTCAAATGTTCATTGCAATGAGCAAGTCTTTGGTCTGTATTGACGCACTGGGTTCTGCTACAGTATCCCTCACAGGGACTCCTCCCATATGCTGTTGTTGCCATGTGTTATGGAGATCCTGCAGCTTTGGATCAGCAGAACAGGCTCTTTCAAGAATTCTAACAGATCTTAGATGGTATAGATGTTGGGATGGAATGACTCAAAACCCTGGATCTGGACTGGGAAGGTAGCTGAGTTTGTCAGCCTGCCATCTCTCCCACAAGGGCACCACCAAGGCAAGCTCTCCAGTGTTGCCTTGGCTACTCACACCATGCAGAAGCTGGGAAAGTGAAGAGTCATCTCTTCTCTCATGCCCTCAGGCTCACACACCTTCAATCATTGTGAATGAAATACACACTTTTTTTAATTAAAGGAATGAAATTTATTTTAAAATATACCACTCATTATTGACATTTTTAAGTCATCAAAATAAATTATAATAGTTAAATGCCTCTTAAATATACATGATATCTTCTGAATCTAAAAGTAATATGCACTCAACCAGTTTTTAAAATCTATTTGAACATTAGACATGATAGAAGTAGAAAAAAATTCTCTTATGATGTCTTCTATAAAAGGAAATTGTGACAAGTTCCTAATTTGACAAAAAACATTCCATCTCCAAGGGAGATGTGCAGCATAACTGTGGCTTCATAGAATGAATTGAGTAGTGTTCTTTCTGCTTCTATTTTGTGGAATGGTTTTAAGAGTATTGGTATTAGTTCTTCTTTGAAAGTCTGATAGAATTCTGCACTAAACCCATCTGTTCCTGGGCTTTTTTTGGTTAGAAGACTTTTAATGATTGCTTTTATTTCTAGGTGTTATGGGACTGTTTAGATGGTTTATCTGATCCTGACTTAACTTTGGTATTTAACGTCTATCTAGATAAATGTTCATTTCATCCAGATTTTTCAGTTTTGTTGAATATAGGCTTTTGTAGTAGGACCTTGTTGTGGCCTGCCCGCAGTCCACAACACGAATGGTTCAACTGAGAATGGCAGTTCGCTGAAAAGAGAGGAATCTAGACGGGGCGGAAGAAACAATGGAGCTAAGACAACATCCTGATCAAAGCTCAATTTTACTATTTTCAGACACTCAGTTATAAAGGAAGGGGGAGGGAACCCAACTTCCCGCCAAGTAACTCAGGGTCCAGTAGCAGGAGGAACACGTGTGTGCCTCCAGGCAGCAAAGGCAGGTTCCAGCAGTGGGCGTGGCAGGACGAATGAGCACGTAGCTCCACCTTTGAGCAAGCAGGTTCCAGGCTGGGGGAAGGGAGGCCACAGGACCTGGTGATTATTTTTTAGTTTCTTCAGTTTCTGTTGTTATATCTCCCTTTTCATTTCTGATTTTATTAATTTCCATACTGTGTCTGTATCCTCTGGTTAGACACGCTAAGGGTTTATCTATCTTGTTCATTTTCTCAACCTGCTCCTGGTTTGGTTGACTCTTTGTGTAGTTTTTTTGGTTTCTAGTTGGTTGATTTCAGCCCTGATTTTGATTATTTTCTGTTGTTTACTCCTCATGGGAATATTTGCTTCTTTTTGAGCTTTCAGGTGTGCTGTCAAGCTGCTAGTGTATGCTCTCTCTAGTTTCTTTTTGGAGGCACTCAGAGCTGTGAGTTTTCCTTTTAGCACTGCTTTTATTTTGTCCCCTAAGTTTGGAGATGTTGTGCCTTCATTTTCATTAAATTCTAAAATGTCTTCAGTATACTTTTAATCCCTTTGGCTGGAATAAAAACAGGCCTTCAATTGGACACCTTTAATCCAAAACAATGAAGTCTAACTGAGGGACAGACAAGGTGATAAATCAGAAAAATTTGACAGAATGAGTTGGAGATAGAATAGGTTCAGCTCTCATGAAAACAGACAGGTAAGAGAGGCTCTCTAAAGAACAGTGAGGGAAAGAGAATGGTGTATGGAGGAGTTAAATGCAGTTCAGTCCAGTCCAGTCCATTCCAATCCATTCCAATCCAGTCCAGTCCACTCCAGTCCAGTCCAGCTCAGCTCAGCTCAGCTCAGCTCAGCTCAGCTCAGTTCAGTTTTCAGAGAATTCAGCTTAGGGAAGTTCAGTGAAGTTCAGTTGAGTTCAGTCCAGAGCCCTGCAGTTGAGTTTAGATCAGTTCATTACATGCAACTGAGGTACTATCTAACAGAGCAACTTAGTCAGAAGCTGAGAGAAGCCAATTTGAATCAGTCAGCTTGGAGAGGAGTTTGAGTTGGAACAGATGAGTTGAACCAGCGTTTGTAAAACTTGGGCCTGTCTCTAATCTTATCACTTCATCACTGGAAATAAAGCAACATTGACTTTTATATCAAGTATAATAGAAGAGTCAGCATTTCCATTCTTTAGTACATGTGAAAGTTTAGAGGAAGTTAAAAAGTAACCATTTTTCTTAGCAAATATCGATTCATACCATTATTAATATCAGTGAGGTAAAGATCCTGCTGTTAGCCCTAAAGGAGGTTGTTACTGCCATAGCAACTGCTCACTGTATTCTTGATACATTATTTACTTTTCTTGTTGTGATAAAAGATTGTTAGGAGCAACTTAAAGAAGAAAAATCTTATCTTTGGATCACACTTGAGAATATGGTCCATTATACCAAATGATAGGCCTGGCAACAAAAGTGGTTTGAAGTGAGTGAAATATATGAAAACATATGGCCCATAGTCACATTGTGTCCACAACTGGAAAGCACCAGAAGATACATGCCATCGATGACTCTCAACTGTCTACCTTCCTTTCTGTTTATTCAGCCCAGAACTACAACAAATGAGGGAGACTCACCCAGATTTAGGTTGGAGCCTTTCTTCCTTAGTATATCTCTCTGAGAACACCCTCACAGATGTACCTATATTTCCTCAGTGATTCTAAATTCTATAATTTCAGTTATGATTATAAATGATCATGCATGCAGAACATAGTGACCATCCAATGACTTGAATAAACATTTACATTTTTCATCTCAAAGAACCTTTCGCTGTCCCTGCCCCCCCCCCAAACAAAACAAGACATTCTACAGTTGCCCAATTTTAGCCTGTCTTAGTCAACTCTTCTATTGTTGTGAAGAAATGCCATAAATATGGTAAACATTTAATTGAGGAGTTGGTTACAGGTTCTGAGGCTTAGTCCATTATCCTCCTTATAGGGAACATAGATGCACACATACACATGGCCCTGGAGCAGTAGCTGAAAGCTATATCCTGATCCAGAGAGAAAGAGAGAGAAAGAGAGAGAGAGAGAGAGAGAGAGAGAGAGAGAGAGAGAGAGAGAGAGAGAGAGAGAGAGAGAGAGAGAGAGAGAGAGAGAGAGAGAGACTGGGCTTTGGATGGACTTTGGAAACCTCAAAGTGTACCCACCCCTGATGACACATTTCCTCCAACAAGACCCCACTTACTAGTTATTTTAATAGTACCACTGTGGTCACCAAGGATTCAAATCTGTGAGCCTAAGGGCAACTTTGTCATTCAAACCACTGCATATCCAGAATTGTGAATTACTTTACATTTAGTCTGTATCAGACTACTCAGGTGTGCTCCTGGAGATAAAAGGCCCAGGCATAGTAAATCCTAGTTTATATATATCTGATATCATAAGAACACACTCCATATTAGGAAAAGTGTGGTAGAGATGGAAATTGGGTAGTCCACTTTAATTTTGTGGTTTCAGGCTTCATCTATCCTTTCTTTCAGGTAGTCTACCTTGTTCTAACATCTGCACTATGTGGTGGTGTCTAGAGTGGCATTGCATCACTCATTCTCTCCCATACCCTTCTTACTTATTACCAGCAGTAACTATAGTATGTGATATTCTGTGATAGAGCTGGATGAAAGAGTCTAGGCTACATTTCTGTCCTTTACTAGAGAATATTCTACAACACTTCATCTCCATAACTAAAGTTATCCCTGTGTCCAAAACCTGGCTGCTATACTTTTCAGAGACTAATCCTGATATGCAGTATGATATAACAGGTACTCATATGAGTATATGAGATCCTGTCCACAAAGACTTGGGTGGGAGGCTTCACTTAAAACACTTCACTGGCTCACCATGAAGACTAGATTTTAGTTTCCTACTGCAGGTTGTCTATAAATTATACAATTTCTTTGGTTAACATGTTGAATGTCCTGCCTCTTTGTACAGTCCAATCCTGAAATAAGGTAATGAAAAGTGTTTCTAGGTCTTCATGATCAATGATTCATAAAAAGAGAGTTTTTGCGGGTGTTTAACTTAAAATTAATTATAAAACCTGATATATTATATATTTTGAGTTGTAAATTAATATAAATATTAACATTAAGTTTCACTACAACAAAGATTGTTGTTCATATACCCAATGGAATGCTACTCAGCCTCACAAAAACATTTTGGTTATAGTAGTCTCCTTTACTCTATTATTCCTCTTTCCTTTTTAGTTCTTCCTTCCAAATATTCTACTATATACCTTCATCTTATACATACAAATATATATATATAATATATTAAAACAATATATGTATATATACATATGTACATATTTATTATATGCTTGTATGTTTATACATATAAGTATGTATGTGTTATTTGTCTATGTTTGTGTCTATTTATAGAATGAAGAAAGTCAGTTCTTTCTACAACATCTATTTCCAGGAAAGTGCTATGCATATTGTTGAAGTTACAATCAAATCTTTAGATTATTATATTTATGTAGTGAACAAGGTAGTGTTAAGGCTTGAGAGGATCAATGTAATTTTTAAAGAAGTTCTACTTTGTAAAATGCTACCAAAAATCTGATGCTGAGTGCCAATTTTCAAAAAAAGGAAGATGTAATCCATGGTGCAAACTTCACAGTTGACTCACTTCAAAATATTCTGAAAAACAACATATAACATAAATGGACTCAAAAATAGATATAAGATGAATAGATCCAGAAAAATCTTTTACAGGATCCAGTCATTATTTTAAAATATCTTCGAGAGAAGGAATTGAGTGCACATTTCTCAACATAAAAAGATCTACAAACAAGAATTGTATACTCATCTATTGAACTGTGAAAAAGTAAAGCCATTGTCATTAATTTAATAACAAGGTAGATGTGTCCATCTATTTTATAATTATTCAAACAGTAGTAAGAAATCTTGAAGTACAATAAAACAGAAGGCCATGAAAAGAATACAAATAAGAAAGCAAGTTGTCTACCTGTCCTGATTTACAAATGTAATGATTACATTTATTTAATTCATCATTTTATAATTTAATAAGAGCTTAAATAAAAGATCTGGCTTTAGGAAGGATATATAGTTATTGACTGTCAAACGTGTCTTACTAACCCAAGTTATTAGAAATTTCTTATGAAAAGAGAAAAAAGTATACATTGGTTATATACATGAGAGAGTACCTCTTTCTATGAATAGTACCTTCTTCCCAATATGAAACTTACTGTTCCCCAATATCTTTTTTCCATTTATGCTGGCCTTGTGCTCTTTTCATCTAATTAAGGACCACAATAACTTGTGAACCAACACTCTCCAACTGACTTTTTTCCACTGATTTTATATAGGTCCTTTTAAAGAAGCACGTGGAACTTCTAGTATGTTTGATCAACAATCATGTTCTTAAGAACAAAACTCTAGTATTCATAAGTAATAAAAATTAATAAAAAGATGGTACGAATTTGAAATAGAGCCAGGAGGGGTATATATGAAGGTTTGCAGGCAAGAAATGGAAGGGCCCAATGATGTAATTATGTTATAGTTTCAAAATTAAAAAGTTAACATAATAAGTTAGTTAAAAAAGCAATGATGATGTTTATTTTGAAGTTAAAATATTTTACATAATTTTCTACTTCTATTTCTTCCAACACTTTATATATAAATACCACTAGTTTCTTTAAGACTCTTGGCCTCGCCGAGCGTGGTGGTGCACGCCTTTAATCCCAGCACTTGGGAGGCAGAGGCAGGCGGATTTCTGAGTTCGAGGCCAGCCTGGTCTACAAAGTGAGTTCCAGGACAGCCAGGGCTACACAGAGAAACCCTGTCTCGAAAAACCAAAAAAAAAAAAAAAAAAAAGACTCTTGGCCTCTATTTCGTTAACAAAAATATTTACACATATATACTTATATGCATATATTATAATTTTAATTATGCTACATTTACATACATAATTATATTCATTGCAAAACAAATTATAAATATAATTACTTTATAATATATAATATATTTAGAAATATATTAAAATTATTTTTCTATAAGTAAATAAATACAAACAAATATATTAGAAATTAAATATAAACATAAACATAAACATAAATATAAATATAAATATAAATATAAATATAAATATAAATTTATATCTAAATACAATCTGTTCAATCATATCATATTACTTGTTAACTCTTCCACAATGTTTTCTACATGGGAAAGAATATTCTATATTTGTATTATGACAACACTATCCATATATAGCTATGAAATACTAAATTTTTCTTTTAGTAAAATCAAGGAAACAAACTTACACTTTTATTGAAAGTTTATTGATATTTAGTTAATCTAACTACATATAAGTAGGTAAGAATTGAATCTCTTTAATTGAGTGACACCTCTGCCTTTATCACGACTGCTTTTCAATTTTCCTAAGTGGAAGAGTAAAACTAATTAAAACATAATTTCCCAGTATATATTATAAACCAAAAACATTGAAGACAGAAATATCTGATAACTCAAACAGGAGAGTATGTAATGTTGAAAGCCAGGGGAGTTGATTCAGAGTATAGTAATAATTGAGAAATCACTTGCCTCAAAGGGAGGCAATCTTTATAAGCAGCACAGTATAATGAAAGCGCAGAGATTTTGCACTGACATTTATCCATCTCAGGAGGATATGCTGGAATTTAGAGCACAGGTTCCACAGAGTAAGCATCTTTCATATGCTAAGCTGCTTTTTTATTTTCTCTGTCCCTTGAGTGGCCTTTGGTTATATAATCATGTGACTCCCATTTTAGTTGTTTGGCATTTCAATGACTAATGTGACTATATTTACTCTCCTACATACAAGTGTTCATATTTTTTTCTGAAAATAACTGAGATTTTCATATTTGAGTTTTATTTATAATTCCTGACTATACAGTGCCATGGTTTTAAATCTTTAATAAATTAGTAGTAATTTCTAATTTCATCCCTTATTAAAATATGCCTTATTTACCTTAAAACGTTTCTACAATGCTGTGAATGGATCATGTTACAATGTCATGCCCCCCCCCATTTCTCTGCCTCTTCTTCATTGTCTTCTCCTTCCTCTTTTCCTCCTCCTCTTTATCATTTTCTTTTTAGATAGTGTTTCACTTCATAGACTAGCTAGCCAGGAATTCACTATCTATACAAAGCTGACCTCTAACTCACAAATATCAATCAGCCCTATAATTTCTGGGATTTAAGGTATGTACTACCATGTCAAACAACCAATGTTTTCTTAAGATCAATATTTAAACTTGTAAAATATCCTCTCCGGTTTTATGAGCAAAACATTTTTTGTATCATTTACTATATAACAATCCTATTAGCAGAGTTACCAAGAGAAAACTCTCTTGCGACCCAAGTTAATTAAAATCTTAATGTACACCTTTAAGAAGCAAGTCTTCAAAAAGCTCTTCAGGCAACTATTCTTTATGTAATTGGAAGATCATCTTTGTTATAGAGATTTTAATTTCTTTCACTCTATTTTAGAGGACCCAAATCATTTGACTATGGCTATTTACACTCTGTCTTTTGTTTTAGGATTTTTGATTTATTAACAAAAAATATAATAAGATAAAATAAAAATGATTATAGTGAAGTTTACAAGTCAAGCCAACAGCAAAATAAAAGAATCCTAAAAAAGGTTCAGATTCAGAGATCCCCTCATTTGCATATTCACGAGTCTCATAAAAGTACAAACTGAATGCTATAGGACCTGAATCAGACCTGTGTTGACTCTGATTGTTTCCCCAGAATTTATAAGTTCATATGAGCTTAGCTCTGTTGTTTTAGAGGGCCTTGCCTTCCTGAAAGCCTCTTTCCCCTCTTTCTCCCCAACTGCTTCTCCCTCCTTTTCTTCAGGTTTTCCTGGAACTCTGATGAGAGGGATGTGATGAGGTCTCTCATATAGAGCTGTGTCTCTATCTCTCTTCATAATTTCTGGTCTTTGTAATTGTTCCCATCTCTGCAGCAGTAGTGCTCTTTGGTGTTGGCACTGATCTATAATATCACTAGGAACCAATTCACTGTTAGTTTTGTTTGGTTGTTTTTATTCAACTTGGTTTCACCATAGGTCTCTGAGTGATCTAGACTCTGGTTCTCGATCACCCAAGCAGTGTTAGGTATGCCTTTCATCTTGTGTATTGGGCCAAAAGTCAAACCAGACACTGGTTGGTTACTCACACAAGTTCTTTGTTACCAATGCCTTGACATATTTTGAAGGCAGGACAGATCATAGATTAAAGCTTTGTGGCTGTTCTTGTGCTTGCATTTCTCCTTTGGTAGCCTATAGAGGACCTTCCATTACCAAAGACACTAGAAAATAGAAGTGAAGGTTTAATGTCAACACCAACTTGACCTCTTTATGTTCAAAGAGTTGTGTGGGTGCTGACCCCATCAACTGGACCTTATTGTTAATTTGTCTTGGCAATAGCCTGGGTTGTGTGGGAATTTCCATGGGAAAATTCCTTTTGGCCTCCCACTTGAATGAAATCCAGTCTTGGTAATAGAAGCTGTAACCTTCCCAGCCTTGAGCAGGCTGAACAGACCTTGAGTGCTTGCCACAATGGACTTAACTTCCTAGGTGGAGTCATCTGCTTTGGTTGCAAGTGCAACTTCCTACTTAGAATTTGGAAGAACAGACTTCCTACTAAGCGTGTTTTGCACCACAAATCCATCTAAAGCAAAGGGTGATTCTGTGGGATTTCCCTATATAAACACAGTGCTGGATATTAAACTTGGAGTCTTAATCAGAACCTTGTCTTGGCTTCATCCTTCTCTCGCCCCCTCCTAACCTCCTGTCCTTTTTATTTCTAGCCCCCTTTTCAGGTAAACCTAGTTCATCCATGGCCCCTGGATGACTTCAAGAAGCTTCAATCAATGGACAAGGAATGGTCAGTAGCAGTTCCATCTCCCTCAATATTTGGAGACTTCATTGGAATTGCCTTTACTTATTATAAGAACTTTTCCATGCAATAGATCTTCAAGTCACCCCTCAAATATCCTTTAATTCTAGCTGTTTCTCCCCTCATTCCTTCTCTCAATGCTAGCTCACTTCTCCTTTCTCACCTGTTCTATCCATTTGCACCTCCCTATCCCCCTACACACACACAAGCCTGAAATAATATAAAATATATTGGGGTAACTCTAACTAAGCAAGTGAAAGACTTAAATGATAAAATCTTTAAACCTATGCAGAAAGAAATTAAAGAGGATATTTCTTCTTTTTCTAGACTTATAGATATTTAATTGCTCTTCAATTCTCCTAGGTAAATATTGTGTTTAGATACCAATAGCATGAAGTCACAAAAGAAAGGAATAATTTAAAGTAAGTTATTCTTATATGTGAAGATTAAAACATAAAATTACCATAAAAGACTATTTTTCCTATATACTATTATGAAAGCATGCTGATCAAATGTATGATACTTATTTTAAAAATTGATAATTTGAGAAAAATTAATAAGAAACATGTTGAAATATAATTATATGGTATTTAATCACCATGTAGCCTTTGGCAATGAAGTGACAGAATCCAGTGGAGAGAAGTGACTTTCTGTTGATGATGGAATGACTGAGTATTACACATAAAAGGGAGACTTGTGGCAGTGAGAGGAAGGGGAGGGAGGTAGGGATAGGTGAGGAGTGATGAATGGCAATGAGGGAGGGATGTGGGAAAACATAATATGGATATGTAGTAGTTTTTCCCTTAGAAAGAATTATATACCTATATGGAGATGCAAAACTAGAAAATTCCTGGAAGATGGAAGCATAGGAGACATTTAAACAAGATTGTATAAGAAGATACATTTTTAAATGCTTCACCAAGAGCCATGACTTGTTAAAGAAAAAAAAAAAGGTATTCTAGAATTCATTGAAAAAAATAAAATTCTGCCAATAAGCTATAAAGTTGAAGACTTTTTTTGCAGTGCATACATCTCATAAAGAATTCACATTTAAACTCTATGATGAACTCAGGAAACTCAACAATAAGAAAAGAATAATGTGACTGAAAATAGAAAGATATCTGGAATAATCTTTAAATATAGGAAAAACGTGCAAAAAGCATAATGCCATTGACAGATTGTCAGCATCATTTAATATTAGGGAATTGAAATTTTAATTTTTTTTAAAAGACAGTATAAATCACAGAATGATTAAAATCTAAATACTGCCAGACAATGAGAATTCTCATGAGTATAGAGTACCAAAATCTCTAAGTTATTTCAGCTTATTTCCATTTTACAGTGACATTTTGGTGTTTTCTTGGAATAGGATCCAGGCATTTTACTTTTGGATTTTTCAAAATGCGTTATGAATTTATTTGCTCAATAATATTTTACACAAATGCTCACAAAAGCTTTGTTCATAATTGCCCAAACTGCAGAGCAACCAAATTGCCCCTAAATAGGAATGATTTATTGAGAGTTATATCACTAAAACATATGTATTAAGAATAAAAATGAGGGTTAAAATTAATAACTTAAGATTTCAAATCAGAAAAACATTAAAAGAACAACATTGTACATAAAGTATGCAAAAAGAAATAATAAAAATAACATAGCATATAGATGAAATTTACAGTACAACGAGCATGAAGAAAATTAAGAAAAGCAAAAGATTCGTTGTAAGGATTACTTAAAAAGATAATGGTGCAGCAAGCATAATCAAGAACATAGAAGTGTTGATGAAGGTCTCACTGGTCATCCTACTGTTTTTAAAAGATAATATGCTTACTATGGATTACTGTCCCTGTAAATTGATATCATGGGGGTGGGGAGGAAGTGTTTCATTAAAAGGCACTACCAAAAGTCATAAGAGAAATAAACTGAATAGTTTTGAATATATTAAATAACATGAAACAATGATTAGTAACTTCTGAAAAAGAAAACTGTATGTTAAAATGGTTTTAATGGTGGGTTGTGCACACCAAAGATTTAATGAGATGATTTGTCAAAGTCTTCATAATTTCGTCCTGAAAACTGAACAGAAGTAGCGTTCTCTACCACTTCACATTAGATAACATTAGTATACACAAAAAATAATACATAGTATCATATTTCTACATAGACAAGCTATAGACCTATATCTGTCAATAAACGTTGATGGAAACTGATTCTAATCACATCTCCAAAATAATTATGTCCCTCAAATAAAGTAAGAGTTTAACAATACAATATTGATTCGAAAGGAAAAAATTCACAAACTAACCACCAAAATAGGCTGTAAAAGAATCCTTTTGATCATAATAATGATGTTGGAAAATATTTGACCGATTTTAAAATGAAAATATACTTGGGGCTTAACAAATGAGCATGCACACAGACACACACACACACACACACACACACACACACACACACACACACACAAGCACACTTATTGGTAAGCTAGAACCAGAGTCCTATTTTCACAACTGAACACTAGTGCATAATGTCTGTCACTTAAATTATACTGTTAAGAAACTAGAGTCATTTGTCTTAAGATGGACTATAGTTGAGGTTGGCTTCTGTACAACAACTAATCACTTAGATTATCGTAAACAAGTTAAAACAGTAAATGGAAATTAAATTACATTACATCGAGACAGAAAAGAAAACAGTACTATTGTTACTTGCAAATGCACTATTTTTTTATGTATTAAATCTCAAGAAATTAACAAAAATTCCAAGATCATATAGATAATTCAGCAGCATGAAGGAAAGAATACTAATTTAAAAAAAAAAATGAGCTCAATGAGACTGTGGTAGCATGAACACTGGCTGCAAGGGTCTAAGCAATGTGGGTTCCAAGCAATGTGGGAATAAACAAGAGTCTCGTTAATATCCACTTACAAGCAAACAGTTTTCTCCAGTGGAGTCTCATTAGGTAAACCACACTTAGCAGTAAGCTTAAAATTAATGCCATCTGTTTCTTTCCCAATGGCCATGCCTTTGCCACTGGCTCAGAGGATGCTATATGCAAGCTGTTTGATCTCCGTGCAGACCAGGAAGTCATGACCTACTTCTATGACAACATTATCTGTGGTGTAACATTTGTTTCCTTCTCCAAGAGTGGCCGACTCCTCCTTTCTGGGCATGATAATTTCAACTGTAATGTCTAGGATGCACTCAAAGCTGAGAGAGCAGGTGTCTTAGCTGAACTCTACAACCAAGTCAGCTTCTTGGGGGTGATTGATGATGGCATGGCTGTGGCAACAGGATCCTGGGACAGCTTCCTCAAGATCTGGAACTAAGGCCAGGAGCAGGTGGATGGATGCCATGGTGAATAGAAGACCATTCAAACCTTGAATCGTTACATGGATAGCAGATCCTATCCAACCATACTAACGTGGGCACTCACACCTTCCCTCAGAACTTCAAAAGGGCAAGATCTTATTTCCTTCACTTATTGCTGAAACCAAGAGCACAACCCCCATTAAGAGAAGAATCTCTGCGCTGTAAACTAAAACAAATTGTTCATTTATTCCGGGGCCATTGTCTTTGGTTTTGTTTTGTTTTGTTTTACTTTTGTTTTGTTTTTTCTTGGTCAAATTTTAAAAGGAAATATTAAATTAAAAATGTTAAACAGAAGGTAACCCTGAGTATGGTTGTGAGACATGCCTTTATACTAGTTCATTGGCATTTAAATCAGTGATCCTGTTCTGTGGCATTCATTCATGAAAAACAAGTTGAAGACTTTGTTTATCTGGAATTGTTTCTAAATAAAAGTCATTTGTAGCAAGAAAAAAATAACTATTCTATTTTTTTGTTTGTTTGTTTCTTATTGCTCTGGGCACTTTTTCTCTTATTGGTCTTTTGCTTGTATAGTAAGTTATCTGATGATTTAGTGATGTAATGCAGTGTGTGTGTGTGTGTGTGTGTGTGTGTATTTCTTCTGCTTTTTTTTTCTTTTTCTTGTTGGTTTTTCTCTTATAGAAAATCACTTTTTATTCATTCCATATATGCTGCTTATGGTATCCCCTTCTCCTATTCCTCCCAGTTACTTCTCAACTCCACTCCCATCTCGATCTCTACTCTGCCTGTCCCTCATTAGAAAATAAACAGATATCCAAGGAGTAATAGTAAAATTACATAAATCAAAATCAAACAAATCAGAATATGGCAATACAGCCAAAGAAAAGCCAAAGAAAAAGCATACAACACACACACACACACACACACACAGAGAGAGAGAGACAGACAGACAGACAGACAGACAGACAGACAGACAGAAATTTTCACCACTAAGGAATCCCACAAAAAAAAAAAAAAAAAAAAAAGCCTGGAAGGCATACTGTATATTCAAAGGACATATAAGTTAAGAAAGAGAAAAAATGGAAAGAAAAGAAAGAAAACAAGAGAATAAAACAAAAACAAAGAAAAACCAAAAAGACACTGACAACATGAGACAAAGAACCTCCAGAGAATACACTGAACTTGGTTTGTAGTGCCCAGCTATTGCTGGGAAGGGATTTGGTGGAGGCATGCCTTTTAGTGTGGAGGATTCCATTCCACCATCTCTCATTTTCTGAATAATGTCTGACTGTGAAACTATATTTTTCCCATCTTCCTCAGGAGGAATTTTCTTTGATGGGTGAGCCAGGTGTTGATGTATGAGGTTAGAGAAAAGCATCAGGAGTTACATTATTGTTGCTTTTTCAAAAAGTTAGAGCAATAGGATTTGCCTTTGTCCCAGGAACCTAGGGAGAAAAACAAACAACAGTAGACAATATATGGAGAGTAACACGTATATGAAATACACACTAACATCTTGTGATGTTGAATCCCAATTTACAGTGAAAGTCCACAGAAAAAACCAACATATCCAATGCTAACAATACCTTTCAATGGGGAAAAAGCAACAGATAAAATCTTTGTTTATTAGGATCTCTTGAACATTAGATGATACAGATTTCATATAGTGTCAGAAAATAAGAACATAATCAGGTGCTATTGCACAATAATTAGAGTATATTAAGTATGTATAGGAGATAATTAAAAGTCTCCATTCCTCAACTTGAATCAATTTAATTTAGAAAGTAAAAGGTTATATGTTTTACTACAAAATGTAAAAGAAACATAGTTGGTCAAAAACCATATAATTCAGTTCTTAACAAAAAGATAGAAGCATATACATTGTTTATGGAGAAAAATAAAAAATGATTTATTATTTCTTCTGGAATGTAGAGCATAAATCTCCATAGTCTTTAATGTCAATTGTGATTATCAGTTTCTTCCAAAGTGTACATTGTTGCACATTGAGGAGTTGTGAATCAATTTTGGTATAATGGATCCCAGGGTGTCAGCCAAGTGATCAATGTTAACATCCATGGTTATGCAAATGGTACATATGCTTGATATTTTAATATAGACTTTCAGCCTTTGTGATCTTCCTGCCTAAAACTCTATGGCTAGTATCTATTTATATGAAAAAATATAAAAGATTCTATTTGAGTAATATTTTATAAACCCTCTAAATCTTACTAAAACTACTGAGGTCATGAAAGAAAAAAATCATTTGAGATATTTCACTATTGGATTCAACAATCAAATGAAATATGTTGTCCAGAAAACAGTAAGAAAAATTCAGGAGATTCCATAAACTGAGGACTTTTGTTAACAATAATGTATAACATTATTGGTTCAATTAATATGTAAAATTTACCATACTAATATGGAGTTTGGATGGGGAATCCATGAAAACTGAACAAGTATTAACAACTCAAAATATTCACCAAGAGAGTAATAAAACCAAAACTATCATCACAAATATAATTCTTACATATTCGTTTATCAAGTTTTTTTCAAGTATGCTTTAGCACACATTTTAATATTGTTGATTATTTTATTTAATGGCACCCACTGTTCGTCATTGAAAAATTATGAGCTCAGCATTAATGTTTTTGACTAATAAGATGGAACTTTTCTAGTGATTGCTATTTGTTATCTCAAGTCATATAAATAATTCATCTTTATGGAAATACAATATTAAACTGACAATTAAATGTGTATGATGGATGTCTATCTGAAATTACTCTTGAGTTTTAAATTATGGATTTCACACCTGATGTGTTCCAGTATGTGTTGATAACAAATGGGAAGCCCTTCTGCACCATGGCCAGCTAAATTATCTCTATTAACTTGATGGTAAATATCCCTTCATGCTGTGTTTGCACAAAACACAGCATACATTACAGATCAGGTGTGTGAGAAACACAGTTAATTGGATATTAGTGAGACTGACATGCACATGAAAAACACTTCATTAACTCAGAAGCTAATTTGAAGGTAACCTTTGTCTTTTGTGGAAGACATTTGTATGAATTAATACTTTTCTTTTGTATTCATTGGGTGCTCAGGACTTTCTACCTTAAATGAAGAAATGATTATCTATAACTCAAGCCACTTTTAAACTTCTGATAAACAAATGAATTATATTTTAGTCACTGCTTCAATTCAACTGTTTGCTAATAAATGTATAATTAGATGATTAATCATTCTAATGCCCAAATATGTAAATTAATTATCAAGTGAATCAATATCATAAAAGTAGGAGCTCATTAGGAAGCAGATGTAGGGTGCATTGTTTATGAGAAGGGCATTGACAAATGATAGAAATAAATAAAAGTTTTAAGGACAAGATGGACTGGAAGGAAGACCTCTGTGAATATAAGAGATCTTTTTATCAGAGAATGGTTCATTATTGAAAAGAATTAAGAACATTTCCTTTAACACTTATACTCAGGATTAATATGTTATTCAGATGGATTTTTGAGATTTGGGATTTGTACAAATACTCCATGATTTCCAATGGAGAGAAATTACCTTTTTTTTTTTTTTTTTCATTCACTTTCCCTCTTCCTTCCCTGACCCTTAGTGATTAAAAGGAAGGAATTAGAGAATCCATAAACTAACACAATTGGTGGAAAGTCCACAGTAGTGGGATATGGGCAGCTTTCTGCAAGTTTCATTTTTTTTTTAATTCTTGCTTACAAATTTTGTGGCTATCTATACTTTCTCACCCAAACCTCAAAATAAGAAATTGTTGAGAAATTAATAACTGGAATGCTGGTGCACTTAGGGTTAGAACAGACTGTTGATGCCATGCTAATTACTCCCCAAATCCTCATAGAGAACAGAAAATGAAATTACTTAGTAAACAGTATTAGATTCAGAGATATCAGTTAAGTGTGCAAAACTGTTTCCTAAATTCAAAAAGTAAAATTTGGTATCACTATGGGACTATGGGGTAGAACTCAGAATTCTAGTGAAGTTCCTTTATTAGGCAAAGACTATATATGATGGAATTGTGGTGATCCTTATCAACAAAACATTTAGAAACTTTTGACCTGAGTTTTCATATCAAATTTAAATGTATTTATTAGATCTAAGCCTTATTACTGTATAAATTTGATGAGATTTAAGTCATTTACTTTTAAAATGTATGGAGTAATTAACATGGTGTCAACAGTCTGTTCTACTCTAAGTGCACCAGCATTCTGGTTGCCTGTATCAGTTGCCTGATTTTACAATATCCCATTGTATACATGTGAATCACATGTTATTAATTTTTCAACAATTTCTTATGTTATAGAGTATGTTATAAATAGACACAATGCATAAGGCTATCTCTTTCATATGCTTCCCTCATTAACTGTTACCTACATATCTCATAAAATGTGTAAAAAGTCTATTTTATATATCATTACCATGCTTTGTGAATAACTGTATGTAGAAAATTCACAGAATTTTAAACAAAACTTCCTAAGATGAACATCTTTATCACTCTGCCTGTGTTGCAAGCAGAGGGGCACAGGGCTGTTGCTAAACCACTGAGGATGCTGAAACAGGGTGACCATGAATTAAGTTTGGGCTATCTAGCACATTCAGAATGCATCTAAGCTCCCTTGTGAGACTTCAAAATAACAACAAAAGGCTAGAAACATAGGCTTGTATTAGAATGCTTGCTCAATATAAATAAGGAAGACTACTTTTATACATCCTTATGTTTAGATAAAAAATAAAAAGTTATATTATCTGCATACAAAGTACTTCTGATTGATTGGGGTGCTGTCTTTTTCTCCCCATTGAGAAACTTTTTTATGGAAATATTAGTGTCATATCTGATTATCCTCATTATTTATCTACAGAGTAGAAGTGACACTCAAACTGCTCACACTATGATTAATTACTACTTGAAAATGTTCTGAGTTGTCTAGAAGTCCTTTTAAATAAAAAGGCATTGTGAGGGCATTGTTCTCACATAAAGCAGTGTACTTGAATATGGCACCAGTATATACTATCCTATATACAGTAACATGCAGGCTTATCTTTAAATGAATAATAAAAATATCCTACTGCTATAAGTAGTCCAATTTCCCATGTGTGAATTTTCCTATTGTGATTGAGGTAAAGCAACCTTCACATATCATTTAGCATGACATATTAAAGAGATGCTAACATCATGCCCTCATAGTCTTGTATAAACAGACTCCACCATACATCACTGCCCAAGCAAAGTGAGGTCTTTTTTTTTTTTTTTCTTATCTAATACATTTTCCAATGGAAGCAAAAATAGAAGACAGAATACTGTTGATAATAGGACTCATTTTCTTGTGTGTGTGCATAGAGTTTAACCTATGGAAAAGAGAATTGAGACTTTTATAACCATTTGATTTCTCCTTATTTTTTAAATGCTCATAAATGGTACAAATACCCAAGTAAGTCACGGCTCCATCATGAAAATCCAAGAACACAAAAGTCCGGAAAAATAATTTGTCCCTTTGGGTAAATGGCTATTTAATCAAATAGCTTACTGCTTTCTAGGGTGTTGAGACTGCTTATTAAACAAGAATACACACACACACACACACACACACACACTCAATTTTAAGTTTTCTTTTTTTATAGGCTCCAATAATCTTAAACTATTACGTCAAGATTTTTTTTTTATCTAAATATAACAACTTGCCCTGCACCTAAAGTTCTCTATTAAGTTACTTGAGTTCAGAAACTAAAACCTACTAAATTACCTGTCTTCACCAATACTTCTGTGGTTCTGTTAAAACTTCATCACAGTAAGCAGTTTATCTAGAAAACCGTTCTGGGAGAGATAAAAACTTTTATATAGAATTAAGTTTTCTGGGTTAGAGAACTACAACAAATTTTCTATCTATTATGTGCCTGTCCTCAGAATCCTATCAGTTCTATGAAGAAAGAACATTAAATAAATGATCCTTTCCTGTTGTTTGATTCTTACCTGTCACCATTGAGGCAACTGATCAATGCCCATGTGCTTGTGAAAAGGTAAGGATGAGGCACATAAAAATAAAAGGATACACAGATGCAGATATACAGATACAGATACAGATACAGATACAGATACAGATACAGATACAGATACAGATACAGACATAGACATCTCCACTGTACCTGTGTTTGGAGTGAGGCACTGGTTTTAAGAACCATACTACTGGAAAATTCAATTTCAGTTGCTTGAATAGAGTAGAATGTAGAATGGCAACATGGAAACTGACTATTAGACTACACATCTCTTTAGTGAAAATAGATCATTGTCTCATATGACACATACCAACTCCAGCTTCCCCTCCCTCCACTCCTATCAGCCCCTCACCTCCACCTCCCCTCTTACCCAGATCCACTCCCTGTCGTTTTTTTCAGAAAACAGAAGTGCTCTAATAGGCACTCGCTGAAAAAGACCACAAGGATGCAATAAAAGAAGACAAAAAGCCTTCATGTTGAGGCTGGACATGCCAACCTAACAGAACAAAAAGAGTCTTATGCTTCAGGTATCATTGTTAGGAAAAAAAATTCACACCACTCTTCAGAAACTTTTCATTGAGGGTGCATTCTGTAATTGGACCAAGCATTCTGTAATTGCAGTTTCCAATCAGAAATGTGTTAAGTACTCATGGAAATTTTCTGAAAAAAAAAAAGTGATGCCATTTAGTTTTAACACAATAAAATGGTGATAATAGATCAGAGAACCCTTTACACTCACACAAAATCAGAAAGACATCAGAAACATCTTCCCTGGTTTCTGTTCATCAGTAGGTGATTCCAGCCTGTTTTGAATCATTGTTTTTAACCTTCTCCTTTGTATACTTCTATTTCACTTAGCAAATTTTCTAATAAAACTTTAAGTTTCTCAAGTTGCACTATATTTATGTACTTTTATAATTATCTCATTATTTTTGTTTACCTTCCCAATAGCATCATCAAAACAGTTGGGTAAAACAAATATTTTTGAACATCCAGAACATGAATTTCTGGAAGTTTGTTTTGGAAAGAAGGAATATATCATAGTGATAATACAGAATCGCTCATTTTGCCAATGCACAGATTCTACTAAACTCATGGGACTGCTTAAGGAAGTAATATCAATAAAATATAGAGATAGAAAAATGTTACTATGCTTATTGAACCAATCATCCAGTGTGAAAAACTAACATGCTTATTCTTTTAGATCTAACTGTTTCCCCATGGAAAACGTAGTGTTTACTACTGCTTATATGAGGGAAGAATTAATGAAAACATAAAGTCACTCAAATTCTTATGGGACTATTAGCTTCATTTTAATGTTCAAATAATTTTATGATATTAAAGAAATGTGCAATACCATAAGCAAAGCAACTGTGTTTCATTCAATATTTGTTATTGTTATAACTGATAAAATGAAGTAAACATCAGTCAAAATTGTTGACAACTTTATATAATACAGGTTTATTTAGCATGAACTTGGCTCATGATTGATATTTATTTCCATCGAGGAGACAGCATTCTTTCTTGAATCTGCTAACAACTCTAATAGTCCTACCACATACACTGAAAAGAAGGGAGAGATTAGAAAATGTTTTAGTAGAACTATAAAGGTCAGAGTTTAAAATAAATGAGCAAGTATCTGGGGATACTTGTAAGTGAACTTTCCTAAGGAGTTCATGATCATATTGAATCTCCACCAATACAATTTCTACACCCTAACCTGAAACATGTTGAAACATTTGTTGAGGTCCAGGAATTAGACGATTGACTGAGGACTCGTGATTCACTGAGGACTCATGAACTAAAGACTCCTAAGAACCTACAGTCATAAATTAAGTAGCAGAAGTTTTATAATTTATTAGAAAAGTAGAGATCAAAGAATAGGAGAAATCCAGCAAGAGGAAACTACAAACTATCCTTGCATATAAGGTATATTAAATGATAGACTACAAATGAGCAAAAGAAATCCTTGATAATTCTTTGGTTATCTCATATGAACACTGCTATTGTTTTTCAATATAGGAGTAGTATTTGATATTTACTGTGCTGTGGGGAATGGACTAGATTGCTAGGGCAAAGCTTTTCTCAATCTTGTTGGATTTGATTAATCTTAAACAATAGGTCTGTGAGAGGCAACATGTTAATCTAAAATATACATAGAATAGTTTATCAGATACAGATACAGATAAAGATACAGATACTCCTATGTCACAGTTAGTAAATAGATTGGCCCGAGAGATTTCTCTTCCTCTACTTCTTCAAAGTCCACCACATAGTAGTATGGAAATATACTTCAATGATGCCGTCTACTGTTGCAAATATCTCTGTCAAAAAACATATTCTGCCTTATAATTTATTTTTTCTTACAAGTAATCCAAATAGTCATATTTGATGTAAAAGTTTTTCTTTAACAATTCTATGTGATGCAGTAATCACTGGGCAACAGAAGGAAATATGCAGTGCACACCATCTCAGACCCAAAAGGAAATGGCTGTGAGATGCTAAGGAAAAAATGCAAATTATGGTACCATATGCTTAGTTCAATAACAACAACTCAAGGCTTTTCCAAGGGGAAAACATTTAATTCTGCATGAATGAATTCAAAGTCTTCCCCAAGAATTGTTTTTTTAGGTGAACTAGACATTTTCTAAATACAAAAGGGGCAGGATTTCAACAGAAGGAAACAATTATTTACAAAGGAAGTTAGAATACACTTCCATCTGACAAGCTGGAGTTATTGAATAGTAACATTAAGGGATTAACAGAAAATTTCCTGCTGCTGATACTAGCATTCCACTTGTTTTTAATTAAAGGCTCTAAATGATTGTGTTTATTACAAAGGAAAACAATTCTCTGACAAACCAATTATTTGTGCGCCTACCTTTTCTCTTTATTTAGTATCCACTGACTTGGAACTACGTCATGCTTCATAGCCTCACTGATCTCCATGGCATCTCACTGATCTCACACTAAGAATCCATTAAGACATTTCCCTGTCCATGGCTTGCCTTGTGAGTCCTTTGTCACATATGTATCACATATGTAACAGTTTTATGTGCAATCTCTTGTTTAAACTCAGAACAAGCTATAAAATCTTCAGTTTCAGTACCTCACTCTTCATTTCCTTTCTTTTCTCTTTCCTTAGCTTCCTTTTGTTCGATTGACAGCCTTGAGACAACATATGTTTTTCTTCTCTTTTATCAAATGTGTCCTTGTGGAATATTCAGTCAAGATTTTAATCTCATTAGCAGGATTTTGGAGATAAGGCAGGTAACAATGGTTTCAGAAATCATCCATTTCTATTTTGACGTCTATATCTTAACTAGAGAGACTCCTCTCATATAATTATTTATTGTTTAAGATTTATCAAATCAAACAAGACAGAGATAAGCTTAGCCCTAGCAGTCTATTTTATGCTCACATAAAAATCTGAACAAACCCAGAATATAATCATGTATTAGATAATTGTAGAAACATATTCATTACATACTTATAATTTCTTCATAATTAAATGCACTACTTCATAAAATTGAATTTTTCCTCATGTTAGTATGTGCAGAATACTAATTCATTTATTTATCTTAGTTGGAAGTCAAATTTTCAATGATAAATAATAAGTATGCTAGTATTTGTCTTTGAATCTTTAAATGATTTTCTAAATGCTTCTTCAATGTTACTATGTTACTGCACTGTTTATGAGATATATACCAGCTTCAAAAATACACCAGCCATAAATTGTTGTTTTATTAACAGAAAGATAGTGCATTAAATAAATACTATTAGCTGTGGAGTTATAACACATATGCTAGCATCAGTTATTTTCATAAGGCATCTTGAAGACCTCCATAGTCCATGACTTCTTTTCTCCTGAATTGCAAATGTAATTCTTCTAATATCTCCTCCTCTGGTTATGACCTGTCATAAATTCAGAGAATGTGATGCATTGTTTTGAAATGAAATTAATTTTTGACTTATAAATACCCATTTGTCTGACCTCATTCCTGAGTAGTAAAATAATCTCTGTAGGGATGATTTCTGCCATTGTTGCAGGGTCAGTCACAAAAAGAAATAGACCAACTAAAGCTTTTCCCAGTGAGGGGTATTTTATTCACAGTGACTCCATGTTACTTTTGAAGCTTGATATTCTTCCTGTACCATTTTTAGGCTTGGTCATTCTCCTTTCATTCTAAGAGCAATCCTAACCTACATCACCTTTGGTATTGCACTTTCAGATGTTCATTTTCTAAAGAAATTCGGGGAACTTACCCATATATGGAAGCTTCAGAAAGCTAGATTCTTTCCTTGCAATGATATTGTGAAATTACTAATATAATTATGACTTGATAGACTAGCCTACTCTCTTAATCACCTGACAGTATGACATACAGGTTAAAGTGAGAGAATAGTGGTTAGGTGAAGGTTATATGAAAAAAAAAATCTCAAGAACAGTATTTAGAGAGATGGCTCAACAAATAAGGGCTTTGGTTGATTTTACAAGGGATCTGGGTCTGAGTCTTAACACCCACAAAGGAAGTACAGAATTGCTTATATTTCCAGTTCCAAGGTATAAGATACCTCTATAAACAATACATGTACCTGTTGAAAAGACATACATGCAGACTAAACCCCAGTACATATAAAACTAAGTTAGTTAATAAACAGAAACCTAGCATTATAAAACTTTACAGAAACATCATATGTATGGAGGCCATATGTTCAGGTAAAGAAAAAATCAAGTGATAATGTTTTTATAATTTGATATAACCTTAAACTGTCTTATAAATATTATCCCTATGTCCATAGATCTGTGAAATTCCTAAACTCATTAGAGAAGCATCATTTTGTACTGGAAGGCAGTAAAGATATAAATTCACAACTAGTCAAAATGCAGACAAATGGCTGGAAAATCCTTGGTCTTAAATAGAATATCTGTAAGAGTTAGGCTTCATCAGAGTAGAGACAGTGGAAAGATTGTGGGTGTCAGCATTTGAAGAGGGCTGCTGAAAAGAGATATTATACCTTAAATCCCTATAAAGTGCTAGGACTGAAGATAAATTAATGTTTTCCTTAAAGTTTACTTTAAATTTAGCTATATACTGTGTTGGTCATCTACTTTAAGGAGCCTCTGCCTATTATTTTACTGCCAATTTCAATAATATTTTTAGTAATTTTTTAAGTATCCTTGAATATTTATTCATATTTTGTACTACTTGAATATCCCTTTTTACCATACATGAGTGTACATTTCAGTCAATCTAATATCACAGACATAGAAAACAGTGTGGACTCTTTGCTCCAGAACTTCAGACTAGTCTTATTCAACCTTGTTATAGGGATATTCAGAATCCAGGATATTTTTATCATGATGGCAATTACAATATGTCATCTCTTGGTGTCACTTGTAGAGGTGCAAAAACTTTGTGAATACAACTTTTCAATTCCCTGGGGAGCAAACCAGGGTTCTCAGAGGTTGCTGCTGTTAATGGATCTTTATTCAATAGTGAATCTGAACAAGAGTGGATAGCTCTGAGTCATACCTGAGACAGTCCTCTGGTTACCTGGCTGGAGGAGATAACTGGGCCAAAGCTGATTTGGTCTCAGAAATTCTTCCAGTTTTCATTAAATATAATGAAACTAACATAGCAATCAATCAAAAGTTCACTAATATCACTGCTTTGTCCACCACCAATTATATTAAAAGCTACCTAATCTTTCTGGATAATTCTCCTAGCCCTGAATTAAAGGGGCCTGCAAGACCCTCAGGTTTTCACCATTTTGATGAATGGTTGAGTTGTAAGCACTGGCATTTCTGAAGAATAAACTCTCATTGCCTTTGCATACTATTTGAGTCTGAGGTCTTCCTTCAGTGATTCTTGGACCCTACCAACTTCTTGAATGAAATAGCTAGTAATAAATTTCCTCTTTTAGGAAAAGACAATGGCTATGTGGTAAGGGTAATAACTAGAACACTGGGAACTTGACCATTAAATCACCACAAACACACTTACATGTAAACAATGTATTGTGACTACTCACAATATTAAACACGAGGAGAAAAAACTTGTTCTGTGCTACCTTAAAAGCTGTTATTCCTAAAATTAAAAAAAAATAGTTTAATTAGAGAAATTAGTGGGGTTTAGCCAAAGTATCAGCAATAGGTCAGCAAAAGGTCACAGAAACACTGTAGTTAATTTCTCTCTAAAGAGTGGTGGGGTCTAAAATTTAACTAATGATTCAGAAAAGTGCAGTTATAATTAAATTTAAACAAAAAGGGACTGTACTTTATAGGGAATAACTTCTTTCTCTCTTTCATTCTTCTTCTTGCTTCTGCAATATGGATCCCTGGTTGTCATGGTTGAAGTATGTCTTACAGATTGGCCTCATCCTGCTGTGTGGAGTCCAATTGATAGTATCCTTAATTACAAGCTGTAGGAGACAGATTGGACAGATTTGGCTGCAGCATGTCAGCCAAATTAATCACAGTAGCTAATGGAGCAGTGAGCACACAAGAGAATCCAAAAAAATATAGACAGAAGGGTCAGAAATTGTTGGTAAGAATATTCTCCATATGTATCTCCTATTTCTGCTCACCTTTTGAGCAGTAGTATTGCCTACATTTTGTCCTGAGCTCTCTTTAAAAGAATGATCAGATTATATATAGAATTTTGAGACAAAAAAGTATTTATCCATGGGAAAGAAAAGATAAGCATGAATACAGTGTGTGAAAATATTATAACTAACTCCTTAAAGGTGGGGGTGGAGGGTTGTGCTTACTTCCATTTAAAAAAATGTATGATGTTTGAAAATTCATAAATGGTCTCTAATATCATTCACCAGTTCCTGTTCAAGTGCTGTTTTCAAGTCATTTGTAAGAATTAGAAATCAGGAATTTAGACAAAAAGGATGATTTTTCAGGAATAGGAAACACTAGAGATGCATACATGCATGCATACATACATACATACATACATACATACATACATACATACACATACATATGTGTGTGTGTATGTATGTATGTATAATATCAGGAATTTAGACAAAAAAGATGAAGTGTTCCATGTAACTAAAAATTTAACTATTTTGTCTAAATTCTTTATATCTTATTCCTATATTTTACTATCCTTTTGTATCCTTTGGTATCCTGTTTCTTCTGAAAGCATCAACAAATCTATGAAAGGCTAGTGTGCTATACATATGTAGAAAAAAAAGACATATCCTTCTGTTTTTTATCCAAATATAAAATCCAAAAACATAACTTCCTCCAAGATCTTAATTCTATTTGTTGTTTTTCTTTTTGCCACTATTTCCTATTTCAAATCTCTACTTTATCTCTAAATGCTATTGAAATTATTTTTATGGGCTTTTCATACTCAGTTTCTTATACTCATTTTAAATAATTTTTTATATTCTCTCATATATTGCATCCTGATTTGAGTTTCTTCTCACCACCCTCCCTCCCCGCCTTACTCCTGCTCCACTCATCCCCCCCTCTGTCTCTAGATCTACCTCTCTTTTTTCCTTCAGAGAGAAACAGGCCTTCCAGAGATATCAATTAAAGATTACATAACAAGCTACAATAAGACTAGATACATACCATCACATCAAGGCTGCACAAGGCAACCCGGTTGGAAGAAAAGGGTAGGCAATAGAGTAAAGGACAGTCCCTGCTCACCCATTGTAAGGATTTCTGCAAAGACACCAATATATATATATATATATATATATATATATATATATATATATATTACACACATATATGCACATACACACACACACACACACACACACACACACACACACATATATATATATATATATATATATATATATATATATATATATATACACACACATATGCACACACACATACAGAATACCTAGAACTGAGCCCTACAGGTTCCCTGATTTCTTAAAGTCTCCCCTTAGTTAACCTCAGTTGACTCTGTGGGCCCTGATTTCCTGGTGTGTCCCTCTGGTTCCTCCAATCAATAAAATGATTTTCGAACTCCAATTGGTCACTAAATTCTGATTTACTGTCCTTCCACTGCTCTATATTTTACTTAGATCATAACACTCTCGCTCCACTATCACCTATTCCCAGCCTTTACTAAGATATGTGTCATCATTATCTCCTTGCTATTCCACAGCAACATAAACATATAATTATGTTATTGAGTACAAAATGGTTCTCTCCTTCCCAGGATTTGTTATGTGATTGTAATATATTTGTTAGCAAAGATTCCTGCATTCTCCTGAAAGCCTTGTTCTATTCATCATCTAGATAGGTTATTATATCCTTAGCAGGCTCAATTGATGAACAAACATTACCAATTTGGAAAAAACCCACTTTCACAATGCTTAAGTACATAACATTTTGTTCTTATTTACTTAATAATATTTATAATAAATAATATTTTAGCCATTGACCTCCACATTAATTAATTCTCTCACCTAATTACAAAGTAAGCAGTGTGACAGTAAGATCTTTATCAAAAATTCCAGTGTTTATCTATGCAGGTTGGAATATTATAGCCTGGGCTTTATCCCTTTATGTTCAATTCCTAAAAGATTTCTCTGGTGAAGCCTTAAAAACTGTAAGTAAGAATGTTACATATTTTCAGTTTGGATTATTAAAGAATTCTACAAAACAATGAATCTGATTTTTTCATATTTAATTTTACTGAATATCTATAGAAGAAGAGAAAAATCTGGACAGAGAGACACCAGCATTTCAAACATAAAAGACGTAAAGGACAAGATAGAAAATCGTCTTGGGAACTGCAAGGGAATGAACACTTTTACCAGGAGTCTTTTAATGAAAACTGTATTTTTCTCTTCTAACATAAATAGAACTTAAACATGAATTTTAGCTGTTTATTATAACACACTAAGCAAGCCTGTTGAGTAAATATATCATCTGAATTGAAATATCCTACTCGGGAAGAAGAAGGACTCAAAAGTATGGAGCTTTACAAGTCTCAGAACATTTATGAAAGGTACAGTATTCTCAAGGCTCCTCCTGAAAGCTACACAAACAGTAGCAATTGCAAAGAATCGATATGTTGAACAGGTGACAAGGGGCTACAGTGATGCAGATTTCACCAGCAGCCAAACTTGCTGCATAAAGTTCTCCCTACTATAGCTTTCTTTGGGTTGCCCATTCCCGGGTAAATAGTCTTTCATCTCTGTTCCAGATAGTAACCATAGTGAAGTCATGATTCATTATTAATCTTAAATAGAATTGTTTCTTTGGGCTGTCATTAATGCCTTTTTGGTGTGAGTAGATGGTTAGTCACATCTCCCCAGGCAATCTTGCAAGAAAATATGTACCCTAACTGGAAACAAGAACAACAGCACAAGCATTGAGGAAAAGCAGTCACGTGGTCGGTACAATATGTAACACACAAAACTAAGACTAGCCTATGAACTGAGCATTTGTGGTGACAACACTGACCTTGCTACCTTGTCCTGTGTAATACATGATGACAAGCTTCATGGTAATCATGGTGTTTGTATGATTCCTAGAATGGTTGATAGGTCGTGTAACCAAGGCTGACCCTCCTAACAGTGACAGATCCCTGATAGAAATCCCAGAGTGTCTGTTCCTTTCTATGCAATAGGGGACTTCAAGCTTAATAGTTGACTAGAATTTACTAATGAAGTGCAGGTATGACCCCATATAACTGACATACTAGGGAATATATTATAACTCATCAAAGTGCTTATCACCCATCATATTGGGTGATAAACAGTGTGTATCATCAGTTTTATGGCTTTTAGGGGAAGCAAGATAGGCATGGAATAAAAACTTATCTCTCTTGCCTCAAAAACTTTGCCTGTAAAAGTCAAGATTTATAATGGAAAAGGTATATACCAATTCTATCCTCCTCATCATCCTATAATTTAGCATGAAAAGTATGTAAAGGAAGGAGGAGCTATCTTGCTGGGGTGTTTGTTTGTTTATTTGTTATTGTTTTTGGTTTTTTTTTTTGTTTTAGTTTGGTTTTTTTGAGACAGGGTTTCTCTGTATAGCCCTGGCTGTCCTGGAACTCACTTTGTAGACCAGGCTGGTCTCAAACTCAGAAATCCACCTGCCTCTGCCTCCCCAGTGCTGGGATTAAAGGTGTGTGCCACCATGCCCGGCTTATCTTGCTGTTTATTGCAGCTAACAGGATGCAAAGGTTTGAGTTTTAATCTTCAATCATTTCTAAAAAGGCTTTCTTGAAATCCAAAAACTTGGATCTTATGGTAAGAATCAGATAGTGAGGATGTAGAAAATATGGATAAAGTAATAGACAACTCTTAAAGTCATCCTTTAATACAGAAAGTGGTGAAATGCATAATTCAGTATGCAAGCATTGGTCTTTGTAATAATGGCCCAGAAGAAGACAGTATGACAGCCAGGGACACTTTGCTTCTGGGCTGCAAGTGTAACTTGTAAATAAACAATGAAAGACACAATCGTAGCTTGTGTGAACATTGGCCATGGGGGCAGCTAATATGAATCTGAGTGCTGTGGGAGTAGAGACTTAATATAAGTATTTTTGAGATTAAGAAGAAAAAAAAACCTGTAGAACTGGTTTGGGATTTGTCTCTGGTGGACAGTTTCATTCAAGGCATTTGAAATAATTAACTATTCTTTTGCCGAGGCACTCACAAATATCAGGGCCTAAATAAAATGTAAAAGGATGAGCATTGTTGAGATAAATGGACATTGGGGAGGCAGTGTTTAAGACCCACTTCACTGGGTTTGGTATGAATATTTTAATAGAAGAGGAGAAGTAAGTAAACTCATCTAGTACCTCTAGACTGGTGTGGCGCTTTATGGATTTCCATGGTGTGGCATTCTGAGGCTCATAATGTCATTCACAATGTTCCTAAGAGGACTGTTTTTATTCAAACCACCACAAGAGCTATCTTCTCACTGGGCTTTAAGCCAGAACAAATAACCCAAAATGGCTGGACAGAGACCATTGAAGGTGGACAGGTGGACACTGGCCCTACAGCAGAAGTGGTAGCCCAGGTTAAAGGGGTAGAAAAGTCACACAAAATAAATGTAGTTTACAGGGCTAGATGGACTAATGCCCACTACCCACTACATACTGAATATTACTCTTTTAACAAAACAATTGATACAAGTGATGATATTATCCCCTGTCGTACTTGGTCTTGCTAACATACATTTTGGTATACCCTTATACATCTAAGAGCAATTAACATTTTCTTTGAGCATTTAAGAACATGAATGGCAGCATTTAAATAGTTTAAATGAGGGGATCTGTGTGAATTGGAAAGAGAACGCCCAAAATATATAAAGTTGTTTGATGGAAATCTCAGAACCAGTGTCACCTTAGCTCTCAAAGAACTGTTGGCCAGGAAGTCCACTGTACCCTGAAAAGGACAAGTCCATGTAGAAACAACCACTACTGCTGGTTGGGAGTCAGATCTACATGGTTAGACATGAGTGTTGAATGCATCATATACTGTCTATTCTGGGGATTATGAAATGTTTCTGGAAATCAGGTAAAGCTGTTTCCATAGTGGATTGCTTTCAAAGTACCAAAAGATACCACATGGGCCATGCTTAAATATATGTGTTATACTACCAACATGTCAGGGAAGATATGCCTAGTAAAATTGTGGTACTAATATTTTCGATGCAACCAACTACTTTGGGATAGTATTTAAGGTCCGGTGTATCAGATTAGGACCATTATTAATAATGTAAGACAAAAAAGTATATCTGTTTAGTATCTAGGATTAACAACTAATTTTTTTTTGTAAAAGGAGGTAAGGAGTTATCCAATCAATTTCGAAGCAATTTTGTTTATTCCAATAGATTTCTGACACTGCCAGCCTGCCAGCTTTGTCATAGACATGAGTCTGTGTCTGTTTCCCAGTGGATAAGTTACTGCAGAGATTCATAACTGGTCAGAATCTTCACAGGAAGTGATTGTTGCTATGGTATGCAGCCCAGTGCTCAGAGAGCACATAAAAATGCAAGATTCACCAGGTCCTTCATCTCATATAAAATGTGAGCAAAAACAGTTGCTATGAGAATGGACTTCCCAGTTATCTGCAAACTCTGAAGGACTTATACAGTGCTCAAGCACTTTAGCTTTCTTTAGTGACTACCATTCTAGGAGAGAGGTGGCTTTTTTTTTTTAAGTATTGCTACCTTTAAATTATTCATTATTTTGTAAATGACTTCTCACCCACAGAACCTCAATGAAATCACTTGCTTACTAATCTAGAACTAGGTGGAATATGTTCTTTTTTTTGTCATATATTCCCCGAATTAAAAAAATATGCACTTATCTCCCCAGTAAAAGTTACATAATACAGTCTTTAAAATCAGCATAACCAGTGTGTTACAATGTAATATATACTAAATTTATATTCATTAAACAGAAGTATCCAAACATCATAGCAAACTAATAGTTAATGTACATTGCGCAGTGTTCACAGTTAACCTTAAAAGAATCACCTCACTCCATACATCAGAACTGAATATAACATCAACTCTTATCATTCAAAAAACGTCACAGAGGCAGCTTTGCACAAAAGATACACACAGGCACACACACGCACACACACACACACACACACACACACACACACACACACACACAGAAGATGAAAGATGTACTTGGTGTTGCTGACAATACCAAAGATGAAGTCTCTGAGATAGCACAGCTCTTGATAAACAACGACACTGCTTGTCCACTGGGGGTTTTGAATGATGAAGTGTACACACAGTGATAGCAGGGTATTTACTTTACCGAAGGGATTTTATAGAATACATATAAATATTATCAGAAAACAACTGTGTTGAGCTAAGATGAACAGAATACTAAGAAGGACACCTACTTCAGATATATGGTATTAAATGTAATATTTATAGGTTTCTTTTTTTATTATTATTTTTAGGAATGTAGTGTGCACTAGGTCAGCAAATAAGCCTGTTCTAGGACCAGTTTTCACTTAAAACTCCTTCTCCATTCTTATGCTTAAAATTCTCCAGTGCTCTGTAACATTGCTAAAATTAGCCAAGGTATAATTCCTCTTTGTTTTTTCTATGATAAAAACTCAAAAAAAATTTAAAGCTAGTAATCTTTCTTTTGGGTCATAGTTTTACATTTTTCAGTCTCTGGTCCTGATTGTATTATTTGGTTTGTTTTCTTTTTTCTTTTTTTTTTTCTTATTTATTTATTTAACTTTTAAAGAAATGCCATTTTTTTATTACTTTAAAATGGGCATAGTAAATATGCTAGGCTAACAAAATGTTATTTGGTTTGTTTTCAGACCATGACAAAGTAGAAATATTATTAAATGGGTTATTATAGAGGAAGAATTTAACTCCATGGCTTCCTGGAAGCAGAAACAATGTGTAAGTGATCCTTCCTAATGTCACCATTTTCTTCATTCTCCAATCCCAGGCTATGAAATGATAGTTTTACTTAGTCCACCCTTTACATGACCCTCCAGACACACATGGACAAAACATAAGAATTTTCTATCACTTAAGAAACTCTCTGCTCACATGTGCTGTTAGTCAACAGCAATGAAAGCATTACTCTGAGACATCAGGTACTGAGATAGAAAAGAACTTCCTTTGAGATCTTGGCAATGCATTTGTCCACCGTTTCTTCTGTAAACTATAGCGTCAGTCTAAGATATGCTACTCAAACTTTGTCAGATTGCCCAATAGAAGTTTATCCAAAGACATTTTGATATATGAGTCACTCTGCCACCACGACTCACACCCAATTAATCTAAAAATGGTCAGCCTATTGGAATACAACATATATTATTTCATATGCTAGCAAATTACTCTCAAAGAGTAAACTATTTTCTAGGTTTCAATAAACCATTTATCATTTTCTCTGGGATATTTTGCTTGAGAGAAAATTTTAAAAAGATCTTTGGGACAATGAAGTAGGAAGACACACAAACATTAATATAATTGATAAGGGCTGCATTTTTTATATTCAGTAGATACTTCTTGAATATATGCAGGCAAGCACACTTCATACAACAGATTAAAATGGAATCAACACAAGCTCCGGGTAGAAAATACAAAACAATAAAAAGCAGACAATCAGAATTTAAAAGGTGTACTTGCTCAGTTATTAAAACAATATTGTAATGCAAATGTAATGGTGGTATGATAAAACTACAAGTCCTATCACTCAATATTTAGCAAACTACAAAAAATTATTGTATCTGTGTGTTATCCATGAAATAATTTATACCTTTTTCTATTTTCATTCCAATCCCAAAGAGCAACTCACTGCTCCTAGCTATTTTAATATTTTCTATAATTTACTAGATGTCAAAGTTAAAATCCATAACTTTTTCTACCTAAAGTATTGACCGATAATTTCTTAACAATAAATACTCTGTTTTACAATGCTTTATCTAATTCTCTATTTTTCGAACATCCTGGTTTCAGAAAATCAGTAAACTTTTTACTTATTGAAGATTTTCAACACTACTGTCTTGAATAGGATATATATATATATATATATATTTATCTAATTAATTATAATTGTAAACAATATCATAATTAATTCTAAAATAGAATAAACCAATATTAATATATTTTAAATATTTATTAGAATAAACAATATAATCAAATTTATGTTAACATAAATATCACATATTATAAGAAAAGGACTATCATTTCTACCTCATATTTGAAAAAATGTTATGACTATATTTCTGCAGATCCCTTCAATGTCCTTTTGAATTCATTATACTGCTAGATGTTGCTCTATGTTGCTTAGATACATAAACAGATAAAGAGTACTGAGTGTTTTCAAAGAGTTGTGATTTTTATTTAGTCTTGGACTTTCTGTTCAAAGCTAGCTATGGTTGGATTAGTTGGAGTGCAGCCTTAAGTCATCTTAATATTTTTCACAGAGAGAGAGAGAGAGAGAGAGACAGAGACAGAGACAGAGACAGAGACAGAGACAGAGACAGAGAGAGAGAGATATATTTTCATTCCATATAAGTTCTGAGACTCTAGAGAATCTTATACAGTCTTTATCAAGGGAGGCACCTTGTGAGATTATCCCCATCTATGTAGGCATGCCATCAGATTATAGCACTGTTCAGACCTTATATATGTGGCCATTTGTTAATATTTTATTCATGAGCTCCCCTTCTTACTTAGAAGACAGTGTGTGGTACATATCCACATCCTCTGGCTCTTAAACCTTTCTGGACTCTCTTACATCATACAGCCTTAGTATTAGGTATAGTCATAATGTTATAGGTATATTAATTGACTCTATTGTTCTTTGAATTTTGATCAGTTCTAAATTTCTGTGAAGGTCTCTCTCTCTCTCTCTCTGCTGCAAAAATAATTATTTTGTTTTATTAAGTAAAGGGTGAGCGCTACACTTACCTTGATAGACGGATAGTGCTTAGGGAGTATATTGAAAGCATACTGGTTTAAGAATGCCTCTGGAAACATTCATGTAGCATCCATGACCCCATTAGTTATGGGTAGTTATCTATATTTGGAGTTCCAGTTACAAATTTCCCTGTATTATGTGGGCCTAAAATACACTTAAATAACTGTTGACCTACCCTGATGTATAAGTACCACTACTTTGCCAGGCTCATCATTTTCTTGGTTCATAGGCTTTGGAACTGGGTAGGACTTTTGTTTTTCTCCCTAGGATTCTTCCATTAGCAACTTCAGATGTTATAAGAGAAATATTATTGGTGAATTCCTTAATGCCTTGTCCCCAAATTATGTGATACCTTCAGCAATTGGGTCTTTTCCAGCAAGTTTTTTGAGATAACCACAGAAAATGACACTAGACTATATCATTTGGATTTGCTTTGATTTTTATGTCCAATGACCTGAAAAGAAATTTTTCATGTCTAGTACTAATATTATTTAGATAATCTATGTCTTTTATACAGGGAGCATTATCATTATTAATATTGTATCTTTGTTTGATGTATTTATATATGTATACACATTGTTGGCCTTTCAGATAGGAAGGTGTCCTAAGACTAAGAAGCCCAGGAACCATACAGCTGAAGTGAAAAGGTGTCCCAGTGGAAGGCCTTCCTGAGACATGAGGGCCCAGGGACCACACAGCTCTGAGGTGAGGCAGTGTCCTAATGGAAAGCCATCCTGAGACATGGGAGTCAACAAACCACATATCTCTGAGAGGAAGTCTCCTCAGCATAGACATTGCAGTTCCCAGCAGAGGGTATGTCTAGCTGAGCTGAGGAGTTTAAGAGCCTCAGCCCTGCTCCTTCTCTTTGCTTTTTCCTAACTTCTCTTCATTGCTTCTCAGTTTCTTCTGATGAGTGAGTCACAACAGGCAACAAATCTCATGAAAGGTATTTATTGGAAACTCTAGGGAGAGATGAGTCGAATCAAGGGATGGCGGTCCTCTGCTCTTGTAAATAGACAGCAGGAAATTGGATAAAGAGCAGAATTTATGTGGTGTGTCTTGGGGGAGGGGGCAACTTTCTAGGGGAGAGATTTCTCTAGTGATTACTGGTGGGACTTCAAGTCCTGAGTTTGTAGGAGCTCAGGGATTTGAAGGGTTTCCTATTCAGGGATGTTTTTGACCTTTGTTCAGACATATTCACCTAAAATTACCATAATCTGGAGATGGTTCTCTTAAGGGTCTGAAGATGATCTATGTGACAGTGTGACAGTTACAATGGCTGAAAAACCCTTTATGACAGTTTGGTAGGTCTGGGGGCGGGGCTTAGCTGCTCGGGCTCCTTAATCAGGGTCTAGTCACTTTCCTGCCCTGAGTGCTTACAGAGATGACAACGTATTCAGAGTTTGCAAAGGTAATCAGAAACAGGAAAGCTTTTTGCCACTTTAATAGTATAAATGTCTAACAATACTCTCCACAATGTTTTGTAAGATCTTCTTGCTGAATATAAGACTTCATTAAACATGGAAATATCAAGCTGGTGCCCAAGTAGAATTTTCATCTGTATTTACTAGTGTTTATAATGCTAGAACCAGCATTGATAACTTTGCAGTATAAACACCAAACAGTAGGGTTATTAGGTTATTATTAGGTTAATTTTTATCCTCTGGAACACTCAAGATGATTCATTAACTCCTAGGGATACAGGACTATGTTTTGGAGGATAATCCACTAAAGCAGGATAAATTTCTTTTTACCTATTTCTTTTGGTTTGCTCTAAGCTTGTACTTTATGATCGCCTTTTCTATAGCTTAAATTAATTTATATTCAATTTTTTTCCTATGAAATAAACTGTAATCTCACCAAATCAATAGTTTCCCAGAATGGAATTCTGAGATACTGCTTCAAGAGATCACAAGGTCATGTGGACAGCCTCTAATGAGGTAAGACTGGGAGTCTCTGAAAGAAGAGGTTAGACAGAGAAGACCTTGCAAAAGACCAACCAAGATCAGCTCCCTGCAGATGAAGCCTACCCTGTCCATATACTGAAATTGTAGGTTCTAGAATTCAGGAAACAATCATTACGGTGTAGACCTGTGTCATGTGTTCCTTGCTCTTGATGTTCTCAGCACTGCAATGCTCTGATATTCTACTTTAATCATTTCTTTCCTGCATAGCTCTGACAATACAAGAAAATTACAAAAATTAGTATTATAGTATAGAATTTCTTTGTGGATTGTTATGAATCATATCTGGGATATCATTTAACTTGGCCTATGAAGTATTAATTTACATAATTGGTGGGTTTTTTTTAATAAGAAATATCTTTTAACATTTCTTTGTAAATGATGTGATTGGTTTTAATGAAGATTTACATAGTGTCTGAAATCATCTATAGTTTCCTGAACTGGGAATCACTTATTACTACATTCAGAAGTGCTTTCTTTCGGGACCAAAATCTACCCAAATTTAAACAAGCCAGATTTAAAGGGACTTCTGAATATAAGACATGTTAAGGCACCTCACCTTCAGTGTTTCATGAAGGTATTTCCTGTTAGAAAAAAACACACACAATGGGCTGGAGAGATGCCTTAGATGTTAAAGCTCACAACCAAAAATGTAAAAAAAAAAAAAAAACCCACAAACTTCTAAAGAACAGAACTAAAGTTAGAGGAGTCTAAGTAGTTCATCTAAAATTACACCTATTATGTCTAAGCTGTGCATCCATTTTCACTGAAAATGTCTGTGTACACTTGATTATGTCCATTTCAAAATCCATGTAAAATCACAGTGAGTGTAATGAGGAGAGCATAACTCTACTGTTTAGTAATAGTATAGCCTGACATGCAAACTAGAGTTATCTGAAAAGAGGGAACCTGAACTTAGAAATGCCTCTATAAGATCCAACCGTAAGGTATTTTCTTAATTAGTGACTGATGGGGGAGGGCCCAGGCCACTCTGGCTGGCTCCATTCTTAGGTTTGGCCCTAGTGTAAGGGTCCATGTTTCACAGAAGAATGACACCCTGGACTCAAAGAATATCTAAATGCAAAGGGTGTTTTATTCTGTAGAAGTCCAGCAAGCTGTGGTCTCACATTACCAAGATAGACAACCAAGTGAGCTTGCAGGCTTGATTTAAAGCACAATAGGGGATTCTATGGTAGGTGACTTTTATCTTCTCCATCTCTAGGGACAGTTTATTACCTGGACGTGGGGACTGGAAAATGTTGCTGAGGAAGTAGCTGAGGAAGTCTGGAAACTGCTGCTGACCCATTGTCCTTGCCTCAGGCTAGGTGGTGGGGCTACTTCTGAGGCCAGGACTTGCCTGGAATTGCCCAATCCAGAACTGCAGATTTGAAGCCTGTCATAGAGTCAACCTAGCCTTCTCACTAGGTTCTGTCAGAAAGCACTCTGAACAAGCCAAGGGAAATCAAGCACTGAGATATGTGATTCAGCACCCTTCATGACTTCTGTATTAGCTCCTGCCTCCAGGTTCCTGCCCTGTTTGAATTTCTATCCTGGCTTCTTTTGATGATGAACTGCAATGTGGAAATACAAACCAAATAAACCCTTTACTCACCAACTTGCTTTTTGGTTATTGTGTTTCATTCTAGGAATAGAAGCCCTAAGACAATGGCTTGTGCTAATGAGGATTTCTATAGATACAATTAACAGTTTATTTTTATCATGAGTGCTATGTTTGTGATAGGAAATTCATTTAATCTTTAATGCTTTTATTATTGTTTTGGAAACTTATTAATGTAACACAAGTTTGAATTGGAAATTGTCCAATCATTCTGAGATAAAGTGCTCTTCCTTGAAGGAGACAAAATGCTAGCTGTGACCACCTGGTCTCATCATTTAGTTGTCACTTATGGTGTGAACTGTAGTTTAGCTAATATGTTTCCTTACCTATAGCTGATAATAATAATATATGAGTACAGCTGCTACTAAAAACTGTTGTAAAATGTAAAAAACAAGCTTATGCTTTAGAATTTTCTACCAGCTATATGTCTATTATTTATATAATAGTATATATGAATATTCATAATCTTATTTTACCTAAAAGGTACTTGATTTCTATTTAGATATAAAATGAAATGCAAAAGATGAAGTTCAAGAATACTTAGAATAATTTATATACTAGCTACATCATTAAGAATAAAATTGATTAACACCAAAATCCCCAGAACCAAACACACACATTTTGAAATATGTATAAGTATTACATAATAATAAAATATGCCTATTATGCCAATTTCTGGAAAATATATGAATTTTAAATATTTTATAATTTTTATATTCTTATCACATGCTGTGTTTTATCTGTAAATTTTATGAAACACAGGGATAGAGACATTTCATTAAATTTCAATTTTAATAAGATAATTTCCTTTATCAGATATCAGGCAATAATTGCATTTACTATGATAATCCATTCATTTTCATCAACCTAACAAGTTTATTGGAATTTTTCTACAATGGAGTTTAACTGTCATCAGGGGATCTATAGAAGTATAATGCAATACTCTGTGAAGATACACATCCAGTTTCCTTTGTTTCTTAAGAAAAGAGAGTAGTTAATTGGGGGTGGCTCACAGTTTCAGAGCATAAGTAGACTCCTTGACTATCACTGCAGAGGCATGGCAGTGAACAGCAACGTGGCACTGGAGTGGTAGCTCAGACTGTATATCACTGCTCCTCTCTCCTCTATCTGTTTGCCATTCTTTCACTCTCAGAAACATGTGTGACCCTAAATCTGCTTTTTGAACTGCCTTTAAGAGGTCAACTTTTTGATGATTGAGAGACATGTAGTTTGAGGAAATGTTTTGAAGATAGATCTCTATGTGATGCATGGCAAAGATGCATTCCTTTGCAGAAAGGCTAGAAGCCTCTCTGCCACCTTAGGGCACATTTCCTCCTTTCCTAGGATGTTGGGAAAAGCTTCTCTATGTTCATGAATCAACACTGCATGTAGCTGCCAAGGAAATAACAGATGCTCTCCATCTCTATTTGATATGTTCTGACCTTCAGATCAAGGCTTTTGTCTCTTCTCAGATGTTCTTCCATGTGTTATAGCTGTCCCATGACACATTCAACAACTTCTCATTCTCTCTCCAACAGCTCAGGTGCAAACTTTTCATTCTCCCAAGACTGATCCAGCCCCTCAATGAGGTCTGCAGACTACCTCCTCACTATCATGATCAAAGTCCTCTTCACTGAGCCCAAGTAACTTTGTCATCATTTCTGAATCAGGATCAATCCTTATTCTGTCATCAGTTCTGAAATCTGAAGCTTCTAACAGGCACTCCAAGCACACTTCCAAGAGCTACCAGCAGTGCAGTACAGGACTAGAAGAGTCACTCAGTGTATTCTATGTTCGGAGGCTCCAGAAGAAGTAGGTAGCTGGAGGCAGCATGGATAATTTGAGATTTAGTATTTGAAAGTGTACAAAGAAACTTATGCAAAAGGAAAAAAATAACCGTAATGTTCTACAATGAATAAAGGAAAAAATACCTTCTGAGCATCCTATGATCATGTTTAAAGATATTTTGATGACTTTTATTGATATATTAACAAGAAAATATGGTGGTTACTTTAAAAGGCAGATTACTATTATCAGTAATCAATGTTTAAAATAATATATGCCAAGGACCAGCCTGAGTTGGGAAAGGGGGTCCTGACAAAGGAGTGAAGTAGAGATTTCTGGTTTCTTTGGGAATCAGTCATGTAATGTTATGCTGGGGCAGGCAGTTGAAAAGATGTTTTGCTGAAGCAGATACAGGTGAAAGAATATTTTACTGAAGCAGATACATCAGAGGAAGCATGACATTTAGAATGCATATAAATATGACCCACAGACTGTGTCATGCTGTTCTTTCTGCAGCAACCATGCAGGTCTTAGCAAATGTTTGTTAAATGTGTGTATGTTCATGCATATCTGCATACTTTAGTGTGAATACTCTTATAGATTGAAGAGAATATTACATAAGTAGGCTTGAACACATAAATAAATGTAATATATTGAGATGAAAGAGACTTCTTGTTTATCACAGACAGGCACTGACTTGAATGATTGACATTTATAGGTACATTCAGTTAAAATCAGCACTGTACCTCTTTTGAACTATTTTCTACGTGGAATACAATTCGAGTACAGGATTGCATAGCATCTGGAATGTTCTCAGAAAGCTCTGTGATAGAAGATATAACAGAGCAAAAATCCAGAGTTCTTTTCAGATGGCAAAGGGGAGAGAAAAGAAATAAGCCATTTAAAATTTATCTTCTTCTCTTGCAACTTGAAGACTCCATTGTAAATGTAATTTTTAATCTTTAGTAGTGACTGTCATCTCTGAGTTTACTGGCTCCATCTGCTTATCTAAGCCTAGCCCCCAAGGTTCTAGCCTCTGTAGACTCTAATCTAGGCCTCTGAGACTTAATGCTTAAGAAGCTGATACTTTCTATCTTTCTGAACTCTGACTGGATAGTTCAATTCAATTCTTCTGGCTTAAATGCCTCTTTAAGATGACTGATTCAATCTGACTTCTCTCTTGGCTTCATACTAATTTTGAAAATCTGTTCTCATCTTCTGTTCCTTCTCATTCTCTGGCTCGTTCTGTCTTCAGCTACATCTAGCTGGTTCTCTCTGCAACCTGAAGCTGAATGACTGACACCATAAAACTCTCTCCCTCCCTCCCTCCCTCCCTCCCTCCCTCCCTCCCTCCCTCCCTCCCTCCCCACCATTCCCTTAAATTGCCTCTCTTTCAGTTCTGTTCTTGTGAACATTGGGCCTAATTCTCTATGGCTCATTTTGTCAAATCTTTCTCTGTTTCATTACTTTGTCTGCCTTTCCATTAGATGTCACTTTAGAACATGGCTTCTTCCTTCTACAAACTAACTTTCCAGTCATTGTTTGGGATTAAAGTTGTGGACTGCGTACTAAGGGCTTGTATGCATCCCAGCCACAAGAATTAAAGGTCTATTGTAAGGGCTAAGCCACACCACCACTAGAAACAGTTTTTGTTTTCAGTAATTAACATAAGCACAGGGTTTCCAGTGAGATCAAATATCCCACAATGCTTCATTTTTTGTTATTCCTTTCACCTATAAAACCTTCCACCTTCTGCCAGAAAAGTCTCCTTTTTCTCCTTGTCCTAGAGACTGGGCTTCCAAAGCCTCCTCTGCCTCCACCATTGAGCTGAAGCTACTTCATTTCCAAGGCTTGGCATGTCCATGGCACCTTGGTTTTTGTCATTTTCACCATCCACTATGGTCTTCTCATCATCTTTTTCTCTTTATATTGAAGTTTACAAAACTAAATTCTTTGCAAGGCCAAATTTCCCATTCAGTGATTATTCCTGCATGAGCAAAGCCCTCAAACAACTCTACTCAGGTCTCTAATGGTGTCTTGAGACCATTGGCAAAGGGTGTTTTTGATGGGTAACTTTTGTATTAAGAAACACCCTGTGTCTTGGCAGCATAATCAGGAGGTTCCTATCCTCTAGTTCAATATTGTTAAAGAGGCTTGAGGTCCTCTTTTGCATCCTCAAGATATTTTGTCTATGGTCTAGGGTAGTATCTGTTAATGGTTCTTTAACTTAAAATTAAAAGAAATCATTTAGTGACATTCCCCATATTTTACTAGGTTTATTCCTAAACATTTGATTTCATTTGAGGTTATTGTAAATTGATTTGATTCATGCTTTATCACTCACTGATGTTGTGATAGATTTATGAAAGATCTATTATTTTTCTGAGATGATGTAATATCCTATTTCTTTCTTTTTTTTTAGATTCACAGCAGAGTTTTACCAGACTTTCAAAGAGCTATAATTAATGCTTCTTTTTTTTAATTAGGTATTTTCCTCAATTACATTTCCAATGCTATCCAAAAAGTCCCCAATACACTCCCCCCCCCAGTCCCTCACCCACCCACCCCCACCCCTTGGCCCTGACATTCCCCTGTACTGGGGCATGTAAAGTTGGCAAGTCCAATGGGCCTCTCTTTGCAGTGATGGCCGACTAGGCCATCTTTTGATACAAATGCAGCTAGAGTCAAGAGCTCTGGGGTACTGGTTAGTTCATAATAATGTTCCACCTATGGGGTTGCAGTTCCCTTTAGCTCCTTTGGTATTTTCTCTAGCTCCTCCATTAGGGGCCCTGTGATCCATCCTTCTGTGTTTGCTAAGCCCCGGCATTGTCTCACAAGAGACAGCTATATCTGGGTCCTTTCAGCAAAATCTTCCTAGTGTATGCAATGGTGTCAGCGTTTGGAAGCTGATTATGGGATGGATCCCTGGATATGGCAGTCTTTAGATGGTCCATCCTTTCTTCACAGCTCCAAAGTTTATCTCTGTAACTCTTTCCATGGGTGTTTTGTTCCCAATTCCAAGAATGGGCACAGTGTCCACACTTTGGTCTTCTTTCTTCTTGAGTTTCATGTGTTTAACAAATTGTATCTTATATCTTGGAAGTATTTATCTAGTCTAAGAATTTGGAAGTAGGTTTTTTTTTTTTTTTTTTAACTTTCAATTTTTGGATCAGTGCTCACTTATCTCAGAGCCTTCATATCCCACTTGAGAACAGACAACCCTAAATAAAGAAGATTGGAAGTTCCATTTTTGTTGGACATGGGCTTAATGTCATTTTTCCACTTAGCAGCAAAAGGGATGCAACTTTAGATGCTGACCTATCCGCATTTGATAAACTTGGACCTTAAAATTTCTGCAGTAGTTCAGAGGTGATGGGTCTACTCCTTCTCACAGAGTGCAAAGCACCTGACACTCTGAGATCTAACTGCTTACACTTCCCAGCAGGTATGCTTCTATTCTTACTCTCTACAATGCATATGGTAGACATCTCTCACCCATAAACTGTGGCAGTGTGTTCTCAGGCTACTCACTTCTGTATTTTTGTTTCCTGTTCCTAAAGTACCTCTATTTCAAATAACAGTCTCTCTTAAGAGTACCCCTTGATGCAGGACTCTTATATATGTTGTGAGTAGTGTGGTAGCTTTCCTTTTCCTCAAAAGTAGCCTGCCACATAAGAGAAGTCATTTATAGAGATAAAACCTATATTTGGTTTTAGGTTATGGGAAATGTTTTGCTTTTCCTGGGGTTAGGCAAGACAGTGATTGTTTATTAGTCTTACTCTGTGATTATAGTTTGGGGTTTTCCTGCACTGAAAGAACAGGGCCTATAATTTAAGACTTTTTCTACTTTCCTCTCCATTGTTTGTTCCTCTGTTCTTGGTAGCTCTCCCTGATGTTCTGTCTGTATTTTCCTTTTTAGAATGACATCTGTCTTTGTATCAGAGCTCTTCTTCTCCCCCTAGTCATAAAGAAAACACCTAATATCCAGGATTACAACATAATCATCATTCACCGTTGCCCCATACTTGTACTTGTTAAATCTTTCTATTGTTCAGTCATGGAATAATAACACTGCCTCACAGCTCTTGACAGACATGTGTGCTGATACATACTTGTAATACCAGCTGCCAGTAGGCTGAGACAATGAGTTTATACTGTGAGAGATAAAAAGGGAAACGGTCTAAACAACAGCACCAATAAAATAACCATCCAGGATCTAAGCTAATTGTTCAAAGACATCAACAGAGAAGAGCAATGTTTTGTTGATTCACCTCTGTTAAAGCAGTTTTAGACAATTTGTTGGGGAAAACAGAATGGTTATGTTTATCTGCCAATAATAGGAACCAAAAGTAATCAGTCTGTGATTATTTTCCATGGTTTTAGGAGACTTAAGTGTGTTTGATTAAACAAAAGCAACCTGCTTTCCAGATAGCTAGCTCAATTGATAAAGTACTACGTAGCAAGAGATCCTGAGTACATACCCAGTTTGCATATGCAAAGCTTGGCCGCTTTTCATCATTTGCCCCATTTCACCATCAATCTCAGCTTTATTAAATAACTTCAGATTCTATTTATGCCCCTAGATAGTATCTATTTGCCAAGAATTCAACTCTGATTATTTTTTTCTATAATTTTCAGATATGAGTGAAGACAACTTGCAATTATCTTTCTTTAGAATGAGGTAAACTGAAGCTAACAAAAATCTACCACTGCTCTAGTTGTACATATACTATATGATATACACCTATATTATCTAGAAAATATTATCTGTTTATAAGACATTTTAGTCTGTACATTATTCTCCCCTTGAGACACTGTATCTTTTCAATTGTAAACATTTTTAGGCATGTGGACATCTACATTTTGTACTAGAAAAATAACTGTCTTTGTGGTCAGTGTGATCAAGTAAAGATCAAGCTTGACCAAACACTGGATTCCAATACAACTTTAAGCACAATACTACTTATGGTTGATATAGTTAAAAATGTGCATAAAAATACAACTTTCAATTTAGGACATTCATATTTCTAACACCTATTAGAGGATTGATACTCTTCTGTTTGCCACAACTGAAGTGTGTTTATGTAAGCATTGAACTTGATGGGGCTAAAATTGTTAGGCTGACTGAACACTTAATTACTCTATTCATTTTGTCAATAATGACAGTGAAACTTTCCTTCCATCTATGCCTTAATACACCATTCTAAAAATAAACTTTAAAATATTTCCGATCTAAGGAATTGTGAGAAAACATGGATTTGTGTGTGTGTGTGTGTGTGTGTGTGTGTATGTGTGTGTGTGTATGTGTGTGATTTTCATATGAGTAAAAGGAATATGCCTTGCTAAGAATTAAGTTAATGTGACAAATAATTTGGGGATAAAATGGAAATTATACACCTAGGTTCTGTCCAAAGTTCTTACTCAATATTCAAAACCAATTTAAGTGTATTTTCTATGCTATTATACATAAATATAGTCATTCCTCTCACATAAATTCCCTGAGTAAATTGAGACAAATTCTTATTGTTCTTTTCCTCTGAAGCTCACCAAAAATCCACTAAACACTTAGTCATTTGCTTTTCCAATCACCTTTTATATTGCATAACTAATTATGTGTTATCTTATTTATAATCTATATTGACTTTCCATATTCCATATTTCATAGTCCTTATTCTAAATATATTATTGCATATATATTTGAAGCATAGACCATATATGAAATTACTGAGAATTTATGCATGTAATAAAAAATGATATTTTCCTTTACTTGAATTTAGTGAATAATTTTTACATATCTAATATATTGTCATCACACCTAGGAACATGCATAATTTGGTCTGTGTGTGTGTGTGTTCATGCACGCGTGCACACACGTGTGCATATATGTGTGTGTGTGTGTGTGTGAGAGAGAGAGAGAGAGAGAGAGAGAGAGAGAGAGAGAGAGAGAGAGAGAGAGAGAGAGAAAGTTTTTACAACAATGAAGCATGGATTCTTCCATTTGATCAGCAAAAATATTCTGCCTAAATTATGCATTGTTTTTCGTTCTCATATACCTAATTTCTTTTGTCAAAGAAGTACCTTTTTTCTACCTTTTTTGTCATATATTTCTTTCTGAGTTTCTGAACTTTAATCTACAACTTGCAGATTTATTGTAAATTTAACAGTTGTGCCTTTGTGATACACAACTTAGTCTTTAAGAACTTTGTTATAAGATGTGTTCCAAAGTTCTCTAGGGTTATTCCCTGGGTTATGCTTATTTTTTTGGACTTAACAGCTCTCTCATATTGAGAACTTATCCATGCTATCTTAGGTCATATAAAATCCCGATTACAACCTTAGCTATACATTTTTATTGTTGATCTCACTACCCTAGAATATAAATTGTTTACTTTATAGTTATTTGTTATATAATTTTCAAAAAATTGACTAAGATGTTTGCATGCTAAGTAATTTCATAGAATACTGTCAAAAATAATATATTGGTCTAAATAAATTAATATGGGGTCATAATATTTAGTGCTTTTATCATTCAAAATTTAAGCATGAAAATTATGTTTTCCTTTGCCTAGCAGACTGTATTTCTATTCATAACCCAGTTCCTGTTCCAAAATTTGAGTGGCAGTTGATAGTTATTGGAACTAAATCCAACACCCTTGAAGGAAATGTAAATATAAATACATTTGCATGTGTCCTTATTCCCTCAAAGGAAACAGATGGATGAATAGATTGTAGAGTAGCTTCTGTTTAAGTTACACTCAATGTCACACACATGCCAGTATATAGAGAAAAATTGTGTCTCTTCTCACATATTTTTTCTTCAGCACATCCTTCACATATGCCATTTATCTACCAACATTGAGCATGGTCTTTTGTTATCACATTTGGAAAAAGAATGGATTAGAAAACACATCTACTCTAAAATATTGTTTTTAGAACACATTTGTCAAAAAGAATGTATGATACTTTTGTACTAATCTGTCAACATAACTTTCCTAGTGGGCTTGTAACTTCACGAATCTCTTCGTATCTCCTAAGAAACTTCATGTTGTATTAGTTCTATAGCACAATAAAACAAATGGATTCTTTATGTCTTCCCATTGAAAATAAATGTTTCATAAGGAGCGTTTTCCTCATCATTGAATCAGCTAGGATGTAAACGTAAAATTACTTTTCCTTGTGTCAACACATTTTTTAGGAGGAAAAATGTCACTAAATCAGTTTTGTGTTCAAAGGCAAATGATTCTACTGAAATGTATTTATTTTATGCTCATGAACATTAGAGTTGAACATTCTATCCCTGGGAAACTTGTATTATTAGTTTGTTCTAGAAGGACATGCTTTGAGTGGTAGAGGTCCAAGAGTCAGAGCCTTTGCCAGAGAATTAAAGTTAAGATAACCCTCCTATACATCTGAGGTCAACTCTGTTTTCTTTTCATAGAGCGGTATTTTATTATTTCAGATGGTTAAAATACCACTGAGTATATAATATTTTAGCTATACAAAGTAACATAAATGGGTATGATTTGATTATGTTTATCAGTCTTTTTATAAACAGTTTTACTTGACTCTCAGATTCTCATAAACAGAGCACTGAATCACACATTAATGCAATGATTGGGTGTTTTCTTTCTTTTTTTGACTTTTAATAAATTCTTATCCTAGATGTATGAATTATTAGGTTAATAATAATTTATTATTTCAGGAAGAATTTTTGTTTGTTATTTTAAGCATTCAAGAAAGAATCTTCATGACATAAACAAGCCAAAAACTTTATTTCCCCTAGACCAGCCTTGTAAAAAATATTAGAAGAAATATTTAGCCATAAAAAGATTATAGAAGACAAATGCACTGAAAAATCAAAAAGATAAAATAAAGTGGATTCCTAAAACTCTGTATCACCTGTATAAATGAGCTCACATTTGTGACAATGTGCATAAACCAGTGAAAACTCAGTCCAGACAAAATCCCAGCATGAAGAAAGTGTGATGTGGGTACAAAGTCCAACCTCTAGTGGAGGAGGACTGACAATTGATATATACTTAGAGAGAGAATTAGTCTTCTTTAATTTTTTATTAGATATTTTCTTTATTTACATTTCAAAGTATATCCCCTTTCCTGGTTTCCCCTCCAAATATCCACTATTCCATCTCCTCTCCCTCTGCTCACCAACCCAACCACTCTGCTTCACTGTCCTGGCATTCCTGTACATTGGGGCATCAAGCCTTCTCAGGACCAAGGGCCTTTTCACCCATTGATGTCCCACAAAGCCATCCCCTGCTACATATTAACCTGTTGCCATGGGTCCCTCCATATGTACTCTTTGGTTAATTGCTTAATCCCTAAGAGCTCTGGGTGTGCTATTTGGTTCATATTGTTGTTCCTCCTGTGGAGCTGCAAGCTCCTTCAGCTCTTTGGGTGCTTTCCCTAGCTCCTCCATTGGGGATCCTATGATCAGTCCAATGGTTGGCTAAGAGCATCCACCTCTGTATTTGTCAAGCACTGGCAGAGCCTCTCAGGAGATAGCTATATCAGGCTCCTGTCAGCAAGCACTTGTTAGCATCCACAATAGTGCTTAGGTTTGGTGACTGTATATGGGGTGGATCCCCTGGTGGGGCAGTCTCCAGATGGTCTTTCCTTTAGTCTCCGCTCCACACTTTGCCTCTGTATCTTCTCCCATGGGTATTTTGTCCCCCTTTCTAAGACGGACCAAAGTATTTGTATTTTTGTCTTCCTTCTTCTTGACTTTCATGTGTTTTGCAAATTGTATCTTGAGTATTCTAAGTTTCTGGGCTAATATCCACTTATCAGTGAGGGCATATCATTTGAGTACTTTTGTGATTGGGTTACCTCACTCAGGATGATATTCTCCAGATCCATCCATTTGCCTAAGAATTTCATAAATTCATTGTTTGTAATAGCTGAGTAGTATTCCATTGTGTTAATGTACCACATTTTCTGTATTCAGTCCTCTGTTGAAGGACATCTGGGTTCTTTCCAGTTACTGTCTACTATAAATAAGGGTGATATGAACATAGTGGAACATGTGTCCTTATTACATGTTGGAACATCTTCTGAGTATAGGCCCAGGAGTGGTATAACTGGGTCCTCCAGTAGTCCTATGTCCAATATTCAGAGGAACCACCAAATTGGTTTCCAGAGTGGTTGTACCAGCTTGCAATTCCACCAGTAGTTGAGGATTGTTCTTCATTCTCCACATCCTCACCAGCAAATGCTGTCACCTGGATTTCTTTATCTTAGCCATTCTGACTGGTGTGAAGTAACAATCTCAGGGTTGTTTTGCTTTGCATTTCCCTGATGACTGAGGATGTTGAACATTGCTTAAGACACTGCTCATTCATTTGGAATTCCTCAATTGAGAATTCTTTGTTTAGCTCTGTACCCCATTTTTATTAGGGTTATTTGCTTCTCTGGGGTCTAACTACTTGAATTCTTTGTATATATTGCATAGTAGATCTTTATCAGATGTAGGGTTGGTAAAGATCTTTTCTCAATTTCTTGGTTGCCGTTTTGTCTTATTAACAGTGTCCTTTGCCTTACAGAAGCTATGTAATTTTATGAGGTCCCATTTGTCAATTCTTGATTTTAGAACATAAGCTATTGGTGCTCTGTTCAGGAAAATTTCCCCTGTGCCCATGTGCTCAAGGTTCTTCCCCACTTCCTTTTCTATTAGTGTCAGTGTATCTGGTTGTATGTGGAGGTTTTTGATCCACTTGGACTTGAGCTTTCTATAAGGAGATAAGAATGGATCGATTTGCATTCTTCCAAATGATAACTGCCAGTTGAAAAGCACCATTTGTTGAAAAGGCTGTCTTTTAGAGCCTGATATAGCTCTCTCCTGAGAGGCTCTGCCAGTGCCTCACAAATACAGAGGTGGATTCTCACAGGACTGAGCATAGGATCCCCAATGAAGGAGCTAGAGAAAGGACCCAAGGAGCTGAAGGGTTTGCAGCCCAATAGGAGGAACAACAATATGAACCAGCCAGTACCCCTCAGAGCTCCCAGGGTCTAAACCAACAGCCAAAGTGCACATATGGTGGGACTCATGGCTCCAGCTGCATATGCAGCAGAGGATGGCCTAGTTGGACATCAATGGGAGGAGAGGCCCTTTGTCCTATGAAGGCTCCTATAGAGCCTCCCACTGTGGGGGAATGCCAGTGCCAGGAAGCTGGAGTGGGTGAGTTGGTGAGCAAGGGGAGGGGAGAGGGGATAGCAAACCAGTAGCCAATACCAAACTAAATGGAGAGAAACTTGAAGCAATCCCACTAAAATTAGGGACTAAACAAAATTACAGTTAATTTCATAGGGGAAACCAGGAAAGGGGATAACATTTGAATTCAAATATGAAAATATCCAATAAATTTTTTTTTAAAATTAAAAAGAAAGAAAGAAAGAAAATGCTGTCTTTTTTTTCACCCACTGGATGGTTTTAGCATTTTTGTCAAAGATCAAAGACTGTAGGTGTGTGGACTCATTTCTGGATCTTCAGTTCTTTTCCATTGTTCTACTGCCTGTCATTGTACCAATACCATGCAGTTTTTATGGCTATTGCTCTGTAGTACAGCTTGAGGTCCGGGATAGTGATTCCCCCACATGTTCTTTTATTGTTGAAAGTTTTCGCTATCCTGTGTTTTTTTTTTTATTCCAAATGAATTTGAGAATTGATCTTTTTAATTCTATGAAGAATTGAGTCCGAATTTTCATGGCAATTGCATTGAATGTGTAGATCACTTTTGGCAAGATGGCCATTTTTACTATATTAATCCTGCCAATCCATAAGCATGGGAGATCTTCCCATCTTCTGAGATCTTTTTTGATTTCTTTCTTCAGAGACCTGAAGTTCTTGTCAAACAGATCTTTCACTTGTTTGGTTAGAGTCACACTAAGTTACTTTATGTTGTTTGTGACTATTGTAAAGGTTATCACTTCCCTAATTTCTTTCTCATCCTGTTTATCTTTTGAGTATAGGAAGACTCCTGATTTGTTTGAGTTAATTTTATATCTGGCTACTTTGCTGAAGCTGTTTATCAGGTTTAGGAGTTCTCTGGTGGAGGTTTTGGGGTCACGAGTATACAATCACGTCATCTGCAAATAGTGATACTTTGACTTCTTCCTTCCAGTTTGTATCCTTTTGAACTCCTTTTGTTTTCTAATTGCTCTAGCTTGTACTGCAAGTACTATTTCATTAGATGCTGAAAAAACATTTGACAAATTCAACATCAACATCCCTTCCTTTTAAAAGACTTGGAAAGATCAGGAAGTCAAGACCCATACATAAACATAGTAAAAGCAATATACAGCAAACTAGTAGCCCACAACAAACTAAGTGGAGAGAAATTCCACTAAAATTATGGACTAGACAAGGAGGCCCTCTTCCTATCCAATATAGTTCTTTAAGTTTTGATCTCTGTTATGCTGACTAGGTTCTAGGCAATCACGCTGCACAGGAGAGTATATGGGAAGCACACATTAGACTGAATGTTCCACTTCAAAAGATACAAAGTTTGGTGAATAAGAAAGAGACTTTGTGTCTGGAAAAGGTTAGGAAGGGAGTGAATTCTATCAAAATACAATGTACAAAATTATCAAATACTCTGTGAAAGTATTATTTTCAAAATTAAACAGCAAAATGATCCAGGAATCTTTCTACCAGTCATGTATCTAAAAAGAAATTAAATCTTTCATGAAAGTCATTAACATACAGGTCCTCCCATTATGTAGTATTATTCACAATATCCAATGGGCAAAATATATAATTAACCCAAATGTGGTTTAGAAGGTGGTCTGGTAAAATTGTATATTTACCTGTTTTTATGTATCTCTTCATGCAATGAAATTTTGAACAAAGACTTCATAGTATTTTTTTTGTCATATATTTTTTTTGTTTTTTGTTTTTTTTTTAATTAGGTATTTTCCTAAATTACATTTCCAATGCTATCCAAAAAGTCCCCAATACACTCCCCCCCCAGTCCTCCACCCACCCACCCCAACCCCTTGGCCCTGGCATTCCCCTGTACTGGGGCATATAAAGTTGGCAAGTCCAATGGGCCTCTCTTTCCAGTGATGGCCGACTAGGCCATCTTTTGATACAAATGCTGCTAGAGTCAAGAGCTCTGGGGTACTGGTTAGTTCATAATAATGTTCCACCTATGGGGTTGCAGTTCCCTTTAGCTCCTTGGGTACTTTCTCTAGCTCCTCCATTGGGGGCCCTGTGATCCATCCAATAGCTGACTGTGAGCATCCACTTTTGTGTTTGATAGGCCCCAGCATTGTCTCACAAGAGACAGCTATATCTGGGTCCTTTCAGCAAAATCTTGCTAGTGTATGCAATGGTGTCAGTGTTTGGAAGCTGATTATGGGATGGATCCCTGGATATGGCAGTCTTTAGATGGTCCATCCTTTCTTCACAGCTTCAAACTTTATCTCTGTAATTCTTTCCATGGGTGTTTTGTTCCCAATTCCAAGAAGGGGCACAGTGTCCACACTTTGGTCCTCCTTCTTCTTGAGTTTCATGCGTTTAACAAATTGTATCTTATATCTTGGGTATCCTAAGTTTTTGGGCTAATATCCACTTATCAGTGAGTACATATTGTGTGAGTTCCTTTGTGAATATGTTACCTCACTCAGGATGATGCCCTCCAGATCCATCCATTTGCCTAGGAATTTCATAAATTCATTCCTTTTAATAGCTGAGTAGTACTACATTGTGTAAATGTACCACATTTTCTGCATCCATTCCTCTGTTGAGGAGCATCTGGGTTCTTTCCAGCTTCTGGCTATTATAAATAAGGCTGCTATGAACATAGTGGAGCATGTGTCCTTCTTACATGTTGGAACATCTTCTGGATATATGCCCAGGAGAGGTATTGCTGGATTCTCTGGTAGTATTATGTCCAATTTTCTGAGGAACCGCCAAACTGATTTCCAGAGTGGTTGTACCAGCTTGCAATCCCACCAACAATGAAGGAGTGTTCCACTTTCTCCACATCCTCGCCAGCATCTGCTGTCACCTGAATTTTTTATCTTAGCCATTCTGACTGGTGTGAGGTGGAATCTCAGGGTTGTTTTGATTTGCATTTCCCTGATGATTAAGGATGTTGAACATTTTTTCAGGTGCTTCTCTGCCATTTGGTATTCCTCAGGTGAGAATTCTTTGTTCAGTTCTGAGCCCCATTTTTTAACGGGGTTATTTGATTTTCTGGAGTCCACCTTCTTGAGTTCTTTATATATATTGGATATTAGTCCCCTATCTGATTTAGGATAGGTAAAGATCCTTTCCCAATCTGTTGGTGGTCTTTTTGTCTTATTGAAGGTGTCTTTTGCCTTGCAGAAGCTTTGCAGTTTCATGAGGTCCCACTTGTTAATTCTCTATCTTACAGCACAAGCCATTGCTGTTCTAGTCAAGAATTTTTCCCCTGTGCCCATATCTTCTAGGCTTTTCCCCACATTCTCCTCTATAAGTTTCAGTGTCTCTGGTTTTATGTGGAGTTCCTTAATCCACTTAGATTTTACCTTGGTACAAGGAGATAGGAATGGATCAATTCGCATTCTTCTACATGATAACCGCCAGTTTTGCCAGCACCATTTGTTGAAAATGCTGTCTTTTTTCCACTGGATGGTTTTTGCTCCCTTGTCAAAGATCAAGTGACCATAGGTATGTGGGTTAATCTCAGGGTCTTCAATTCTGTTCCATTGGTCTATTTGTCTGTTGTAATACCAGTACCATGCAGTTTTTATCACAATTGCTCTGTAGTACAGCTTTAGGTCAGGCATGGTGATTCTACCAGAGGTTCTTTTATCCTTGAGAAGAGTTTTTGCTATCCTAGGTTTTTTGTTGTTCCAGATGAATTTGCAGATTGCCCTTTCCAATTCGTTGAAGAATTGAGTTGGAATTTTGATGGGGATTGCATTGAATCTGTAGATTGCTTTTGTAAGATAGCCATTTTTACAATGTTGATCCTGCCAATCCATGAGCATGGGAGGTCTTTCCATCTTCTGATATCTTCTTTAATTTCTTTCTTCAGGGACTTGAAGTTCTTGTCATACAGATCTTTCACTTCCTTAGTTAAAGTCACGCCAAGGTATTTTATATTGTTTGTGACTATTGAGAAGGGTGTTGTTTCCCTAATTTCCTTCTCTGCCTGTTTATCCTTTGTGTACAGAAAGGCCATTGACTTGCTTGAGTTAATTTTATATCCAGCTACTTCACCGAAGCTATTTATCAGGCTTCGGAGTTCTCTGGTGGAATTTTTAGGGTCACTTATGTATACTATCATATCATCTGCAAAAAGCGATATTTTGACTTCTTCTTTTCCGATTTGTATCCCCTTGATCTCCTTTTGTTGTCTAATTGCTCTGGCTAGGACTTCAAGTACAATGTTGAATAGGTAGGGAGAGAGTGGGCAGCCTTGTCTAGTCCCTGATTTTAGTGGGATTGCTTCCAGCTTCTCACCATTTACTTTGATGTTGGCTACTGGTTTGCTGTAGATTGCTTTTATCATGGTTAGGTATGGGCCTTGAATTCCTGATCTTTCCAAGACTTTTATCATGAATGGGTGTTGGATTTTGTCAAATGCTTTTTCAGCATCTAACGAGATGACCATGTGGTTTTTGTCTTTGAGTTTGTTTATATACTGGATTACGTTGATGGATTTCCGTATATTGAACCATCCTTGCATCCCTGGGATGAAACCTACTTGGTCAGGATGGATGATTGTTTTGATGTGTTCTTGAATTCGGTTAGCGAGAACTTTATTGAGGATTTTTGCATCAATATTCATAAGGGAAATTGGTCTGAAGTTCTCTATTTTTGTTGGGTCTTTATGTGGTTTAGGTATCAGAGTAATTCTGGCTTCATAGACTGAGTTGGGTAGAGTACCTTCTGATTCTATTTTGTGGAATAGTTTGTGAAGAACTGGGATTAGATCTTCTTTGAAGGTTTGATAGAACTCTGCACTAAACCCATCTGATCCTGGGATTTTCTTGGTTGGGAGACTATTAATGACTGCTTCTATTTCTTTAGGGGATATGGGACTGTTTAGATCATTAACCTGATCTTTATTTAACTTTGGTATCTGGTATCTGTCTAGAAACTTGTCCATTTCATCCAGGTTCTCCAGTTTTGTTAAGTATAGCCTTTTGTAGAAGGATCTGATTGTGTTTTGGATTTCTTCAGGGTCTGTTGTTATGTCTCCCTTTTCATTTCTGATTTTGTTAATTAGAATACTTTCCCTATGCCCTCTAGTGAGTCTGGCTAAGGGTTTATCTATCTTGTTGATTTTCTCAAAGAACCAGCTCCTTGATTGGTTGATTCTTTGAATTGTTCTTCTTGTTTCCACTTGGTTGATTTCACCCCTGTGTTGATTATTTCTTGCCATCTACTCCTCTTGGGTGAATTTGCTTCCTTTTGTTCTAGAGCTTTTAGGTGTGTTGTCAAGCTGCTAATGTATGCTCTCTCTAGTTTCTTTTTGGAGGCACTCAGAGCTATGAGTTTTCCGCTTAGAAATGCTTTCAATGTGTCCCATAAGTTTGTGTATGTTGTGGCTTCATTTTCATTAAACTCCAGAAAGTCCGTAATTTCTTTCTTTATTCCTTCCTTGACCAAGGTATCATTGAGAAGAGTGTTGTTTAGTTTCCACGTGTGTGTTGGCTTTCTATTATTTATTTTGTTATTGAAGATCAGTCTTAGTCCATGGTGATCTGATAGGGTGCATGGGACAATTTCAATATTTTTGTATATATTGAGGCTTGTTTTGTGTCAAAGTATTTGGTCAGTTTTGGAGAAGGTACCGTGAGGTGCTGAGAAGAAGGTATATCCTTTTGTTTTAGGATAAAATGTTCTGTAGATATCTGTCAGATCCATTTGTTTCATAACCTCTGTTAGTTTCACTGTGTCCCTGTTTAGTTTCTGCTTCCATGATCTGTCCATTGGTGAAAGTGGTGTGTTGAAGTCTCCCACTATTATTGTGTGAGGTGCAATGTGTGCTTTGAGCTTTACTAAAGTATCTTTAATGAATGAGGCTGCCCTTGTATTTGGAGCATAGATATTCAGAATTGATAGTTCCTCTTGGAGGATTTTACCTTTGATGAGAATGAAGTGCCCTTCCTTGTCTTTTTTGATGACTTAGGTTGGAAGTCAATCTTATCAGATATTATAATGGCTACTCCAGCTTGTTTCTTCCTACCATTTGCTTGGAAAATTGTTTTCCAGCCTTTCATTCTGAGGTAGTGTCTATCTTTTTCTCTGAGATGAGTTTTCTGTAAGCAGCAAAATGTTGGGTCCTGTTTCTGTAGCCAGCCTGTTAGTCTATGTCTTTTTATTGGGGAGTTGAGTCCATTGATATTAAGAGATATTAGGGAGAAGTAATTGTTGCTTCCTTTTATTTTTTTTTGTTAGAGTTGGTGTTATGTTCTTGTGGCTGTCTTGTTTTAGGTTTGTTGAGGGATTACCTTCTTGCTTTTTCTAGGACGTGGTTTCCATCCTTGTATTGTTTTTTTTTTTTTTTTCCTGTTATTATCTTTTGAAAGGCTGGATTCATGGAAAGATAATGTGTGTATTTGGTTTTGTCGTGGAATACTTTGGTTTCTCCATCTATGGTAATTGAGAGTTTGGCTGGGTATAGTAGCCTGGGCTGGAAATTGTGTTCTCTTAGTTTCTGTATAACATCTGTCCAGGCCCTTCTGGCTTTCATAGTCTCTGGTGAAAAATCTGGTGTAATTCTGATAGCCTTACCTTTATATGTTACTTGACCTTTTTCCCTTACTGCTTTTAGTATTCTATCTTTATTTAGTGCATTTGTTGTTCTGATTATTATGTGTCAGAAGGAATTTCTTTTCTGTTCCAGTCTATTTGGAGTTCTGTAAGCTTCTTGTATGTTCATGGGTATCTCTTTCTTTAGGTTTGTGAAGTTTTCTTCTATAATTTTGTTGAAGATATTTGCTGGTCCTTTGAGTTGAAAATCTTCATTCTCATCTATTCCTATTATGGGTAGGTTTGGTCTTCTCATTTGTCCTGGATTTCCTGGATGTTTTGAGTTAGGATCTTTTTGGATTTTGTATTTTCTTTGATTGTTGTGCCGATGTTCTCTATGGAGTCTTCTGCACCTGAGATTCTCTCTTCCATCTCTTGTATTCTGTTGCTGATGCTCGCATCTATGGTTCCAGATTTCTTTCCTAGGGTTTCTATCTCCAGCGTTGCCTCAATTTGGGTTTTCTTCTTTGTCTCTACTTCCCTTTTTAGGTCTTATTCAATTCCATCACCTGTTTGGTCTGGTTTTATTGCAATTCTTTAAGGGATTTTTGTGCTTCCTCTTTAATGTCTTCTACCTGTTTAGCAGTGTTCTCCTGCAATTTTTTAAGGGATTTTTGTGCTTCCTCTTTAATGTCTTCTACCTGTTTAGCAGTGTTCTCCTGTATTTCTTTAAGTGTGTTATTAAAGTCCTTCTTGATGTCCTCTACCATCATCATGAGATATGCCTTTTGATCCGGGTCTAGCTTCTCCAGTGTGTTGGGGTGCCCTGGAGTGGGCGAAGTGGGAGTGCTGGGTTCTGATGATGGTGAGTGGTCTTGGTTTCTGTTAGTAAGATTATTACGTTTACCTTTCGCCATCTGGTAATCTCTGGGGTTAGTTGTTATCATTGTCACTGTTTAAAGATTGGAGCAGACGCTGTGTTCCACTCACCAGAAGTCTCAAGATCCTGTGGCAGGTGTTGTGGGTAGCTGGCGGGTGTCAGCCGACCCTGCACACTAGCTATCTCAGTGCTGGTCTGACTGGAAGAGGCTTGTGGCCCTACTCAGGCCAGTTTTCTTCTTTCCTAACTAATGCAGTCTCAGGTCCCTCTCGAAATTGGATTGGAGCAGATGCTGTGTTCCACTCACCAGAAGTTTTAAGATCCTGTGGCAGAGGATCTTAAGACTTCTGGTGAGTGGAACACAGCGTCTGCTCCAATCCAATTGCACGTGGGACCTGAGACTGCATTAGTTAGGGAAGCAGAAAAACGACCTGAGTAGGACCACAGGCCATTTCCGGCCGAACCAGCACCTGAGTAGCTAGAGCTCAGGGTCGACTGACACCCGCCAGCTACCCAGGACCCCCGCCACAGGATTTTGAGACTGCTGGTGAGTGGAACACAGCTTCTGCTCCAATCTTCAAACAGTGACAACGACAACGACTAACCCCAGAGATTACCAGATGGCGAAAGGTAAACGTAATAATCTTACTAACAGAAACCAAGACCACTCACCATCATCAGAACCCAGCACTCCCACTTCGCCCACTCCAGGGCACCCCAACACACCGGAAAAGCTAGACATGGATATAAAAGCATATCTCCTGATGATGGTAGAGGACTTCAAGAAGGACTTTAATAACACACTTAAAGAAATACAAAGGAACACTGGTAAACAGGTAGAAGACAATAAAGAGGAAGCACAAAAATCCCTTAAAGAATTGCAGGAGAACACTGCTAAAGAGTTACAAATCCTTAAAGAAAAACAGGATAACCTAATCAAACAGGTAGAAGTCCTTAATGAAAAATAGGAAAACACATCCAAACAGATGATGGAAATGAACAAAACCATACTAGACCTAAAAAGGGAAGTAGACACAATAAAGAAAACCCAAAATGAGGCGACACTGGAGATAGAAACCCTAGGAAAGAAATCTGGAACCATAGATACCAGCATCAGCAGCAGAATACAAGAGATGGAAGAGAGAATCTCAGATGCAGAAGATTCCATAGAGAACATCGGCACAACAATCAAGGAAAATGTAAAATGCAAAAAGATCCTAACTCAAAACATCCAAGAAATACAGGACACAATGAGAAGACCAAACCTACCCATAATAGGAATAGATGAGAATGAAGATTTTCAACTCAAAGGACCAGCAAACATCTTCAACAAAATTATAGAAGAAAACTTCCCAAATCTAAAGAAAGAGATGCCCATAAACATACAAGAAGCCTACAGAACTCCAAATAGACTGGACCAGAAAAGAAATTCCTTCTAACACATAATAATCAGAACAACAAATGCTCTAAATAAAGATAGAATACTAAAAGCAGTAAGAGAAAAAGGCCAAGTAACATAAAAGGCAAGCCTATCAGAATTACACCAGACTTTTCACCAGAGACTATGAAAGCCAGAAGATCCTGGACAGATGTTATACAGACACTAAAAGAACACAAATTTCAGCCCAGGCTACTATACCCAGCCAAACTCTCAATTAACATAGATGGAGAAACCAAAGTATTCCACGACAAAACCAAATTCACACATTATATCTCCACGAATCCAGCCCTTCAAAGGATAATAACAGAAAAAAACCAATACAAGGACAGGAACCACGCCCTAGAAACAACAAGAAGGTAATCCTTCAACAAACCTAAAAGAAGACAGCCACAAGAACAGATGCCAACTTTAACAACAAAAATAACAGGAAACAACAATTACTTTTCCTTAATATCTCTTAATATCAATGGACTCAACTCCCCGATAAAAAGACAAAGACTAACAAACTGGCTACACAAACAAGACCCAACATTTTGCTGCTTACAGGAAACTCATCTCAGAGAAAAAGATAGACACTACCTCAGAATGAAAGGCTGGAAAACAATTTTCCAAGCAAATGGTAGGAAGAAACAAGCTGGAGTAGCCATTATAATATCTGATAAGATTGACTTCCAACCCAAAGTCATCAAAAAAGACAGGGAGGAACACTTCATACTCATCAAAGGTAAAATCCTCCAAGAGGAACTATCAATCCTGAATATCTATGCTCCAAATACAAAGGCAGCCACATTCATTAAAGAAACTTTAGTAAATCTCAAAGCACACATTGCACCTCACACAATAATAGTGGGAGACTTCAACACACCACTTTCACCAATGGACAGATCATGGAAACAGAAACTAAACAGGGACACAGTGAAACTAAAAGAAGTTATGAATCAAATGGATCTGGCAGATATCTACAGAACATTCTATCCTAAAACAAAAGGATATACCTTCTTCTCAGCACCTCCTGGTACCTTCTCCAAAATTGACCACATAATTGGTCACAAAACAGGCCTCAACAGATACAAAAATATTGAAATTGTCCCATGCATCCTATCAGATCACCATGGACTAAGGCTGATCTTCAATAACAAAATAATTAATAGAAAGCCAACCTTCACGTGGAAACTGAACAACACTCTTCTCAATTATACCTTGGTCAAGGAAGGAATGAAGAAAGAAATTAAGGACTTTTTAGAGTTCAATGAAAATGAAGCCACAACATACCCAAACTTATGGGACACAATGAAAGCATTTCTAAGAGGAAAACTCATAGCTCTGAGTGCCTCCAAAAGGAAACTAGAGAGAGCACACATTAGCAGCTTGACAACATACCTAAAAGCACTAGAACAAAAGGAAGCAAACTCACCCAAGAGGAGTAGACAGCAGGAAATAATTAAACTCAGGGGTGAAATCAACCAAGTGGAAACAAGAAGAACTATTCAAAGAATCAACCAATCAAGGAGCTGGTTCTTTGAGAAAATCAACAAGATAGATAAACTCTTAGCCAGACTCACTAGAGGGCACAGGGAAAGCATCCTAATTAACAAAATCAGAAATGAAAAAGGAGACATAACAACAGATCCTGAAGACATCCAAAACACCATCAGATCCTTCTACCAAAGGCTATACTCAACAAAACTGGAGAACCTGGATGAAATGGAGAAGTTCCTAGACAGATACCAGGTACCAAAGTTGAATCAAGATCAGGTTAATGATCTAAACAGCCCTATATCCCCCAAAGAAATAGAAGCAGTCATTGATAGTCTCCCAACTAAAAAAAGCCCAGGACCAGACAGGTTTAGTGCAGAGTTCTATCAAACCTTCAAAGAAGATCTAATCCCAGTTCTTCACAAACTATTCCACAAAATAGAAACAGAAGTTACACTACCCAACTCATTCTATGAAGCCACAATTACTCTGATACCTAAACCACAAAAAGACCCAACAAAGATAGAAAACTTCAGACCAATATCCCTTATGAATATTGATGCAAAAATCCTCAAGAAAGTTCTTGCTAACCGAATCCAAGAACACATCAAAACAATCATCCATCCTGACCAACTAGCTTTCATCCCAGGGATGCAGGGATGGTTCAATATACGGAAATCCATCAACATAATCCAGTATATAAACAAACTCAAAGACAAAAACCACATGGTCATCTCGTTAGATGCTGAAAAAGCATTTGACAAAATCCAACACCCATTCATGATAAAAGTCTTGGAAAGATCAGGAATTCAAGGCCCATACCTAACCATGATAAAAGCAATCTACAGCAAACCAGTAGCCAACATCAAAGTAAATGGTGAGAAGCTGGAAGCAATACAACTAAAATCAGGGACTAGACAAGGCTGCCCACTCTCTCCCTACCTATTCAACATTGTACTTGAAGTCCTAGCCAGAGCAATTAGACAACAAAAGGAGATCAAGGGGATACAAATCGGAAAAGAAGAAGTCAAAATATCGCTTTTTGCAGATGATATGATAGTATACATAAGTGACCCTAAAAATTCCACCAGAGAACTCCGAAGCCTGATAAATAGCTTCGGTGAAGTAGCTGGATATAAAATTAACTCAAGCAAGTCAATGGCCTTTCTGTACACAAAGGATAAACAGGCAGAGAAGGAAATTAGGGAAACAACACCCTTCTCAATAGTCACAAATAATATAAAATATCTTGGCGTGACTCTAACTAAGGAAGTGAAAGATCTGTATAATAAAAACTTCATGTCTCTGAAGAAAGAAATTATAGAAGATACAATTTACTAAACGCATGAAACTCAAGAAGAATGAAGACCAAAGTGTGGACACTGTGCCCCTTCTTAGAATTGGGAACAAAACACCCAGGGAAGGAGTTACAGAGACAAAGTTCGTAGCTGTGATGAAAGGATGGACCATTTAGAGACTGCTGTATCCAGGGATCCGTCCCATAATCAGCTTCTAAACGCTGACACCATTGCATACACTAGCAAGATTTTGCTGAAAGGACCCAAATATAGCTGTCTCTTGTGAGACGATGCTGGGGCCTAGCAAACACAGGAGTGGATGTTCACAGTCAGCTATTGGATGTATCACAGGGCTCCCTATGCAGAAGCTAGAGAAAGTACCCAAGGAGCTAAAGGGATCTGCAACCCTATTGTCGGAACAACATTATGTACTAACCAGAACCTAGAGCTCTTGTCTTTAGCTGCATATGTATCGAAAGATGGCCTAGTCGGCCATCATTGGAAAGAGAGGCCCATTGGACTTGCAAACTTTATATGCCCCAATATAGGGGAATGCCAGGGCCAAAAGAATGGGAATGGGTGGGTAGGGAAGTGGGGGGCGCTATGGGGGACTTTTGGGATAGCATTTGAAATGTAAGTGAGGAAAATATGTAATAAAAATATTAAAAATTAAAAAAAAGAAATATGAGCAAAAATAAATAAATAAATAAAAGATCCTGTGGCGGGTGTTGTGGGTAGCTGGTGAGTGTCAGCCGACCCTGCGCCTTAGCTACCCCGGTGCTGGTCTGACCGGAAGAGTCTTGTGGCCCTACTCAGGCCGGTTTTCTGCCTCCCCAACCAAAGCAGTCTCAGGTCCTGCAAGATTGGACTGGAGCAGAAGCTGTGTTCCACTCACCAGAAGTCTCAAGATCCTGTGGCGGGTGTCGTGGGTCGCTGGTGGGTGTCAGCCGACCCTGCGCCCTAGCTACCCCGTTGCTGGTCAGTCAGGAAGAGGCCTGTGGCCCCACTCAGGCCGGCTTTCTGCTTCCCTAACTAAAGCAGTCTCAGGTCCAGTGCGATTGGATTGGAGCAGAAGCTGTGTTCCACCCACCAGAAGTCCCAAGATCCTGTGGCGGGTGTTGTGGGCAGCTGGCAGGTGTCAGCCGACCCTGCGCCCTAGCTACCCCGTTTCTGTCATTTATTTTTTAATTGGATATTTTCTTTATTTACATTTCAAATGTTATCCCCTTTCCTGGTTTCCCTTTTACAAACCCTTTATCCCATATTCCCTACTTCTATGAGGGTGTTCCCTCCCCCACCCACCTACTCCCTCCTCTCCATCATAGCATTCCTCTATACTGTGCATTAAGATTTCACCAGGGGCCACTCCTACCATTGATAGCCATATGCTGACACATATGGGGCTGAAGCTATGGGTCCTTCAATATGTACTCTTTGGTTGGTGGTTTAGTCCCTAGGAACTCTGTAGGGGTCTATTTGGCTGACAATTTTTTTTTGTCTTTTTTTTTTTTAATGGTTTTAGAGCTTTATTGTAGAAAGGCAGACAGAAAGGAGAAAAGGTAAAAATAGAGAGAGACTGGACATGGCCACATGGAGAGAGGGGGGAAGGGAAAGTGAGAGAAGGGGGGTTAGAGAGTAAGAAAGGTGAGGGCTAAAAAAAAAGCATAATTTTTAACAATATAGAAAAACCTAAAATACATTACATTGCATTATAGAATATCATATAAACAGAGAACAAAGATAAGTTCCACATACTCCTAGATATTCTGTAATTTAAAAAATGGAAAGATGAACTGAAAAACAGATGTCTGATGCTCACCAAAAATTTGAGGTGGATACTTCAGAAAAGTTGTCCAAATATATAGAATTTGCATAAGGTTGAAAGAATAATTTTAAGGACCTGCTATATAATATTGGGACTATAGGTGACAATAATACATTGCACTTTGGTTAAATGATCAATAGTTATTAACACTGAAGATAAATGTACTATCTATTATATTTGCCCAGTTTAATTGTTCCAAACCTATTTCAGAACAACATGTAGCAGCTAAGTAAATCCACTTTAATTCATCAGTTAAAATACATAAATAAAACTTAGTAGTTAGATAACAAAATTATAGAATAATACAAAAAATCAGTGTAAATATTGAATAGTGAATTTAAAGAATCGTGATTATGGACATCTATGACAAATGCACCATGCAGATGTCTGATACTAACATTAGAAAATTTGAGAGAGAGTAGATTTGCTTATTTGTTTCTTTGTTTTTATTTTTATTGAAAAGAGATTCTTCTCTCATAGAATCCATCCCAACCGCAGTTTCTCCCCACCCCTACTCTGCTCCCCTTTCCTAAAGACCAGGCCTCCAAGCAACAACAGCCAAAAAAAAAAAAAAAAAAAGATACTATGAGACAAGTCAAAAGCCCTTATAGCCAGGATAGACAAGGCAACCCAATAGGAGGAAAAGAGAGGTTCAGAGTTTTAAGAGAAGACAAAGGAATCAGAGATGCAATTGCTCCCACTGTTAGGATTTCCAAAGAACCATATGGGCCCCTTGGTTGTCACTTCAGTCTCTGTGAGACCAAATGGTGAGTCCTGCTTAGCTGATTCGAAGTCTTAACCTCCTGCTGCCATCCACATTGTGAAGTGTCAGAGACCTAGTCCAACATTGGCTAGAGAAAGAGACCCTAAAGGAGAGGTGGAGGGGGGAAGGGGAGAGGGAGGGAGAGGGGAAAAGGGAGAGAGAGGGAGAGGGAAACCGAGATATAATTGAAGCAAGTAAGGGAGGAAGAAAGGAAGGAAAGAAGGAAGGAAGAAAGGAAGTGACAAAAGTTTTGATGAGAAACTTGTTTGACTAATTTACCAAATTCATTTAAATATTAGGAATTATATAATTTTTTGAGAGTACACTCAACTTTCTCTTAAGCAGTTTATAAAAACTAGAATCACATAATATTAACAATGTGGCTATTTATTAAAGTAGTTTTTTATCATTAATATTTAATCAATTAATTAATGTGTACTATACTTTCACTTATGAAAATAAAATTATTAATAAACAATCTATATGCAACCTAAGATAAGAAATAGCAATGCAGTTTCAAGCATTTTATTAAGTGATTCATAAAACCCAAATATTTGTTTATAATCAGCAATATTAACTTCAGTATGAAATATTAATTTACTAGAAGTAATAAAAATATAATACTAAATATCATAATGTCATGAAAGCACATAGAAGAGTAAAAACAAAGTAAGGTAGTTATATGTGTAATAGTCAATGAATTTTAATGTATTTGGATAATTGTGCTATGCTATCATCCTTGAGAGATAACAGTAGTACATATAGAATTCTACTCACACTGAGGTAACATATATAAGTGATTTTCAACTACATAATTTTTGTAGTTCACATACACTCTGTTTAAATTTTTATTTGGGAAATAGAGTTAGACTTCATTATATATAAATACAAAACCAGATTTTGATAAAATCTTCTGAGTATCAAGAATTTTGAAATTTGTTCAACCCTATGTCAATGCAATAATTGCATAATAATAAAAACAGATCTGAGTATGCCATAGCCTTTTCCTATTTCAGTGAAAAACAAAGTTCTCAAAATAATATTGATGCAAACATTGAGACAATGATAGATATAGGAGAAGACAGGTTGACTGACATAGCATCACAAGTTACTGTAAATATTATCTCATCACAATTGGATAAACAACTACTGGTAAATTATGTTAGCCAGACATATTGTATCTTCAGAAAATAGTAACACACATAAATGGACAGAAATAATGAGAGTATTTTATATTCTATGCCCTTAATATAAACATATTTTAATAACCTTAGTTATTAACTGAAGGGTCAAATCAATGTGACTCAAACAAAATATATTCATTTATAGATAATTATAAGATTTCTACAAACTTAATACTATAAAATTGAAAGGCAGGAGCTGGGCAGTGCTAGCTCACTCCTTTAATCCCAGAACTTGGGAGACAGAGGCAGGCAGATTTCTGAATTTGAGGCCAGCGTGGCATACAGAGTGAGTTCCAGGACAGCCAGGGCTACACAGAGAAACCCTATCTCGCCAAAAAGCCAAAAAGCCAAAAAAGCCAAAAAAATCAAAAAGCCAAAAAGCAAAAAAGCCAAAAAGCCAAAAAGCCAAAAAGCCAAAAAGCCAAAAAGCCAAAAAGCCAAAAAGCCAAAAAGCCAAAAAGCCAAAAAGCCAAAAAGCCAAAAAGCCAAAAAAAACCCAAAAAGCCAAAAAAAACCCAAAAAGCCAAAAAGCCAAAAAGCCAAAAAGCCAAAAAAGTCAAAAAGCCAGAAAGCCAGAAAGCCAGAAAGCCAGAAAGCCAGAAAGCCAAAAAGCCAAAGAGCCAAAAAAAAAAAAAAAAAGAAAGAAAGACAGACAGACAGACAGACAGACAGACAGACAGACAGACAGAAAGAAAGAAAGAAAGAAAGAAAGAAAGAAAGAAAGAAAGAAAGAAAGAAAGAAAGAAAGAAAGAAAGAAAGGCAGGCAGGCTTGGTAATCCAGCACTCAAAGGACAGAAAGGGAATTCTAAAACTGAAAATAATAAAAATGAAGACAATTTCTCAATCCAGTAATGGCAGATATGGACAAAATACTGTGGGAAGTAAAGAAGGAAATCTCAATTTGGGAATGGATATTTCAATAGAGATAAGGCCTTGTTCATCAGTAGTAGAAATGGTTCTCTGATGTTCATTTATAATTAAGGATTGAAAAAAATAACTGAAATTTTAACTGTCAGGCAGTTGATGATGGTATGACCTTGTTTCTATTTCATGAATGTTGGCTAAGATCTAATATTTACTGGTTAGAGACTAGGGACCTGTTACTCACAGAACTAGTAATTACCAATCAGAGATTTTGAATACTTTTCTGAATTTCAGTGGGAAAAGAGAAAATTGTTTGTTGATACTGACATAGGTATTTCAGTATCAGGAGATCTAAACATAGAAACATCTGCCAAGGATGGTCAGTTAGTACAACTTCTATTAGATCTTATACTTCTGAAGGTAGTCTATCTTCCATTTGGTCTTTTACAATAATCTTTTTAAATTCCAAAGCTGTTAGCTTTAAATTGATCCTGGAAACTCATTCTGTCTTGTGGAAGTAAGCAGTCTGTCTGTCTGTCTGCCTGTCTACCTATTTACATATCAATCTAATTATCCAGTTTGTAGTCCCTTTGCTTGCTACATCAGTCTCTGTAGGTTCATATACAACTTGCTTACTTGATTCAGAGGGCCGCATAATCTTGATGTCCTCAATTCCCTCTGGCTTCTGCAATCTTTCTGCCTTCTTTCTGCCTGGATTCCCTGAGCTCATGGGTGTGGGATTTTGTGGATATCTCTAATTTAGACTTCCTTCTTACATGTCTGGCAGTGGTTCTGTGCATCTATTCCCATTTGTTGCTTGAAGAAGCCTTTAAGATGATCATTGGATAAGGTGGATATCTGTGAGTATAGCAGCATATCATTGGGTATCATTTCATTGACACTTTGTTTTGGTTTACCCAAGCAGTGTTGGGTCCTAGCATATTTTGTAGGCAGGACAGATTGTTTCTCAAATGTTTTGTGGTTGGGCTGGTGTCTACATTTCTTTTTCTGTAGCCTGCAAAGTACCTTCACACACCAAAGAGACTACTACAAAGGAGTGAGTTCTCATGTGTACACCAGCTGAACGTCTTGATGATTTTGTGAACTGGTGTTCACTGGAATGGGGCACCATTCACAATCTTCTTTGTCTTAGCATTAGCCTGACTTCTTTGAGAATCTCCATGAAACCCCCTTAGCCAGTAATCAAATTGAATTCAACCAGTTCCTCTACTAGAATACTTGCCTATACAAGATGTAACTACTACTAGAACTCCTCATAAGGATCACATTCATATATTCCAAAGTGTTCCACTGCAGTAGGTTCCCATACCACTGTCCAAATGCTTCCCAGTTCCAGCTATATTTTTAGAAACCTTTCTCCCTGCACCCCATTGCCTCCATGCCTCTTGCCTCTGCTCCTGTTTCCCAGTCCACCCATAGAATTCTGTTATTCCTCCTAGGGAGAAAATGTATTACCCCAGACCATTCCTCTTTCCATAATCTCTCTGAGTCTATAAATTGCAGGTTGATTAATATTTACTTAATGGCTAAAATTCACTCACAAATAAACACATATTTTTCTTTCTGGGTGTGGGTCACCTCATTCAGAATAATTATTTTTTTCTATTCCCATACATTTGCCTTCAAATTTCACAATGTTATTGTTTTTAACAGCTGAATATAAATATTTGTATAAATATTGTATAAATATTTTCTTTATCCCGTTCTTTTCTAGAGAGACATCTAGTTGTTTCCAGTTTCTGCCTATTATGAATAAAACTGCTACAAACATAGCTGAACAAATGCCCTTGTGATATGATGGAGCAGAACCTGGATATATACCCAAGAGCAGTACAGTCTGGTCTTGAGGTAGATGGAATTTCCAATTCTGAGGAATTGCCATATTGGATTCGATAGTGGCTGTACAAGTTTTTCCTTCCTTGGGCTGAGCATATACTAATCATAACATTCTACTCCCTGGCCCCATAGGCTTATTCAAATATATGAGTCCAAAGCTCAAAGTTTCTTCTGAGATTCATCCAATCACTTAACTATAATCACCAAGACAGGAAACCAGCTGGACAAAGTCCAAACTCTGCATCTCCATGTCTGATGTCAAAGTAGTCGTCATATCTCCAACTCCTTTTTGATCTTTGTTGACTGCAACAAACTTCTTTCTCCTGGGCTGATTCCACTCCCTGTTAGTAGCTTTCCTCAGCAGATATCCCATGACTCTGTCATCTAAAAACATTTTGGTGTCTCCAAAGTAGCTTTAATGTTATAGATTCTTGTTTCAATGTCTGGGATCCAGACATGGTCTTCTCAACTCCTCCAAAGGCCTTATGTCACTTCTCCAACTCTGCCCTCTGTATCACTCTAAACTCAGGTTTATCCACTTCACTGCTGCTGCTCTTCTTGGTGATCATTCCATGGTACTGTCACTTCCAATATGCTGGAGTCTTTAGAGGCAACTAGGCTTCACCAATAGCCTCTCATAGGTTCTTTTCCTGGTGCCAAGCCTCAAATACTACCCATGACCTCTTCAGTCCTGGGCTGTCAACAGCAACTGAAACTGCACCCTCACCAATGACCTTCCACAGCCTTTCAGAGTGCTAAGTCTCAGCTGCTCTTCACGACTCCTTCATGCGTTCAAAACCAGTACCATCTGGGTGACTCTTACACATTACCAAGTACAACTGCAACGAGAAGAACAACTGTGGCTATCTCTGGAACACAGCTTCTTTGTGCTCTCAGAAAACATTTCCCAAAAAATTTCACCTCAGTGATGCTGGTCTCTTCCTAATCACCACTAATTTCTTAGCTCCAGCTAAACAGCATGTATTGTTCCAGTAGTCTTCTTCTCCTCTTGACTATAAAGCCAGAGACAAATGACCAAAGCTGCTGAGTTCTGCTGATTCCTTCAGCTGGAACTTGACGTCCCTTGTTATATTACATTATCAATAGCTCTCTGTTTTCAAAATCCTTCACTGCCTAAGTTTTGCTATCCTGGAACTTTCTCTGTAGGCTGACTTTGAACTCATAGCTCTGCCAGGATTTATATTCTGGAATTACAGGTGTGTACCACCATGCCTGGATCTAAATTTAGCTTGGTAGGATCTTGCCCCCAAGTCCCACTCCCTTAATCTGCTATCTCCTAGAACACAGGATTAGGCTACATTTCACTTTCTGGTGCCCCTTTAATAGTTGAACCATACATTTTATATTTTTCCTTTCTTTGCTTGCTATGCTTGTTTAAAATGTTCTTCATAAGACTTAACCAGAGTCTATGATGGACATTTCTGAGACTACCTTTCTCAATGCAGTTAACATGAGTTTCTTTTCCTTAGCCTCAGTCAGACTTTTCAGACAAGAGCAACAAAAGTAGACACATTCTTCACCAAAATATCACAAAAACAGTCTCTAGGCCTCATATTGAATATTTCCACAGAAACCTCGTAGGCCAGGTCTGCACAATTCAAATCACTCACAGTAGTAAAGTCTTCAATAGTCCTACTAGAATATCCCATTAAGCCCCCTTTAAAGCATTCAGTCACCTTCCAAATCCAAAGTACCAAAATCCACATTCTTCCAAACAAAACCATGGTCAGGCTTATCACAGCAATACCCTATTCCCTGGTACCAACTTCTGTCTTAGGGTTTTACTGCTGTGAACAGACACCATGACCTTATAAAGGTCTTATAAAGGACAACATTTAATTGGGGCTGGTTTACAGGTTCAGAGGTTCAGTTCATCATCGTCAAGGTGGGAGTACGGTACCATCTAGGAAGGCATGGTACAGGCAGAGCTGATAATTCTATGTTGTAAATCTCCAACCCAAAAAGGCCAGGTTAAAGAAATCACAACTCAATCAACTGGAATACAAGCTACACCCTAGGTTGAGCAGATCTACCTCTACACTACTCTATGCTCATCTATGAGATCCCATATAACTTGCAGTTTCTCCAAGCCACGTGCTTTTTCTCCATTCTCCTTCTACCTCCTCTGTTTTTCCCTGATCTTGGCTGGATAATCCTGATAAGTCCTTAGCAGGACTTCCCTGGATGGGGTTGGGAGTGTGCTGTGGGCCATACAGCAGAGATCAGGGTACACTACTCTATTGGCTCTGCCTCCAGCAGACCCCACACCACAGGCTGTGGACTGGGTGGACCTATTCCACAGGATGTGTCCCAGCAAACCTAGCTTGAGTGTCAGGCAGGTCTGACCAGGATGGTGGTTGGGCAGGATTTCAAGCTGGTTAGCTTTGCCCCACCCCCAAGGTTTCCAAAATGGGGCAGAATGCTATTGGGGACCAAGAAGTTCCTCCAGTCCCAGGAGCTAGGCCAGAGCTAGACAATGGGGATCCAGAGATAGAGTGACTGCCATTCACTTCTGCCCATTGTCCCAGGCAAACCACTGTGGGGTGAGGGTGTGATCCAATTAGGATGGATGGCCCATGCATATTTTTAAAATCACAGTCGGAAGATCTGTTTAGGAATGGCTGTCAACAAAGGTTATTCCTTTTATTCAAGAGCATCTTGCTTCTAGTGGAAAGTTCAGACACATGGACCAATTGTGTTAGCTGGGAAATCTGGAGGCGGAGGTGGGAAATGCAGCTCACCATGCTTTTATAGCCACTAAGAATAGGACATGACTTCAAGCAAGCAGATGATGCATTTGAATCATACATTTGTCTAGTGCCCATAATCAAACACTAGATGTCCAATATATATCAATAGTAGATCTTTTTGATAGAAAGTTGATTCAACTTTGGACTTTTATATTAGTGAAGTAAAAATCAGAAAGACAGATATTGAGTGAATTCTTTCAATCATGTTATCTGAGTTGTACATAGGTACAAAAAACCATATATACTAAAAGAAGAGGGACATTGATAGAAGAACTATGATTAGCAGGAGAAAACAAAAGGAATAATGCTGAAATCTGTATATGATATATATTTCATAAGAGCTCTGTCATTATATATCTATTGAATATACATGAATACAAATATACATGTGTGTTGTTATCTGCTTCAATTTGAATCCTAGTGACATAAGTAATCTTTAGTCATTAGAGAGACCAGGGTTTGCCTCCCAAGAGAAAAGATGACTATATAGCCATACTATTCTATAATTATTCTTGATTTGCAACTATTTATAATAACTTCCTAGACAGATCTGAAGCCAGGTAACATATTCTAGAGCTGATTTCTGGTTTTCATGGTCTCAGTTACAAAAATAACTTCTCTTAATACGCACAGGTATAATGAAGATTTTATTCCTCCATTAGACTCCCATGAGTAATCAAGGGTGGCCTGATTTTAGAGAAACCTCTGTTAACGCCTGATTTACATGATGAGATGGTGAATTTTTTAAATACTTGAAAGTCTCTTTTGACCTTATCTAATGCATAAAGCATCATTCTCCTTAGTAACTATTACTATCTCACAGTGTCACAAGATATCCTTAAGAACAAAGTGTTGTGAAAGAAGACCCAGACCTAAAATCAGGTGTGCATCTGTTCAGACATTGTGTCAGCTAGGTTGCAATAAGAGTGCCTAAGAAAGCAAAGATGGATCTATTTCTCAATCCTGAAACTTGTAAAGACCCAGGTCACCCTTGAATGCTCATCACAGAATTCACCAGGCCGAGGCACAGAGAATATGATAACATGCTTGTTTTCATGTTTAATTGCCTTTCTAAGATGTATGGATCAAGAAGAGGTGATAGGGATGTGTTACCATTTGGCTAGGACAAAGCCGTCAAAGGAATAGTACCTAGTAACTATCCAAAGTGTATAAAGTAGACAAAACTCTCTCATTTCCATCTTTTAACAAGTGCTTGAATGCCGTGCTAATTACTAATTGGGAAAGTTGAAGAGTTGAAGTGATGAGGTTAAGAGTTATTTGAAGACAACGAAAGGTCATTGCACACCTGCAAGCCCTGTTCTTAAATACACAATCTTCCTTAAGAAGTAGATTGCTTCCCTTCATGTAACGCAAACTTAACCCTAGCATTTGACCTGTACTTCTTTTTAAAGATCTATTTTCACTTTGTGTGTGTGTGTGTGTGTGTGTGTGTGTGTGTGTGTGTGCGCGCACTTGTGCGTACCCGCGCATGAAAAAGAGGTTTTTCAGAACTCTGGAGTTGGTCTTACAAAGTGTTATAAGCCATAGCTATGCTAGAGCCTGACCTCTGCTTCTGTGTAGAAACAGATATGCTTAACTGCTGAGACATTATCTTCCTAACTCTAGAGCTACCACCCAACATTTTGAAGTTATATTTATTTGTTTGTTTGTTAACCATTTATTTCTGGGGAGTCATGGTGTGTGTGCCTTGGTATTTTGCACAGGCCAGAGAACAATTTGCAAAAGTTGATACTTTTCTTCTACCTTGTGAGTCCTGGAGACGGAACTCAGGTAGTCAGGCTTCGTGGCAAAGATGTTTACCCACTGACTGGCTGAAAAGAATTTCAAGAACATTTGACAAACCAAGACATGTACATATAGAATCTCTGTACAGAGAAGAATTAGATGATTCAAAACTTTTATCTTAAGCAACAAAACCCATTATTCCAAGAAGACTTAGCATTTAAAATCAATTATATAATTAAAGCACTTTTCGAATATTGTGTATTTTACAGAAAATATTTCCGTGACTAAGTGCAAAAATACCTAGCTATAATAAATTTAATCCCTTTATAGTAAATTATAGAATATAATATTAAATTTATTTTAAAGCTAGTATTACTAAGCAGAGAACAATGACAATGTATTCTAATTATAAAATTACTGTATAGCAGCACTGATAAGTTCTTATATTAATCCCATTGATTGAGAAAAAAATCCTACTTCAGTTTAAAGCCACATTTGAAGCAAGCTTTAATTAAATACTGGCAAAGTTGATGGATATTCTGGCCAGGTCCATCTATGGGTTTCTAGAAAATGGTCACCTGAGACATTACTTACAAAACCTTAAAAAGGTGACCCCACAATGCCATTGTATGTCTCATTAGGTCCAATCACGGTAAAGCATATATATTGACATATTTCATGCCTATGCATCTCCTGCCTACATCCAATCAGAGGTATGCATTCATCCTGACACATTACTGCCCATATACTTCCTATTCACACGTGACCAAGCACATCCAGTCCAGGGCAGACAAGACAAACAAACATGTTTAGGGGAGTGAAAATATGTGGTTCCCATACACAATGGCTTCCAGCATTTCAGGAAGTATCTGTCCTTGGGCAATGGGCTTCTGTATTAGGGGCATTCTGGCCTCTTGGATCTCTTAGGCACAGTAATTAAAACGTAAGGCTTTGCTTTGCAATTGCTTTTCTGTATTCAGCATGGGCAGAGAAGTATCTGAGGAGACTGTCTTTGAGCAATTTGGAGAGATGATTTGCTTCACTGATGAATCTTAAAGTTTAATCAGACAAAAACTATTTTTAGCTTTCAGAAATATTCACAGCAAAACACCATTAGGGTGGTATTGCTTTATGAGCATGGAAGCACAGGAAAGCATCACTCAAACGAGATTTAAAATTTAGCAATGGCCTAATATAACTGAAGCAGGGTTCTTTCTGAAGTACATTGCAATATTTTATTCTTTTGTTTTTCTGCATAAATGACTATAAACTATATTTTTTTTCAATATGAGCAATTGGGTGCTTTCAATGTAGAGATCTCCTATTCCTCTTATATATGCATATTGAAAAGGGTATTTGCACCGAATAAAATACCTAACATAAAACTGTCATTATCCTCAACTTAGAACAGAAAATGAAATAAGTATGAAAAGAACTCATGGTAAATAGGGATGGAAATTGACTGGTTCATGCTTTATAAAACTTTAGCTAATTTACAGATTTATTTGTCATCCATGGTATGTGCAGAGCACACTTGGAAGTTACACTTTCACTTTTTCTGTTTCTTTTTATAAATTCATCATCTAAGCATTACAGTATTATGAACAGTTTACCTAACACTGATGATCATTTAAAAGATACATAATTAGATAGTGAAATGAATTGATTTATGCTACTCTAACTTTAACATTACATAGTAACCAATTTTAAAGTGAGCAGCAATCTGCTCAACACATATCTACAGAGTACAGGAGATGTCAGATTGCTGTCAAAATGATTCAGGGACTATGCACATAGTGACACAAAAATCTACCTTGAGTACAAACATGAATATAAGGTGAGTATTGCTAGTGAGGAGCAAGTTGGTTTAGAGTAGTGAATAAAAATAATGACTTTTGTATTCAATCAATATGTATATTTTAATCTTTGTAGCCATAAATTTATGCATAAATGTAGCTACTCTTACTAAATAAAATGGCATTAAAATTCCGTTTTGTAAGTAAAACACTACCGTGTGTGTTTTAAAAAGTTCATAACTGTGCTTTACTTGAATTTAATTTTTTTACAAATGCTCCATTTATGACTTTTAAAATTAATTCTAAGAAGCAGATCAAGATAATGCTATTAACAAAATTGAAGCTATGTAGTTCTAGGCCTGAATTGGATCCAAAGGCCTGAAATAGGGTGAAGAGATTGCTAGATGACCTTGCCACTCTCAGTGCTTGGAAATGTTTGCCACTTCTGATGAGCTGCACTGAGGGACTGACTGTAAAGGAACCTTTCCCTGTTTTACTTGTAAACCTTGAATGGGCTGGGTAAGCCACTACTTAATTCTTTTCAAATTAGATACCAAGTGTATCAGGATTTCTCTAAGAGTTCAGTTCTTTGCAATAGTCTAGGCTTCCTTTTAATTATGTAAAACTAGTCAAAAAGAAAGATGATAATTCATGCCCCCACCCTCTCAGTGTTCCTTAATCTTCAAGATGAAGACTGCATCTTTCCTCTGGACTGAAACTTTACTTTCAGCTTAGTTATCACATCACTGTGACTGCATTCTTAAATAAAGTAGTGTGACACCACAGCTTCCTCAATAAGGATGCTTTGAAATGTAATCCTTGTGCAAAGTCATAGGGAACAGAGTAATGAAAAGGCTGGAGGTGGAAATGCCTGACCTCAGAACAGTCTTGGTGGAGTGACCTCAAGGTTTTTTACCCCCAGTATTGTCAGAGCATTAAATTCCCTCCCAGTTTTGTAGGTAGCATTTGGAAGAATGGAGGTCTCACTCACCAATCAAAAGGACAAACACCTGGAACTTTGAGGTGCTAAGCTTATATACCATGAGAAGGAAATACATTCTCTAAAACCCACCAGGTCTATTTTTTGTCTGTTAGACTGTATTGTAAGTGTCCAAGATTCACAGAAGAATGATACCTCAGACTCAAATAGAATGTAAACATAATGAGTGTTTTGTTTTGTTTTGTTTTGTTTTGTTTTGTTTTGTTTTGTTTTGTTTTGTTTTCTGCAGAGATCTAGCATGCTGTGGTATCCCATGAACAAAATGCAGAGACAACCAAGTGAATTCACAGGCCCAATTTAAACCACATTAGGGGACTTCCTGGGAGTAGGTGATCTTTATCTTGCTCCATCTCTAGGGACATTTCAGAGCCATTAATGGGGCATGGGGGCTGGAAACTCTTGCAGAGGAGATCTGGAAACTGTAGCTGAGGAAGTCTGGAAACTGATGCTGACCCATTGTTCTTGCTTCAGGCCAGGTAGCAGGACAGCTTCTGAAGGCAGGGCAGTTTCTGACTAGCTGCTAGAAGCCTGGGTTTTTTGTTTTTTGTTTTTTGTTTTTTTTCTAGTAATTGACTTGTCTGGACTTGCCCAGTTCTTAGGCCTAATTTCCTGAGCTGCCTGTCATGGACTTAGCCTGTTTCAATATCAAAAGAACTAAGATCCCAAGGTAAAACTATTCATACTTCTGTTCAGCTTACAGTAAGGTCTCTGTATCATATATGTATGTCTAGTTTAGAGTAACCGTTTCTCTAGAATTCTTTTTTTTTTTTTTTTTTTTTGGTTTTTCGAGACAGGGTTTCTCTGTGTAGCCCTGGCTGTCCTGGCACTCACTTTGTAGACCAGGCTGGCCTCGAACTCAGAAATCCGCCTGCCTCTGCCTCCCGAGTGCTGTCTCTAGAATTCTTATGTTTCTCCTAAAATGTTTTTTTCTAGATGATGGAATAAATTTGAGAACATTTGTTCTTTATTTCTGATACCCTTACTTCATATTATTTATAAAAATGTTTCCAATCTTGAGCTAGGAGCTCACATGCAAGCACTATAGAAAGTAATTCTTGACATTAGAGAATAAGATGACTGTCAGTGTATGTATGTTCAAAATACATTTAAAATATTTTTTAGCTCTACTTTCCCTTTCCGTAGCCTTTACATTTATAATTGCTTATTCAATGCCTATTGCCTTATGAAACCTACAGTTCTAGGATGAAGTAAAAAATCTCCCCTTTTCTATTTTCTTCCATCTGAGTCTATCATAGAACAGATGATGCATCTGTCAAGTGAATTAACTAATATGGAAGCACACATTCTGAACATAATCTATAATTTAGATAATTATTTTTCTTGTAATTTTTTCATTTTACTATGTTTATTATTATAGTTTTTATATCTGTGTGTTCTTTATGGGTACCATGAATTTGGAAATGAATAGAAACACAGTTTTGGGAAATTTCTCCTCTATATCTTTAAAAGGCAAGAAGAATATACATTTAATTTGATATCTCAGTAAAATAATCATATTGTCTCTTGAAATTCTTAAATCATAAATTAAATTTTTCAATCTGATTCATTTACATTAGCGAATCTGACTATCACAGTAAATCTTACAATATAGCTTGCACAATCCTCTTTCTATTGAAAGAGGAAAATTACTGAACTCTTCCTGAACTCTTCAACACAAAGTCCTCTTCCCCCTCCCATCTGGAGATTGTTCCCGGAACACTCCTGAACTTCTCACCCCAGAGTACATTCCTGAACTCTTCACCCCAGAGTCCGACCCCCTCCCAAATGAAAACTGTTCCAGGAACATTTTTTAGATAAGGGTCTCCTGGAACAAACCCAGTCCAACCCCTCCCAACTGAGGACTGTGCCAGGAACATTTTTGAGATAAGGGTTTGAACAAACCTCAGAATGTTCCAATAAATCAAGTACATTGCCAAAATATAGGACACGACCCCTTGGTTATGTAAAGCCCCTTGGAAAGTCCCTTGGAATAACCCTTGGCAGAACCCCTTAGTGACGCAAATTTGTACGTTCCCTGCCCTGCTCCCCCTTTGCCTTTCTCCTATATAAGCCTGTGAAAAATTTGGGCCGGTCGTCAATTCTCCTCTGCACCTTGCTTGGTGTATGAGTTTCGACCCCAGAGCTCTGGTTCATGTGCTTGCTTGTTGCTGCTTTATAAAATCTTACTCTCTACATCTTGAGTTCGGTCTCAGTGTCTTCTTGGGTGCGCGGCTGTCCCGAGGCTTGAGTGAGGGTCTGCCCTCCGGGGGTCTTTCATTTGGTGCATTGGCCGGGAATCAGCGCGACCACCCAGAAGTCCTGGACCCACTCAGAGGTAAGATTTTCTGTTCTGTTTTCGTCTGGTGTCTGTGTTCTGTTTCTGGAGGCCAGGTAGGCCATTCTGTATTTGGTGCGATCGCCGTTTCGGTTTTGCGCGACGCTCTGTGCTCAGTACGAGCACCTGAGACCGCGCTCCGGGAGGGAGCGCGGGGTGGATAAGGATAGACGTGTCCAGGTGTCCACCGTCCGCTCGCCCTGGGAGACGTCCCAGGAGGACAAGGGGAGGATCAGGGACGCCTGGTGGACCCCTCTGGAGACCAGGTAGGTCTCAATCTGTCGGCCTTTGGAAGGCCATCTGATTCTGTAAGTTGCCTGTGGTTTCTTTTTTGTCTCAGTCTCGTGTCTGCTCTTGTTGTGTCTGCTATTATTCTAGAAATGGGACAATCTGCCTCCTCTCCCCTGTCTCTGACCCTGGAGCATTGGGGAGAGGTGAGGGTCAGAGCTCACAACCAGTAGGTGGAGGTTAAAAAGGGTCCTTGGCAGACCTTCTGCACCTCCGAGTGGCCGACATTTGGAGTGGGCTGGCCACCGGAGGGTGCTTTTGACTTGTCACTAATCGCCGCCGTCAGGCAAATTGTTTTTCAGGAAGAAGGAGGTCACCCTGATCAGATCCCTTACATTGTGACTTGGCAGAGTCTTGTTCAGTTCCCACCTCCGTGGGTCAAGCCTTGGATTCCAAATCCTTCGAAACTGACGGTCGCGGTTGTCCAGTCCGACGCAGCCGAAAAATCCAGTCCCTCAGCACCCCCCAAGATTTATCCAGAGGTTGACGACCTCCTCTGGATGGACTCCCAACCTCCCCCTTACCCCCCACCCCAGCAGCCGCCTGCGGCTGCCCCGCCACAGGGACCAATAGCGAGAGGAGCTCAGGGACCGGCGGGGGGAACTAGGAGCCGCCGAGGCCGAAGCCCTGGGGAGGAAGGGGGGCCAGATTCAACAGTTGCCTTGCCACTTAGAGCACATGTGGGAGGGCCAGCGTCAGGACCTAATGATCTCATTCCTTTGCAGTACTGGCCTTTTTCCTCTTCTGATTTATATAATTGGAAAACTAACCACTCTCCTTTCTCAGAAAACCCCTCTGGGCTTATTGGGCTCCTTGAATCGCTTATGTTCTCCCATCAACCCACTTGGGATGATTGCCAGCAACTTTTGCAGGTCCTCTTCACCACGGAGGAGAGAGAAAGAATTTTGCTGGAAGCCAGGAAGAATGTCCTGGGACAGGATGGGACCCCCACTAATCTCCCCAATCTCATAGATGAATCCTTCCCCTTGACTTGCCCTAATTGGGACTACAACACCGCGGAAGGTAGGGAGCGTCTCACGGTCTACCGCCGGACTCTAGTGGCGGGGCTCAAAGGGGCCGCACGGCGACCTACTAATTTGGCCAAGGTAAGAGAGGTCCTTCAGGGACCAGTGGAGCCGCCCTCTGTTTTCTTAGAACGACTAATGGAGGCTTACAGGAGATATACACCGTTTGATCCCTCTTCAGAGGGTCAAAAAGCAGCCGTGGCTATGGCTTTCATTGGTCAGTCTGCCTCTGATATCAAGAAAAGGTTACAGAGATTAGAGGGGCTCCAAGATTATACTTTACAGGATTTAGTAAAAGAAGCTGAAAAAGTGTATCATAAGAGGGAGACAGAAGAAGAAAAGCAAGAGAGAGAAAAGAAAGAGATGGAAGAGAGAGAAAATCGGCGTGATCGCCGCCAGGAGAAAAACTTAACTAGAATTTTGGCCACAGTAGTAGGAGAAAGAAGGTTAGAAAAAGGACAGTCAGGGTACCTGGGCAACAGGGCAAGAAGACCTCCAGGAGAACAGAAACCTCTACTTGAAAGAGACCAGTGTGCACACTGTAAAGAGAAAGGACATTGGGCCAGAAATTGCCCCAAAAGGAAGCCAAAAGAACCCAAGGTGTTGGCTATGAAGGAAGACTAGGGAAGTCGGGGCTCGGACCCCCTCCCTGAGCCTAGGGTAACACTTTCTGTGGAGGGGACTCCTGTTAATTTTTTAATAGACACAGGAGCAGAACATTCAGTCTTGACTAAACCATTAGGACAATTAGGAAGTAAGAAGACTATGGTAATAGGAGCTACTGGCAGTAAATTTTACCCCTGGACTACTAAGAGAGTTTTGGAAATAGGATATTTTAAAACTCAACTCGGTGGTACAACAGGTAATTGACTCTTGCCAGGCTTGTGCACTCACCAATGCTGCCCGACCTTACAAAGAACAAGGAAAGAGACAGCGAGGAGATTGCCCCGGAGTTTACTGGGAAGTGGACTTCACTGAAATTAAACCAGGAATGTATGGCAACAAATACCTGCTAGTGTTTATAGACACTTTCTCTGGATGGGTAGAGGCTTTTCCCACTAGATCTGAAACTGCTCAGGTGGTGACCAAGAAGATCCTTGAAGAAATCCTACCCAGGTTTGGGATCCCCAAGGTAATTGGCTCAGACAACGGGCCCGCATTTGTTGCCCAGGTAAGTCAGGGATTGGCCTCACAATTGGGGACTGATTGGAAGTTACATTGTGCTTATAGACCCCAAAGCTCAGGACAGGTAGAAAGAATGAATAGGACTCTAAAAGAGACCCTAACTAAATTAGAGACCTGCGGTAAAGACTGGGTGACCCTCCTTCCTTTTGCGCTTCTCAGAGTCCAAAACACACCTGGACGTTTCGGTCTTACTCCTTATGAAATTCTACATGGGGGACCGCCCCCCTTGACCGAGTCTGGCGGGATATTGGATCCCTGTGTTGACTCTTCCTCACCCTCTGCTCTGTTTACCCATTTAAAGGCCTTAGAAGTTGTCAGAACACAGATCTGGGACCGGATCAAAGAAGCTTATGCACCGGGGACTACAGCAATGCCCCACGGGTTCCAGGTTGGAGATTCGGTCCTTGTCAGACGACATCGCGCTGGCACTCTTGAGCCTCGGTGGAAAGGACCATATCTGGTGCTGTTAACAACTCCTACAGCAGTAAAGGTAGACGGAGTCACTGCCTGGATCCACGTCTCCCATGTCAAGAAGGCTCCTAACCAGGGAAGAGGCAACCATGAAGACAACTGGACGGTGGCAACTACTGACAATCCTCTTAAACTTCGCTTATGTCGCGGGTGCCACCCTAAGCCTAGGGAACCACAACCCTCATGCTCCAGTTCAGCAGTCTTGGGAAGTGCTTAATGAAGAGGGAAACATTGTATGGGCAGTCACTGCAGTCCACCCCCCTTGGACTTGGTGGCCTGATCTCACACCTGACATCTGTAAGTTAGCAGCAGGATCTCCCAACTGGGACCTCCCTGATCACACTGATCTCAATAACCCACCCCCTGAAGAGCAGTGTGTTCCGAATGGAATAGGGAGCACGTATGGGTGTTTGGGGCAATTCTACCGAGCTAATCTTAGAGCTGCACATTTTTATGTTTGCCCCGGTCAGGGTCAAAGCAAAAAGCTTCAACAAGAATGTGGCGGGGCATCAGTTTATTTTTGTGGTAAATGGGCATGTGAAACAACAGGGGACGCCTACTGGAAGCCTTCCTCTGACTGGGACTTAATCACGGTTAAACGAGGTAGTGGTTATGACAGGCCAAACCAAGGAGAAAGAAACTCCTATAAATATCCAGAAAATGGGTGCGCTTTTAAAAACAGCCCCCCCAGGGCCATGCAAAGGTAAATACTGCAACCCCCTACTTATAAAATTCACCGAAAAAGGAAAACAAAATCGATTGAGTTGGCTAAAAGGAAATAGGTGGGGTTGGCGTGTATACACTCCAACAAGAGACCCTGGGTTCATTTTTACGATCAGATTGACAGTGAGAGACCTAGCGGTAACCCCCATAGGGCCCAACAAAGTCCTTACAGAACAGGGCCCCCCAGTTGCACCGGCTCCCCCACAGGTCCCGGCCTTACCAGCTCCACCAACTCCACAGCTCAACACAGTGGGACCCACCCTAGGGACTAATACTTTTCTCATGAAGCCAACCTTAGTTTCCCCACCGCCCCTAGACACAGAGAGCCATCTGGTCAGTCTAGTCCAAGGAGCTTTTTTAGTTTTAAATAGGACTAATCCTAATATGACTCGATCATGTTGGCTATGCTATGCCTCTAGGCCCCCTTATTATGAAGGAATTGCTCAGATCAGGACTTATAATACTACTTCAGATCATTCTCAATGCCTTTGGGGGGAAAACAGAAAGCTGACTCTGGCAGCGGTTTCAGGAAGTGGGCTTTGTTTAGGCCAGGCGCCTCAGGATAAACGACACCTCTGTAATCAGACCCAGAACATCCAGCCTAACAAAAGTGGTCAGTATCTAGTGCCCCCCATAGACACAGTATGGGCTTGCAATACCGGTCTCACTCCTTGCGTATCTATGTCTGTTTTTAATAGTTCCAAAGATTTCTGCATTTTGGTTCAACTTATTCCTAGACTCCTGTATCATGATGATAGCTCCTTTTTAGACAAGTTTGATCATCGGGTCCGCTGGAAAAGAGAACCCATTACCTTAACTCTGGCAGTACTTTTAGGATTGGGAGTAGCAGCAGGAGTAGGTACAGGGACCGCTGCCTTAATTCAGACCCCCCAATACTATGAAGAATTACGTACAGCTATGGATGTTGATCTTAGAACTATAGAACAGTCTATAACTAAATTAGAAGAATCTTTAACTTCCCTGTCTGAGGTAGTGCTGCAAAATAGGAGGGGATTAGACTTATTATTCCTTAAAGAAGGAGGACTTTGTGCTGCCCTAAAAGAAGAATGTTGTTTTTATGTTGACCATTCAGGAGTAATCAAAGATTCTATGGCCAAACTTAGAGAACGCCTAGATATACGTAAAAAAGAAAGAGAAAGCCAACAAGGATGGTTCGAAAGCTGGTTTAATAAGTCCCCTTGGCTCACCACTCTCCTCTCCACCATAGCAGGACCCTTAATTACACTTATGCTTTTGCTCACTTTTGGCCCCTGCATTCTCAATAAGTTGGTAGCTTTTATTAGAGAAAGAATAAATGCAGTACAAGTTATGGTACTAAGGCAACAATATCGGGTCCTCCAAGAGGCCGAAAACTCGCTCTAAGATTAGAGCTACTCACTAGAAGAAGGGGGGAATGAAAGAGGAAAATTACTGAACTCTTCCTGAACTCTTCAACACAAAGTCCTCTTCCCCCTCCCATCTGGAGATTGTTCCCGGAACACTCCTGAACTTCTCACCCCAGAGTACATTCCTGAACTCTTCACCCCAGAGTCCGACCCCCTCCCAAATGAAAACTGTTCCAGGAACATTTTTTAGATAAGGGTCTCCTGGAACAAACCCAGTCCAACCCCTCCCAACTGAGGACTGTGCCAGGAACATTTTTGAGATAAGGGTTTGAACAAACCTCAGAATGTTCCAATAAATCAAGTACATTGCCAAAATATAGGACACGACCCCTTGGTTACGTAAAGCCCCTTGGAAAGTCCCTTGGAATAACCCTTGGCAGAACCCCTTAGTGATGCAAATTTGTACTTTCCCTGCCCTGCTCCCCCTTTGCCTTTCTCCTATATAAGCCTGTGAAAAATTTGGGCCGGTCGTCGATTCTCCTCTGCACCTTGCTTGGTGTATGAGTTTCGACCCCAGAGCTCTGGTTCATGTGCTTGCTTGTTGCTGCTTTATAAAATCTTACTCTCTACATCTTGAGTTCGGTCTCAGTGTCTTCTTGGGTGCGCGGCTGTCCCGAGGCTTGAGTGAGGGTCTGCCCTCCGGGGGTCTTTCACTATTCGCTAATTAATGTTTAAAATTATGAATATGTTTTAGAAAACCATCAAACTATGAAATGTTAGTTCATTCTTGTGCTCTCAAAGATTCTCAGTAATAATATGCATATATGCATAAAAAGAAATAAATTTAGCATAGATAAATATGATGAGAAATTAATACATGATTTATATTAGAAAAAATTAAAAATTGGGGATGGACAGATTATTGAACATTCTTACTTTATAAAATAATTAAAATCATAAATTATACCATCAGATAGAGAAACAAGGGGGAATAAGACTGACATCGAGCAATTCTTTATCCTGTAAATCTGAAATTAGAATCTACCTTAGAATCCCATCCTTTTGCATATTTCTGGATATGTCTGTGGAAGTAGACTGGTGTGTCTCCCTATACTGGCTAGTTTGTGTCAACTTGACACAGATGGAGTTATCACAGAGAAAGGAGCTTCAGTTGAGGAAATGCCTCCATGAGATCCAACTGTAAGGCATTTTCTTAAGTACTGATCTAGAGGGAAAGCCCCCTTGTGGGTGGGACCATCTCTGGGCTGGTAGTCTTAGTCCTATAAGAGAGCAGGCTGAGCAAGTCAGAGGAAGCAAGTCAGTAAAGAACATTCCTCCATGACCTCTGCATCAGCTCCTGCTTTCTGACCTGCTTGAGTTCCAGTCCTGACTTCCTTTGGTAATGAACAGCAGTATGGAAGTGTAAGCTCAATAAACCCTTTCCTCCCCAACTGGCTTCTTGGTCATGATGTTTTTGTCCAGGAAGAGAAATCCTGACTAGGAAAAATTGGTACCAGAAGTGGGGTATTCCTGTGACAACCTGACCATGTTTAGGGGCAGACTGTGGAAAGTACTTTAGAACTTTGGTCAGAAGATCCATTCGGTGTTAAGAGTTCTGTGAGATGTTGTGTAGGAGCTTAGAAGATAATGTTGAGAACAGTGCAGAAAATGGAGGCCTGGCTTGTGAAATTTCAGAGGGAAAATTAAACTCTCTTCAGGGCCATTGTTATTTTGGATTGTGAAGATTCTGTGGTTCTGGTTAGCTGGGGCTGAAGAATCAGCTGTGATTAACAAGACACCAGAACTACTAAAGCAAAAACTTTGCATTACCGAGACTATTGATGCTGATTAGTTGGAGCTAAGAAATTAGCAGTAATTAAGAAAAGACCAGCATCATTAGGGTGAAATCTTCTGGGATGTGTTTTCCCGAGAGCACAGAGGCTGTGTTCCAGAGATAACCAAGGTTTTACTTTGTGCTGCAGCGAGATTTGGTAATGTTTAAGAGTCACCCAGGTGGAACTCGTTTTGAAGGCATGAAGGGGTCATGAAGAACAGCTGAGGGTCGGCATTGTGAGAGGCCATGGAAGGCTATTGGTGAAGGTGCAGCCTCAGTTGCAATTGTTGGCCCAGGACTGAAGGGATCATAAAGTGTTTTAGAGATGCCAGTACCATGAGATGACCACCAAGAGTAGCCTCAGTGGATTACAGGCATCTGGAACCTAGAGGACAACACATGTGCTACAAAGGGCATGGCTAGAGAAGTGACTGAAGTACTTGGAGGAGCCCAGAAGCTCATGAGTTGGAGCCCAGACATTGAATAGTTGGAGATTGATTTTAGCTTTTGATTGTGACTGTGCCCTGATATTTTTCCCTCTTGAAGGTCTGGTTTTGTTGTTGTTGTTGTTGTTGTTGTTTGTTGTTTGTTATTTGTTGTTTGTTGTTTTTGTTTTGTTTGTGAAGCCCACAGTTAAGAGACTTTTAATTATAAAGAGTTTGGATTTTAAGAGAGATTGAAATTTTAAGAATTTGTAAAGACTGTGGAAATTTTGGAGATCTTGGGGATGAATAAGAAACTTAGGGTTGAGGCTTACCAGTGATGTGTTTGTGTGTCAAGTTGACAAGAGGTCAATTGTACTGGCTAGTTTTGTGTCAATTTGACACAGCTGGAGTTATCACAGAGAAATGAGTTTCAGTTGAGGAAATGCCTCCATGAGATCCAACTGTAAGTTATTTTCTCAATTAGTGATCAAGGGGGAAAGGCCCTTTGTGGGTGGGACCATCTCTGGGCTGGTAGTCTTGGTTCTATAAGAGAGCAGGCTGAGCATGTCAGGAGAAGCAAGCCAGTAAGAATATCCCTCCATGGCCTCTGTATCATCTCCTGCTTCCTGACCTGCTTGAGTTCCAGTCCTGACTTCCTTTGGTGATGAACAGCAGTATAAAAGTGTAAGCTGAATAAACCCATTCCTCCCCAACTTACTCCTTGGTCATGATATTTGTGCAGGAATAGAAACCCTGACTAAGATACTCCATATCTATAGTGGTCTAACAATTAAACAAATAAATACTTTGTATGTTTCTATATGACAGAAGAATATTTAAATGGATTCTGCAAGAGAAGCAGCACTGTGCTGTGGTGGGTAGCCTCATCACTAGAGCTCGGCATCACAATGCCCTAAGTTCAAACATCTGAGGAAATTTGTATTCTTCATCTTCATGCTGCTCTGTCCAACATCAAAGGTCTGATCCTCCTGTGGCTCAATTAGCAATGTATTTTTCTATAGCTACTGGTGGTGCATTTTGTTCTTTTTATATTGATATCTTTAGAGGGACATTAGAAATTCCCTTTTGGAGGAACTGTTTGATTTCTCAACAAAATTTTGTTTAGAATGTACTTCTGTTTTATATTTCAAGACCATGAAAATGTTATCACGCAGCAATAAGAGGGTTTTGAGAAGATTAAATGTTGAGCCATATTATAGTATGTGAAGTTAAGGACATAAACTTAAGAGGGATTTATAATTGGTACCATTACATTTAATAAGACATATTTTCTAATGAAGTGATAAAGATAATAATAATAATAATTTCATTCTCAGAATAAGATTCTTTCTTTTCTTTGTGAAAATAACTTACTTTTGCATAGATTAAAATGAGATGACTGTTAATAATGAACTTTTACATAAATTTATTTATAACATTCAGTAGAAGAACTGTAATCCTTGTTCAAATTTTTTTCTAAATTTTGAGTTAAACATAATATTTTTAATTGAGCTATTGTGTAATATCTATAATCATTACATTGTAAAATACTAAGTGATAAAGCACTAAAGAACATGGAATAAAATGAATTACAGTGGTACAAATGTCCCATTTTATTAGTGAATGAAAAAAAAAAAGAAATGAAAAGGAAAGGAAAGTACAGGGCATCACTGCTTCTAGGTATGTTGGAGGAGAAAGTTTATTATAGTTATATGAAAGAGCATAGCCAGAAGCAGAGGTATCTGGGAGAATCCAGGGTTGTACATTAACAAGCTGATCTGGACCATGTGATAGATGGGAGAGGAGGGGAACCAGGTGTAGCACTCAGGAGCCAAAGATACAAAAGGAGCAGGGAACTAAGATGTGGGAATTATATAGGTTATAGCCTCTGGGGGTAGGGCATCCCAACCTCTGGGCTGGAAGAGATCAGGGCAGAGAGCATAATATACTAGCCATATGTACCCTACCCAACATATAGGGACTGAAGGATCCTCAGAGAACCTGGTGGCCAGCTATGCTTTGATATGTTAAATAGGCACCTCAACCATTTGTCCTGGGTTTGAAGCTTAATAATTAGATAACTGTTAATACTAATCTTAACTGATGCATATATTATTTTCTTGATTAAAATTAATATTTTCTGATTTTATAGCTATAAATACAGAATTCAGTATCTTTTTAGAAAGTATATAAGTATAAAAACTAAATGTAATGTTTGTAGTTCTTAAAAGTGTCAAGAAGAATAATACTAAATATAGTGAAATATGTGAATTTCAGATAAGACAGCATTTCCACAGCAATTGCACTGCCTCATGTATAATGTAGTAAAGTAAAAATATTTAATTGGTATATTCTCTTATAAAGTTAAAAGAGACTGGCTATAATAATTACATGTAATCAATATAAATGCAACTATAAAAGTCACCACATATGGTGCCTAGCAATTTAATTTTATCTTCATAATTACTACTGATACCAGTTTTATATTTAGAATACACAAATAAATGAATACTTTGATATTTCACTTTACTGTGATTTTAATAAAGGATATAATTTTTCATGTCAGCATGTTTCAGTAAATACATTTCTCTTTGAGAAAGTAAGGTAATAATTACTTTGTGATATGACATTTAGAAACATATATTTGCTCTCTCACAAGAAGCACAGTTTGGAAATCATCTGTGAACATTTTGTTTTGAAAATAAATTAATAAAAATGCAGTCCTAAAAATGGTTTGTGTGAGTGGTCATTCTCAGTGTGCATTTGTATTAAAAAGTCATTTTGCATGCAACTTGAATCTGTGTGATGTTTTATCCGATCATTATATGTCAAAAAACCTGGAAATTAATTGTAAGTATATATACTTTTGAAAAAATTGATATAGCACTCTCACCTACTTTACATATTCAAATTCAGAGTGTTTAATTTACTTAAACCCCTTCACCTGAAAAAAAAAAAAAACAGCTTGCTTATGCAGGAACTTAAGAGAAAAATCACCTATTAGGATGCCCTCAAAATTCTATTAACTGCTTAAGAGCTTTTTATACATTGTATATAACTTATCACTGTTATTTTGTTCATTTTGTTTTTATTAAAGGATCTTGTGATGCTCAGGTTGGTATCAAACACCTTAGGTAGACAAGCAATTATTGAACTTCTTCCTCCATCTGCCAAGTGCTATGATGACAGGATTGTGCCACCACACCTAACTTGTACTGACAATATGATACTGGACAACAATTCCTATGAGAAAATAAAAATAAAACCTAACATCCAACTCTGAGGCATGCTTTCCTTTGGCAACTCTTATTGGTTGGTGATGTAAGTCACCATCATCGACCCAATTTGAAGTTGGATGTAGTACCAATCAAACAGGTGACAGGGCAGGGGAATGTAAGAAAATCATGTTCATCAGGAAACCATCTACCTGAGCTGCTCATTTAATCTACTAACCTTTTAACTAATTCATATTTGCATGTTAAATTGTAGATTGAAAATGTCACTTGAAGTAGGACAAACTTTATATTATTGCAAAGATTCAAATACATGTCAAATTAGTGAAATACAGTTTTTGACGGTAAACAAATATAAAACAGATTTTTGATTTCTTTATTTTCTTGAGTTGAAAATAAAAACTCAATTTGTAACTAGACTTTAAAATCAGTAGGCATAGTAATTATCAATGAGTGCTACTGATTAACATTAAAGTAAGCAAAATTAAAAATTTAATATTAGGCTAATACAGTGTAGGTATGTCTTTAAAGCATTTGCTGCTGTGAATGTAATTCAGTCCCAGGTATTGTTTTATATGTTTTCTTTTTTTTTTTTTTTTATATTTTTATTACATATTTTCCTCAATTACGTTTCCAATGCTATCCCAAAAGTCCCCCATAGCGCCCCCCCACTTCCCTATCCACCCATTCCCATTCTTTTGGCCCTGGCATTCCCCTATATTGGGGCATATAAAGTTTGCAAGTCCAATGGGCCTCTCTTTCCATTGATGGCTGACTAGGCCATCTTTCGATACATATGCAGCTAGAGACAAGAGCTCCGGGGTTCTAGTTAGTACATCATGTTGTTCCAACAATAGGGTTGCAGATCCCTTTAGCTCCTTGGGTACTTACTCTAGCTTCTCCATTGGGAGCCCTGTGATACATCCAATAGCTGACTGTGAACATCCACTCCTGTGTTTGCTAGGCCCCAGCATCGTCTCACAAGAGACAGCTATATTTGGGTCCTTTCAGCAAAATCTTGCTAGTGTATGCAATGGTGTCGGCTGGTGAGATGGCTCAGTGGGTAAGAGCACCCGACTGCTCTTCCGAAGGTCCAGAGTTCAAATCCCAGCAACCACATGGTGGCTCACAACCATCCGTAATGAGATCTGATGCCCTCTTCTGGTGTGTCTGAAGACAGCAACAGTGTACTTACATATAATAATAAATAAATAAATCTTTAAAAAAAAAAAAGAAAAATTTATATGTTTTCTTAAAACAAATTTTGAAATTGTTTACTTTTCTTTGTATGACTCTTTGTCCCTTACTTAACATTTCTCGTATCCTATGAATATATTTTGGTCACTTTTTCAGATTGCCACCTTTACTTTCAAATATAATGGCATTATATATACAACAGAGTTTATAGTTATGTATTCATAATTTCTGGCAAAGCTATAATGGAGGCATGGATTTCCATGGGTTAAATCTATCATCTTCTAAATTATCTCTTTCTTTCTAATGTCTTATAATTTTTACTGAAGACTTAACCACATGCCTGTTCTCACTACCATTTTACAGTCAAATTTTATGTTATTTTTTTGCATTTGTTTGTCATTTTTAATTGGTTTGTTAAGGTAAAAGAAAGTAAGTATGTGCAAAGACCTATGCTATGTTATACATAGGGAGGTGTGAGGATGATTTGAAGGAGTCTGTTCTCTCCTTGTAGATGTGGTTCTTCGAAACAAGCTCAAGTTACCAGGCTTGAAGGTAGATGTTTCCTATGATAATTACTTTCAGTCATCTCTAATGACTCTTTGCTAGTGTCTTGAAACCTCAAAGTGCATTTCTATGTTCTGTTCTCTTTGGAACAAGAAGACACTCAGCAAGCCACAGAAAGACAAACCTGGACATGAATACAACCACAAAATCCTAAATCTGTTCTGTTTGCAAGATGGGGCAATTGGGATTGACCAACAAATGTTTGGTTTAACTTGCTACCTTTGACATGAATAAAAGCCCATGACCTATACTGGATGGATGGTCAGGAATCAGAGACTGTGTAGGCTTCCTCCAGCAGATAGAAATGGAAGCAGGTGTAGAGACCCAGAGTTAGACATTATGTAGAGAGAGACAGGTAGTGACAGAGACAGAGACAGAGAGACAAAGAAACAGACACGAAGCCTACATTGGAGGTCCCTATGGGAACCCTCCTCTCTGAGATATAGGAATCCCATGAAAAGGGTGGAGGGAATACTGTAAAATTCAAAGTGGATGGAGGATACCAGGAGAATGGTCTCCTGTACAAACTAAGCAAGGTATATGCGGGCTCACGGAGAATGAAGCAGCAAGCACCAGTTCTGCCAGCATGTGCACCAGGTCCTCTGTTTTTAAGTCATGGTTATTAGCTTGCAGTTTCTGTGTGACTCCTAATAGTGAGAGTGGTTCTATCTCCAGGGAGTGAGTTGTTCTTCAGCATCCAGTTTTCCTATTGTGTTAACTTGACCAACCTAGATAAGAGGGTTTTTGCCTTGTCTTATTGTATCTTGTTTTGTTCTGTTTAGCTGTTGTCTCTTGCACTCCTGCTCTTTTCCCGAAAAGAAAAATAATGAAGAGGAGGGAGAGGACAGTTGAGGGGGAGATAAGAGGAGTGGAGAGAGGCAAAATTTGAAATGTATGAGAGAAGACTCTATTTTCAATATAAAGTTAAATAAATAAAAGGTGAATTTCTTCAATGATTACTTCCAAATCATGGCAAATACTACATTTTAGTATACAGTGTAGTCCATGTCTTGACTATCTGATCACAGCATGTGGTGTTGAGGTTTGGTACCATGAAGAGAGCCTATATGAGGCTACTAGTGAAGCCTAGTTGCAGCAGAAGACCCCAGTGTATTGGAGATGCCAGTTACATGGGATAACCACCAAGAACATCAGCAGCAGTGGAGTACAATCAACAAGAGCCTAGAGTACTACAGAAGGTAGAGTTTGAGAAGTGACCCAAGCCCTTTGGAGGAGCCCAGAAGATCATGTGTGGATTTCAGGCATTGGAACAAGAAACTGTGAAGTTGAAATTGATTTGGAAATGCCAAAATGTTAAGTATAACAGAGCAGTGGGAATCTGCCCGAGGAAAGCTGATAGCATAGAGCAGAGCAAGCCCAGAAGAAAGAAGTGTGTTGCTGTCAACAAAGAGTTGACAAAAAAAAAAAAAAAAAAAAAAAGAGTTGTCAAAAAAGGAGTTGAAGATCGATCAGAAGACCTCTTTGACATCAAACATGTAAATGTAGAGTTTGGAGTTTGCCCAGCTGGCTTCCTGTCTTGCTTTGGGGGTTACAGTTAAGTGATTGGGTGAACTTCAGAGGAGACTTTGAACTTTGCATTTTAAACATTGTTGAGACTATGGGGATTGCTGCTGCTCATACCCAGGACTGCCCACTGTCTGATCCTATCTGCCCTTTGAGGTTGGAGGTGAGGTGGCTCAGAATAAATGGCACAGACTCTGGGAGCAGTTGGGAGACGCTGTAGCAAGCTCTTCTGAATACTGCTGCAAGTTCTTTAATATCCTCCACCTAAGCCCCATTGGTCCCTAGAAAGCATCTCCTCTAAACTGCAATTCCCAACTGGTTGGCATTGTCTGTATCAGCAATCCTTGGTCTCCCAGACAGGTCTCAATTAAGTCCTCCTGCAGAATATTCCTTTGTTTCTGCGTGGCCCCTGGCTTATGCAGAGATGGCCACACAGTTCCTCCTACAAGGGACTTTGGAAGTTGGGCTAAATGTGTTTTTTATTAAGCTATGGCCCCCACAAACTGATGTGTTTGAACAAGACTATGGGGGCCAGAGAGTGGAATGTGGTGGTTTGGATATGCTTGGCTCCAGGAGTGGCATTATTAGGAGGTGTGGCCTTGTTGGAGGAAGTGTGGCTCTGTGAGGGTGGGCAAGGAGACCCTTCTCTTAACCAAGTGGAAGCCACTCTTCTCCTAGCAGCCTTCAGATGAAGATGTAGAACTCTTGGCTCCTCCTGCACCATGCCTGCCTGGTCATTAATAATGTCTACCTTGATGATAATGGACTGAACTCCTGAACCTTTAAGCTAGTCTCAATTAAATGTTGCCTTTATAAGAATTGCCTTGGTGATGGTGTCTCTTCACAGCAACGGAAATCCTAACATACCACCTAAGGCTTGAGGCAAATCAGTAAGATAAGTAATAGCACATTATGTTACCATTTTTCAAAATGGTTGTCTACTAGAAGAAAGGACGTCATCATCTAGAAAGGAAACAGTAAAGTTTTTTGAACCTGATTTCAATACAATTTTAAATGGGCCCTTTGTGATTTCATGCTTAATCATGTATACTAATGTTATTTATGTTTCATTGTTACTTTTTGGAAAGATAGCGTCCAGAATGGGCTGCTGACAAGTTCTAAATCATCTTATTCTTTTGTATTGGAAATCAACAGATTTCTAAAGAGAAGTGTGTGAACATGTAAGCAGGCTAAGAAATAGAAACCTTTAATTTTCTCCAAATCTAAAGTTTATGAAAATTTCAACTTTTGAACTGGTCCAAGTATATGTTTATATACATGTGAAATCTCAATGATACACAGTATTTAATAATAAGATATTACCTAAGATTATTGTTTCAATATTCTTTACTCGAATGCACTTGCATAAGCATGGTGATTGTCATATGCATATCTTAATTTCATTATTGTTTGTTATTTTATATTTATTATAAGATTCCATCATATAATATACAGATAATATGAGTTTAATTGACTTCTTTGACCCACTAATGACTAAATAATAAACATGCCTAGATTTAAGCTAAGAAATATGCAGCTAATTATACCACATTATCCTAGTTGACGAATTGTCTTTTAATAAGTAATTTTTGATAGAAACCATTTTAATTACTCAAATTAACCTGAAATAATTAACACCAATGCATATTTTGAATGTTTTTTTTTGTTGTTTTTTTTTTTTTTTTTGTAAGTAAGTAGTAAAAAAAAAAAACCCAAAACCAAAAACAGTATGATGTGGTCAAATGATATGTTTAAAATGTTCATGTTCCACACAAATTTATATGTTTATAATATAACTGTTGTAGAAACACTTAATCTCAATCCTAGGTTTGCATCCTGCTTGTGACTATTTAGTTCCTGAATAAAAGATACAGACAATAAGCCTTATTCAGCACAAGAGCTGATAAGATATTTATCCTTTTTGCTATTATGTCTACTTCCCAGCCAACCATTCCGTTTTATAATATGCTGTTTCTTCTGGGCTGCTCGTAACTCCAGTTAGCCAACTCACATGGCCATTATATCAGCTCTCACCTAACCCATAGCGGCTTCTTCCTCCATTCAACTTCACTCCATCAACCTCATGTTTTTCCTCTGATCCCAAGTCTGGGAACCCTAAAACCCACATATGTCACTTCTGCTCAGTTATTGGAGTCAGCATCTTTATTAACCAATCAGAAATTACTTGGGAGCAATGAAAACCATAATAGAGACAAACTTCGCTGTATGAAAATTATGAAATTTCTAATAGTGGCACATAATATTCCATATACCATATTTTGTGAGAATGATCACATTTACATATTTACAACATACAAATCCTAAGATTTAAATATATGTGTATATGGCCATTTATTTCATATGTGTATGAAAAAGTAATCAGAAGTTTAAAAGGTTCCTCTGTCCAACTTTTGGAGAACATGAGCACATCTCTCCCCACTAGCAACCAAAGTGACAGTGATGCAGGCTTACGATCTGAATGTGTATGACATTGAAGCTGACTTCATCCCTTTCTCCAGATATTTCCTGGGATTCTCAAACAAGGCAATTCATTTGGTTCATGAGAAAGACCTCCCACCTTCCTACATTTTTGTGTATTAGCCTTTTCACTTTACTTTGTAAACCTGTCAGGTGCCCCTCAGGAACTAGACCATTATCTGAGCTAGACTGCTTAGCAATTGAAGATAAGTACTTCAAATCCAATGGAGCAGAGACTAAAGGAAGGGCCATCCATGGATCCCCCACCTAGGAATCCATCCTGGCTGCAGATAACCCAACCCTATTTGCAGACACAGTTGCTGTTGCCAAGAGGATCTTGCTGACAGAAACTTGTTGTGGCTGTTCCCTGGGAAGTTCTTCCAGCACCTGACAGGTGCAGATGTGGATGCTCATAGTCAGTCATCAGTCTGAGTTCAGGGACCCTGATCGGTGAGCTGGTGGAATGACTGGAGGAATAGAGGGGAATTGCAACCTTATAGAATGAATAACATTGGCTGGCTGGACCACTCAGTGCTCCCAGGGACTAGACCACAAACCACAGAGTGTATAGGGAGGGATTCATGGCTCCAGATACATATGTAGCAGAGAATGGGCTTGTCTGACATCAATGAGAGGGTGTGTCCTTGGTCCTGTGGAGGTTTGATGCACCAACGTAGGGAAATGATGGAGCTGTGGGGCTGGGAGTGGGTAGGTGGGTTGGGGAGCACCTTCATAGAGGCTAGGGGGAGGTGGGATAGGGCAGATGTGGGATGAGGAGGTTGTGGAAGGTTAAATGGGAAGGGAAATATCATTTGAGATATAAACAAATGGAGTAATTAATTTAAAAAGGAAAAAAAATAAAAAGGAATTGTCATTAAATACAAATATTGAAAAGACCAAAGAGGATATTGCCCTAGACACTCACACTGATGTCACAGTGTTTCTTACATTTTCTTCTGAGTACTTCTCAGTCTCTTAACCATCATGTTTAAGCCTGCCCTTAAGTGTCTTCATCAACCCCAGCAATGCTTCCTACTAGCTGATCCTGAATGACTGTCTTTCTTTGAGGCTGTAAATTCCAGTTTAGTCCTAGTTAATGTCCCCAGAAGGCTAGAGGAGCTCCTTAGGCTGCCATGAATGCTAGTGTGTTCTCTGCCTTGCCACAGGAGATTAATTTTTGAAATTTAACTTTCTTGCGCGCGCACACACACACACACACACACACTAACACACACAAAGAGCTTCAGACTCTTCCATCACCATTATTTGTTAGCTCTATGGAATAATCCTTAGATGAAAAAGATCAAAGGATCACAGGCACATTTTGTTTTTACTAGGAGACACTGAATAGATTTTCATCAAGAGACTGCAGAACTGCTACATTATTATTTAATTTATCATATATTTGTATACTATATAAATAGCCAAAATTCCCTTAGACAGACACACACACACACACAGAGTCTTATCATGAAACCTTTTTCAGATAAGTTTTGATCATTTGAATACTATTAAACATCTTCAGAGTTAAATATTATTTAAAATGTCATCAACTGATCAACTAGTTTCTAAACATGATATATAAATCATTGTGAGAGTTCTAAAATAACAAACCTGCTTAGAGCTTTTAAGTGTATGTGCTGTTAGTCTCATGAAATTCCTGGTAATATGAGGAAGAATGACATTCCTGAAGGGTGACATCAATGAAGGCATAATTGCATGTCACATTCAGAAATGGGGGTTAATGTTTAAAGATGTGAACAGAAAATTTCTAAAAGATGAGGAAGCAAAAGCAGAGGAGGAGGAAAAAGAAGAAAAAGGAAGAAGACAAACAAAACAAAATAAAACTGAAAATCTGATTGAAGAGGAAAAAAAGAAATCCTTGTTGCTTGTTTGCTAGTCTGTCAGAATCTCCATTGTTAAACATTCAGGGAATTTATTTCTACCACATTCAAGACTCAAGTCTGTTTTGAACCAAAATTAAAAAAAAAAAATCTCATTTACATTAGTGTCATCTAATTATAACGTTTCAAATAAAAATAAAAGATTCAATCAGTGATATTACTTAGTAGCAATTCTTTCAAATTGTCTGTAAATTCTACATAACTATTCTTGTGGATTTTAGTAACATTTTTTAAATGAACACATAAATACAATTGAATATTTAAATTGTGAATGCTACTGTGTCCATTCTCCTTAAACCATTCTATAAACAGCCAACTGCGGGGTTACAAATATATTCACACTAAAAAGTGGTATATAATTATCAATGCAGTTTTTTTTTAAACAAATAAAAAAATGGCAAAGGCTTTCATAACATTTCCTTAGGTTTGTATAAATATTGATGGTTTCTGATAGAAACATCTTGATGAAATTAAAGGTGTGTCTGTGGGATTGGACATGAAGAATTTTATGTACTCATTTTCATGAGGTGGGAGAGAAAGTTTAGTCTGTATAGTAAAAATGATCCCCTTTTAAAAGAAAATATTTAGAATACTTTGTTAACTAGTTTCACTATTTTATATCAATATTATCTCAATGACTCTCTTGAGTATAAGTCACTCATAATTTTTGAGTAAAGGAAAGATTTTTTTTTTTGAGTAAAGCAGAGACCACTCATACTTCTGAACCTAATAGGCTCCATAAGTTTATTGTGTGGCTTTTAAACATGTGGAACCAAAGAAACTGTAAAAGAATTAAGTTTATGTCTTTCTCCCAAGAGTAGGCTATTGTATCTCTCTTCACTTACAATTCAAAATTAATTGACTCTAGAAGTAAAACATCTGAATCCTTTTGAGTCATAGACTATGAATTTGGTTAACATTATCAATTCTGTCAATCAGTACTTCAAACTTTTAGTAACTACTTACAATCCTTTAAGCATTGCACAAAAGGTCTAATTGTTCCACAACTTTGTCTATTCTTTTATTTCCTTCTTTTTATCTTTTTATTAGATATTTTCTTTATTTACATTTCAAATGTTCTCCCCTTTACTAGTTTCCCCTATGAAACTCCCCCACCCCAACCCCCTAACCACTCCTGCTCACCAATTCAACCACTTCCACTTCCTGGTTCTAGGATTCCCTTATACTGGAGCATATAACCTTCACAGGACCGAGGGCCTCTCCTCCCATTGATGACCAACTAGGCCATCCTCTGCTACATATGCAACTAGAGCCATAAGTCCCACCATGTGCTTTCTATGGTTGGTATTTTAGTCCCAGGGAGCTCTGGAACTACTGTTTAGCTCGTATTGTTGTTCCTTATATGGGACTGCAAAGTCCTTCAGCTCCTTAGTCCTTCCTCTAGCTCCTTCCTTGGGGACTCTGTGCTTGGTCCAATGGATGGCTGTGAGCATCCACTTCTGTATTTGTCAGGCACTGGCAGAGCCTCTCAGGGCACAGCTGTATCAGGCTCTTGTCAGCTAGCTCTTGTTGACATTCACAATAATGTCTGGTTTTGTGGTTATTTATGGGATGGATCTCTAGGTAGAGCAGTCTCTGGATGGTAAATCTTTCAGTCTTAGCTTCACACTTTGTCTCTGTAAATCCTTCCATAGGTATTTTGTTCCCCCTTATAAGAAGGATTTAGGTATCCACACTTTGGTCTTCCTTCTTCTTGAGTTTCCTGTGTTTTGCAAAGTGTATCTTTGGTATTCTGAGCTTCTGTGCTAATATCCACTTATCAGTGAGTGCATATCATGTGTGTTCTTTTGTGATTTGGTCATCTCAGTAAGGATGATATCTTCCAGATCCATCCATTTGTCTAAGAAATTCATGATTTCCACTTTAAGGGCTTCTACCTGTTTACCTGTGTTCTCCTATATTCTTTAAGGGAATTTTGTGTTTCCTTTTTAAGGGCTTCTACCTGTTTAGCTGTGTTCTCCTATATTTCTTTAAGGGAGCTATTAATGTTCTTCTTATAATCTTCTACCAGCATCATGACATAGGATTTTAAATCCAAATCTTGCTATTTTTTTGGTGTGTTGGGGTATCCAGGACTCGCTCTGGTGTGAGTACTGGCTTCTGATGATGCCAAGTAGTCTTGGTTTCTGTTGGTAAGATTCTTGTGTTTGCCTTTCATCATGTAGTAATCTCAGGTGTTAGATGGTCTAGATGTCTCTGGCTGGAGCTTGCTCCTCCTGTGAGTCTGTAAGCCTGTGACAGCACTCCTGGAAGACCAGCTCTCTCTTGGCAAGTGCACAAAGGGCTTCTGAATAGCCCCACCTCCTGGGTGTAGATGTAGGCCTGTAGGATCCATTTTGAGCTGCTCTGTCACTTAGACCCACCCTAGAGATTCACCTGAGCAAAAATGGTGATCTCCTCTAAGTCCCTGGGTCAGAGTGCTCCCTGGAGGCAAGCTCTCCTCTGGCAGGGAAGGTGCACAGAGGGCTGAGGATCAGCCCTACCTGGGTGCAGATGTAGGCCTGTAGGACCCTGTCCCAGCTGCTCTGCTGCTTCTGAGGCCTGTGTGCTCCTCAGTGGACCTGCCTCAGAGAGTCACCAGAGAGAAAATGCCCATCTCACCTGTATCCTAGGGTCAGACACTTCCTGGACCAAAATCCTCCTCTTATTTTTCGGTGAGGAACTTGGTATACAGATAGTTGTATATCTTACATAACTATTAAATACTTGTTCAGTACATACCTTACATGTGGCAAAACTTTATTTTGGGTTTTGTTCTTATTTTAGCATCTTTGATATATGTATGTGTATGTGACAATTCTGTATGAAATGAAATACATACAATACGTTTCATTAAACATAAAGAATATAATATCTTGATACTATCTAAGAGTTAAGAACTAGCAAACACAGAAGTGGATGCTCACAGTCAGCTATTGGATGGATCACAGGGCCCCCAATGGAGGAGCTAGAGAAAGTATCCAAGGAGGTAAAGAGATCTGCAACCCTGTAGGTGCAACAACATTATGAACTAACCAGTACCCCGGAGCTCTTGACTCTAGCTGCATATGTATCAGAAGATGGCCTGGTCGGCCATCACTGGAAAGAGAGGCCCATTGGACATGCAAACTTTATATGCCCCAGTACAGGGGAACGCCAGGGCCAAAAAAATGGGAATGGGTGGGTAGGGAAGTGGTGGAGAGGGTATGGGGGACTTTTGGGATAGCATTGGAAATGTAATTGAGGAAAATATGTAATAAAAAAAAATTAAAAAAAAAGAAATAGCAATTTTATAGTTTATCTATAATCTTTAATTTGTCATAAATTTTTCCTAAAATGTGCATTATGGCAGCCAAAATATTTTATTTACTTATTAAAAAGTATTCCTATTTGTCACTCATCATTGAATTTTTCACTCTTCAACATTATTTTACAAATCAGACATTATTCATGTAATTATTAAATTTTTAAGTTGAACTAAATCCTTTCTATTTTTCTTAAATTTAATAATTTCAAGAAATGCAAACATATACAGCCATTATGGATACCCTTGTGTAAATTCATCAGGTAACTGATCTGTTTCAAGGTCCAGCTATACTACTTTTAGGCATGTACCTAAGGACACTTCATCCTACCATAGAGACACTTGTTCAACCATGTTCATTGCTTCTCTGTTTGCAATAGTCAGAAATTGGAAACAACCGAGATGTCCTTCAACAGAAGAATGAATAAAGATGGATGTGGTATTTTGTGGAACATTGGTACAATGGAGTACTCCTCAGTTGTTAAAAATATTACATCATGAAATTTAAAGGAAAATGGATGGAGATTTGAAAATGATCCTTAGAGAACTATCCCAGATCTATTAAAACAAATATGGTATGTGTTTGTTTATATGTGGGTATTAAGAGTCAAATTGATAACAACCCCACTACAATCTATAGAACTACAGAGGGATGGTGTAAAGTAAGTAAAATATTACAGGGTGCGGTAGAAAAGGGAACTAGAGTAGATAATAGTTGCTAAATTATGAGGGGTAATATGGAAACCTATTAAGCAGATTCTTCCATATATATATACATATATACACACATATATCTTATATATTTGTATTATAGAAAATTATATATAATATACAATTATTAATATAAATATATAATTATTGTATAATTATATACAATATATTTATATATTAATCTTTACTCTTTAATTTTGCTAGTTTAACAGCATAGGTCTGCTTCTCCCCCTCGAGGAACCCAGGAACCACTGTCCAATGGGCTGGACTGGAAGAGAGGAAGCCCAGTAAGTTATCAGGATCTCTGTTGTTGTGAGTGTGAGAGAAACAGCCTTCTCAGGAGATGATTTTCAGTGAAAGTGCTCTCTTCATTGGGGGTGAAGAAGGGTTAGAAGAACCCTGTGGAGTGGGTATGTTTTGGGGGCTGAGTGTACATCATTGGCTGGGCCAAGGTGCTGAGAATGCTTCATTTAGCCAGAAAGGATTTCCAGGTGCTAGCTGGCCATGATCTTATAGGAAGAGAGAAGGCCCTCAGGTTTACCATGGGCTGGGTTATGCATACCAAGAGCAAGGAGAACGCAATCCTACTCCTGCGGGTCTCAGTGGGATATTTGTTGGGCTTAGGCACATCTCATCCTCACTCTTGCTCTGGAGACTGACTTCCCCAGTTTTGCAAGGCTTTTTATCCCCATACTAGTTGCTGGACTTTAAATATTGTATATTTAAGATAAATTTTAATTTAATTCCTGCCCCTTTCTAAATAGCCTCTTGCGATGCCAATCAGTCCATCCTAGGACTTGCAATCTCCTGCCTCAGTCTCTCTAGTAACAATTATGGGTCTGTCAAAAAGAAGCTTGAATTTACTTTAAAAAGTGTAGGTTGTATTTCTGACATCGCTTTGCCTCTTAACCTCACCATGGCTGTTGTGTGCAGCTAGACATTGCTAATAGCCTCTTCTTAACCTTAGCGAACAATAGGTCAGCTATAATAGAGTCATTTTTTTCATCAAAATTCTGATTTTGTGGCTCAGCATTCATTCTGGATGTATGTGGTAAGCCACTATTCAACAAAGGCAGAAGAAAATAGCAAAAGAATTTTCATGTCAGGCTTCAAGAAACATTATTTGTTGTGTTGATGACAGTGGAATTTTAAAGCCTGTATCACCACAGTTGGTCAATGCTTCCTTTTCCCATAGGAATCTATCCCATAGGAATCTATCAAAGCAATGCTTACCTTTCCCCAATTCACACTGATATTTTTAATTATATATATATATTTATATAATTAAAAATACCAGTGTGAATATATATACGTATATATGTGTGTGTGTGTATTACATATATGTGCATGTATATATATATACATATATACATATATGTATATATATACATATATACACATATATATTACATATATGTATTATGTAGTCTTTGGAAATTTTTCTTTTTCCTGTTACTTTAATCTTACATTTAGTTGTGAACTCTAAACATTTGATCAACTTCTTCTCCATACTTAACCCTGTTAGAGCACTGGGAACAGAGACAAGCAACTGCTCTTTCCTTCACTGATATTTCCCTATTACCACAGCTTAGGGATTTTACCATGTTGCTGTGAGTACTCCATTGCGACAGGAGAGAACAGAGATTCAAATTGCATGGTGCTTACTTCCATTAGTTATTTGAGCTCAAGCAGTCAGAAATTAATTTTAAATTGGTAAAACTCAATAGATAGAAAAATTGGTTCTATCTGAGGACTTGCTTGTTTGATGGTTGGCTGTTTTACTCAGTCACATAGTTTCTGCACTGCTGTGTCAGAATTATTTGAATACTCACTTCACTGCTTGGACTTTCCCCTATTATCCTGTATGAAATACAGTATATGTCTTAGGGAAATGATGTTTAATGCCTAAATCATTGACTCAAACACAATTGCTACCAGCAGTGTTAAATTTAATTTATTTCAGAGTCTTTCTTGGATATGAAGTGATTTTTTTTGCTTTTTTTTTTTTTTGCTTTTTTGTTTTAGTGAATCTTAAGACTAAAATCTATCACCATTCTTTACAAAAATTCAAGGAAATAGGTTATGTAATAGACTATATATATGGTACATACATAGATATATTCAGAAGATTCTGAATTGATTCCAAACATACATTCTCTTTTTGATACCACTTCTAAGAATTGTTCTTCTAGCTGTCCAGTCAAAAGTTTGTAATCGTTTTCTTCTATGTCTAGATCAGAGTCATCTGTCTTACATGACTATCCACAGTGACTGAAGCACAACGTATTTAATGCTAATATTATTATTTAATTATTTTCACATATATTTTGACCACTCTGGTCTTTATTTTTCAGATCTTTAATTTTAGATTCCTAGATACATAAATAAATAAAATTTAAAAACATAAGGACAATAAAAATCATATAAAACATTACTTTTCTGAGGCAGTGTGCAAAATTAACGATTTGTTACAAATATACGTGTTTGTATTTCCACTGGCATTTTAAATAAATAGTTGTTTCTTGTGAGAAAAAATAATTTAGTCATGAACCAATAAAATTTATTTTCAACTTTACCAAAATATTTTCTATACATTTTTTCATTTTTATTGGTTATTTTATTTATTTAGATTTCAAATGTTATCCCCCTTCGTAGTTCCCCTCCACAAGCCCCCATCCCCTCCTCCCTCCCCAGTCTCTATGAGGGTGTTCCACTCCACCCACCCACCAACCCACTCCTGCCTGAGTAGCCTAACGTTCCCCTATCAAAGCTCCACAGGACCAAGGTGCTTCCCTCCTAGTGATGCCAGATAAGGCTATCCTCTGCTACATATCCAGCTAGAGTCATGGGTACACTCCCCCTTTTACTCTTTGGTTGGTGGTTTACTCACTGGAAACTTTGGAGGGTCTGGTTGGTTGATATTATTGTTCTTCCTGTGGGGTTGCAAAATCCATCAGCTCCTACACTTCTTACCCTAACTTCCCCATTAGAGTCTCTTCTCAGTGCAATGTTTGACTGTGTACATCCACATTTGTATTGATCTGGCTCTGGCAGAGCTTCTCAGAGGAGAGCTAGCTATATTAGATTCCTGTCAGTAAGCAATTCTTAGCATCAGCCATAGTGTCTTGGTTTTGTGTCCACAGATGAGATGGATTCCTAGGTGGGGTAGTCTCTGGGTGGCCTTTACTTCAGTTTCTTCTCTATTCTTTTTTCCTGAGTTTCCTTTTGACAAGAGGAATTCTGTATTAATAATTTTGAGGTGGGTAACTGTCCCCATCCCTCAACTGGCAACCATACTTATCCACTGGATATGGTCTCTAAAGGTCCTATCTCCCATTTGTTGGGTATTTTGACACCTTCCTTTTGTGTTCTTGGAAACTCTTGTATCCCTGGCATTTGGGACTTTCTATGGGCTAGCCCCAGTCCATCCTCCTCCACTGCTACACACCTACTATCAAATTCTTGACTCTCTGTAATTCTCCCCATCTCCCCCCATATCTAAACTAGTGCCAATTTTTCCTCCCTCTCCTCTCTCCCTCCTAGACCTCTCTCTCCCTCCTAGACCCCTCTCTCCCTCTACTTCACAAAGATTATTCTCTTTCCCTTGCTGAGTAGGACTATAGAATCCACACTTTGGTGTGATCATCTTTCTGCTTGGGTTTCATATGGTCTGTAAGTTGCATCCAAGCTTCTTTTAAGGTAATATTAACTTATCAGTGAGTACATACTGTGTGTGTTCTTTTGTGATTGGGTTACTTTACTCAGGATGATATTTTCAAGTCCCATCCATTTGCCTAAGAATTTCCTTAAGTCATTGTTTTTAATAGCTGAGTAGTACTCAATTGTGTAATTATACCATATTTTTGTATCCATCCCTCTGTTGAGGGACATCTGAGTTCTTTCCGGCTTCTGATTATTCTAAATAAGGCTACTATGAACAAAGTGGAGCATGTGTCCTTGTTATATGCTGGGGCATGTTTTGGGTATATGTCCAGGAGTGGTATAGCTGTGTCTCAAGTAGCACTATGTCCAATTTTCTGAAGAACTGCCACACTAATTTCCGGAGTGGTTGTACCAGTTTGCAATCCTACCAGCAATGGAGGAGTAATATTTTCTATATTTTTAATTTAAATATGGTTTAATACTCCCCCATTTCCTCACAGGAAACACTGATGAGTTTTGTTTTGTTTGTTTCTTTGTTTTTTTTTTTTTCAACCTCTCTTTCTTCCTCTCTCTTTCTCTCTATCTGAAGGTTTATACATAAAACCATTCTTTGAACAACAGGCATAAGGAGGAAGTCCTCTTTTGATTTGTTTGTCAATATTATCCCCAGAGACTCCTAAAATAATACATCCTATTTCTCTGTGTTTCCTTGTCAAATATTTGTCTCCTTTTGACAAAGACGCCCTACATTTCAGAAACAGCATCCAGAAACCTCTTCGTGGGAACTGATGTGAAAGACTCATTCCAGAGTACCAGATTTCTTGGTACCAGAAGGCAATATGCAAGCTTGTAAGCATACCAGCAGTTCAATCTAGCTAGTATGCCTATGACCCACAACAATGACCATTATGGCATGACAATGCTAAGGATACAGTATTGTCTTTCACCTACCATGGCAGTACCCAACAGCCCTCTAAAGACTTGCTCAACAACAAAGAAATCATGTTTGGTACTGAACCCTAGCCAACTACCCAGGCCTCCTAAATTAATGATTCTTAGAGGAGAACCACTTTATTGAACAAGGGTAATTTGTAACCTAACACATTTCCTGGAGAACACCTGATGTTTAGAAAATGCTTAGATTCTGTTAAAGTATATCCAAACTTGAATTAGTCTTATGCTCTTATCAATTAGCAGTGTCTGACATCTAAGAGTAAGAGTAATGGTAAATTATATCAACTGTCTCTACCACAATCTATATTCCTTATGTGATGGCAATGTTTGGTTATCAATTTGACATATCTGGGTAGAGAGAATTTCATCTAGGAATTGTCTTCCGTTGACCTGTGGGCATGTGTGAGGGGCATCCTCTTGATTGCCGATTGGTGGTTCTAGTTCACTGAGAGTGATGCCATGCTTGCCTAGGTGGTCCTAGGTTTCATAAGAAAGCTTGATAAGTAGACGTAGGAAGAACTGAGAGGTCAGTGTCCCTCCAAGGTCTCTACCTCAGTTTCTGTCTGCAGGTTTCTATGTCGAGACCATGCCCTAACAATCCTCGGTGATAGACTGCTACTAGGGAGTCAAAGTCAAACAAATCCGTCTTGACTGAGTTGGTTTTGATCATGGTGTTTATCAAAGCAACTTTGAAACAAAGTATACTGAGTCTCCTCTGTTTAACAGTCATGTAATTACGTAATCAGTCTAGAATTTCACATAATGAAATTTTGTTCATTTATCTCTCTGCAAAACCAAATGGCACACGAAACTGAATTCTTTCTGTTAATTTTTAAACCAGAATTGCAGTCACTAGATATATAGATATAAAACTATAAAAATAAAATAGAATTAAGATGTCTGGCTCACTTTGAGTTTAAACCTTTGACAATTAATAAAATATTCCCAAAGGTTATCTGCAAATTGCTAGTATCTTTATTTATCTAAATTGAGATGCAAATGACAGGTGATAACTCCCTTTTGAATATCTTTTAACAGGTTGTAACAATAGTCCCATATAACCTCACTATTGCTGCAACAGTAATAAACCCAATGGCTTGTAAAATATATGATGTGATGAATATTCATACAGCAAATTATAATGGAAATGCTTCCAGAACTTCACCTTCCTTCTGATGCATTCCAGTCACATAGTACTCTCTAAGGAATGGGCGTTTGTTTGTTTGTTTGTTTGTTTATTTATTTAATCTATTTAATTTTCCATATGGAATATCAGATTTTTCATAAGTTTACTGAAGCATGGAAGTGAGTGCTGCATACTGAACAGTGAGTTTGTCTATGAAGGCTTCAGACAGAGTCTCTTGTATCAATTGTGAAATATCATCTTGTCTTAGGAATATCTCACCTTTTCATAAAGTAATAGATTCATCACCTATTACACATCTATACAACCACCTATGCCTTGAATAATTATAACTGGTATAGGAGTCTATACTGTATATTGACACATTGGCCTTTGTAAAACGATTTTCTTGGGATGACCTTTAAAATATCTTAAGAGTTTCTATATTTGTCAATACTAGGATAATATATTATTTTTTAAAGCATAGAGGATACAGATATGTAGCATAATGATATAATTATTAATGTTATTATTTCTAACTTCAAGGTCAGAGAAATCAAAGTAGGATCAAATGTGGAATCAATTATTTCATATATGTGATGTTATTCAGGTAATACTGTCTTCAGTAGCTGGCACGAATTCCATTGAGAATTAAAATATGTAATTGATCTATTTTACTACAGTTGTGTTTTACTTCTGTGAAAAAAATTCAGGAGGAATGTTAATTACAAAGTGTGATCCCTGAAATGTCATTGCTATTATTCAATTATACAGTAATTTAATGTAAAGACATGGCATGAAATGAGAAACCGAGACTAGAATATTTATTAAGGTAGTTGTAGAATACATAAAAGCTTTACCATACTTTATTCTTCCATGTAATTTATTGTTTGTTTGTTTGTTTGTTTTTTCATTTGTTTGTTTAACTATCATCAAAAAATCATTGCAATGATTTCCTACAGGAAATATTTCTAGCATCCTTTCCATTTTGAGTCTGGAGGTCAACACTTAGTTGCAAAACTCCTATACACTCTTATTATTTTCAGTTTATATCAGAAGCAATAAGAGAGGCAGGTTCATTCTCTGCTTGTAAATGTCAAGTGGCTTGCTGTGGGAATGCATATTTTCCACCATAAATTAAAGTGTAAAAATGGTTATAAAAAGTTTCAATTAGAAGATGTTTATCATGCTTCCTCCTGCAAGCAGCAGGCTATTTATAGAAGAAAGTTTTACAATGTCTGTTTTAGTTGTATAACTGATACAGTGGTTAAATATTTGGTTAGTTTATTTTTGACATTTATGATTCTTGTGCTGATAGCCAGGACATAACAGTGTCACACTGTATCTAAAGACTTGTGGAATCTTTTCTTTCCCTCTGTCTTTTTTTTTTTTAATCCCAGCTGAAATGATCATCTCTGTAATTCCAAAGTAACATTTTCCCCTTGAGAGTTAAACTGTTACCAAAATGTAACAAAAGCAGCTTTCCAACTACTTTTATATATCATAGATGTGTTTCCCAAAATGATACAACTTATGAGTCCCTTATTCTCACTCAAACAGAAGTATAACTAAATCAATCAGTCTCTAATCAAACAGTGGAAGTATCAAGTGCTAATGTGGAACAATGCCTTTTTCTCTTTTATGCTTCTGAAAACTTTTCCTTGCTTCTTTGTGAATTTCACATCCTGCATCCCAATCCCATTCATGTTCCCTCTGCTTTTTAATCTTCCCTTGAGACCTCCCACCTCAAAACAAAATAAGATAGACTAAAAATAGAAATCCTGTCATGGAAGATTGTCATAGTGTGACACAGTGTGCTGCACGGGATACCCTGTTATCCACACATTGCTACATGCTAAAGTTCATTGCAGTGAGTCATCGGTCTGTATTGAGGCATTTGGTTCCACTACACTAACAATACCGGATCTGTACCAGGACCCCTCTCAGCTGCATGTCCTGTTGTTGTCCGGTGTCATGGAGATCCTGCATTTTTTGTTTTGCAGGACCTGTCCCTTCACATGATGCAACAAATTATGGATGCGTTAGATGTTGGGGAAGGCCAAGTGAAATCCCTGGATCAGAGACTGAGAAGTCGTTGAGTTGGTCTGCCCACCAGCTCTCCTGTGCCTGCATCACCAGGTCGACCTCACCAGAACTTCCCCAGCTAGCTCACCCAATTTCTCAGATGACAAGAGGCAGGTTCCCATTACTCAGAGGGCTGCAGTAGGTGAGGTACAGTGACATCTCTCCCCCTCTCCTGATGTCAGCACATCTCACCTGCCTAGCACAGGAGGCAAGAGACAAGGGAGAGGGAGGCATCTCTCCCTCACTCATACAAAAACCTCCCCCCACCCCCACCTTGCAGAGGAGGAAAAGGGCCAGCTTTTCTATGCTCACTTCCTCAGGGCAGTTGACCTGCATCCCAGCCACCAGGGGCAGCTCTATTAAGCTGCCCAGGCAACAAGAAGGTCAATAATTCAGAATGAGGTGGCATTCAAGGTGCATGGTGCACTGTGCCTTAGGAGGCAGTCCAGGGAGATATGCAGGACCTTTGGTGGTAACATGGCCCTCTAACATCAAACACAGACTCTGGCTGCCTTAGTACCATTATCCTAGACCTGGTCCCTAGAAGCAGCATGGGCCTGGATGTCCCCATGGCCTCAGATGTTAGAGCTTGCCATTCAGATCACCATGTCATTGCAGACATTCATATGGTCTTAGGTGACAGACAAAACCACAGACCTGGCCATCGGTTGGACTTTTGTCAGGTCACAGACATCGGCAGCGGCCCCAGCTGAAGCAGGACCAAGGACCCAAACATGGCCCTTGGGGACAGCCTGGGTCAGGGACTCACCATCGCCTCCTCATGCCTGCCTGTTCCTCACTGTTGTTGAGTCTCCATGTTTAGCTTACTGCACAGCACAGGAATCCTTTGGCTTTGCCTTCTCTCCCATCCCTCTGTTGACTATTCCATTTTTCCTATCTCTCTATCACTCATTCTTCCATTACAGTGGCGACTACGGCAGGTGCTTGCATGCCTTTGTTTTGGTTTTTTTTTTTAGCCTGTTTGTACCTTTTTTTTTTTTTTTTTTTCCCGAGACAGGGTTTCTCTGTGTAGCCCTGGCTGTCCTGGAACTCACTCTGTAGACCAGGCTGGCCTCGAACTCAGAAATCTGCCTGCCTCTGCCTCTGCCTCCCGAGTGCTGGGATTAAAGGCGTGTGCCACCACGCCCATCTCTGTTTGTACCTTTTAACCTGTGTTCAATCACAGAAATTTCTCCTGTGAACATCACGTGAGTTTTTAAAGGTAAAGAGATAAAATATCACTAAAACCAGTTTGTGCAAGGAAAACTTCAGAGTAAAAGATTTGTCCAAATACCAATTAAACAACAAAACAAAAATATAAACAAGAAGGAAAAGAAAGGAAATGAAACGAAAGAAAAGGAAGGTCCCAGACCCTCAAGTCTGCATTATATCCTAGTACCTTATCCCATAGAGCACTAACAGTTTCAGTTGGCTTCTTTTTTGAGTGTGGCATCTTTTCAAACATTTCTTCCTCATCTGCTGCTTGTAGAGACAGCCTTAGGGAAAAAAAACAAAACAAACAAACAAACAAACAAAAAACCAAAACAAACAAACACAAACCTTTGTTTGTTCCTCCTTTTGGCTAAAGAATGTTCAAATGTGCCTCACTTCATCCAACACAAACAGCAAAGTTAATACCATAAAACAGAACCTAGAACAATCTCTGTGCTTTCTTTCCCTCAAGCTAGTTCTGAACCACCTAGCAAACACCATCCTTTCCCCTACAAAACCAAGAATAAGACAACTTTCATGCTTCTGTTTAGTCACGGGTGACAGCCTCCATGCTAAACTGTATATTGAATGTTGGAAGCAATATTTCGTACCTTTGCAAAATTGCCCCGAAACAGATGTGCATCTAAATTACAATTTGCTTCATAGATATGTCCTTCCTGATCTCTGCAAACAAATCCTCTGCTTGCTTGCTTCCCAAGATATACTTCACTTGGGTGAATACAAACTGTGACAGTCCCTTCAAGATGATTATCTCTTGCCCACCCACCTTCCTTGCATACCAACCCCAACCCCCCTTTTTAGTTTGAAGACTATGTAATTATATACACTTAATTAATTTTATGCCAAGTAAAACTAGTACACAAAACTTACAGATTTTTTCTTTGAAGTATTTTTTTATAAATGACATTTGAAAACATTTGTACTATTCAATATTAGCTTGTTTATTTCAGTTTAGAATTTAACACCTGCAAAACAAAATAGGGGCTGGACTAGAAAATAGCAGTGTGGTGGAGAGAGTGGGGCATTGTCAGTTTTTATCTAGTTCAACACTGTACTGTTAAAAGTCCATGGAACTTATTAGTTGTTAGACACAAGGTATTAAATATGTGTGTTTGAAGTCTATGATTCATTTTTGAAGATGTAACAGCATTTTGAAATGACTAGAGATTTACCCAGAAGGGCAGCGTAAGTGAACTCCCTGTCATTAAGCTTTCTTGGCTACCTGTCACCTTCTACCTTGCTATCTTATTGAGACTAAATATCATCAATTTCACAGGGAGGCCTCCTATTTGTGATCTTCTCCTCTTTGCCTCTTGAATAGGTAAGATTTTAGGCGTGCATTATAGCAGCAGTCTCATCGGTAGGAGAACATATTTAGTATGTAAAATAAGTAAATCAGCAAATAGAGATGACTAAGACTCCTAGTCAACAAAAATGTAGAACTAAAGAGCTAAGCTTTTAAGGGCATTTGGTCAATGTATGGATGGCTGAGAACTATTATTCTAAATAAACAATGGTAGCAGCCATTTACTTTTCTTCCTCATGCAAAAATTGCTTTTTATTTTTAAACGTATTTCTGGTTTCTAAGATGAATGAAGTCATTATAGCCAATTTAGAACTACAAGTGGGGTACTACATTCTACTGAGCAATTCTGAAATAGATTTAATACTTACTAGTCACTTTAGGTTTTTGTTCATGTATAATAACCATAAAAGGTTAAATCTATATTAACATAGCAAAGATATCCAAATGTTTTATGATACCAAAGGACTCTGTTCTTGAATGTTCATCATTTGGAAAAAAAAAATAGTAAATAGAAGCACTTCTACATTTCCAAGTCTGGACTCTGATTTTATCCCATATAAAATGAACTTTAAGGATATGATAAGCAGCAAAATAGCACTTTCAATCAATTTACCTTTTTATGCTTTTAAATTTATTTATTTATTCACTTTACATCCCAATATCAGCCACATCCTCCCAGTCCCCCCTCATAACACCTTCCTCACCCCCCTCCCTTTCTCCTCTGAGAAGGAGATGAACCTCTGGGTATCAGCTCCCCTCCACACACATTGCATGACATAGTTAAATTTTTTTTATTCACATCATTCAGTCCAGTTCCATTCATTTCCCCATCTGTCTTGTTTAGGGTTTTACTGCTGTGAACAGATACTATGACCAAGGAAAAAAAGCATTTAATTGGGGCTGGCTTACAGGTTCAGAGGTTCAGTCCATTGTCATCATGGTGGAAGCATGGCAGTATCCAGGCAGGCATGGCACAGGCAGAGCTCAGAGTTCTATGTCTTCATTCAATGGCTGTTAATGGAAGACTGACTTCCAGGAAACTAGGGTGAGGGTCTTAAGCCCACATCTACAGTGACACACCTACTCCAACCAGGTCACACCTATTCTAACAAGGCCACACCTACAAATGGTGCCACTCCCTGGTCCAAGAATATACAAACCATCACAGCATCCCTTCATAATCACCCTTTGCCCTTGCATCCTCCCCCTGCCAAAAGAAAACAAAAAACAAATAAAAATAGAAATCCAAAAAGGCAAAAAACAAAAAACCTAAAACAAACAAACAAACAAAAAAACAAAGAAGGTTTTACTGTGGAAGCTGTGGTGTACCAAAGTATGTCAGAGATTGTCATCTGGCATTCTCTTTTGTCCAAACGTCTTTACTTGCAAATGTTTATAGCAATGAGTCATTGGTCTGGTTTGAGGCTTCAGGATTCTTCTCCAATATCAATGAATGCTCTGTCCTCACTGACACTTCTCTTGGTCATCCTGTCATTGCTCTATGTCACTGAGGTCCTGCGGGGGGTTGCTTCTGCAGCACCTGCCCCTTCATGCACTCCAGTAGTTCACAGATGGGGTAGATGTTGGGATGGACCCTCCCACAGCTCTGCATCTGGGCCTGGTTAATCGCTGACTTGGTCAGTCTGCTAGCTCTCCAGCACTACTCTGGCAAACTAACCCGAATGCCACAGCTGGCAAGAGATGGGGCCCACTCTTCTGCTCTCCTGCCCTTGTGGCTAGTCACCTGTGCCTATGCCACTGGACTGCGCTGTTTTAGAGCAGTGGGAGGCCCACTCTCCTCAGTGCTGCAGTCAGTGAGGAGTGGGGCCAGCTGTGCACAGCTCTTGGCATGACTTGAGCTATTGGCATGGCTTCTGGTGATAACATGAGTGACACATATCAACACAAACCCCTGATGCTGCAGGGCCAAGTCTGTGTCCGTGACCCTCAGGGGCCACATGGGCTGGAACTTCTGCATGGCCTCAGTGACAAAGCAGTCTATTCACATCAGGCAGTTCCTATCCTCCCTCTAGTTTCCAGTTCTGCCTGTCATAGTGCTCAATGTCTTTTGCTTTTTTGTCTCTCTTATCTCCCTACCACATAGTTGTGCATCATAGTGTGTCTGTGAAAACTTACTGCAAAATATACACCGGAGTGTTATGGATTTGAGAGAAAAGGAAGCTACCCAGGTATCGTGGTTCTATGTCAGTTATTAAGAGGCATTTCTGATCTCATCAGAAATCAAAGAGAGAAATAATAATCATACACTGTAAAGTACTCAATAGGATGTTGGACATCTCAGAGATTTTTCTGGGAGGAGTTGATTAATATACCTTGTAATCCCCAACATATTGGAAATACCATCCTTCCACAGTTAGGTACTCTTAAATCCAATGAAGTTCTCCACTATGCTGTCTAAGGCAGAGAAACAGATTCAAATTCTAATGTGTTTAGAGTATTACACAACTCAGTTTGTGGTGTGTGTTTTATAATTTCTAGAAGCATAATCACCATTCTTGTCTATGATGCATAGAACATAAAATGAAATAAAAACATAACTATTTAATATACTTGTTATGGATCAGAGAGCCTACTTAAATTAAGAATTTAACAATGTGTTATATGTAGAAGTTCTTTCTTTTAAAATTAAAAATAGATTCTTATTTTATACAATATATCCTGAGCACAGTTTTCTCTCCTAACATTCATCCCAGCTCCCCTAGATACACTCCCCTCTGCTCCCCTTCAGAAAGGAAACACAACCAAACACCACTGAACAAGGCAACCCAGAGGAGGAAGAGAGACCCAAGGGCAGACAAGAGTCACAGGCACACCCATTGCCTCTGTTAGGCTTTCCAAATTAATACTAAGCCAACCGTTAAAGCATTTATGCAAAGACCTGGTGCAGAAACCTGCAGGCCCTGTACTTGCAGCAATTGTCTCTGTGAACCCATTTAAGTCACGTTCATTCAACTCAGGGCTAAGTGCTCCTGGCATCCTCCAAATGTGGCTTTTTAAAATAAAATCATTTCATAGAATATGAAATAGTGAAAGAGTAAATCCATTTTTACAAAGGTAGGTAAAATATCCTGAAAAATAAAATAAATTCATGCATTATTTTTTAAAAAAAAGAAAGACTGAGTGTACATTTGAAGAGAGGTGTGCTTTTACAACCAATGCAATGAGTATGTGAGATATGTAGGGTTGGTTAACAGTGTTTATTCAAAACTCATACCAAAACCTACAGGATGATAGAGGAGGTGGGGCAATCATAGAGTGACAGAGGGAAGAGCAATCTAAGAATCTAGTGAACTTCCTTTGTGAAGGGAAAAGCAGGGAAGACTCATCATCAGAGGCTGGACAGGAGGGCCTTTGCCTTGTTGTATTATAGCAAATGCGTATTATATATTTGTATATTTGCATTTGAATCTCAGTCAGGATAGAATTTTATATCAGAAGCAACTGAAAGCACATAGACATGTCCCAATGAAAGTGTCAGGGAGAATGATGCAGTGTAATAATATTCTATAAAAGTAATGTTAGGGAATAAATGTTTTCTTTTTTGTCAATTACAATGTTCTTTGTGATTTAAGTAAAATGATGGTTTCTGAGAATTCAAATACTAGAAATGAGAAACGTACAAAGAAAGCACAGAAATCGAGAACTTTTTAAAATAGATTTATTCATTACATATATACATATAAGTCTAATATATATATATATGGAGAGACAGACAGACAGACCACTGTAACTGTGTTCAGACACATCAGGAAAAGATCATCAGATTCAGGACCTCTGGGAGAGCAGTCAGTGCTCTTATCTGCTGATCCCTCTTTCATATATACTAATTTTTGTATTTTCTATTTTTCAAATATCCTACCCTAAAATAGTATAATATAATAGGTAATTGTTTCTGACAGTATGATATGAGTGCATGGGTTTTTTATTAGATATTTTCTTTATTTTCATTTCAAATGTTATCCCCTTTCCTGGTTTCCCTTCTGAACCCCTTCCCCATCCTCTCCCCCTCTTCTTGCTCAATATCCCACCCTCTCCAGGTTGCTGGCCTGGGATTCCCCTATACTGGGGCATAGAATCTTCACAGTACCAAGGGCCTCTCCTCCTTTTGAAGACTGATTAGGCCATCCTCTGCTACAAAGAGTGCATGGATTTTTAATTATGGCTTTTGCCTTTGCTATCTACTTCCACTGACCCCTTCTCTGTTGAGCTCAGAGGCCAGAATAATCTGAAAAAGCAGACCTTACAATTTTTTTTCTACTTTGTTTTCTTAGATTATATTTTAAATACAATGTTTCTTTCTTCCCTTTCTTCCTTCTAGTACTTTATATATGATAGCCCTTCACATCTTTATTCAAGTTCATGATTTCTTTTTTCATTATTATTGTATTTATGTTTATTTGTATATGCATATATATGTGTATGTATTTCTATTCACACACATATGTAAACATAAACTTCTGGGTTTGTATAATGTTACATATTTGTATGTTTTCTTGCCTGGCTCCTTGGCACTGGACACTGTTTTGTGTGCCCTTTCATGGAACAGGACACTCACCTCTCCTGCTCCTGGCTTTCCTCAGACATCTATAGTTCTTGGTATAGGACTGAAGCCTATTGTCTACTTGGGCATATCCATGGATGAAGTCTTTGTTTGCCATTCAATCTAATATCAATGTTGCCATGAATGACAAACAAAAGACAGGGTCTAGGGAACACTTAAAAAATGCATGGGTGGCAGTGGGAGGAGTTGGAATACACTCGAATCCCACTAGAAATTGTTGTGACCTTTGGAGCACCTTGTGCCTGAACCTCTTTGTCTACATCTTTCATACTTTGCTTCATTGTAATATGGCAACCATAAGCAAAAGATTCCTTTGTTGTATAAGAAGCTAGAGCAAATGAGTTTTACTGAATAAATGTGCTCTGTGAATCCTGACCTAAAGCAGAGATAGAAGAGAAATAAAGGCATGGACACATTGGAGGCTTGCTAAAGGCAGCTAAAACATATGGGAAGGATGCTGTTGAGGAAGGGTACTGTACATGGTGAGGTGACTTCTCCAGGTAGACAGTGTAGGAACTGATTTGTTTGCAGTTTATCCAGAGATATTTACTGCCAAGAACTCAATTATATATTTCTAGATGGGGAGAGCCTCTGTCACATCAGTTGTCAGAAGTGATCTGTATCACAGGAGAAACAATCAGACTTGGAGTGGCTTTGTCTTTTTATATTTTATGAGTATCATATTGGCTAAAATACAAAACAACACTGATATGTTTATAAGCTATTAGGGAAGTTTAGAAGTCTCTGATTCTACTAATTCTGCATATGAAAACACTTATTAAGACCTGTATGAAAAATTTTAAAAAATCAGAGGTGTTTTTTGCCTGGAATTGAATTTGCAAAATATTAAAATCAAAGCTACATGTTTTTGTGAATTCTATAAACATTTTGCAATTTCCAGAATATCCTCCATAGCATTACACCATTTCTTTCTTTAAAAGGCAATAGTAGCTTCTACTCACTGCAAAGACACTGATTTTGCTTTAGAAACAGTAAATGTGAGGTGGCCAAAGTTATCCTTCAAAATTTTTTACCAGCCCCTTGAGATACTATAGTATCTTTGCTTTAAAATATATGAAACATATTTTTCTTCTAAAAAACCTTACTCTCTATTTCCATTTAAAATTTATTTTCTAATTTATTACTATTACAAATTTAATTGATTCACATTTTTCATATTCTGTACCTAACTGCCACATCAAAACCATACCCTCATTACAATTCCTTTTGCATATATATTTGTTTGTATATGTACTGTCAAATCTGTCTGTACAGAATAAAATATGCTTGAAGATAGGAAAGTGTGTGCTTTGTTCACTGATGACAATTCAATAATAAAAACAGCTTGACTAATATAAGTAGTCCCTAACTACATGTGACTATTAAAATGTAATCAAAAATAAATAAAACAAAAAAATCAGTGTCTAGCAATACTGATCATATTTTAAGTACTTAAATGACACAGGATGGTAGAATGTAACAATCACATGGGATACTTCATCACAAACCAAAGTTCCATTGTACCTTATGCATCTCTAGAGACACATTAGTATATATTTTCAAGCCAACCATGCAATTTTTTGTCTAATATGTTGTACTCAGGGTGATGATGAATTTAATGCTAAATATCTCTTATAGAAAAGTAACTCTATATATTAGTGGTCATTTGAATGAGAACTTTGATGCTGCCAATTACACGGGGTTCTTTATTGCAAAAGTGATTGTAATATGTCAATTATAAGAATTACAAAAATGGGCCAGGCAGTGGTAGTGCATGCCTTTAATCCCAGCACTTGGGAGGTAAAGGCATGTGAATTTCTGAGTTCAAGGCCAGCCTGGTCTACAGAGTGAGTTCCAGGATATTCAGGGCTACACAGAGAAACTCTGCCTCGAAAAACCAAACCAAAACAAACAACAAAACAAACAGAAAAGAAAGAAATTACAAAAATATATTCAGACATTTATGAGTGTATTTAGATCATTGGATTGGTACATTTCTTCCACCCTCTCTCTGTTAGTAGAAATTAGAGGTATATACATGCATGTTTTGTTATATTAAGAAAGTATAAAATACAGGAACAATAATAAGTAAAATGCATAAGCAAAATTAGGGAGAACTTGCAGAGAATATGCTGGCAGATGAGAGAATATTCTACTTTTGCTAGCAAGTTTCAAATAAAATTTTGACTCTTACTCTATCTGAGTTACAAGTAATGTTAGCTTTTGCCTATCTTCAGTTTTTCATTCTTAGCGACATCTAAGCTGACTCTTACAATATATAAAAGGTTGATTAATGCAGACATTATTTATTATTCTGTCAGCCAGATTTGGCAATGTTTAAGAGTCACCCAGGTGATACTAGTTTTGAAGGCATGAAGGAATTATGAAGAATAACGGAGACTTGGTACTGTGAGAGGTTAGGAGAGGCCATTGGTGAAAGCGCATCCTCACTGTCATGAAGTCCCCAGTGGTAGAGTAGGAACAGCCCCCATAGATTCATGTATTTGAATGCTTGATAATACAAAGTAGCGCTATCGAGATGTGTGAGGATTCCCAAGCCAGATAAGGAAGGGATAGTAGAGTGTCATGATGTCTCTTCACAGCAACAGAACCCTAACTAAGATAGCCCAGGACTGAAGGGGTCAGGCTAAGAAGCTGAACATTTCTTTAAGTGCTTCTTAGCCTCTGGTGAGAACTCTGTTTAGCTCTATACCTCATTTTTTAATTAGGTTATTTGGTACTTTGTAGTGTAACTTCTTGAGTTCATAATATATTCTGGAGATTAGCACTCTGCCAAACATAGTTAAGATATTTTCCCAATCTGCAGGCTAACATTTTGTCCTATTGACAGTGTCTGTTGCCTTACATAGGCTTTTCAGTTTTATGAGGTCCCGTTTATCAGTTTTTGATTTTAGAGCCTGAGCCCTTGGTTTTCTGTTTGGAAAATTGTCTCCTGTACCAATTGTTTTCATGGCTATTTCTTTCCTGTGAAACTTAGTGTGTACATTTTTATGTTGAATCAGGATCAGATAAACCATCTAAAGATAACCCCTAAAGAAATAGAAGCAGTCATTAAAAGTCTACCAACCAAAAAAAAGCCCAAGACCAGATGGGTTTAGTGCAGAATTCTATAAAACCTTCAAAGACCTAATACCAATACTTTTCAAACAATTCTACAAAATAGAGACAGAAGGAACACTATCTAATTTGTTCTATGAAGCCACAATTATGCTTATACCTAAATCATACAAACACCCAACAAAAAAGAGATCTTCAGACCAATTTCTCTTATGAACCTCAATGCAAAAATACTTAATAAAATTCTTGCAAACCAAATACATGAACGCATCAAAAGGTTCATTCACCATGATCAAGAAGGCCTCAGCCCAGTGATGCAGGAAGGTTCACTGTATGGAAATCCATCAACATAATCTACTACATAAACAAACTCAAGGAAAAAGAAACACATGATAATTTCATTAGATGCTGGAAAAGCATTTGAAAGAATTCAGCTTACCTTCATGGTTAGTCTTGGAAAGATCAGGAATTCAATGCCCACAACTAAACAAACTAAATGCAATATACAGCAAACAAGTAGCCAACATCAAACTAAATGGAGAGAAACTTGAAGCAATCCCACTAAAATCAGAGTCTAGACATGGCTACACACTCTCTCCCTATCTATTCAAGAACTGACAAATGGGACCTCATAAAATTGCAATGCTTCTGTAAGGCAGAGGACACTGTCAATAGGACAAAATGTTATCCAACATAAAAGAAAAAGAAAGAAGGTTAAGGAAGCCGTGACAAGCAAGCCAGAAAGTAATACCCCTACTTTCGTCTTTGCATCAGCTCTTGCCTTCAAGGTCCCTGCCCTGCTAGAGTTCCTGTCCTGACTTTCTTTGGTGCAGCATCAGGTGAATAAATTATATCTTCCTCAACTTCTTTTTTTGGTTATGGTATTTCATCACAACATTAGAAATTCTAATTTAGACACCATAAAATATATTTAAATAACTCCCCAGTTTTAGGTCATAATAATAATAATAATAATAATGATATAAAAAGGAAACAACCAAAATCTACCACCACCACCAGCAACAACAAAAACAAAGAGATAAACAACTTGAAGAGGATAGGATGGGAAGGAATCAACAGTAGGTAGCTGAGAGGGGCTAGAGAGAGGCAAGGTAGACTGATATAACTTCATTTCATCTAAAGCACACTTTTTAAAAATGTGATTTTCTTTAAGAAAATCAGCCTAAGAAATTTTAAATGTTTTTTTTCTAGCAGTATCATATACCAATGTATATATTTGTTTTTCTGATTAAGCATAAATCTGCATGGAAATTTTCAAATTACAAATTTTGTCACTTCTCATTTAACTCTAGTGATGGGTTTATTTCTCCGGCAGTGAAGTGTGGCAATTCAATTCAGATTAGAATATAGTATAGGCAGGTTAACTTGGGAAGCTGCTTTCTGGTGGGTAAGGACCAAGGCCAGGGAATTCGTAGTCATTGGGGTAGGGGCAGCAGGATATGGGGAGAAATGCCTCAATGAGACCAAAATATATCAATTACACCAGGAGAAGGAGCCTCTGTGGGAAGGGCAGCAGAGCTCTTGGGCTGGAAATTTCAAGTTTAAGGGCAGGGTATGCTAGGTAGGGACTGAGGGATACTGGGAGAACATGGAGGCCTGGTCTGATTTGAAATGTAAAATATACACCTCAGTTCCTTGTCCTGGGGTCCAACACCAAACATCTAGAGTAGTTTTTTCTCAATGTATTTTCCATAGTCACAGACATAAATATTATTAGTGTCCTTTTTTTTTCCCTTGTGGCACATTAAATTGTTTCTTTGATGCTAAAGGACAGGGTAATTAAATAAAAACATTCATATGACAATGCAGTATGCAACTTGGAAATGATTTAAGATACTGAAATTTTATATCATCCACTAGCATCAAGGTTTTCCACAGGAAATTGATTGACCATGATTTACATGTTGACAAAGTATTTTATTCCATGACTGTAGATATCCTTGTCTATTAACAGGTTATTTCTTTCTTTTTCAGTTAATTAAATATTTTTGTTTTATTTATAATTTCAAAAATAGTTTTGTTTTGTTTTTGAGACAGGAATTCAATTCTTGGCCAGTTTGGAACTTACTATATAGATCAGGTTGTCCTTGAACTCACAAAGGTCCACCTGCCTCTGCCTCAGGAGTGCTAGGATTAAAGACTTGTCACAGCTCTCCTAGCCTTCAATAGTAATTTAAACCAATAGAAGCAAAACAGATAACATATGAACAGTTTGGAAATGTTTACATAATCTTATGTAATAAACTGAAGTCATGATTTTATGTATAGAGTGTTCTGCCTCCATTTATGCCTGAGAGCCAGAAGTGGACACCAAATGTCATTGCAGATGGTAGTGAGTCACCATGTGGTTGTTGGGAACTGATCTCAGGACCTCTGGAAGAGCAGACAATGCTCTTAATCTCTGAGCCATTTCTCCAGTCCAAAGACATGATTTTTAAGTACAAGCAGTTCAAATATTTTATGAAAACATAGTGGAAAAATATTATAATTTAGAACAGTGCTTAATTTAAAGGTTGATTATTATTATCTTTAGAAAATGTAAAGCGATACACACACATGCGCACACATACACACACTAACTCACTGCATAAATGATGAATGAAGGAAGGAATGAATATATCTACCAAAAATTTGTCTTAAGAAAGTGAGAATTTACATGAGATCTTAACACTGGAACAAAGTGTCCTTGACATTAGCATTGGTTTTCTTCTGGGTAGGTATCACTTTATCCACTGCAAGGAAACCAGGCAGAGCATCCATTGTCTGCTCATGATCTCCTTTACCAAAATGGTGGACGATGAGCTTCCTTGAAAGAATATACCAGTAATAGATTCCTGGGATTAGTGAGTTCCTCAAAGAGACAAGAGGCAAATAATTGATGTTAGTATGAAAAAGAAACATTTTCAAATAACTCCAGTGTACTTTTGAGTACATGTAATGTAATGATTATATATAAGAACAACTCAGTGAAAATTATGAAAGGGTTAGTTTATTTATATTTTGTGTATCTGATAAACAATTTTAATCTATATCACAAAATAATTTGAGAAATAACAATCAACATTTGTTATGTATATCAATATTCAAGTGATGCTGATAAAGGGATTTTTACAAAGTTATAGTGGTAGTGATACTAAAAAATGAGAATTATTCAGAGGGCAATGACTTAAGTTTATAAATAAAGATATCAGTAAAAGAATACAAAAAGAACCTATAATATAAATATTAGGAGAGACATTAGTAATGAATTGTACCATGAAATTAAATCTAAAACATTAACTAGAATTCATAGTCAGAAGCTAGTGAAATTACTAAATTCTTTGTTTCATTTCTATTGTTCTTATAAAATACATCTTTAAAAAATAACTTAGGTGAGGAAGGGTTTATTTTTACTTGTATTCCCAGGTTGTAGTTCATTCAAGCAGATAGCTAAGGTAACAAAAATCTTGAAGCAGTTCATGGTATAAATCTAATCAAGAAAAGGAAGAAATAAATGGACCTGTGTGTTTACTATTCTTCATGTTGTACCAGCTATTGCATACTTCAGGAAACAAACTCAGGAAAGGGTTCCACCCACAATCGACCAGATCTCGCCACATCAATTAATACAATGAGGAAAACCTCTGTCAGACATATGCATAGGACAACCTGACTTGGACAATCCTTTCATTGAGACCCTTATCCTAGAGTTACAGTGTATCTATTTGACAATACTAGCACTCACAAGTCCATCACTCTTGCCAAAGTGAAACAATTGTTTTATCATAACCTTCCACCATCCTCTTCAAGTCTCATGTTTATCTCATAATGTAAATACTGTCCAATTGTGAAAAATCCCCAAATTAAAACATCTAGATTTTAGTTGTCTCCTGAAATATGTGTACAAAAACGATATTACCAGAATATCATAATTAGTGTAGATCATAGGCCTTTCTGGATGAGGATATTCTTGACTGTATTTCAAACTTTCATATTTCTAGAAATCTTTAGATGAATGATGAAATCTTTAGATGAAAACAGTTATTTCCCTCACCAAACTGCAAAATTTTACAAACCAAAAGTAAAATGTGCAATGTATGGAATATTTGTACTTTAAGATAAACTTATTTTACATTTAGGGGCACCCAGAGTGGAAATATGTAGGAGTCATTCTAGTATTATTGGTGTCACATAAATAAAACAAATGACTATATGAAAACACAGACCATTTAAGAAATACAAATGTATTTGCCACACATAGTGACTTATTCTCTAACTCCAGCATGTGTAAAGCTGAGTCAGGGGTGTTGTTGAGAGTTTAGGACTAGACATTATAAGTGCCAAATGAGTCCAGAGTCTCCACCAGCATCTGACTGAAACAGATGCAGATACTTTCACACAAGCATTGGATGGGGGTCAGGGAACCCTATTGAAAAGTTAGGTCAAGGATGAAGAAATTGAAGTAGATGCCAACCCCAGAGGAAGACCAACAATGCCAACTAAACTGGACCCCTGTAAGCTTCCAGAGACCGAGCCACCAACCAAATAGCTTACATGGGCTAGTCCAAGGCGTCAAGCACATATGTAACAGAGGGCTGCCTTATCTGACAGCAGTGGGAAAAATGTGTGTAATCATGTAAAGACTTGATGCTGCAGGGGAGAGGGCAATACCTGGAGGGCTCCTCTCACAGGTGAAGGAGAAAGGGGATGGGGGAAGAACTCTGTGAGGACAAAAGGCAAAGGGGGACAACATTTGGGATGTACATAAATAAAATAATTAAGTAATAACAAAAATGCATCTAAGCAGAAAAGATAGAGTATAACCTAAGTAAGTTTGACTTATTTACAACACAGATAGCATGTTACACCTGCATCATTATTAGGGAAATTACTCATGCTGTAAAATACATTGTATTAAAATTCCTCATTTCATTTTTTAGAGAATAAGTCTTCCCTACTAATGCTTTAGAGAAGAGCATAACAACACATAACAACAATTATCACCAAAGATCCATCTAAGAATATTCATCTTAGGCTACTACACTGTTTAATTTAAATGCTCTGTCACAGTCTTCACAAGGGGCTAAAATTACTGCTCACAAAAGAACACAGGCTTGTACTTATAGCTCCTAATTAGCTTATTTGCAATGTCCAGTCTATTCTCCAGAGAAACAAAGTCTGTGAAGTCTCTGGCAGCATTAGTATTATAGGCACATTTGATAGATTTAGAAAGTAAGTGGAATCTCTGCTTTAATGAGCTGAGCCCTTTCTTCTTCTGTCTGAATTTGAAATGACAGAACAAAAATGCCTTCTTCTCAGCTTTTAATTGACCAACAGTCTTTTTTCATGTATTAGAGCATAAAAGAGTAAGTAGATAAGAAAATAGGGTACCCAGGAGAGAGAAGAAATGATACATAACATTCACATACTTTAAGATATGTAATCAGAATATTTCTCTGGATACTAGTTAAAAATAAGTAACAATAAAATTTTCCACACTGTTACATTAAAGCCCAAATGAGTGAATGACATTATCACTCATTAATAAAGAAGATATAATTTATGATGTAATAATAAAAGGAATACATATTTAAGGAATCTTCTAGATAAAGTATAGTAAAGGGATAGTAATTCTTTAACTCATAAAATTGTTCATTTAATACATTTTAAGCACTAGTAAATATATTGTTAAATATATTTTCCTATTTACATTAGAACTATGAATGCCCACAGAATCAACATTATATAATGTACTTCAGACATTAAATAGTTAAGATTAAAAGTAATAATTACAATGATAGTAAGAATTAAGTTCCGAATTTATATATTTTGATAGTAGGTATATCTGAGCCCATATTTAGCTGATTAATACATATAGATTGCCACAATAAAAATAAGAAGCATCCACTCAATTAAGACACAATGTGGGACATCATCAGGCACTGGAAAAGAATGTGGCATTGATATCTAAAGATAATTCACTCTTGTAAAGCAATACATGTAAAAATTAAAACAACCATTTCTAACACCTCACATGTTAAAGTAATTCAAATTTGTAACATCGGATATGAAATACCAACATATTAAATGCTCACTAAGTGTTTTTGTTCATGTAGGTAAATGAGTTAGTAACTGTACCTACTCTAGCAAATTATATGAGCACTTAAATGGAGAAAGAATATGCTTTGCTTTGGATATCAGTCCCTGCTTTTTTAATATCCATTTCTTTGGATCTGAAGTAAGAAAGACATTATTGCCAAGCAGAAAAGTCCGCCTCCTGCTAAAAGGGAAGCAGAAAGACAGGCATTTAAGCAGAAAATATATGCTGTAAACTAAATAAGTTTGGCTTATTTATAAGACAGTTAGCGTAATACACCTGCATCATTATTAGAGAAATTAATTATTCTCTTTGTAAAAATACATCATACTAAAAGCTGTGCTTTAGAGTTTTCCTCGTTTCGTTTCTTAGAGAATAAGTCTTCCTTACTAATGCTTTAGAGGAGGGAATAACAAAGCATGACAACCATTATCAAAACAACTAGAGGTAACAGAGAAAAATGTTAGTTTAATGTTTAAATGACTGCCTATATTTTCCCAACTACACCCTATTTCCTACTTTCTACCAATTCCCCCAAATTCCATTACTATTAATTTATTAACCCATTCATTAGGTCAAAGTCCTCGTGATCCAAACTTACCTATCCATCAGTGATTTGCATACTGGATACATCAGTTTGGAACACACACACACACACACACACACACACACACACACACACACACACACATATATATATATATATATATATATATATATATATATATATATAAAGAGAGAGAGAGACAGAGAGACAGAGAGACAGAGAGACAGAGAGACAGAGAGGGAGAGAGACAGAGAGACAGAGAGACAGAGAGACAGAGAGGGAGAGAGGGAGAGAGGGAGAGAGGGAGAGAGGGAGAGAGGGAGAGACAGAGACAGAGAGACAGAGAGAGACTGAGAGAGAGAAACTTAAAATGTGTGCAATTTGACTTTAGGTAAACTAATATTGCAAAAAGTTCACATTATATTCAATTATTAATTTTACATTTATTGCCAAAAGGAATAAAATCTGTTAAATGATTCTTGAAGTAACTTTTGATTGTTCCTCTTCTTTCATGTGAATTTAGGGAATAGACAGTAATCATTATAAGACAACAATTTGAAATTTTACTTAGATTAATTAAAAGCTTTTTTTAATTGAAAATATATTCTTCTCCCTAACAATGCTTCCTTTCTTTCCACTCCTCCGAAGTCTCCTCTACCTCCCTTCTCTCCCAAATCCACTCCCTCTCCTTTAATTCTTCAGAAAACAGCAAGTCTCCAAGAGACAACATCAAGTAAAGACAAAACAAGACACACTAAGACAAGGTGAAAGCCCTCATATGGAGGGTGGCCAAGACAATCCAAAAGGAGGAAGAGTCTCAAGAAAAAGCAAACCAACAGAGTCTTAGCCACTTCTCTTATTAGGCGTCTCAAAAGAACGCCAAGCTAACACCCATACACATAGGCTAAAGACCTCTTTCAAACCATGCAGTGCCAGTGCTTGCCATTTCCATCTGTGAGCCCACGGGAGTCCGGCTTAGTTTATTCAGTGGGCTGTCATCTCTTGTCCTCTGTCCCCGCTGACTCCCACAGTCGTCCCTCTCCCCTTTCCATGAGGTTTCCTAATCTCTGAGGGAAGAGACAGAAGGCTGCCCTCTATAAACTAATAATGTGGTCCATTTCGAAGAATAACTCATTGAAGAAAAAGAGGTTGAACTGATGCAGGGGTGGAGGCTTCAGCGGTAAATTGTAGTCTTTTGGGCATAATAGGATAATCTTCAGGTTAAGAAAAGAGAAGCCTGGACATGAACCCAACCACAAAACCCCTCACCTGCAATCTGTCCTGCTTGCAAGATGTGCTGGGCCAATGGTGGTGGAAAGAACACACCGAATTGGTCAAGCAATACTTTGAGAATTTTGTACAACCATTTGAATCACATTCCCTCCCACCTGTCCTCCAGCCACCTCTAGATCGATTCATCATTCCTACCATTCTCCAATTCCTGTACCTTAAAAAATATTCTCTTATTTTAATCATTGTTTTTAAAGAAATGAATATGTCTCTCCTCATGTCCTGGTCTTCTGGCTCTTTCCATTTGTCTGCCCCATCTCCCATGATGTATCCTGAGCCTAATATGTAGTGTCATGTTGTAAATTTATTAACTAGGAGTAGGCATCCCACAGGCAGTTGTGCTCTGCATTTTATGAGTTGTGGTTTCCTGTAACGATCTCCATTTGCTACAGGAAGCAGCTTATATGACTAGGGGTGAGGACTACGCTTCTCTGTGGGTTAAGAATAAGCATTTAGAATAAGTAGCTAGAATACACTGCTGTAGAAAGCAGTTACAGTAGGTTCCATGGCCTCACTAGCAGATCCTTAATTTAAATAATTAAATATTATTTCATTATTTCAGAGTTGCTGAACAAGGGAAAAAAGGGGAAGGAAGGGAAAGAATCATTTTCTAAATAAAATACTTTATAGTTACTGGAAAACTAATAGAAAAGTGTAACATATCCCCAAAGTCCATAGAACTTAATTGTTAAATCTAAAAATAAATGTGTTTTCTGGCCTAGTATTTATAAAAGTGGGGCATACTATAATCTCCAAGTTCTTCCACTATCTTTATGTTACACCATTTTATTAAAACATGTTAAGAACTTACAAAATACTCAGCTAAGCTTTTTGACTAAACAGTAAATTTGAATAAATAGTAAATATAATTAAGATGTAAAGAGGGTGAATTTTTTTCCTCATTAAGACTAAACTTGAAACCATTACAAAAATATTATTTTATTATCTGTGTATGGAATTGAGGGGGTAGAAAAGTAATAAAAGGAATCACTACTTATTTTAGCAAGCAATAATTTTGAATATTCTGTGCCTCATTAACAAACATAAAATAAATATGCAGTAAGCTAGCTTATTCTAGCTGTAGACATTTTCCTTCTTAATTGTAATGACTGTGGTGGTTTGGATAAGACTGGATCCCACAAACCCCCATACTCGATTGTTTAGAAAGTGCAAGTATTTGGGTCAGATGGGGTAGAGGGTGGGGGCATCCACATGGGGATGGGATGGGAAGGGGAGGAGGTGAGGGATGTGGAGCAGTCTGAGGGTGGATGGGGAGGAGCAGGGAATGGAATATGGGGTGTAAAAAATGAATTACAAATTAAATTTAAAAAAGAAGAGTGGCTTTGTTGGAGAGAGTGCGGGCTTATGGGATAAAGTGTGTTTTGGTGTATGGGCTTTGGAGTTTTGAGAGCCCAATCTAGTGTCAGAATCTGTCTCTTCCTGGTGCCTGTGGATCCAGATGTAGAATCCTCATCTGCCTGCTTGCTGACATGCTCCCTGCTGTCATGACAATGGACATCACCTCCACATAAACAGAGAGGTGGAGCTGGTAAGGGCTTGGAGACTTCATCACCACATTCTATTCCTTTTGGTTGGAAAAGATACTCCACAGATTATAAGAAGAGAAACCTAGATGCCAACCCAGACACTAACCCTCCACCTACAATCTGTCCTGCCTGAAAGATGTGTTGGGGCAATGGTAGTGCAGAACATAGAGGAACAACCAATTAATATATTTCTTCACAGAGAAACACGAGAATGAATAGGAGAGGTGACAATGAGATGGCTCAGCTGGTAAAATGGTTAGGTGCCCACAAACATGCAGATCTCAAGAGAGTATTACTAGATGTAGCTAGATAATAAACATCGTTTTTAAAATTTCGACTCAAAATTCAGTTTATTCAAGTGATTATGTAGCATATGGAATTGAAGAAATAAAATAAGAAATCACCTTTCTTTAGGGACCTTTATCATATTTTTTCATTGCATTTCTCCTAATATATTTTTATCTGGGTCTACAATGTTTGGGTTTGTTTGTGATATTTTAATGTTTGGCATTTTTGTTTGTGGTTTTGGGGGTTGTTTGGATTTTATCCTTTAGGTGTTCAGAGTCAAGGACATTCAGTTGTCTTTAGTCTGTGGTTTGTGTATGTTTCTGTGTCTGTGTGTATAACTGTTTCTTCTTCTACCCTGTAGTCCCAGAGGCCAAACTCACATCATTAGGCTTGACATTAAGTGTCTTTATCTGTTGAGTCATCTTACAGGCCCACTTTGTGGTCTTAACTGTTTATGACTTAAGTGATTTCAAAATAAGTGCATTTGTGAAGTTCACTGGAATGCCTTTTTTTTTTTTTTTTTTTAACATTTGGCTTCCAGGAGGCAATACTGGGGGTGGAGAAATGTGTAGAGATTCTAGACCGAATAAGCCAGTTTTAATAGCTATATATACTTGGGCATGTTCATGCATTTCCTTTGTTTATAAACAACAAACAGTAATAAGACTACCTTGTGATCTTATGAGAATTAATAAAACTTAGCACTGTATGTAGCATGTGGAAACCATACAACTACTTGCTGTTGCTTTTCTTCTGTTTCATTAGAACAGTAGAGATCTCACCACAGAACCAAGTGTTCTAAAAAAATCTGAAGAATAGTAGATAAGATAAGACCTGGTACAGAGCCACAATTCAGAAACCAGAGGTGAGAAGCTAAACTACCAGCTTGGTACCAAAGTATACATGGCAAAATTGGGTATACCCAAAGCCTATTTAATAATCTTTGTAAAATAAAAACAAAATCATACTTAGTATGATAAAAAACATTTTTTTAAAAATCTAATTAAAGGAAGGGATTTTTCTAGATTTGAAATTTGATGACATTTTAGGTTGAAATTGGAAAAAACAACAAAAATCCTGTAGCATAATTCTGATTATCTCATATAGGATTTCTTATACATCAATGAACTCTTTCAGCATTTGAAGACATAAACCAAGTGGAACAACTGTCACAGCTAGGCAAGCATCTTCAGTATGCCTTTGTTTGCCCTGAAGATAACTCACATTTATGGTGTTCAGCATATCTCTGTGAGCAAAGTTCTATGTAACCTTCATCCTCACGTGCTGGACATCTGGTACTGTTTCTCACTTGTTTTGCTGAAACCAAGATATCCCATGTACCATCTGCTTTCCTTACCTACTGTGGATGTTCTTAAGCGCCAACACATCAAAATCGGAACTTTCCCCTGATTTCTCCATTTAGACACAGATTTATCTGAATATACAAGTGTTTGTGTCTCAGTCAATGATGCTGACACAAGTGTTTTCCAGCAATGTCACAATCTTCCACCTAGCCACCAGGATTACAGTGATGAGCTTGCTTTCCTCTGACTCTAAGAGGAATTAATTTACTTTAAAGTGTTTCCAGTCAAGGCACTTTTCCAAAATGTAGCAGGATTTCTGTCATTTTTCAGCAAACCATTCTTGGGTTAGATAAACATATTCATCCTGCTGTTTCCAGTCTCTTTTTAGTCCTTATGAATTTCTGTTACTACTCCAATACCTCTGTTTCTTGTTATTGTCGTTATTGGGGATGGGGACTGTACATTTCTTCTTGTTGTTGTAGTTGTTGTTGTTGGGTTTTTTGTTTTGTTTTGTTCTTTGTTTGAGACAGGGTTTCTCTGTGTAGCCCTGACTGTCCTGGAACTCACTTTGTAGACCAGGCTGGCCTCCAACTCAGAAATCTGCCTGCCTCTTCCTCCCAATTGCTGGAATTAAAGGTGTGCACCACCACGCCTGACATCGGGGCTGTACATTTCTTACTTCCTGATGAACTTACTATGAAAGTAATATTTTTAATATATCACTTATATTTCCAAATCCTCTGTTTTTTTTCTAGTTTTGTGTGATTTTCATTCCTTGAAACATTTATCTTCAGTCTTAATTTAAACCTTGCTAGTATGTTTCTAATAGATGTGTAGAGATTTTTTTTTTATTGAAGATTTTAGGAAACTTTGTAAAGGAGCTAAGCATGGGAATGCATCACATTTTATCATTTGCAGTATTACATGGAGGCAGCTTGTCCTGTTTATCATCAACCCTGCTATAAATTGTTCTGGTGATGGCCTCTGACTGCAGGAGACTACTTTGTGACTTACATATGTTATGTTGTTTCTGATCCTGATTTTTAAAAACTAATTGTACAAAAGTAATCTACTTTTAATTTATTGTATAAAATTAGCTTACTACATGTATTTGATAATACACTTATGACCAGTCCCCAAATGCAGATGACAGTGCTACAATATTTGCCTATATTGGTGAAAGAAGCATATCAAAGTTGTTTATCTAGGTACAATAAATTTTATTTTTCTCAGTTTATCAAATCTCTGTGTTTTTGCATTTTATTTTTTCACTGATTGATTTTTAATAAGGAATTTCTTTTCATTTTGACATTCTTTATAATCCCAGGATCAGAAGATAATTCCAACTCTTGTCCAGGTTAACCCATAGAATATCTGTATTATATGGTAGTGAGCATTAAAAAATAGTATAGATATATCTTATGCCTCACTTGTCAAAGAGTGCATGAAACAAATATAAACAGCTATCGGATCTTTAAAACACAGACATTTTAAGGACAGCCCTACATTGAAAATCATCTAGCTAGCACAGGTTTGTTTTTTTTTTCTCCAGTCTTCAGCATATTGTACACAGAAAGAAAAATCCCTAGGGAGCTCTATGCTATAAGAGAAAAAAAAGAGAGATGAAATTGTTAACGGTGGGTTCTTAATGGAAAATTCTTACAAATATTGTTCTAGTTCTGTGTGCTGCACCCAGTAATTAGTGTTTTATGTCTGCACTTGGTAGGTTTTGCGATTAAATTATTATGAAACTTTTGTTTCATGTGTTCATAAAAACTATTGAAAAGTACATTTTCTAAATTATATACCTTATTATGTTTATTTTATACAGTAGGATACACTCTTGAATCAAACTTAATTATTTACAAATTTTTAGTATCCTATATGGATTTAAAATCATTACAGTTTTTTTTTGCCTGAGCTTTAATTGGAAATAATATAAACCCTGGAAAACGTACCTAGAGGATCCAACTTGTAATAAAACAGTAAATAAATATAAAGAAAATTCCTTCATAAAATGGAGAATTTACACTAACCTTTCCCACATTTTGCTATGTATAATTCTTTACCTATTCTTCATAAAATACAGTTAACTTTGCAACTTTGATGGTTTCCAAAAAAATAAAAGAATGATTGATAGCTTTTTAAGCAATTCATTATACATATAATTTTAAGGCATTTATTAACAACATACAATTAAAATGACTAGTCACATGTATCATTTTGATGACATGAAATGTTTTTAGTCACATTATATTATAAAGTATAATATATAACATTATATGATATAACATCATTTATAGTATCATACACACTATATATATTTACATTTTATAATATATTATGTAGTAAAAGAGAAAACACTGCAAAAATATATATTGGAAAAACCATTGCAATTGAAAAACTTAGTGTCCTATGATCCTGAGTTCCTGTGATCCTGGATGTCAGAACTCCTGGGTGTCCAGCTGCATCTGGGTGTGGGTTGAGTGGGTGAGAATCCAGAGCAAAGGCCTTTTCTGACATCAATGGGAGGGTAGGCCCTTGGTCCTGTGGATTTTTAATTCCCCAGCATAGGGGGATGCTGGAGGGGTAGGGAAGGAGTGGGTGAGTGGGTGGGTAAACACCCTCATAGAGGCAAAGGGGAGGTGGAGAGGGCAGATATAGGAGGGGTTTTGTGGAGGGCTAATTGGGAAGAGGGATATCATTTGAGATGTAAATGAATGGAATGATTAATAAAAAAAAATAGTGTCTAGAGCTGGAGAAATGGCTTAGTACTTAGGAACACTTACTGTCTTCCAGAGGACCTGAGTTCAGTTCCCTGTATGCATATCTGGCTGGTACAACCACCTATAACTATAGAGGATCTGACATCCTCTTCTATCATACATGTCACCTGTACACACATAACATACACTGACAACAAAAATATCAACATTAACAACAACAACACAGTAAATAAATATCAGTGTTTACTCAGATAGTATTTTAACAAGAATTCAGACAATGTAGCATCCATGAACCTATTTTAGTAGTCTTTTATATAAATAGAATCCTAAAGTTAAATAGACTAGACAGTTAAATAATTAATGAATATATACTTAATCGTTTGGACTGTACCTAACGATTATTTTAATACCATTAATATAATTCATTTTTCATAATGTATTTCCCAAATAAATTTTAACTAGGCCTAAATTAAAACTAAATGAAGGAAATAAAATATTTTTAGACATAATGAAGTGAAAAATTCAATGATTGTAGGCACACAATCAAGCAGTCACTTTATTATGCCTTATTATGCTTTTCTCCTTTTATTAACTGTTTTATTTGGCTTTGTGAATGACATATATGACATCTTAGTTATGATTGCCCTTGAACTGAAGAAACACTAGGACAAAAGCAACTTGAGAGGAAAGTGGTGAATTCACTTCTGTATTGCAGTTCATCATCTAAAACACTCAGGGTAACTACGCAAACAGCACAGGACCCTGGAAGCAGGAGCTGATACAGAGGTGATGGAGGCATGCTGCTCAACGGCTTGCTCCTCACCGTTTCCTCTGCCTGCTTTCTCATAGAACTCAGGACCAGCAGCCCAGGTATGTCTGCACCCACAATAAGCTGAGCCACCATCTACCAATTACTAATTAAGAAGACATCCTGCATGCTGGTCTGCCTACCATTCAATTTTATGTAAGCATTTTCTCACTTGAGGTTCCTTTTTCTCTAGTGAGTGCAACTTGTATCAACTTGACATAAAAAGAAGCCTGGGCAATGTGTATAAATACCACTGCATTGATACACACCTATGCCATCCATTTGTATAGGAATTTCATAAATTCATTCTTTTTAATAGCTGAGTAGTACTCCATTGTGTAAATGTACCACATTTTCTGTATTCATTCCTCTGTTGAGGGGCATCTGGGTTCTTTCCAGCTTCTGGCTATTATAAATAAGGCTGTTATGAACATAGTGGAGCATGTGTCCTTCTTACCGTTTGGGACATCTTCTGGATATATGCCCAGGAGAGGTATTGCGGGATCCTTTGGTAGTACTATGTCCAATTTTCTAAGGAACCGCCAGACTGATTTCCAGAGTGGTTGTACAAGCTTGCAACCCCATCAACAATGAAGGAGTGTTCCTCTTTCTCTACATCCTCTCCAGAATCTGCTGTTACCTGAATTTTTGATCTTAGCCATTCTGACTGGTATGAGGTGGAATCTCAGGGTTGTTTTGATTTGCATTTCTCTGATGACTAAGGATGTTGAACATTTTTTTCAGGTGTTTCTCAACCATTCGGTATTCCTCAGGTGAGAATTCTTTGTTTAGCTCTGAGCCCCATTTTTAATGGGGTTATTTGATTTTCTGGAGTCCACCCTCTTGAGCTCTTTATATATATATATATTGGATTTTAGTTCCCTATCTGATTTAGGATAGGTAAAGATCCTTTCCCAATCTGTTGGTGGCCTTTTTGTCTTATTGATGGTGTCTTTTGCCTTGCAGAAGCTTTGCAACTTAATGAGGTCCCATTTATTGATATTTGATCTTACAGCACAAGCCATTGCTGTTCTATTCAGGAATTTCCCCCCTGTACCCATATCTTTGAGGCTTTTCTCTACTTTCTCCTCAGTTTCGTGTCTCTGGTTTTATGTGGAGTTCCTTAATCCACTTAGATTTGACCTTAATACAAGGAGATAGGAATGGATCGATTTGCATTCTTCTACATGATAACAGCCAGTTGTGCCAGCACCATTTGTTGAAAATGCTGTCTTTTTTCCACTGGATGGTTTTAGCTCCCTTGTCAAAGATCAAGTGACCATATGAGTGTGGGTTCATCTCTGGGTCTTCAATTCTGTTCCATTGGTCTGCTTGTCTGTCACTATACCAGTACCATGCAGTTTTTATCACAATTGCTCTGTAGTACAGCTTTAGGTCAGGCATGGTGATTCCACCAGAGATTCTTTTATCCTTGAGAAGAGTCTTTGCTATCCTTGGTGTTTTGTTATTCCAGATGAATCGGCTGATTGTCCTTTCTAATGAACAATTAGTAAAAATACCATGTGTTTTAGGCATTATGTTTATTTTGTACTTTATTGTTTCTGACCAATAAATGTTTTATAAATTTATAAAAAATATAAACATGTATATACACATATATGTATATAATATATGTATATATTTGGCATTATTTAGTCAGAGTCTGTTTCTGTGGTCCTGGCTTTCCTGAAACTAACTATGTAGACAAAGCTGGCTTCACACTCAGAGAGATCTGCTATCTTCTACCTCTGAAGCACTTAGATAAAAGGCATGCATCACCATGTCTGAGGAAACAGAGCAAAACCCTGGGAACCAATATTCAAAAGTAGTAAAAACAAACACAGAAAAGGAAAATGATACAAGACTTGTGAGTTTTAAATACAAGTTGAAAAACTCAAATTTGTCTAATAAATAAAAATTATTATAATTAATATTTTAGTAAAACAAAAATATTTTCTTTAAGTAATTCACACCTGTGTGTTTCTGGTTGACTATAAGGCATATGCTTCAGACTTGTATGTCCATAGTTGAATTCTTCATGGAATCAACTCATAATGAGTATTACCTATAGAAAAATTACTAGCATACTAGCAGGAATAAATGTATGTAATCATCTGTTGATAATTTTCATATTTTTAAAAATTGATATTTTATGGAATTATTATAATATAAAAATTAAAAATAATATATTGTTTAATTTATGTGGTTTTCTGTGTGCTCTCATGAATTTTTGAACCCTACACAGATTATGGTGTCTATGATGGCCAGAGATGATTCCTTATTCCTGGCAAACCAATTCACAGGACTTTGAAATGAAGGATATAGGTTCCCAACCAGAACAAAGATACTCTGTAGGAGCAGTACATGATGCTGTATCTCCTCACCCTTAGTGTTGTATTTTATTAAGAACAAGATGCATATATAAATCATGAAACTCACCAAAACACATACAATGTTCAACATGTAAAAGAATAGACCCATAGGACCAACGTTCCATTCTGTTTACTTGGCAAGCTTCAACAAGCTACATTTAAGTTAAGAGGCAAGCAAGGTACTTTCTCTTAAAATATATGCTGGTGGAACAAAAAGCAATACACTACACATTTCATCTTTTAGTGTAAATATGATGATGGCTGCAATCACTAGAGTACCCTTGATGAAAATCACATTTGATCTAATTTCATCAGGGATTTACATCAACTTTTATCTAAGGTGGCAGCAATCTGACCTCATGATCTCACCAGAGGAAAAACCAAGGTTACAGAAGGATCTCACTGCCCTTCGTCTTTACTAAACTCCATGCACTGACTCTGCTTTCTCAAGCAGAAAAAGAGGGCACTCCACAGAAGATTTTGTGTAACTGAAGGAAAAATAGTGGTACTGTGATTTATGCATGTATTATCATGATTTAAACAATTACACTTCTATATGATATATACTGGGAAATAGCAATATGCACATTCACATGCATATTCTAATTTGAAAATGAAGTCCAAAAATTTTTGTCATTTATGTCAACTTCTAAAACAGATTTTCTTAAATAATTGATAAAAGGTATAGCATATATTTTAGACATTAGGTTTATTTTGTGTTTTACTGTTTCTGGTCAATGCATGTTTTACAAATTCACAAAATTCTTAGATGCTCTATATTTGTGTAATATTCCATCCATATTAGGATCTCTTAAAATCAAATATGCCCTTTTTAGCTGGTTAGTTAAACATTCTTTGCTCTAAAATGAGGGAGGAATGCCTATAAACCAATATTCTATCTACAAGTTAGAGTCTATAATGTGTAATCTTAAATAAATTTTTGAAGAACCAATGGATTTTAATATCTGAAATCATTTGAAAAGTTGCTTCTCTGGACTCAAGGTCATTCTCTCTGTTTTCCTTATATTACCACTTTCTCCCCTTTTCTTTCCTCCCCTTTCTATGATTCTTAATTTCTCCAATTTCTCATATTTCATTAATTGTCCTTCTTTATGTTGTGAGTGACCAATCTAATGCCTTTTACTATTCGCCATCAAATTGAACAGATATCCAACTCCCAAATCCTACAGTTATTTCAGAGAAGGACAAGCAGGGCATCACACAGGATTTTACGAGTTAGGCTGATGCAGAGCAAAACACCTACCATGTCCAGTTGTAGTAAATGTTTTTCAGAAATGAGAGATTAGAGGGCTTGAGTTTATGAGTGTCCATTCCAGAGTCACTCAAAGGAAGTAAGAAATGATGAGTGTTGTCCAGAATAGGGGCATTTGTATTAATGTACTTTATGCAGGATTGGTAAAATTTTTGCCTCCATTATAGCTGCTACTTAGTCTGTTTGTAATAAATTATTGAAAATATGTTTTATGTAAATACATCATATCACAGAGAGATGAACCACATAGAGAACAGAAGACCACAACTACTGAGAGAGTCCCAAGAGTGGCAGCTTTTAGGTCAGTTTGTCACACTGTCTGTCTTTGTTCAGAGTGCAACTGTCAATCCAACTCACTATTACCTTGCACTAATACCTTACCTGTATTTTAGTGGTGAGAAACACATGTTCTCATACTGTCTTATTCTATACTACTATTTACTAACCACATGTGACGTTCTTTTATTATACACATGGCCATTCAATGGGAAAAATGGGCAGTGTTTTGATTCCTTTAAGTTATGATCAGAAAAGGATTAAAAATGTTAAGAGATGAAAACTGTATAATGTTTAGCATCTCTAGTCATGTTTTGTGGATGCTGGCTTGTGGTAGTTCATTTGTCTTCCTCTCCCAAAGCAAACATTAAAGTTACCAAAGAAATGCTCATATCATACTAAAATCCTGCTTATGACAATTATTTCTATCAGTTGTCTAAACTTTCATTTCAACATTCTGCCGACTACTATAGTTATTTTCTAGAGAGCACTCTCTCTTGCAGGCAAGATTTTTCTATCAGAATAAACCACAGATGTGAACTTTATCATTTTGAAGCACAAGAAAAGAATAAAAAGGCCCATGAGGCCTTTTCATACATCAATAAGAGTGAATGCCACACACTTAAGAGTGAATAATACACACATACACTCACAATCACACACACACTACTCTCATATTATTCCTCACCAAGCTCTGAGCTTTATCTCTTTTAATGACAAATTTATTTAAGTGTAGAGAACACTATCAATTGAGGAACATTTGGAATTAATAAGGAGACAGTTGTGGTAATAATATTAATTAATATAACATCAGATACTACACACAAACAACCTTTCCCCATCTTTTTTAAAAATTGAACTGATTGCTACTTCTAATGAACTTTTTAGCAAAAAAAAAAAAAAGTGTCAAGAACTGAGAACAAAAGCAGTTTTACTGGTTCAAGTTTTAATTTAAGGTCTTTGAACCACATCTAATTGGTTTTCTATGGAGTGAAAGATATGGATCTAATTTCTGCTCCCTGGAGGTGGATATACTTTTGTCAGTACACATTGTCAAGTAGTCTGTTTCCCTTCAATGCATCTTAGTTCCCTATTTGTTGAAACCTAGGTGGCCATACATTTGTCCTTTAATTACTTTATCTTCTATTTTTCCAATGGGTTTATTTCTATTTGTATCAGTAGCAGGATGTGTTTGCCACTAAACCACTGCAGTACAATTATTTTTGAGAATAGTAGAAATCTAAATATATATATATATATATATATATATATATATATATATATATATATATATATCTAACATTTAGATCATTAAAGGAAAAATTTCAGGAGTTAGGATTTTGACATTGTATTGACTAACAACATAAGAAATAAAAATAGTAAAATAATTTCTACCACTGATCCTAAAGATAAACATTTCTTTACTTTTAGAAACAATGGTTTTGAGTCATTAGATATTCGATCTTTCAAAAGTCCATTTCACCAAAAGCAGAACCTAGAATCATTATTTCATGGTTTCATTGAAATATCATCTCAGAAACACATGTATATATACACACATGCATACATTTACTCTCACACATCAGCATACATACACATGTAAAGGCATGTACAAACACATACACACAGACCCAAATACACATGTGACCACACCTCACACACACACTTACACATTCACACACACTTATAAACACAAAAGTACACACATACAGACACATACAAGCATATATAGACATATAAATACATACATGCATTCTCATACACAGACACATATGCCATCCCTACTCACCCATATGAACACCTACCCTCACACATGTATAAACACATATTAGCCCATCTAAATGCACATAAACACATGTGTGTGTTTGTGTGTGTGTCTAGTATGATTACTTTCCAAGGCAAACAAAACAAAGTGTAAATTCTAACTTGCTTTTAACTTACATGTTTCTGTAATAATAGGAATAACAGCAGTGTGATTATTTTGTCTCTCAGGATATTACATGCCAATTACATCTTTGTATATAGGTTGCATAGTCATTAACTCTTATGCAAAGATAAAGCCCATTTCTTTACTTTTAAGTAGTGACATGATGAATAATGATATTGCCCTGGTTAGGCCATGCTATCTCACACCTCAGAGTCTTTGTGTATGCTGTTTCTTCAGCTTAGATGCATTCTCACCATCTGTACTTGGCTAAATTCCAATTCACAGTACATGGCATTGCCTAGGCATCTTATAGTATAAAGTTCTTCTTAGAAAATAAATTTTAGTGGAAGACAAAACTTAATACATTGGTAGTTCTCTTGAGATAATGAGAAGGAGCAGGCAAGTTCTCCATAATAATTATTAAAATTCTTTATTCCTTTATAATTTACCATGGCTGACTTTATCTATATTTCATATGAAGAATATTTTACAAACTGTATGCTGTAACCTTCCATATAAATACAATTGGTCAACAATGGTTGCACCTTAAAGTATTTGCTCCCTTCTTTGAATGTATTTTCAATCATTATTTTATTACACTCATTATCATTACTCAAGATAAAAATTTTAAGTTAAGATGCTCATAACCATAGCAATAATAGCTTTAGGTCATCTAATTATAATGCTACATCAGTTAATCAGTTAATTGCTAAAATCAGCAATTAGGTCCTCGGCTCATTCTCTCTATGTACATTCAACACGATGAGAATATTAGAATTATCAGATTTCAGATTAAATACTTGTAAATACAATGAAGACGGTTAATTATATGATTCCACATGAATATGTCATAGTGCCCATGTAGCCTGTCAAATGTTATTTTGAATGTTCCCAATGTATTTTCTTTTACAAAGATGAACAATTAATAGATAAAACTTGCTTTATAAAGATGAGACTCTGAGGTGATAATTTAATGATAACCTTACCAAGAAGAAGAGAATGTTGTCAAAAAGTGCCTTTGAACACCCTGGACCTCTGCCCTGAAATTCTACTTTGAAGATCTTAGAATCCTTTACAATGTGAATTCGTTTTTAAAATTCTCTCTCTCTCTCTCTCTCTCTCTCTCTCTCTCTCTCTCTCTCTCTCTCTCTCTCTCTCTCTCTCTCTATCTCTATCTCTCTCTCTCCTCTCTAATGACTACTTTACAAGGCACACACACACACACACATGCACACACACACACCACAGAACAACAACAAAAAACCCATAAACCAGTGTTTTGGTTCCTTTTCTCTAATGAATATTGTTTAATAAGAAAGACAAAGCACGGCTTAAATGCAGCCCTAATTACATATAGTACCTTAGAGAGAATGTAGGATTTTAAACAGAGGAAAGCAAAAACAAGAAGAAATTAAATATTTTAACTTTCGAATACCCTTGAATATCTATAAAATCTCAGGGAGCTACAATGAGAACATGATCCACAGAGGACCACTACTTGTCCTAGAAACTCACTAAGGTTTTCATAGAGTCTCATTAATTTTTGATTATATAATTAATCCAAAAGTAAATATAAAATTTTTCCTGTTTACAGAGAAATTGATAAAAGAAAGAGTTTAAGGTATAAAACAATTATCTCAGAGTTGAAGAATAGCTAACCTTGCTCAAAGGAGATATCCACGATTAAAAGGAATAGAAATTATATCCCAGACTTATGAATGTAATTTAGAAAGTCTAACTGTTGCCTCTGCTATGAAATGGTGCTTTAAAAAACATACATTTAGGATCTAGAAAGTTTCGAAGTTTATTTTTTAAAATAACTTCATCTTCAAAGTAAATTTATAAACAGAACTCTATGTATATGTGGATTTCATTATATAAACTGTAAAGAGTTCTGTAATGGTTTCATGAATACCCTTATTTCATGTTCTTATAAATTAAAATTTTGAAGTGACATGGTAATATCCAGGTTTTTTTTTTAAAGTTATCTTGGGACCACATATATGAATTAAAGTAAAATATTGGGAAATCTATCAAGGTGCAAATACGGGAGAGAGCTTAAATTATAACTAAATTGTCTATTGTAACTCTGCATGATAGCATAGGCTAATCCATGGTAAAAAATTATGAAATGCTTTGATTTTGGTCGCTCTGTAGCAGAGTTTACTATGAGAACAATGATTTAAAAATAAGTAGACACATTAAGATGGTTAACAACCTTTACAATTTCCATGCATCTTGGCATAACCCACGGTTCCCTAGAAGGGTAATAAAGGAGACAAATTTAAAATACATAGAGCATAATTATGTCTTGCTTTGTTTATAATGAAGATTTTTATTCAAGTGGAGCATGGGATTCTTTCACAAATTTTCATTGTTTTTGTTCTGTTTTTTTTTTTTTGTTTTGTTTTGTTTTTTAATGTTACACAGCCAATTGGCTTCAACTGGAGGGTAACAGGACAAGCAAATCAGTAGACACTGGAGGCTTGCATGGTTGTATTTGGTGTGATGATTGGTCCTACTTGTAAACTCTGGATTATGACAATCTTCCTTAACAAAAGCCAGTTCAAATTAATAAGGTTCCAAAGAACTGCATCTTCAGCTACTTAACTAACTTAATATATAAGAATAAAACCCCAAATAAGGAACAGATGCTCATGTGTGCCTAGGGATGAATATATTAGGAATGCTGAAAACTCATCACGCTTTCTATAACTGTGTGAGACTGATAGATTAAAATAGATCGATATGACATCATACTCAGTCTGGATTAACCTCTCAGACATATTTTGTTCAAATATATGCTTTCTAAAATGAACTTCCTGGCATGTATTATGAAATTCATTTAACAAATGAAACTTTATATAAATACTCTATAGACTCCAATAGCCATAATATTCTATAAAATTATATGTAGGTCCTCTGGAAATTTGGCTATTAGCTAAAAGATAACTTGCTTTCATATCAGAGGGCCTTCACCTTCAAAATCTTTTCACTTTTCTATAAGTGGCTTCTATCTTTCTTTTTAAAATTAAATTGTTTTATTTATTTACATTTCAAATATTGCCCCACTTCCAGGTCCATTCTTCACTCCTTCCTCCTCCCCTTTGCTTCTGAGATGGTGCTCCTGCAGGCATCCACCCACCCCCACATCTCTGCCCCCATCACTGCCTACTCTGGGACATCAAACTTCTATAGGGTTAGGGGTATACTCTCCCTCTGAGACCAGACAAAGCAGTTCTCTGCTACATATATGTCAGGAGCCAAGGACCAGCTCATATATGCTCTTTGGTTGGTGGCTTAGTCTATCAGAGCTCTGAAAGGCCCTGACTAGTTGATAATGATTGGTCTTCCTATGAGGTTGCAAATGTCCATCAGCTCCATCAATCCTTCTCCTATCTCTTCCATAGAGGTCCCTGACCTCAGTCCGATGGTTGGTTATAAGTGTCTGTCTCAGTTAGACACTGGAAGAACCTCTCAGAGGACAGACATGCTAAGCTCCAGTCTATCTTTCTTTAAATTGTAATTCTTTTAAAGAATTTTATTTGGATTCTTGCCAAGTACCAACCCTGGCAGGGAGAGAGGTTTTGAGAAAGGAGTATGTGGAAGTTTGTAAAAAGCACACTAGAAGTCAAGTCATGGGTCCAAGCTGTGTTATGATTGATACAGCTTCTTTTCCAGTCTTCTTACCTCTATTTTCTGCTTTCTTTTGGGAAAGTTCTTTCAACATTTTGCTTGTTGTTATTCCAAGAGCTCTCTCTGTCAATCTCTGTCAATGTCCTGCTTGTGTGTGTGTGTGTGTGTGTGTGTATGTGTGTGTGTGTGTGAGAGAGAGAGAGAGAGAGAGAGAGAGAGAGAGAGAGAGAGAGAGAGAGAGAGAGAGAGAGAGAGAGAGAGAGACTGAGAGAGACTGTGAGGCAGAGAGACAGACACGGAGACAGAGACCAAAAGTTCTTTCTCTGGATAGCTCATGTCCTGCAGAACACAATGTCCAGTCTTTAATTTTACATATCAATTAAGTTATTTACTCCAGGTTCTCTTTTGACAATCTTATGAATCAACATCTTGTGACCCCCAGCCCTTTAATTCTTAGGAGACAGCAAGCATACTTTTTTTTTCAAACACATACATTGCAAAAGAATTCAGAGATCTGCCTGCCTTTTTTAAGCACAGAAATAAACTACTTGGGTGTGACACTGCCCTGAAATTACCATTTGGACCATGCCTGAGCCTAACCTTGCTCTGTACTAGGCTGATCCTGAACTCAGGAGTCTGTCTCTGCATAAAGAAGACACTTATCTCAAAGTGATCTCTGGCGATCACTATTCCCTAAATCTCTTTATCTCTTTCCTTAGTAACTTTCTAGCAAGTTGGCTCATAGCCCAGTTGCATTTTTTTCCTTTAGATTCAAGAAGCTGCCCTCATATAATTCATATTGCATCCTTATTTTTTGCATAGTTGAGAGATTATGTATTTTCAAACTCATTTATTTAGAGTTCTTTCCTATAGCCTTAAGAGCTGTCCTGAAGGTACCAGTGTTTACCATTTTGCGGAGACATAGCCACACCCTCAACTCCTGGGCTTGTGCTGTTTCTAAATACTATAGAGTCATTAACATTAACTGGGAGGATATTCCTCAGAAAGAAAGTGCTCCACTGCTAGTACTGGTTCCAGAAATATGCACATTTTTACACAAACAAGCCTTATGACCACAGTAGAGATCTACACTCAGGAAGGCTCACATCATGGGCCCTCTCCCAGGGGGCAAGAACCATGTCCCTCTCTCCCCATCAAAGACAAGCTGGGCTTCGCAGATGCAGATTCTATCTGATAAATAAGCATGATTTAAATAGAAAGTCAAATTCAAATGACTTAATTTGTCAAAACAAGCAGTTAATATAAGATCAATTTTCTTATTCCTCAATATTTGACAAAGCTTGTGGGAATTAAATAAATGAAAGATGATAAGGAAATTGTAGCAATTATCAAAATATATACTTTGCACATCCTTCCAGTGATTTGTTTTACCTTCATTTTAAAAGGTAGCTGTTGAGATATGAAATTCGCAAATGTGTATCTTAAAAGAGTGACACTATTAATTGCTGGCATTAAGACATCACACTCTAAAATAAATATTCTGCTAAGATTATTTTTATGTAGCTGATAGATCTACTAGGGAGATTAGTTACTATGAAAATCTATTTACTCATGCATCTGGATAATTTAAAACGATCCCTATTTCAAGTTTATCTTGCTTTATGGAAATCTTCATCATCGTCCAGTAGAAAATGCATATGATTTAATAGCTAGAATATTTTATTTATATCTTAGCTAATAATATCCATTTCACATTAAACTAAGTGGTGACCTCAGAAGATAGAGTTAATATACTTTTAAATATAAACACCTCTTTTGAAAGTCTAACTTATTTGTTTTCTTCTTATTTGTGAGTTGAATTTGTAAGTAATATGATCACTGATCTAGGATAACATACATATTAAAAATAATATGCACTGTGTGATATTCCTGGGAAAGAACTTTATTTCTTATTTCAATAATATTCTTGTTTGTTTGTTTGTTTGTTTTTGTTCTTGTTTTTTGTTGATTTTGTTGTTGTTGTTGTTGGTTTTTCGAGACAGGGTTTCTCTGTGTAGCCCTGGCTGTCCTGAAACTCACAAATGTAGAACAGGCTGGCTTCAAACTCAGAAATCTGTCTGCCTCTGCCTCCCAAGTGCTGGGATTAAGGGCATGTGCCACCACTGCCTGACTATGAATAATATTCATGGTTAGTTTAGCATTTTTTTAAGATCAGAAAAAGCTGACTGTGTTCATTAAAAACAACACAAAGCAAATAGTGTATATGCATAGCCACCATTGCTATATATTAGAGGAGGGTCGTTAGAATAAAACCATCCTTGCACACTGTGAGAAGGAAGAAGACTTCACCCTTGGGGTACACCTTGGTGAAAAAGGACATTTGAAGAACATACCACTTAAAAACAAATTGTACGTCAGTTTTGTGGGTAAAAAGACATTGGAAATCATGATAGGCAACTGAGGGCTCTCTTAGTTACAGCTGCATCGACAACTCCAGTTAAAGTTCAAAACTAAGAGAATATTTTATAACATCTGGAGTTTTGAGGTCTCAACTGACACTGGCCACTATGACAGTGCTTTAGGTAGGGCTTTGTGCTGGGTTGCAGAAGGGGTTCTCATTGCTTCTTCACATTCCAGGAAGAGAGCTAACATACTCTCTGAGGACTTCTTGATGAAGGTTTGATCTCACATTTGACAATTCCAAGCTCAAGGCTCCTGGGCTCAAATACATTATGGATAGCAACATAAAAATGGAGGTGGGTATTAATATTCACTTCGAAATGGTAAAAAGCACTAGACACAAGTGTTTATGAGACATCTTCATTTGTAGAAGAAACAGAGGGCCTCAGCCACAACAGCCATGGCCACACAGGGATCTGGAAATGAAAATGATAAAAACAAGAAGCTGGATTCAGTTCAGGAATGAACTTTTTATTCGTATAATGCTGTTTATTCATTTTTTAGCTACCTGCTAAACTAAATATGCAAGTAGCATTTGCACAGTGTATTTGCATGTCTTATCTTATTTCTTCTTTCTGTACTTCCCCGCCCTAGCAGATTTATTCCTGATGAGGGCATTCCTCTTCTGTCTTATCTCAGGCCTGTATTCTCCACAGTTTGGGTTAGTGTTTATTCCTGAGACAGGAACTGCAAACCATCTGGACCCCAACACTAGAAAATCTTTACTTTACCTGGATAGAGTTCTTCATTTTAACACAATGGTAATTTTAAGGATAATTTACAAGTAGGATGTAAATGTGGTAAAGATTGATTTAACAAAGCAGGAATAAAGAGACATCTCAGTGGTTAAGAGTACAGGCTGATGTCCTCCAGTACTGGGGTTTGATTGTCAGCCCCTCCATGGTTCATAAGCATCAATGATCTCTTCTGGGTTCCCAAATCTCCAGTTGTACAAGTGTTACACAGCTATACACGTGGGAAAGCCACCTGCATACATAAAATACATTAAGAATAAATATTAAAAATATAGAGAACTAGTATGACAGTAAATCTTGTTGAAAGCACACTTGAAGTGAAATATTTGATTATTCATTTAAAAATATTGCTGAAAGAGTTGTTAAGTACAAAGTAGGCTCCCCCAAATCGCTGTGCTGTTGACAATATCCAGAACAGAAGTCCTCTGACCAGGTAAACCAAAGGATTGTTCTGGAATAAGTAGAAACCTAAATTCAGCATTCCTCAGAAATATGTCAAGACAACTATCTGTTTACTAGGAAAGTGGTCTGATGCATCCCTGAATGACAACTAATGAAATCTCACCTAGTTTCCTGTTATTACAAACAGCCTGGGTCAGCTCAAATACCCTTACTTGCCTTCTGCCATTTTTTCCTATTTGACACCCCACATCATGAGGTAGCTTGGCATTTTGATCCCCAACAAATTTTTCTTTCAACCCAGAGTGTAGTCTAGATCAATGTTTCAGTGGTCCCTCACATTTCTCAGCTAACTTGTCATTGAACTGATGACTATATTTTAACACAATTGCTAAGATAAAGGAAAAAATCCAAGAAACAAACAAAAACTTTTTCAAATAATAGTCTGTCAATTTTTTTATTCACACTTGTGCAAATATACACACACAGACATCTATTTAATCAACTATGATCAGCCATATTAGAGGTTGGGGTAATTAAAGAACTGACTTGCCTCCATCTTAGACATAAAACTCTTCTTTTTTATGGTTTAAAAGCTTTATTATAGAAATGCAGGGGATAGAGAGAACGGAGAGAGAGAGAGAGAGAGAGAGAGAGAGAGAGAGAGAGAGAGAGAGAGAGAGAGAAAGAAAGGAAGAAGAAGAAGAAGAAGAAGAAGAAGAAGAAGAAGAAGAAGAAGAAGAAGTAGAAGAAGAAGAAGAAGAAGAAGAAGAAGAAGAAGAAGAAGAAGAAGAAGAAGAAGAAGAAGAAGAAGAAGAAGAAGAAGAAGAAGAAGAAGAAGAAGAAGAAGAAGTAGAAGAAGAAGAAGAAGAAGGAGGAGGAGGAGGAGGAGGAGGAGGAGGAGGAGGAGGAGGGAGGGGAGGAGAGGGGAGGGGAGGGGAGGAGAAGACAAAGAGAAAGGAAAGAGGAGAAAGAAGTGAGAGAAGTGAGAGTTAGAGGAACAAAGGAGTGAGAGCAAAAACCTTTCTTACAGAAAAGACAAATTAGGCTCATCGCTATTTATGCTTAAACCTTTGTTTCTCAAAGATTTGGCTATACCTCACCTGTATCCTTAACAACAGATGGTTTTGTACTGCCTGTTTCATGAATGACAATCAAGTCTTTGATTCAAAGAAATATTTAGAGCCATCTTGCAACCTTACCTTTGTTTCAAATGAGTAGTTATGGCTACCTTGCTATGATGATCTGTTATACCCATCTTGTGTCTTTGTTTCAGAAGTTCCTAACTCATAACTTGTTATGCTTAAGTTAGGTTCACTCTACCTATTCCTGTGCTATAAAACCCTTGTCTTCCTCACATACAAGGCAGACCTTAAAAACCCTACCTGGGGGGGGGGGGAGCTCACATTCATGAATAAGAAATCCTTGTTTTAATTAATTGTTGGCTTTAGTTAATTTGACCATAATGAGTTGTTAAGTGGTCTTTCTCCTTCCATCTCTGAAATTAATATAAGTAATCCTTAAACGTCACAGGTTTCATAACAGACCCAATCAGTATTGCAGATTTGATAAATGGTGGTGGTGATACAAGTATTTATGTTTTCCTATTTTAATTTAAATAGTTATTAGGAAATAGATTTTGTTTGTTAATGCTTTATGAAAGCATTTAGTGTAGTAATGTTTAAATCCATCTATAAGAAATTTAATCATATTCTTAGCAATTATTTTCTGTTATGTTAATAAGCTATCATTAAAGACATCAATGAATGAAATCTGAAAAACAATGTACTATTAAACTGGGAAGTTGATGATTTTTTAGGAACACTCACACATAGCCATGTATTTTTAATGAATATGAATCCATATATCCAATGATTCATTAAAATTCATTGTTAGATGCTGTGCCTGTTCAATGGCATGAATACAGAATAAAAATGAAGACACATGACGTTAAATCTTCAGATACATTTCTCCAATGATAGCAAGGTTCATAAGCATAAATACTTTATAAAGTCAATTTCCTCGCTGTTCTTTGTTCTTTAAAATTAATTATGTATATTCACACATTAATTGTGTGGCCAACAGAAAAAGAACCTAATTACTAGGAAAAATGGACAAGATTTTTAAACTAATATATATATATATATATATATATATATATATATATATATATATATAAAATACAATGAGGTATTTTCAGATGAACCACCATTATTTTAACTGTGGAATATGAAAGTTAAAAAGGCATTAAAATGAAGTGCCCAAGTGAGGACATCTCAGTCCCACTTGGGAGAGAAGAAAGCAATCACAAATGGCGAGGGAGAGAGGTACCTGGGAGGGAAAGTGAATGGGGTGGGGGGAGTGGTCGGTAGAGGGGAACCTGATCTGGTAATGGGTAAGGGAAAAGGACTGAAGCTTTGAGGGCCAGCAGGAGAAAATGGAAACAGGCAACCTTGGGAAATAGGAGGTTGGGAGGGGGGCCCTCCAGAAAGTAACAGAGACCTGGGAGGTGAGAAACTCTCAAGAATCAAAGGGAGGGACCTTAGATGAAATGCCAGACAGTAGGGAGAGGGAACTTATAGAGCCCACCTCCCACAGGAAGACAGGGAGGGCATCAAGTGAGGGATGGAGTTGCCATCCCACAGTAACATCTCTGACCCATAATTATTTCTGTCTGAAAGAATTACAGGGATGGAAATGGAGAGAAGCCTGAGGAAAAGAAGGTTGAGCAACAGGCCCAAAGTGGTTCAATCTCAAGGGAAGGCCCCAAGGCCTGACACTATTACTGAGGCTATGTAACACTAACAAAAAGGGACCTAGAATGACTGCACTCTAGAAGACCCAACAAGCAGCTGGAAGAATCAGATGCAGATATTTGCACCCAACCAATGGACAGAAGCAGCTGAAAGGGTGAAAAAAAGCTGAGGAGAAGGGCGATCCTGTAGGAGGATCAGCAGTCTCAATTAATATGGACCTCTAAGATCTCTCAAACACTGGACCACCAAACAGAATATACCAGCTGATATGAGACCCCCAACAGACATACAGTAAAGGACTTCTTGTCTTGTGTTCATTCTGAGATGATGCACCTAACTAACTCATAAGAGATTGGAGGCCCCCGGGAGTTTAGAGGTCAGGTGGTGTGGGGGTTGGGGGATCCATATGGAGACAGGGGTGGGGTGGGGAGGAAGTATGGGATGTGGAGCAGTCAGAGGGTAGATGGGGGAGCAGGGAATGGAGTATGAAGTATGGAGTGTAAAATATAAATTCATTTTTAAAAAAGGCATTAAAATTAGGCTTCATAAATTTAACAATTTGTGAAAGAGGATTACTTACCTTTGATAATAAATCTATCTGTAATCTGTTTTCTGTTAATGATATTTTTGTTATTTTGAATAATTTCAATTTAATTTTTATTGGAAAAATCTTGTACTATATATTCTGATCATGTTTTCCCCTCTCCAACTTCTAGATTATTTCATGTCCCAAGCAACCCAACTCCACCCTCTTTCCTGCTCATTCTCTTTAGAAAGTAAACAGGCAGCCAGTGAAAAACCTCAAAAATCACAGAAAAGTAAAAAATAATACACACATACACTTATGTTCACACACTGCACACATGCACATGTCCACGAGTGCATGTGCACATGGGAATGCTCCTGTGAGCGTTCACACACACACACACACACACACACACACACACACACACACACACACCAAAACACACAAATCAGAAACCGCAATATCTAACTAAAACACCACTATGACAAAAAAAAAAAAAAAAAAAGAATTCCCAAGGAAAGTAATGTGATACAAAAATTCTCAAAAATATGATTGACTTCATTTTGTGTGGACCATCTACTACTGAGCACACAGCCAATATGTTTCTTGTACTGAGGCCATTCACTGGAGTACGGAGAAAATATACATAGCCATATCCTCCATACAGAGTGATACTCTTTTCCTCTAGTACTTCCACTGGCAATAGATCATCAGCAGAAACCCTGCAAGTCATCACCCCATCTATAGGAAATGTAGCTAGCTTGGTCTTAGGTAAGTCTACAGATAACCACAGATGCTGGGAGGTAATGTAATAGCCATGCCATGTCTAAAAGACAGTATTTCAGAGAAGAAAACAACCAAATACAATAGCAGTTTCTACACTTGGTCCTCTGACCTTCCTATGACATAGGGTTTTCACCAGGGTTACATTATATTTATGAAACACCCTCCTGTGGAAGAGTTCTCAAATCAAAGCAGAAAGCCATTATTTATATCAGAACATTCGAACCCCTCTGGGTCAGCAGGTATATCTTGCTAGCAGATCATTACTGTGACATTCAGGGGTCAATGCTAGAGAAAATAACTCATCTCTGGTTTTCCTAGTAATCTGCTTATCATTTTCTTGTACTATGGAAACCAGTCAGGAGAGAGGAATTTACCTGGTTGGTTGGAGATTGATTTTTTCCATGTCCTCCAGCCAAAATTTATAGTGTCTTCAGATACAGGGTCTCACCTATATAATTATGGTAGATAACCAAGGGCGATAACAATATCTAGTGTTATTCTAGAGTCTCTTGGAGTTTCAATAACTGCTGATAGTACCCTTTGTCTTGTATCACTTTCTTATATTTCTTTTCGTACATTTTAACACTAAGCTCCAGTTAATAGCGTAATTTCTCTTCTTGTCTTAAGTTCCATATTGTGATTATTTTACTTCTTCCTACCGCTTTACCCTTCAACAATTTCTCATTGTCTTTAACATAGCTTAAGCTTCTTAAGATTATCTACTTATACTCTGAAGTCAGTCCTTCCCTGTGTGCTACAGTCTTTCATAACACCAAGCTACTTTCCAGTTACTGTGCGTCAAGGTATTTTAACATTCTCTTTCCTTTAAGCTTTTATCTCTTTCTCTGTTGGATAAATTTCTTTATCATGTCATTGATATTCTCAGGTGCAATATACTTGGTTCAAGAATATTCTGGGGCCCACTATCTAGCAAATAAACAAACTGTCTTCAGAACATACAAATAATCTCCAAATTTGTGCTAATATCTAAGTACGGCCAGCACATATATGCAATATAAATATTGCATCTAAGTATACTAGGCACAAACTACTGCTAGCACATGACTTGATTTTAAAAATAAACTAAGCAAATGGCATTAGGGACTGCTTTTTGAAACTTAATGTCTTGTACAGTATCTGCATGAATAAAACTCAATAAACTTTGTGAGTTACACACATTAATAATCCTTGAATCACAGTCAACTATTACAACGTTCCTCCTTAAAATATTGAGCGGTCACTTATTCTAAACCTTTATATAGTTCTCTCCAGGAATATCATCTTTCGTGGTTTGTTTAAACACACAACTGCCTTTGAAATCTTAATATTTTTAATGCAGTTAGACCAATGCATTACTCTTCTAGTATTTAAATTATTTCTCATATTAGCTGTATTAAAATGTAGGAATAACATCAACCACATATTTCCTGTCCCAATGTTGTTTTGTACACATAAGTTGCTAATGTAAAATTAAATATATGCATCTTGTATTAAATGAATATTATAAAAATTAGCAAGGCAAATTCTTTCACTTCTAAAAATACAGATAAATATAAATTCATATGCAAAAATATTTGAAAGTTTACCATCTGATTCATATTCATTCTTCAGGTATATTATAAACTTCAGTACGATATTCTAATTGTCATTATACCAGCTTGAAATTTTCTACTACCTAATATTTACATGATTCATAATAGTTAAGAAGGAAAACTTAAACAACTATTTTAATAAATATTTATAATATTTATTATAAGTTTTAAACAGTGATTCAAACATAAATTGGAAAAGGAATAAAATAAAGGACTAATAGATATGATATTTATAGGGAATATTACTACTTTGAGAGTTTTATGAGAAAGATATTGGTTAGGATTTACTAAGTCCTAAAGTAATGGAAAAAACGATCTGTAGGAAGTATACATTTATATTATGAAGAATCCAAAGGATTGCTTGCAAACTGGGTTCTCTCTCTCTCTCTCTCTCTCTCTCTCTCTCTCTCTCTCTCTCTCTCTCTGTGTGTGTGTGTGTGTGTGTGTGTGTGTGTGTGTGTGAGAGAGAGAGAGAGAGAGAGAGAGAAAGTGTTAAAATGTATAAGCTTTTAGCTCTCAGGCACAGAATATATTCATTATGAGATTTTTGCTTTCACAAGACAGAACAGAATTTGACATGAGAAATTTAATGTTGATTATAAAGCCTGATCTTTTTTTAAGTGTCTGAATTTTCATTAGAAAAAAAAATAAGAGAAATTTGGCTGGGTGGTCTGGTGCTTTTAATCATGATTGCTTCTCAAACTGAAGGCTATTTTAAAAATTGTAACATGTTACCATTTTCATTGTAATGAACTATAATAGCAATGTATGGAAAGTATAAAGCAGTAATTCCCAGCCTGTGGACTAGGACACCTTTGGTTGTCAAGGATCAGATCGCCTACATATCCCATATTTACATTAACGTTCACAACAGTAACGACGTTACAGTTAGAAAGTAGCAGTGAAATAATTTTATGATGGGGGTTAGTTTCCAGAGCACGAGGAACTGAATTAAGAGTCACAACATTAAATATTTGAAATATAATATATGTATAAAATATATATAGATCCTATATTGAATTGGCATTTTATGACTTAAATTAGTAATTTAATATTAAATAAAGGTGTAAGTTTTATTGTGACAGCAAATGTTTGTAAAAATTTCAATTAAATATATGATATGATACCAAAAGAACAAGTAACAAAATAAACAATACAGAATGAAACCTCAGGAAATTGTTTATCCATTAATATTTATTTATAAGCCATTAGTTTTAAATATCTTTTTATTAGATATTTTCCTTATATACATTTAAAATGTTATCCCCTTTCCTCATTTACCTCCATATCCCCAACCCCATCCCCCTCTCTCCCTGCTCACTAACTCCTTACTTCCTGTCCTGGAATTTCCTTACACTAGGGTATCCAGCCTTCACAGGACCAAGGGCCTCTCATTCCATTGATGTGTTGCAAGGCCATCCTCTGCTACATATGTGGCTGGAGCTATGGGTCCCTACATGTGTACTCGTTGGTTGGTGGTTTAGTCCCTGGGAGCTCTAGGGATATTAGGTAGTTCTTATTGTTCCTCCTATGGGGCTGCAAACCCCTTCAGCTCCTTGGGTACTTTCTCTAGCTCCTCCACTGGGGACAATGTACTCGGTCCAATGGTTGGCTGTGAGCATCCACCTCTGTATTTGTCAGGGACTGGCAGATCTTCTCAGGAGACTCAGGTATATAAGGCTCCTGTCAGCAAGGACTAGTTGGCATCCAAAATAGTGTGTGGGTTTGGTGACTGTATATGGGATGGCTCCCCAGGTGGAACAGTCTCTGGATGGCCTATTTTTCAGTCTCTGCTCTATATTTTGTCTCTGTAACTACTCCCATGAGTTTTTAGTTCCCCCTTCTAAGAAGAACCAAAGCATCCACACTTTGGTCTTTCTTCTTCTTGAGCTTCATGTGGTCTGTGAATTGTATCTTGGGTATTCTGAGCTTCTGGGCTAATATCCACTTATTCAGTGAGTGTATACCATGTGTGTTCTTTTGTGACTGGGTGACCTTACTCAGGATGATATTTTCTAGTTCCATTCATTTGCCTAAGAATTTCATGAAGTCATTGGTTTTAATAGCTGAGTAGAGTCATTGTGTAAATGTACCACGTTTTGTGTATCCATTTCTCTATTGAAGGACATCTGGGCTGTTTCCAGCTTTGGGCTATTATAAAGGCTGCTATGAACATAATGGAGCATGTGTCCTTATTACATGTTACATCATCTTCTGGGTATATGCCCAGAAGTGGTATAGCGGGGTCCTCAGTAATACTTATCCAATATTCTGAGGAACCTCCAGACTGATTTCCGGAGTGGTTATACCAACTTTCCCTCCCATCAGCAATTGAAGAGTGTTTCTCTTTCTCCACATCCTCACTACCATCTGCTGTAACCTGAGTTTTTGATCCTAGCCATTCTGACTGGTGTGAGATGGAATCTCAGAGGTATTTTGATTTGCATTTCTCTGATTCCTAAGGATGTTGAACATTTCTTTAGGTGCTTCTCAGTCCTTCTGTATTTCTCAGTTGAAAATTCTTTGTTTAGCTCTGTACCATGTTTTTAAAATAGGATTATTTGGTTTTCTGGAGTCTAACTTCTTGAGTTCTTTGTATATATTGAATATTAACCCCCTATCAGATTTAGGGTTGGTAAAGATCCTTTCCCAATCTGTTGGTTGCCATTTTGTCCTATTGACAGTGTCCTTTGCCTTACAGAAACTTTGCAGTTTTATGAGGTCCCATTTGTTAATTCTTGATCCCAGAGCATTAACTATTGGTGTTCTGTTCAGGAAAATTTCCCCTGTACACATGTGTTCAAGGCTCTTCCCTACTTTCTTTTCTTAGTTTCAGTGTATCTGGTTTTATGTGGAGGTCCTTTATCCACTTGGAACTGAGCTTTGTACAAGGAGATAAGAACAGATTTATATGCATTCTTCTGTATGCAGACCTCCAGTTGAACCAGCACTACTTGTTGAAAATGCTGTTATTTTTCACTGGATGGTTTTAGCTCCTTTGTCCAAGATCAAGTGACCATAGGTGTGTGGATTCATTTCTTGGCCTTCAATTCTATTCCATTGATCCACCTGTCACTGTACCAATACACATATTAACAGCCCAGTTTTCAGCACTATGAAGGACCAGCCATGACACTAGACCCTCAAACAGTACCTTGAGTGAAGCCCTAATTTTCTGTTAGCACTCTTGTTAATGCAACACCAAAAAAGATGCCAGTCTCAAGGCTATCTAGAAGCAAATCAACAATTGGGACCTCACAGAAGTTGCTCATTATTTAAAAAAAGATGTAATTAATTTTACTAGGTCCTAAATTACTAGGATGGCTCCACATATTCATGGCAGGTGTGGGAGTTCACATGTACACATCAGTTTATGGAAGCGATCTGATCTTAAGGTTTATTTTCTTGTGGACATGTATCCAATGAGAGGGAGAACATTTGTGAATACATCTGGTGGTACTTTGTTTTTAAGCAACCAAGACAAGGGATTGTTTTCTTTGGGAATTGTCCAGAGGCGAATAATTGTCTTATGCATGACAATAAAATTTCTAAAGTAAGCATTTCCCAGTTTTTCTTAAGTTTCTGACCAACACATAAGGAGATTCACTCATAGCACATGTGAAACACACAAACACACAAACACACACACACACATAAACACACACACACATAAAAACACACACACACACACTCATAAACACACACACAGATTTATTCACATACAGAAACAAAATAAATGAGTGTATAAAAGAGGACCTATTCATTTGCTTCATTTATTAATATAATTTCCTTACAATATTTCTAAAATATTTTAAATTAGGAAAACTATTGACGTTTTGCTATTAATTCTATAACTAATAATTGTACTTAACATGTTAATTTTTTGGTTTTTGTTTTTGTTTTTTGGGGTTTTTTTTTCGCCTTGAAAGGGGTTAACCTCAATACCTCACTTCAAAAGGATTACATTGGGTACATCACCAACCTATCATCTTATCTATGAAAAATGAATATATATATATATATATATGTATATATATACACATATACACATATAAACACACACATATACATGTATGTGTTTGTATGTATATATACACATATATACACATACATACACACATATATACATATATGTTTTTGTATGTAAAAATATACATATATACACACACATATATATATATACATACACACATATATATATATAAATATATATAAAACTAACCTACACAGAAAACCCCACTGGACATAAGGCAGAGATTAACCAATGGTGGGATTCCTAGCTCCCACAGATTCCTTTTAGATGGTTAAATCTCAATCAGCTTGTCTTTTCTTATTTGGCTCTTCTCTACGTAAGATTTTTCTTCATTATATTTTCAGAATAGTCTTAATTGATTAATTCTATATTTTTTGGAATCATTCTTAAAATCAAAATTTTTAATTTGTGTTTTTGAAGAACATGGTATCATTTTTCAATATATTCATTTAAGTCTCCAATAGTTTTCTGTTCTTCAAATATGCATCAGCAGACAGAGCTTGTTTCTCTTTCACAATTGCTATTGTTTATGGTCTTTCTTCTTCTGTTATTTTTCTATTTCACTGTGTTTATTATATCTCCCTCTGCAATGTGTTACAACATTTACAATACTTATATTATTTTTTTGTTGTTTGTTTGTTTTCTATTTCCCTATAAATTATGTGTTTTAGTGCCCCTTATAAATGTATATTCTTAACTTCTTTCCTAAGTCTAGGAATCTCGGAATTACTTTCCATTTTCCTTTTTTTTCCCCCTATGAGTCAATGAGGGTTGATTTCGTGGCCTTTAAATACCGAGTCTTTATGTATTTATGTTTTCAATATCTTTTGCAGGAAAATTCCTTCCATTTTTTCAGTGTGATTTCCATGTATTTCTTCTTAATATTGAAGTTGCTGAAGTGATTCATAATAAAGTACTGGTGGGAAAAAAACAAAGAAGAAGTTATAATTAAAAATCTATTATTTACAAATAAAAACTTTTAAAGTATACATGAATTTTATCAAATGATATAACTTTATACTTATCCTAGATATGAAATAATTGCAACATAATCCATTTGAATTGAAGAAATTGATAGTTTGAGTTCTAGGATTAAATTTACATTTAATATTTTTATTTCACCCATGTTAAAGAACAAAGAAAACCAGTTCTAATATCTTTATTTCCCAAGTTCACATGAAATACTTATTCATTAGTTCTAAGGTTCTTCAATTCACCAGAAGGTGAATTAAGCATAATTGGTGTGTACAGCAGGAGACAATCTTACAAGAGAGAAAAGAAAAGAAAATTAAAGTACCCAACACTTACTTTGAAGGACTGATTTGCTCGTATACATAGTGAGCAGTAGAATATCATTCCTTTCAAAATGACAAATGTGTTTGTAAGAGAGATGATTCTTTGTAATGATTAAAGTGCTGGACTTTGTTGTCAAGCAAGAATTTGAAGCCCTTAGAACTCTAATGTGGTCTTAGATGTGCCTAATTTTTCTGTGTTTCAAATTTCCCAGCTATGAATAAGGATGAATATGAATATGTCATAGAGTTTGTACAATTATTAAACATATGGGTCCCTATTTATGCACAGCCATAACTGTCATAATCATTGTCATTAATGTTTTTGTATAGTTAGTAATGAACGTAATTAGCTTGCACTAAAGGAAGATAAATGATAAAGAGCTGGAGGTGGAAACAGTGCAGAAAACAGGACATTAGGAAAATGTGATGTCAGCAAGTATAGAAGAAAGTGATATGCAGAAGTCTAATTAGGCCTGTGCTAGTCAATTGTCTCTGATTCATAATATTTACTCAAACAACTAAGAGAGTTTTTCATACATTGAATAATGAAGGCTAGTTAAATAAGCAGATAGATACTATAGATTTGTACATGATTAGCTTGAAGTATACTAAAGAATGATATTTTTCAATGTGTTGATTAAAAGGGGGTTGAAATCACAAGGGGAAAATCACAAATGTTTGGATCAAAATAATTAGTATAGTTAAAGGAAAGTTTTGCATGAGATTACATAGTCTAACATTTTATCTCAGGCTTATATTATGTTACATGAAATAATAGAGTGCAAGATTGGCAAAGAAAGCTTCTGAGTGTGTAGCTACATGTTTTGCTCAGCAAGCTGTTGTTTCCAGGTTATGTATTCTCTTCAGGTAGCATCCTATAGCAACACACCCCACTTCTGTGTGCTTCTGATTAGTGCTCATAAAGAGAAGAGCAACAGAATACTGAAGGAAAGGACCCAGTGCACCTGTCTCAGGGTTACTATTGCTGTGAAGAGACACCATTGAAGTAGAAGTTTCTAGTTGTGTCATGTGATGCAGACTCAACTCACATGGTGTTTTGCTGAATCAAGAACCATGGGAGGTCAAGTGATATTCGGAGAGAGTATAAATGGCACTCAACAGACAGTGACTGGATGTCCGCATAACTAGTTGTGCAACTCTTTATTGGTCTCCAATCTTCGCTGATCTTCACTTTGTTTTGAGAGAGGCACAGCAGAGAATTCTTGGCATTCTGGCTGCTCTGAGTCTCTCCTTGATTTATTCTAATTCAATTGAGCAGAGGTCTGTCGGTTTCTCCTGGATTGTGCCACCATTGCTGATCTGTGTTTAATGATCCTTTGGGCTAGACTGTTGGTATCTAACACTACTGAACTGGACTGCTGATACTCTGACAACAGAGATTGAAATCATCCCAAAGAAATACTACTAAACAGGATTCCAGCCCTTTGTCCTGTTTATCATCCTTTCCTCTCACCTTTGGACTTTGGGCTAGAAGTGGAGAGGGGTCAAAGCCTTTGAGAACCCTGATTAAAGTAGGTTTCAAAAATCTAAGCCTATATACCATGACCATATCAACTCATAAAAGAAAACATTTGATTCCGAGGTTTAATCCATTATTGTCATGGTAGAAAACAGAGTAGCACATAGATAGATGTGGTGTTGGAGAGTTCTACATCCAGCCCTGTAGGCAGCAACAGGTAGTAGTGACAGAGAAAGCAACTAGGACAGGCTTGAGTATTTGGAACCTCAATGTCTACCCTTAGTGACCCACTTCTTTAACAAGGCCACACCTATTGCCAAAAGCGTACACATCATAATATTGCCACTCTATGGGCCTATTGGGGCCATTTTCATTCAACCACTATAAGGCCTTTGTTGGGTGTTAGCTTGGATCTTTCCCTGTGATTTTTCTCACAGACTTTCTATAGCCTATGTGAGGTTTACTTATCTTCCTTTGAAGTTTCTCCAATTCATGCCATGGTGACAGAGCCCACTAATACTGGGTATAACAATGCTGCATTCTGACTCCAGTTTGTCTGTACAATCTTTTATTCTCCTCACCTCCAATTTGAATGTACCATCTGCTTAGATCCTGGTAAACTCAAGTACCAATCTGAGATCCACAGATCTCGAAGATTATATCCATACATATATAACAATATAACTCTTTGTCTTTAACGTCTCTTGTCATCCCTTATTTTGTTCCTTTTTTCCAAGGGCTTTTATATTAATGTATTTAATACTTTGTAGCAGTTTTAAGCTTACAGAAAAAAATAGGTAAAACAATATAGAAATTCCTTTATAAATCCCCCATTTCTATCATGAATTTATCTTAATTATTTATTTAACATATCCATTAAAATTGATTTATAAACATTATTTTTATTATTATTAGATACTATAGTTTTAATTAGGACTCATTTTATGTGATGTGCAGGTATACATGGGATCTTTTTTCTTATACATTTTCTATACAAAAATATTGTATAAAATTAGCAGATGGTAGGTATTATTTTAAATGCTGGATAAAGATAGTAAATCAAGACAGCATGAGCTTATAGAGCTTAAAACAGTAAGGAAGACACAATATCCCCTCAACACCATCCTGACACCTTCTACCCAAAGGATCTCTCTGCCTTGTTCTCTCTAAAAGGTATGTGGGGGTGGGTGGGTTCAGGAACATCCAATTTAGACCTCTTCCTATCCATTCCCTGCCAGTTGGGGCCACCTCTCCCACAGCCAACAGAGGTAAGTATAGTGCTATTCCCCGAGATTCATTGTCAAACCCATAGCTCTGTCTGCCTCTATTCAGAATCAAGCTGATATCAGGAACATCCATCCAACACCAGGGACAAACAGATGGTAAAAAAGCAGTGTAGGCACACAATGAACAATAGCCAGGGCAATAAAGCTCCACCAGGACCCAGCTGCCCTACTATATGTTGTGTCAAAGCATAAGGTGATGATTTTAAATATGATCTTATAATGATAACAGAGACCTTTAAAGAGGAATAGAATAAATTCCTTAAGGAAATATAAGAAAATAAATCAAACATGTGAAGGAAGTGAATAAAACTGTCCAGTAACTGAAAATAAAAATAGAAGCAATAAACAAAACACAAATTGAGGCAATCCTGGTGATAGAAAATCTAATAAAGAATAGTAAGACTATAGATGAAAGCTCACCAACAGAATACAAGAGATGGAAGAAAGAATCTTCCTCATAGAAAATATAATTTTAAAAGTTGATAGATCAATCAAAATGCTAAATCTAAAGAGTCCATGACACAACACATCCAATGGGATACTATGAAAGGAACAAACCTATGAATAATATGAATATAAGGAGAATATTCCCAAGTACTACGCCCAGAAAATACGTTAACAAAATTTTGTAAGAAAATTTTACCAGCCTAAAATAAGATATTTCTAAGTTCATATCAGAAGCTAAGAGAACACCAAACACACTGGACCAGAAAAGAAATTCGTCTTTCCACATAACACTCAAAACACTAAACGTACAAAAGAGAGTAAGAATATTAAAAGCTACAAGTAAAAAAGGCCAAGTAGCATATAAAGGCAAACCTATCAGAATTAAGCCCTATTTCCTAGCAGAAACTCTAAAACCTTAAGGGTCTTGGGAGATGTCTTGCAGACTCTTAGATTTCACAGATGTCAGCTAAGACTTCTATACTCAGAAAAACTTTCAATCCCTTAAGATGGAGAAAGCTAGTATTCCATGACAAATGAAATTTAAATAATATCTAAATATTACTATATTATATTATACTATATTTATACTAATGATATTATTATTATTGTTTATTATTATTATTATTATTATTATTATTATTATTATTATTATTGCCAGGCCTACAGCATATAGTAGAAGGAAAACTCCAACCCAGTGAGGCTAGCTTATGCCCCCCTCTGCCCACAATTAGGAAATAAATAACTCCACACCAGCAAGCCAAAAGAAGGGAAATTAACACACACACACACACACACACACACACACACACACACACACATACACACTCATAGCCAGCATTAAAAAAAAAAGAATTAACAATTGCTGGTCATTAATATCTCTCTACATCAATACATTGAATTCTCCAATAATAACAAAATAGATGTGATAACAGGATACTTTATTTTGCTGCATACAAGAAACACACCTCAGTAACAAAGATGGGCATGGCTTCAGAGTAAAAAAGTCTCAGGTCTAGAAAATGGTTTTCCACGCAAAAGGACCCAAGAAGAAATCTGGAGTAATCATTCTAGTATTTAATAAAAAAGACCAAAATTAGTCAAAAGAAATGGGGGAGGACACTTCCTACTCATCAAAGGAAAAATTCTCCAAGATGACATCTCAATTCTGAACACATATGCCCCAACTTTGATGGCACCTACATTCATAAAAAAATTTTTACTAAAGCTTAAATCACACATCAATCCCCCCCCCACACACCCACACACATTAATTGTGAGAGATGTCAACACTTCACTCTCATCAATGGACATGGTATTGAGATAGAAAGTAAAGAAATAAATAATGAATCTAACAGAGGTTATGAATCAAATAGACCTAACAGATGTCTACAAACATTTCACATAAACACAAAAGAATGTACCTTCTCAGCACCTTTAGACCTTTCTCCAAAATTGATCATTGACAATCACAAAACAAGCCTCAATAGATATAACAAAACTTAAGTAACTCTCTGTATCTTATGAGACCATCATGGATTAAAACTGTAATTCAACAAAAACAAATAAAAGAGAAAGCCTACAAACTCATGAAAACCTTCTTTCAATGACTACTAGGTCAGAGAAGAAATGAAAAATTAAAACAATTCTAGAATTCAATGAAAATGAAGGTACAGCATACTCACCCTCATGGGATGCAGTGAAAGCAATGCTAAGAGAAAAGTTCATAACATTGTATGCCTTCATAAAGAAATTGGAGATATCTCATACTAGCACCTTGAATACTATGGGACAAAACAATCACACATCTCCAACAGGAGTAGATGGCAGGAAATCATCAAACATGGGGCTGAAATGGGTAGATTAGGAAGAAAAAGAACAACAGAAATAATCAACAAAACCAAGAGCTGATTCTTGGAGAAAATCAACAAGATAGATAAAGGGCATAGGCAGCATATCCAAATCAACAAAATCAGAAAGAAAAAGAAAGATACAACAAGAGACACTGAGGAAATCCAAAATCAAATTATTAGGTCTTACTTCGAAAGCCTATACTCCACATAATTCTAGCTAGAGCAATAAGAGCAGTAAAGGACATCAAGGTGATACAAATTAGAAAGGAATAAGTCAGTGTCTCTATTTGCAGATGACATGATAAATGACCCCAAAATTCTACCAGAGAACTTAAATCCTAGACCTGATAAACACCTTTAGCATGGTGGCTGGATACAAATTTCACTTAAACACATCAGAAATTCTACTTTATAAAAGCCATTAATCTGACTTAGAAAAAATTAAGGAGGGAATCAACACCATTTACAATAGCCAAAAATAATATAAAATGTGTTGGTCTAACTCAAATCAAGCAAATAAAAGACCTGTATGACAAGAACTTAAAGTCTCTGAAGGAAGAAACTGAAGAAGATATCTGAAGACAGGAAGATCAACCATGCTCCTGGATAGGTAGGATTAACATAGTAAAAATGGCCATCTTAACAAAAACGATCTATAAACTCAATGTAATTCCCATCAAAATTCTAATAGAATTCCTTACAAACCTTGAAAGATTAATTCTCAATTTCATATAGCAAACAAGACAAAGCAAAACAAAAATACTAGGATGTATAAAACAATCCTGTACAATAAAAGTTTTTGTAGGTATCACCATTCCTGATCTCAAGTTGTACTACATAACAATTGTAACAAAACCCACATGGTATTCACATAAAATCAGAAAGGGTGATCAGTGGAACAGAATTGAAGACCCAGAAATAAATTCACATAAGTTCGGGCCCTTGATTTTGACAAAGAACCCAAAACGATACAAGAATGAAGAACGCATCTTCAAAAAATAGTGCTGGTTTAAATGAATGTCTGCATGTAGAAGAATGTCACTAGATACGCATTTATCACCTTGCATAAAACGCAAGTCCAAGTGAATCAAAGACCTCCACATAAATCTGGATACACTAAATCTAATTGAAGAGAAAATGGAGAATTCTCTTGAACGCATTAGCCCACTAGAAAACATCCTTAACAGAACAGATCAGGCACTAAGATCAACAATAAATAAATGGGAGCTCATGAAAGCAAAAGGCTTCTGTAAGACAAAGGATATCATCAGTATGACAAAATGTCAGCTGACAAAAAGGAAAAAGATCTACACTAATTCTACATCTGACAGAGGACCAATGTCAAAAATACATAAACAAATCAAAAAATTATACACCAATCAACCAAATAATCCAATTAAAAATAGTGTACAGAGCTAAACAGAAAAAAAAAAAAACACAACAGAGTAATGTCTAATGGCTAAGAATCACATCAAAAAATATATTTACTCCTTAGTCATCAGGGTTAGGCAAATCAAAACTACCAGGATTCCATCTTAAAACAGTCAGAATAGCTAAGATCCAAATCTCAAGTGTCATCACATGCTGGCGAGGATGTAGAGCCAAGAGAACACTCCTCCATTGCTAGTGGGAATGCAAACTTGTACAACCACTCTGGAAATCAATGCGTATGTTTCTCAGGAAATTTGGAATAGTTTTACCACGAAACACAGCTATACCACTCCTGGGCATATACCAAATATTCTTTACCTTACCTCAAGGATACTTGCTCACATATGCTCATAGCAGCTTTATTCACAATAGCTAGAATCTGCAAGCAACTTAGAAGAAGTCCCTTAACTGGAAAATGAATAATGAAAATGTGGCACCATTACACAATGGAATACTCTTCAGCTATTAAAAACAAGAACATCATGAATTTTACAGGCAAAGGGATGGACCTAGAAAATATCCTGAGAGACATAACCCAGAAGAAGAAATACAAGCATGATTTGTTCTCAATTATAAGTGGGCACTAGCCATAAAGTACAGGATAACCATGCTAAAATCCACTGACACAAGAAACTAAATAATGTAAGTCTAAGGGAGGATGCTTGAATATAACTCAGAATGGGAAAGAAAATAGACATTAGAAGTGGGTGGAAGGAGGAACTCTATGGGATAGGGTGTAAGGAGGGAAAAGGGGATGGTGATCAGGTGTGGTGAGAGGTCTAGCAGGATTGAACTAGATCCTGGGAATGGAGGGGGAGGGGGAGAGGGAAGGCAGGGAGAGGGAGGGAGGGAGCAAGAGAGAGAGAGAGAGAGAGAGAGAGAGAGAGAGAGAGAGAGAGAGAGAGAGAGAGAGAGAGATTGGAAATCCGTGGGTGGCATCTCTATGACTAGCCTGAGACCTGGGATAAAGGAGCTTTCTGGGAGTCTATGTGGTTACCCTAGCTGAGATTCCTAGTCACTGAGATATGGAGACTGAACTGGCCACCCCCTGAAGCCAGGTGAGGTCTTCCAATGTAGATAGATAGGGGATATAACACACTCACAAAACCTTCCAACCAAAAATCTTGCTACTTGTAAGTCTGCATGGATAAAGATGGAGCAGATATAGAGAGAATGGCCAACCAGTGACTGACCCAACTTTAGACCCTTGCGAGAGAGCTGACTGCCGACACTATTAATGATACTCCATTGTGCTTACAGACTGTAGCCGAGATTCACTGTCTCCTGAGAGGCTTCATCCAGCAGCAAATACAGGGACCCACAGCCAAACATCAGGCTGAGCTCAGGGAGTCTTAGGGAAGAGAAGAGAAAGTCAACTAGCTTGGGTATGTGGGGCTTCACAGAGATTGAACCACCAACCAAAGACTGTGCACGGAGTGTACCTAGGCTCCCTTCACATTTACAGCCAATTCATAGATTCATAGCTTGTTCTTCTTGTGGGTACTCTAGCAATTGGAGTAGGGGTCTCTTTGACTCTGTTACCAGCCACTGGATACCCTATAAATATCTGGACTGACTTGTTGGGCCTCAGTGGTAAAGGATGTCTTTGCTGAGACTTGATATCCCAGGACTGAATGATAGGAATGGAACCAGGAAGGGGAGAGGATAAAAGTGGGGAGGGATTTTTTGAGAGTGGAACTGGGAGTAGTGGAGGAAGTGAGGATTCTGACTGGGAAGTAAAGTGAATAAATAAATTACTTAATGATCAGCCACCAAACACAGACACTATTGCATATGCCACCAAGATTTTGCTGAAAGAACCCTGAGATAGCTGTCTCCTGCGAGGCTATGCCGGTGCCTGGCAAATACAGAAGTGGATGCTCACAGTCAGCTATTGGATGGAACAAAGGGCCCCCAATGGAGGAGCTAGAGAAAGTACCCAAGGAGCTGAAGGGGTCTGCAAGCCTATAGGTGGAACAACACATGAACTAACCAGTACCCCCAGAGCTCGTGTCTCCACCTGCACATGTACCAGAAGATGGCCTAGTCGGCCATCATTGGGAAGAGAGACCCCTTGGTCTTGCAAACTTTATATACCCCAGTACAGGGAAACACCAGGGCCAAGAAGTGGGAGTGGATGGGTAGGGGAACAGGGGAGGGGGGTATACGGGACTTTCTGGATTTCATTTGAAATGTAAATGAAGTAAATACTTAATAAAAATTGGGAAAAAAAGAGAGACCATGAATCTGAAACAAGGAGAAGGTATATGGAAGTGTTTGGAAGGAGGGAAGTGAAAAGAGAATGATGTAATTGTATTATAATCTCAAAAAATAAAAGCAATAATAAGAAGGGAAGAAAGTGTATGTTGCTGATAACCATAACAAACACAATTTGGCTTTCGTTTCAATTTCTTGATAAAATTAATATTTTTTTTATTATTTTACAAAATAGATGAGTTTTAAGGAACTGTGTGAACATACATAGTTTCAAGCATTGGATTTCCAATATGCTTTTGCAATTATAGATTTGAATGCGCTGGATATGAAACCTACAAACAATTGGTACTCTGTAACTAGATTTGCCAAATGCTTGCTTTCTTATAAAAAGTAGGCTTACATGCACTAGATATTGAATCAAATATTCTTTACACCTGCTGTGAGAAATTCTTTTCTATTTTCTCAACTATTTAAAATATTAAATCCATCTTGGCTGTGAACTCTATAGCAAGCAAATATCTGGGATAATCTCATGGGTCATAGTTTGCCAATTCCTGTATAAATAATTAACTTCAAGATCTCAAGCCTTTTATTTATGAAAAGAAAAGGGGAGCTGAAATGTAAATTGAAATATTCACATTTCTTGAAAACATTTTATTGAATTTTATATTGTATACACATACACTATGGTGGTATTTTATTATAGAATGGCATTTGCTTATAGGTTTCCGTAAGATTACAAACTGTGGTATAGAATGTTAAAAGAAAGTTTCTCCAATAATTAAACTAAAATCAATCTAATATTCTTCGCACTCACACACTTTTCTCATGGCTGAAGGGGATGGAGGCATGGCTCCTCTTGGATCTGGAGTTACAGGCAGCTATAAGATGTAAGATGCAGGTGCTGAGAACCAGACGCATTTTTTTTTTTTTCTGAGAAATACATGCTCTTAACCACTAGCTTTCCAGCCTTAGCCTTTTATTTTTTTCTTCTTTCAAGTTTTAAGCTTGAAAGAGGAATCTTTTCAGTAAAAGAGCTCACTGATTTTCAGATTTGTTTAATCACAAGGGCAGTTTTGTTTGTAAAGATTATTAATACGTGCTACCTTAGTGATGCAAACAAACTTTAATATCTATTTTCTGTGGTTTTTTTGTTTGTTTGTTTGTTTGTTTGTTTGTTTTTTGTTTTGTGAGACAGGGTTTCTCTATATAGTCCTGGCAGTCCTCAAACTCACTCTGTAGACCAGGCTGGCCTCTAACTCAGAAGTCTGCTTGGCTCTGCCTCCTGTGTGCTGTGATTAAAGGCGTGTGCCACCACTGCCCGGCTTCAAACTTTACTTTCTAACTGGCATTTTTCTCTGCAGCACATTTAAATCTTTGTTCACTTAACGTGAAATGAGGTTTGTTTGGTTTGGCAGCATACAATTAACATTGCAAAATATAAAAGTAATTTTTAAAAGAAATATCTCTCAGTTAGATTGTATATAGATCTTCACATAGTGTTTCAGGAGATTATTTGAGACAGAAAATTGGCTCATGACAAGATTCTAGAATAATTTCCCTTTTGACTTTTGGCAGAAGTCATTAGGCTCAGAGTACAATGTGAAAAAACACTACTGCCTTCGAAGTAGATACTTTGAAGGGTATTAACATAGCTAAGAGACGGTCATTTAGGGTCTTCCTATGTATTTCTGCTTTTCTATATTAAAGTAAAATGAGACTTATCTGTAATGAGGCTCCTGGTGAACTAACTAGCACACTCTCATATTTAAAGAAACTGGTAGCATTACACAGACTAACACTTTTCTAAATGAAAGTATCCCAATTTAAAAAAAAATGCTTTTGGTATGCCAAATGGAATTCTTGTGGCTCTAACATTTGCAAGACTGCTAATTGGAAAGTGTAGATTATGGCCAAATTGCTGTTATAGTAAATTTTCTACTACAGAACCAACATATTTCTAGACCTCACAGCAGGTTTTTCTTAGAAATGATCCTTCTTCCACCCCATACAGATGATCAATGATTACCTCAGTTGGGAATATGCAACTGTGTGGGCAGAAAGAATTGTTTTCTTTTTCTTTGTAGGTTCTTGAGGTCTCAGAGCAATAGCCTGAGGAAGAAAAATTTCCTACAGGAGAGGTTGGGCTCCACACTCAAAGAGATGGACTGAAAATCAGAAAATAATGAGAGATGCAATGATGTTTAAAGCTCTGGTATAGAAAGCATCATGCTGGTATCTGGGTATTTAGTTGCTGGTTCTAACTGAGTCTTTTATATTCTTTTAGAGGATGCACTTTTAGTTTGAATTTTAGTTCATGCAAACATTGTGTTATCGCTGAGTAAAATTTTAGTGCATATTTTCAGAATATTTCATTTTCGATTTTTTAATATGAAAGAAATCTGTTCAAGATAATAACAGAACTACTATCACTTCAACAGAACTTATAGGGACCTCATCCTAATTTTATGAGAAGATATAATTCGTATGGCTTTTCTTATATTTCTGTGACTACAAATTATGAAATGGCAAAGTATTTTATTTCAAATGTTGGTTATACACTCAAACTAGAAACTCAGTGTGAAACCGTCTACAAAAGTAGAATAATCTATGAGATTGCATTTAAAATTTCCATTGGATTGTAAATGGGAGGAATTGGGAGTGGCTTCTTTTAATGATCACATCCTAATGTGAAAGTACGCTTCAGGGCTATGCCACATTGAATGGCAATTAGAATGTAACACAGAATTCATGTCATCATATTCTGCTGTTAGCAACACGGTTTCTTGTGTGAGTCCTGAAAGAATTCATTTAGACTTTTAGTGTATAACTAAAAGCAAAACCATAGAGACAGGTGATTACTGACCCAAAGCACAATATATCAAAGACCAGAGAAATAAAAATTTGGAACTAATTTCAAAGTGTGGCTCATCCATTGTCACTAATGACTACTTATCAACATAGCTTATGGAAGCTCATGTTTCTCCCAGGAAACAAGGGAAGAGTTCTGAGCATGTCAGGTCCTCAGCACACTGGTGATCTTCACTAAACTGTCAATAGATTCCAAACTAGGAACAACACATGCTGTGAGATGTTACTCATAGTCAGTGTTAATGCAGAAACGTGTGAATTCATCGGTCAGAAAAACTAATGTGTAACATGAGAAATTGCTCCCCTCACCATAAAATATGTTAGCATCATATCTCTATATTTTAATCTCTTGACAAATGTTAATAGTTGGCAATATTGAATGAAATTAAATAGTTAAATGTATGAAAAAGCTCTGTAGTAAATGCTTACAAAATTATCTGACCAACTTTTCAATCATTACCAAGATATATTAGACTTCAAAACACAGAAAAGAAAAAAAAAGACCTAGAAATTTCCTAAAATTTAAGTATATGGAACAGACACAAATGCTGAATAGTCTTAACAAAAATTTACTCTTGAAAAACAGGTGAAAGAAAATTTAGAGGAAAAAGTACTAGTTATTTCCATTAGCGAAAGCATGAATTTTCTTTATATAACATTCAGTATATCTGTGTGTGCATATATATATATATATATATATGTGTGTGTGTGTGTGTGTGTATTTTGTTGACTTATAGTTATACACACTTTAGTAATATATTTATTTATATGATATTAATCATAAAATATGTATATATGAAGTAATTATCAATTAGTCTATTCACAAAATTAGAGAAGTTAAATCATTATTTCATATTCTGATATAACAATCTATTGTGATTACATTTAACATGAAGCTATGTTAACAGAATAATAATACACAAAATACATGGAGTAATAAAGCTAAAATAGAAAAATTTCAGTCTTAGTTGATCTATCAAAACAAAGAAAAACTGAACATGATGCTTAGATACTACACTAAAGCAATGGCCCCTGAGAAGATGCATTCCAAGTCTGTGGAATCGATTCTGTTCCCTTTTATCTATGTAAGAAATAAAAGCTGTGAAATCCAAGTCGAGAACACTTTCAAAGTTTTGGCTTTCACCTTCTTTTCACAAATGGATAAGAGCAATTCTCTCTTCCTTTACATAAATGTGCAGCCCCTGTTAAGACAACAGCATTGCCAGCTTCCTCTGTGTGTCCTTAAGTTGAAAGGATGATGGGATTGTGTGTAATTCTTACCATGAAATACTTAACCTTTACATTGCAGATGTGTGCCTTTGTGTAAACATGGGAATGTTTTATTTTTTAAGTCTTATGTTACTAGAATATTAATGATCTGTTATGTGTTTTTTTTCTATTGCTGTCATTAAAACATCATCACGAAGACAACTAATGGAAGGAGTGGTTTACTTGGGCTTATTCCTCCAGAGGAGTAAGAGTCCATCAGGATTGCAAAGCATGGCAGCAAGCATCAGATATATTAACTAGAGCAGGAAGCCAAGAGCCCACAGCTACAACCTCTTCAAGCATAGAGTGAACTAGAATTAAATTAGGTGAGGCGTCTTAACACTCAAAGCCAGCCACCAGTTGACATACCTCCTCCACCATGGCCAGACCTCCTAAAATTCTTGCCACCATGTACTGAGCTACTGTTCAAATATCTGAATATATGGGGGACATTCAGAGTGAAGGAAAGGCCATCTAGAGAGTCCCACCATGCGATCCATCCCCTCTGCAGAAACTAAGCCCTGGCACTATTGCTGATGCCAAGAAGTGCTTGATGACAGGAGCCTGGTATAGCTGTTCCCTGGGAGGCTCTGCCAGCACCTGACCAATACAGATGCAGATACTCACAGCCAACCATAGAACTGAGCCCAATGGCCCCAATGGAATAGTTAGAGAAAGGATTGAAGGAGCTGAGGGCATTTAGGCTCATCTTAAAGAATATTTTTTATCTTAAAATGTCTCCTAAATAATTTAAAATGTGAAGGGTATATTTCTGGATGCTTGAATACTGAATATATAGGAAAAGAACAAAAAAAGAAAAAACAAAAAAAAAAAAACCTAAAAACCAGTCAACCTTATATAAAATTTCATACCAAGGATATTCCAACTGCATCAGAATTTGAAAGCAAACTCTATCAATTTTACATTTCCCATTGAAAGAGTAGAAGCATCAAAAAAATTCTCTTACAGTCAGATAATAAACATAAATTATATCATCGTTCCTCCCTCTCCCAGCCTCCCCGGCTCCAGCCAAGAGGAGTTAAAAACTTAGTTCTTGCCATGAAGAGAAGGGAATGAGAAGAAAGAGGCAGATTTTTTTCCCATCTGTAGATGTTTTAGATTTGATGTTAGAGCAAAAATTGGGAAGGAATTTTAAACTAAATCGAAACATTTTTATAGTAGTTAAAAGTTATTGAAATGAAATTCTACTTGTGACTGACAGTGACAGAGACCTGCATAAAATTTTACTGAAAGACCAAAATAATAAAAATACATATTGTATCATTAAAAAATGAACCTGTTATGTGCTCATTCTTAACTAAGTGGTAGTAACCAATGTAACGTGCTGGGTGTCTGACGAGAGAATAGAGACCCTAGAGACTGACTGAGGATAGGCTGAAGGGAGAGCTTATGATGTTACTACCATATTGTGGAATAAATATAACCTTGGCTATGAGATCAAATTACATCTCTGTTGTCACCCAAAGCAAGGCAACACTTTGCATCACATGCTTGGAGACTTCAGTGAATACATAACTACTCAGTGAATATACCACTACTCATCTTTATAATGTCTTGCAGACTTCAGGTATGATGCAGCCAATCCCGCCTCTGCCTTTATAGTACATTCCATCCATCAAACTTTATTTTTCTGTGCCATCCACTCTAGACATACTGCTATGGAATATGTTTAAGATCCTCGATAATATTTTACATGTTTTTTTTTCTGTTTTAATTTTTTAAAATTTATTTTTAACACTCCAGATTTTATTGCCCCTACCCTGTCCATCCTCTGACTCTTCCACATCCCATACCTTCTCCCTACTCTCTGTTTCCATGAGGAAGACCCCACTTCCAACCCCCACCCCACCTGACCTCTAAACTCCCTGGGGACTCCAGTCTCTTGAAGGCTAGGTGCATCATCTCCCATTGAACACAGACTCAGCAGTCTTCTGCTGTATATGTGTTGGGGTCTTCAAAGCAGATGAATTATGCTTCCTGTTTGGTGGGCCAGTGTATGAGAGACCTTGGGTGTCCATATTAATTGAGACTGCTGTTCCTCCTATATGGTTGTCCTCCTCCTCAGCTTCTTTCAGACTTCCCTAATTCAGACACCGGGTCAGCTGCTTCTGTCCATTGGTTGGGTGCACATATCTGTATCTGACACTTTCAGCTGCTTGTTGGATCTTCTGGAGTGCAGTTATACTAGGTCCCTTTTTGTGAGCATTCTATAGCCACAGTAATAGTGTCAGTCCTTGGGACCTTACCTTGAGCTGGATCCCATTTTGGGCCTGTCACTGGACCTTCTTTTCCTCGGGCTCCTCTACATTACCATTCCTGTAATTCTTTCAGAACAATTAAGGCTCAGAGTTGTGACTATGGAATCACAACCCCATTTCTCATTTGATGTCCTGTCTTCCTGCAGGAGGTGGAGTCTATAAGTTCCCTTTCCCTACTATTGTGTATTTCATCCCTTTGATTCATGAGAGTTTCTCATCTCCCAGGTCCCTGGTGCATTCTGGAGGGTCCCCACAATCTCCTACCTCCTGAGGTTGCCTGTTTCCATTCTTTCTGCTGGCCCTCAGGGCTTCAGTCTTTTTTCCCTCACCCAATACCAGTTCATGTTCCTTTCTTGCCCCCAACCCCTGTTCACTTTCCCATTGAGAGATCTCTCATGTTCATGGATTGGCAGAAATAACAGTAAAAATGGCCATCCTACCAAAGGCAATCTACAGATTCAATGCAATCCCCATCAAAATCCCAACACAAACTTCAAAAACAACTTCAAAGACATGGAAAGAGCAATTCTCAAATTCATCTGGAAAGGCAAAAAACTCAGAATAGCGAAACAATTCTTTATAAAAAACGGCTTGGGAAAATCATTATTCCTGACTTCAAGCTTTGCTACAGAGCAATAGTGATAAAAACTGCATGGTATTGTTACAGAGACAGACACGTTGATCATTAGAATAGAATAGAAAACCCAGAAAAAAAACACACACACTATGGACACTTGATCTCTGATAAAGATGCCAAAAATAAACAATGGAAAAAAGAAAGCATCTTCAATAAATGGTGCTTGTCTAACTGGCTGTCTGTATGGAGGAATCTGAAAATAGACCCATATTTGTCATCTTGCACAAAGCTCAAGTAGTATTACTTTTTAAAGTTTCTTTACAATCTCTTTTAATTTTAAAAATACTTTCTTGGTTTCAGCTATACATAAAGTAGGCTGCTGTGATGGAAAAAGATAAGCATGCAGACCCTGTCTGTGTGTGTATCTATATATAATATATATAATATATATAATATATATGATGTATATAATATATCATATATTATATATAATATATAATTGTATGTAAATATAAAGTACAAATAGTGTAATATATATTACTTTTATCTCTGGAGACAAACTCTGAGCATGAATTTTTTTGTTCTTAAAGATTTATTTTAATTAATTATTTGTGTGTGAGTGTGTCCCAACTACGTATGTACCCATGGAAGCCAGAAAATAGTGTCAGATTTTATGAAGCTATAGTTGCAGGCATTTAGGAACCACTCAACCTGGGTCTTGGGTGTGAGGAAACCTGCTAATTAAGGTGACATCTCTGATGACCAGATAGCTCCTCTAAACTTAGTTCAAAATGGAAGATTCCCTTTACTAGCAGGGCTTCTCCTTCTCTCATCTTATATGAGGAGCCTGACTCCTCACACCCTCTACCTAGTGAAGGTTGTGTAGTCCTTGTCAGACAACTTCTTTTATTCCCAAAAAGAACCTGCCCAGCAAATACCTGGGATTCCTTGAATGCCTCTTCATACAAATGAGGCATTCAAAGTGCTTTAAACTCCAGCCCATGATTTCATTCACCCTGAATACTCATTTCCACTTTCCAAAGTTTATATATAGCCCTGGGTCACTCTGAATAAAGTGTGAGGATACAAGCTCACCCCAAATAAAGGTATGCACACAAGCTAAGATCATCTAAGAGAGTATTTTACTGAAGATCATCTGAGAAGTTTGTTGTCTAAAGAGCTGTACCACTAAGATCCTTGGAGAAACCTTTGCTCCTCCCCCAACCCCTGCAGACTCAACAAGTTCCAGATCCCCCTTCACCCTTCCAGCCTGGTGTGCAGCAGCAGCAGCAGCATCTAGACACCCTGAGAGGGCAGAAACAGAAGATAAGGAACTACATTGGGACCCATGACATGCCTATCACATATAGGATCAGAATCCACATCCTCTGTAAGAGCAGGGATAGCTACAACCATTGTACCATGTCTCCATACCAACAAAATTAACATTTCCAAATGTTTAAGGTCTTTATGCCACTCATCTTTGAAAAGCATTGTATCAACTAGGTTCGTAATATCGAATTGAACACCATACAGAGAGGATCCCTGCATGATGAACTGTTTGCAAATAATGCTACAGCATCAATGGAGATTCGATTAATTTAACTTTGACAAAATAATCATCTATATACATGCATACACATAAAAAACTGAAATCTACTTTGTTATATGAGATACAAACAAAATGTAACTAATGCCAAGAAACCATGATAAAATAAACAAATGAGAAAATCAACAAGTATGTCAGAAGAAGATTAAAGTTTATTTCAATTGAAACATCAAACCTATGGAGAAATTTTTATTTAATAAGCAGTAGGATGTTGGGCAGTGGTAGTGCACACCTTTAATCCCAGCACTTGTGAGGTAGAGGCAGGCAGATTTCTGAGTTCGAGGCCATCCTGGTCTACAGAGTGAGTTCCAGGATATCCAGGGCTATACAGAGAAACCCTGTCTCAAAACAAGCAAACAAAAAACAAACAAACAAAATAGCAGCAAGAACATTTTAAATGAATTTATGGTCTAGATAAAAGCACTTATGGAAAAGAAATCAAAAGCTTAGAATTCATAAGAAAATGTTTAGATGCAACAAGTGTACAAGATGACAGTAATGACATCAGATAATATTGTAAAACACAGGAAAAAGCAAGTCCATTTTAGGTCAAAGTAAAAACACTAAAAATTCTGCCAGGGGTTTCAACTTGGTGAGCACAATGATCAATCATTGTCACATACACTCATCTTGCCTCCCCAATGGTTCTCCAAGTGATTTTATGTTCTACATTCCTGCCTCTGTTACGCACACAGTTCCAAGGAATCCATTATTTTTTTAAATAATTTTTAATATATTTTATTACGTATTTTCCTCAATTAGATTTCCAATGCTATCCCAAAAGTCCCACATACCCTCCCCCCTCTCCCCCATTTCCCTACCCACCTATTTCCTTTTTTTTTTTTTTTTGGCCCGGGCGATCCCCTGTACTGGGGCATATAAAGTTTGTGTGTCCAATGGGCCTCTCTTTCCAGTGATGGCCGACTAGGCCATCTTTTGATACATATGAAGCTAGAGTCAAGAGCTCCGGGGTACTGGTAAGTTCATAATGTTGTACCACCAATACGGTTGCAGGTCCCTTTAGCTCCTTGGGTACTTTCTCCAGCTCCTCCATTGGGAGCCCTGTGATCTATCCACTAGCTGACTGTGAGTATCCACTTCTGTGTTTGCTAGGCGCCGGCATAGTCTCACAAGAGACAGCTATATCAGGGTCCTTTCAGCAAAATCTTGCTAGTGTATGTAATGGTGTCAGCGTTTGGAACTGATTATGGGATGGATCCCTGGGTATGGCAGTCTCTAGATGGTCCATCCTTTCGTCACAGCTCCAATCTTTGTTTCTGTAACTCCTTCCATGGATGTTTTGTTCCCAATTCTAAGAAGGGGTACAGTGACCCCACTTTGGTCTTCATTCTTCTTGAGTTTCATGTGTTTAGCAGATTGTATTATATATCTTGGGTATCCTAAGTTTTGGGCTAATATCCACTTATCAGTGAGTACATATTGTGTGAGTTCCTTTGTGATTGTGTTACCTCACTCAGGATGATGCCCTCCAGGTCCATCCATTTGCCTAGGAATTTCATAAATTCATTCTTTTTAATAGCTGAGTAGTACTCCATTGTGTAAATGTACCACATTTCTGTATCCATTCCTCTGTTGAGGGACATCTGGGTTATTTCCAGCTTCTGGCTATTATAAATAAGGCTGCTATGAACATAGTGGAGCATGTGTCCTTCTTACAGGTTGGGACATCTTCTGGATATATGCCCAGGAGAGGTATTGCTGGATCCTCCGGTAGTTCTATGTGCAATTTTCTAAGGAACCGCCAGACTGATTTCCAGAGTGGTTGTACAAGCTTGCAATCCCACCAACAATGTAGGAGTGTTCTTCTTTCTCCACATCCTCGCCAGCATCTGCTGTCACCTGAATTTTTTATCTTAGCCATTCTGACTGGTGTGAGGTGGAATCTCACGGTTGTTTTGATTTGCATTTCCCTAATGATTAAGGATGTTGAACATTTTATCAGGTGCTTCTCAGCCATTCGGTATTCATCAGGTGAGAATTCTTTGTTCAGTTCTGAGCCCCATTTTTTAATGGGGTTATTTGATTTTCTGGAGTCCACCTTCTTGAGTTCTTTATACATATTGGATATTAGTCCCCTATCTGATTTAGGATAGGTAAAGATCCTTTCCCAATCTGTTGGTGGTCTTTTTGTCTTATTGACAGTGTCTTTTGCCTTGCAGAAGGTTTGCAGTTTCATGGGGTCCCATTTATCAATTCTTGATCTTACCGTGCAAGCCATTGCTGTTCTGTTCAGGAATTTTCCCCCGTGCCCATATCTTCAAGGCTTTTCCCCACTTTCTCCTCTATAAGTTTCAGTGTCTCTGGTTTTATGTGAAATTCCTTGATCCACTTAGATTTGACCTTAGTACAAGGAGATAGGAATGGATTGATTCCCATTCTTCTACATGATAACAACCAGTTGTGCCAGCACCATTTGTTGAAAATGCTGTCTTTCTTCCACTGGATGTTTTTAGCTCCCTTGTCGAAGATCAAGTGACCGTAGCTGTGTGGGTTCATTTCTGGGTCTTCAATTCTATTCCATTGGTCTACTTGTCTGTCACTGTACCAGTACCATACAGTTTTTATCACAATTGCTCTGTAGTAAAGCTTTAGGTCAGGCATGGTGATTCCACCAGAGGTTCTTTTATCCTTGAGAAGAGTTTTTGCTATCCTAGGTTTTTTTAATTCCAGATGAATTTGCAGATTGCTCTTTCTAATTCGTTGAAGAATTGAGTTGGAATTTTGATGGTGATTGCATTGAATCTGTAGATTGCTTTTGGCAAGATAGCCATCTTTACAATGTTGATCCTGCCAATCCATGAGCATGGGAGATCTTTCTATCTTCTGAGATCTTCTTTAATTTCTTTCTTCAGAGACTTGAAGTTTTTATCATACAGATCTTTAACTTCCGTAGTTAGAGTCATGCCAAGATATTTTATATTATTTGTGACTATTGAGAAGGGTGTTGTTTCCCTAATTTCTTTCTCAGCCTGTTTATTCTTTGTGTAGAGAAAGGCCATTGACTTGTTTGAGTTAATTTTATATCCAGCTACTTCACCGAAGCTGTTTTTCATGTTTAGGAGTTCTCTGGTGGAATTTTTAGGGTCACTTATATATACTATCATATCATCTGCAAAAAGTGATATTTTGACTTCATCTTTTCCAATTTGTATCCACTTGATCTCCTTTTGTTGTCGTATTGCTCTGGCTAGGACTTCAAGTACAGTGTTGAATAGGTATGGAGAAAGTGGACAGCCTTGTCTAGTCCCTGATTTTAGTGGGATTGCTTCAAGCTTCTCACCATTTACTTTGATGTTGGCTACTGGTTTGTTGTAGATTACTTTTATCATGGTTAGGTATGGGCCTTGGATTCCTGATCTTTCCAAGACTTTTATCATGAATGGGTGTTGGATCTTGTCAAATGCTATTTCCGCATCTAACGAGATGACCATGTGGTTTTTGTCTTTGAGTTTGTTTATATAATGGATTACATTGATGGATTTCCGTATATTTAACCATCCCTGCATCCCTGGAATAAAACCTACTTGGTCAGGATGGATGATTGCTTTAATATGTTCTTGGATTCGGTTAGCAAGAATTTTATTGAGGATTTTTGCATCTATATTCAAAAGGGAAATTGGTCTGAAGTTCTCTATCTTTGTTGGATCTTTCTGTGATTTAGGTATCAGAGTAATTTTGGCTTCATAGAATGAGTTGGGTAGAGTTCCTTCTACTTCAATTTTGTGGAATAGTTTGTGCAGAACTGGAAATAGATCATCTTTGAAGGTCTGATAGAACTCTGCACTAAACCCATCTGGTCCTGGGCTTTTATTGACTGGGAGACTATTAATGACTGCTTCTATTTCTTTAGGGGATATGGGACTGTTTAGATAGTTAACTTGAACCTGATTTAACATTGGTACCTGGTATCTGTCTAGAAATTTGTCCATTTCGTCCAGGTTTTCCAGTTTTGTTGAGTATAGCCTTTTGTAGAAGGATCTGATGGTGTTTTGGTTTCTTCAGGATCTGTTGTTATGTCTCCCTTTTCATTTCTGATTTTGTTAATTAGGATGTTGTCTCTGTGCCCTCTAGTGAGTCTAGCTAAGGGCCTATCTATCTTGTTGATTTTCTCAAAGAACCAACTCCTCCTTTGGTTAATTCTTTGAATAGTTCTTCTTGTTTCCACTTTGTTGATTTCACCCCTGAGTTTGATTATTTCCTGCCATCTACTCCTCTTGGGTGAATTTTCTTCTTTTTTTTTCTAGAGCTTTTAGATGTGTTGTCAAGCTGCTAGTGTGTGCTTTCTCCAGGTTCTTTTTGTAGGCACTCAGAGCTATGAGTTTCCCTCTTAGAAATGCTTTCATTGTGTCCCATAGGTTTGGGTATGTTGTGGCTTAATTTTCATTAAACTGTAAAAAGTCTTTAATTTCTTTCTTTATTCCTTCCTTGACCAAGGTATCACTGAGAATTGTGTTGTTCAGTTTCCATGCAAATGTTGGCTTTCCATTATTTATGTTGTTATTGAAGATCATTCTTAGTCCATAGTGGTCTGATAAGATGCATGGAACAATTTCAATATTTTTGTATCTGTTGAGGTCTGTTTTGTGACCAATTATATGGTCAGTTTTGGAGAATGTCCCGTGAGGTGCTGAGAAGAAGGTATATCCTTTTGTTTTAGGATAAAATGTTCTGTAGATATCTATTAAGTCCATTTGTCTCATAACTTCTGTTAGTTTCACTGTGTTCCTGTTTAGTTTCTGTTTCCAGGATCTGTCCATTGATGAAAGTGGTGTGTTGAATTTGCCCACTATTATTGTGTGAGGTGCAATGTGTGCTTTGGGCTTTACTAAAGTGTCTTTAATGAATGTGGCTGCCCTTGCATTTGGAGCATAGATATTCAGAATTGAGAGTTCCTCTTGGAGGATTTTACCTTTGATGAGTATGAAGTGTCCCTCCTTGTCTTTTTTGATAACTTTGGGTTGGAAGTCGATTTTATTCGATATTAGAATGGCTACTCCAGCTTGTTTCTTCAGGCCATTTGCTTGGAAAATTGTTTTCCAGCCTTTTACTCTGAGGTAGTGTCTGTCTTTTTCCCTGAGATGGGTTTCCTGTAAGCAGCAGAATGTTGGGTCCTGTTTGTGTAGCCAGTCTGTTAGTCTATGTCTTTTTATTGGGGAATTGAGTCCATTGATATTAAGAGATAATAAGGAAAAGTAATTGTTGCTTCCTTTTATTTTTGTTGTTAGAGTTGGCCTTCTGTTCTTGTGGCTGTCTTCTTTTGGGTTTGTTGAGCGATTACTTTCTTGCTTTTTCTAGGGCGTGATTTCCTTCCTTGTATTGTTTTTTTTTTTTTTTTCTGTTATTATACTTTGAAGGGCTGGATTCGTGGAAAGATAATGTGTGAATTTGGTTTTGTCGTGGAATACTTTGGTTTCTCTATCTATGGTAATTGAGAGTTTGGCTGGGTATAGTAGCCTGGGCTGGCATTTGTGTTCTCTTAGTGTCTGTAGAACATCTGTCCAGGCTCTTCTGGCTTTCATAGTCTCTGGTGAAAAGTCTGGTGTAATTCTTATAGGCTTGCCTTTATATGTTACTTGACCTTTCTCCCTTGCTACTTTTAATATTCTATCTTTATTTAGTGCATTTGTAGTTCTGATTATTATGTGTCTGGAGGAATTTCTTTTCTGGTCCAGTCTATTTGGAGTTCTGTAGGCTTCTTGTATGATCATGGGCATCTCTTTCTTTAGGACTGGGAAGTTTTCTTTAAGTGAGTTATTAAAGTCCTTCTTGATGTCCTCTACCATCATCATGAGATATGCTTTTAAATCCGGGTCTAGCTTTTCGGTTGTGTTAGGGTGCCCTGGACTAGGTGGGGTGGGAGTGCTGCATTCTGATGATGTTGAGTGGTCTTGATTTCTGTTAGTAGGATTCTTGCCTTTCGCCATCTGGTAATCTCTGGGGCTGTGCAGAATACACTCAGCGGGGTCCCAGAACCAAGATGTCTGCTGCAGATGCACAGGCAAAGTGTTCCTGGGCCAGTCGGATCCCTAACCACTGGCCAGAAAAGTGGCCAGCTGTCTGGGACCCGAAAAGGGGGCTGCCCTAGAAGCTCTGTGGCTCCCCCAGTCCCAGAAGCTTTTAGCTTCTGCATTCCGTACTCTCACCTGTGCAGAATACACTCGGCAGAGTCCTGGAACCAGGATGTCTGCTGCTGATGCTCAGGCTAGGCGCTCCCTCTCCACTCAGACCCCTTTCCACTGGCTGGAAGGTGGCTGGAAGTCTGGGGCCTGTGCAGAATACACCCGGCAGGGTCCCGGAACCAAGGTGTCTGCTGCTGATGCTCAGACAAAGTGTTCTCGGGCCAGTCAGATCCCTAACCTCTGTGCAGAATACACTAGGCGGGGATCTGGAACCAAGATGTCTGTTCGGAATCCATTATTTTAAGATGTTATTATTCCTTACTTCAACTCTTCATTACACCAGATTTTTAAAAGACCTATAAAATGTAAACCCTATTGAAATACAACCTTGATAGCCTCCTATTTAGTCTTTCTTTCAGTTAAAGTGAAAGCTGATCTTTTATTTAGATTGATATATGAAACCCTCTACATTTGTATCCTATTTTGTATTTCAAATTCATAGAGCAACCAACTTAAATCCCTCACAGTATCACACCTATAATTTCATGTAATTTGTTTCTCTTCCTTTTTCATATCATTTTCTTATATTTCTACCAGTTATTTTCTTTCCTTTTTATGTTTTTTTAAATATGCTTTCTGCTGGTGGGAGAATGTAATGAATACAAATGTAATGAATATGAGTGAACTAAAGACATACCAAATGAAAGAAACAAATCAGAAAAAGATAGTCACTATGTGATATCATTTAAATGATCTATGTAAAACTGTTAAACTCATTAAAGCTCTTACTAGACTGATAAAATAATGGAAAGCAGGAGGACTCAGAGCACAATAAGAGTATATCTTACAAACCATTGTATCTCATGCTTCCTATAGCTAAATATACTATATTGTATGATTACCCTTTTGTTAAGGAAATACTCATGTTAATGTTCTTAAAGTAACAAAAATAAAAATCAATAAGGAAAACATACAAACTTGAAAAGAAAATTATTTATAGCTATGACATTGATAATGAGGACAGTGTCAGTAGTCCAAGGAACAAGGGCAACCACCAAATTCTATCTGTTAAACATAGCGTTTTTGCATGTTAATTATGTGATAGTAATGTTGTATTTTTACTTTTTAAATGTATTCAGTTGTATTTGATATGTGTGACTGTATTGACCCCCTGTATCCATGTGTACCACTTGCTTTTCCTGTGTCCATGACAGTCAGAAGAAGCTATGGCATCACTTGGAATGTAAGTTACAGATAATTGAATACCATGATATTGGTCTTAGAAGCCAAACCTGGATCATTGACAGGACTAGTCAGTAATCGCAACAAATAAGCCACCTCCTGAGTTGCAAAAGCAGTATTTTTAGAATGAAATCCTAGGGTCTATTTGTCTTGTAATCTTTATCCAGGTCAGCAACGTGTTTTCTTCTTCCTTTTTTATTGTAGCATTGATGAGTTCATTAAATACATGTACAAAATTTTAATTTGGAAGGCAAAGAGTTTTAAAGGGATAAATGTGGCCATTTTTCTTATAGTGAAAGAGTTGTAATTTACTCAAGAGAGAAATCTTTCATAGTACTATAACTTGAAATCTTTTAAAGTTAAGATAGATTTTTTTTTGTGTCTGTGTGATTTATGGGCAAGTGAAAAATACTTCAAAAAGGCTTCAAAGATAGCTTTCCAAAGGAATCACAATGATATTAATGTAAATGTTATTTTTATTTCCTCAGATGAAGGGATGAGATGAGAGCCTTACTCAAGCTGTGCAAATGCATGGCTTGGGCTGAGCCCAGAGAGTTTCTTTGTCTATTCTATCACTAACCTATACCTGAAAGCTTCTAGCCTTTGTACTATACAATTTTCCAAGCTGATTGATTCAGTCCTGCTTCTCTTCTGGATTTTTTTTTTTCGGTCTCTGTAAAATGTTTCTGGTAAAACTGCCACATACACATACCTCACTATATTTTTTCTCTCTTCCTGCTCTTAAGTAACCTCTCATCCTCTGCTGTTCTCTGTATGAGTTGGATGTATATTATCTCTGACTCATTGTGTCAAATGCTTCTCTTATTCTACAGTTTGTCTGACCCTCAATTAGAGGTCATGTTTAAACATGGCTGCTTTCTTCTACAAACTAACTTTACATTAATTATTAGGGGTTAAACATATGTACTGAAAACATACACTGTAATCCAGAGAGTGTCTGCATTACAGCTAGATCATATCTTTGGATGTGATCCTTGTCAGAGAAACCGTGTTAGTGGATTAAAATTTCTTTGTATATGATTAATAGTTTTTATTGTTAACTGGATCATATTGGACAATATATAACCTATAGTAATATAACCTTTTTATGTGTCTGTACATCCTGTATGTAGACATGATTCATATAAAGGAAAAAAATCTAACGGGAAATTTTAGCTTAGAGTGTGGAAGTTCACTACTAATAGTCCAAGCTTTGTATGAAATGAAAGGAGAGAGGAGGAAGCTGGTTTTTACAAACACACGCTACTTCATGGCTTCCAAAGGAATCCTTTTTAACACTGTACCATCTGTTTGAGTCAATCTTAATTGTCAACTCAATTAAGTTGAGACATACTTAAAACATTAGTAAGCAAATCTCTGGAAATGCTTGAGAGTTAACTACTTGAGGCTATGTATTTATGATGGAAGCCCCAAGGTTGAGAGCAATATCAACAGTAGACTGAAGCCTAGATGACCTCTTACTTGAACAGGGTAAATGGAAAGAAATTCTCAGAATCTCATTCTGTTTTAGTTCTTCCTGGCTGAAGTGGGTGAGCAGTTTTTCTCTGCTACTCACGTTCTGACAAGAGATTCAGCTTAGAATCAACTGAATCACTTCAACTCAATGCTAAAAATATGATCCCAAGAAAGTGTTCTAGATTAGAGTAATCCACAGACAGAAGAAAATTCTACAAATATATTCAATCAGAAATCTTCTAATTCATTTATACTTAATTTTAAGGTTGTTTTATTTAAAAAAATTGAAATTTAAATTCTATAACAGCATTAAACTTTAGTATGTACAGAATTTAAAAGACAAACCAATGTTTCTGATGCCCTCTAAATAGGTACACTGCTGTATAGGAGTAAAACTCGAGTGGTTCATTTTATATACAATTGTATACATATAGAATTGCTTATATATTAGTACAAGGCATTATTTAAATGAAAAATTTCTCATTTTATTGGCTTAATAGATAGGAACTGCCTATTACTCTTCTAAATTGCTTGTATGGAATATATTATATTTATACTTTTCAAAATAATACATTTTAGCATATGTTCATAAATAATAAAAACAATCACAAATTCTTAGTAGACACTTACCTATAAGATTTTCCTAAATATTAAATTCACCATATAAAATTTAATATATTAATACTATCAGTTATTTTGATAGATATAAAGAAAAGTCCACAATGAATTGCTTTTATCACTTAAAATGAATTCTAGTATTTAAAATCAAGATCAACCAGATTTTCCTTGTGAAACAAAAGAAAGAATAAAAAGGTGGATAATGTAATTATTATTAAATTATTAAATTAATTATTAAAATAATTGATCACCATATTTGTAACTCTTTCCTTGTGGTTAGAAATTAATTGAATTTGGTTTCAATGGCTCATAGGATTTGAGGCAGGATTAACAGTGAGGAAACAGAGGAGAGGAACATATGTTCTGTCTATGTTATGACAGATTCCCCCAAACCAGAAGTGGGGCAAATTTAAGTTTCAACAGATTTAATGTCTTTCACACTTTATTCAGATTTAGATGTATGAAAAAATGTTAACGCCAAGAAGTCACAATCGTTTCAATATATAGTTGCTTTTGTTAAGTTTAGCATTTTTGAAAGTATTTTCTGTCATTCTGGAGTTAAATTACTGTATTCATGATGTTATAATACGGAGCATTATGCATTCACATTGCAGAAATTCTCAGGACATCAGCAATTAGTACACTCACCATTTTAATCTGACCTATCGACTTGTGTTCTTCGGGTCAATTAGAATTACCATCCAACACAGGACTAAATAGAAGAGCATTTAAAATACTGTATTCCAGAGTTAACATGGTTCACTATCATAGAGACATAGCAGAATGCTTTACATACAAAAAGAAATATTAGGCACACAAACAAATTTATCCAGCCTTAAATAAATACAAATTTAAATAAAAAAATTCCTTTAGAATTTTTCAAAAGGAAACAACATTTCAAATAATTTGCAGGCCTAAATACAAGATGGAAAATTTTCAATCTTGGTAGTAATTTCTAATAAATAGTTCGTTGAACATTTTGACTGTGCATGAAGATTTTTAAAAGGAAAAGAATAGGTATACTACCTCTGCTATTAAAAACATAATAACTCGACATTAATTAAATTATATTTTGGAGCATGAACCATAATTCCCTTCCACAGTGCTAAACAGGATAAAATGTGACTATCATAAAGAGTATAGAAAGAGGTCTGGATTGCCAGCTACAATGCACTGAGTTTAGACAATTTTACCTACAATACAGATGACCCAGAATTGCTCTTGTTTAAAAGAACTGCTAGGACAGAAATGGAGATGAGTTGAGGGAAAGGAGGTCCAGTGACCAGCCCAACTTGGGATCCATGTCAGGGGAGGTTCCAAGGCTTGGCTGTCCTCTGGTTATTGTACTGAAGTCGGGGACTGCTGTGGTTGAATTAGGGAAAGGTTGGTAGAAGCTGAGGAGGAGGGCTACCCCATTGGAAGGCCAACAGTCTCAAATAACCTGGGCCCCAGAGATCTCTCCAACACTGTCACCAATCAGGCAGCATACACTAGCTAGTCTGTGGCCCCCGACACATATACAGCAGTGCCTAGTCTGACCTCAGTGAGAGAAGTGCCTAAGACTGGAGAGACTTGAGGCCCCAGGGGATGGGCCTGAGAAGGGGTGGTGGTGATAACACTCTCTTAGAGACAGTGGGGAGGAGGAATGGGATGAAGAGCTGTCAGAGGGCAGAATAGGAGGGGGATAATGACTGGACTATAAAAAATAAAGTTATTAAAGAACAGAAATTTCTTCGATTTGTTTTCTTACACTTAGGAAGGCTCATTTCTGATATTCCCAAACAAAAGCTGGTAAAGTTATATTTTCATTTCTTGTTAATTATTTGATTTATTCTAAGCATAAACTGTTTTCTTAAGTATCATTAATATGTATAATTAAAATTCAAGAAGGTTTATAAGTTATTAAAAATCATGGCGGTTAGATTATATGTATGGTCATAGCTGTAAATTAACACATTAGTTTTATTTAGAACTTTGTGTTTCCTATTAATTTTTAAGCATAAATTATGGCAACAAAAGTTTTAGAGAATTCAGAGAAGTTGGTAAAGATACTTTGCAGGTTTATTCTCTAAGGTGTGCTATTACTGTTTATAATTAGTTATGTTTATTGTAAATTGAAATAATTTAAACTAGAGATAAGTGTTGTCCATTAAAGAAGTTGATTGACCATTAGGGATGAATTAATGAAAATTAAATTGAATATTTGTTGATTGATAATTTCAAGAGCGATGAAGACGATCCTAGGGCTTCACTTTAACTGACATTTTCATCATGCCATATCATTGTATTTATATATTTATGGGAGAAGAATGACTACACATCAATTCATACTGAGTTCTCATTATTTCATACTGGTCCTATCTGGATTCTACTACTTTCCACTGCTGCTACCATAGTAACACAAAGTAAAGACCTACAAATGGTTTCTTTTCTGATTCAATATCAGGGGTTTTATTAAGTAGCTGAAGTTAGTATAGATATATTGAATTAGTGTTTTTCTTAGGCAGACATAGTATAAGCTCAAGCATATTACAGTCTACTTACATGTGCCCATATGTATAACCAGGTTTTATAAGTACATGAAACAATAAATGATTTTCAAAAAAAATTAGATAATGGAACCCATTGATTATCAAAGGCTTTATGAAAAACTGAAGAAAACATAGAGCAGCTAATCATAAAATGGCAAAGAATAATGACTGGAATAGTGATTATAATTTTGCTTTATCAATGCAGATGAAGTGCTCCTTGGCTTGGAGAATAACTGCTTGGAATTCTGATCGAAATGATCAATTATAAGTATAGAAATAGCTTGCCATGAGAAGACTCATGCTTGATGCATCACCCATGTGTTCAGCATCCACAATTCCAAGCATCATGTATCTTACAGAAGCAGCCTGTTCTATTCTCTAGTTGGGTTGTTGTCAACATAGATAACCCCACCCCAATCCACCAAAGTAAAACAAGCAGAAAACAATTAATTTTCTGTTTGTTTTGTTGTTGTTGTTGTAGTTGTAGTTGTAGTTGTTGTTTTTCGAGACAGGGTTTCTCTGTGTAGCCCTGGCTGTCCTGGAACTCATTCTGCAGACCAGGCTGGCCTTGAACTCAGAAATCTGCCTGCCTCTGCTTCCCAAGTGCTGGGATTAAAGATGTGCTGCACCACTGCCCAGCTAATTTCCTGTTAAGAAGAGAACTATTTGGATTTTAATTCATGAAAGGTGTGAAAACATAACATTTCTACCAAACATATTGTTCAGTAAAATGAATCCAAGTGATTACAAAAGATCACTGGGTGTGATCACTGGATATTTATCTTTGCCCTTTTTTTTTCCTTTGGTTTTGTTTTATTTTGTTTTGTTTTGTTCTCTCTGCTGTGATAAAAATGGTCAAATGCAACTCAGAGAGATATAATCTCTTAGGCATGCACTTCAAGGCTCAGTCAAACAGTGAGGATTGTCAGGGCAGGGTCTCAAGGCAGAAACCCTGAGACAGAAAGTGGAGCTGAGACTCTTGAGGAATTCCTCTTTTTGTTTTTCTTTCTCATGCTCAGAGAGCTTTTTTTCTACAATACTTAAAACACCTTCCCAGAGATGGCCTGAACCAGAGTGGGATGGGCTCCTCTCATATCTATCAGCAGCAAAGACAATGCCATACAGATATAATTACAGGCCAAACTGATTGGGCAATTCTGTTCTGGGGGTTCCCCTTTCTTGCTGACTCTAGGTTCTGTCAAATTGACAATCATCATGAACATCATCATCATCATCATCCTCATCATCCTTCTCATCCTTCTAATCAGTACAATCATGATTTTAGGAAAGAAATAAGATTTTAATATTTGGATTTAAAAAAGGTGTCATTGACAAATATTCTGCAAATAGGAAGTCTGGGAAGCTTTTGAGTAGAAAGGAAGAAAATAAAATTAGTAGGCAAAGTTTAAAATTAGGAAAAAAACATAATTAAATACTGAGTATAATTAATTAGGTCAATGGCAAGCCAAGTCTAGACTGAGAGATTACCATTTGACAAAGCAGAAGTATAAGATGCTTAACAAAGGAAGCAAGTCATAATGATGTTCTTTGACAGAGAAGAATAAAGTAGGGAGGCATAGAAGAACTTTAACTTTCCTGATGCCTCTGAGTCTCAACTTCCTTTTTTGACTTGCCCCTCCAGCCACCCCCTAACCTGACCTGTACTGCTAGTATCTTGCAATTTACCTGTAGCAAAGATGGCCTGTGGGCATATGGTATTTATCTATTACTATGTGAAAAATATATAAGATTTTGTTACAATTGCATTCCCTGAGCAGCAATAATTCTGTTACGGCTCATTTATTTTTATTTCTGTCATAGACATGCTAAGGATGTTATTTGGTAAGTATAAATATTGAGAACTATAAAGTTGTGAAATGGGACTTCACATGATAACCCATACCGTTTTACCTGTGGGATGATAAGATTAGCATACTACTTTATTCTCTCCTATTTTACAACAAATATCTGAGTCCCTGGATCTGCAGTAGAAAAACACTGTAGAAAATGTGTTCAAACAATGGAAATGGTCACATCTCAGTTTTAGAGCTTATATGCCCAAACATAATTTATGGCTCAGCCATGTTTCTTTCTGGACTTGTCAGGAAGAATGTTCCAGCCCACCTATTAGGAGCTTCATCATTCCTGGCTGTGTATCTCCTTAAATCCAGCATCAGTTTCAATCTCTAGATAATCATTTTTTCTCTGTATTTCCTTATTTTAACATGGTTTTCTTTTCTTTAACTTTTTTATTAGATATTTTCTTTATTTACATTTCAAAGGTTATCCCCTTTCCTAGTTTTCCCCTCAGAATCCCCATATTCCTCCCCCCCCCCATGCTTCTATGAGGGTGTTCCTCCACCCACCAACCCACTTCCATCTCCCTACCCTGGAATTCCCCAACAATGGGGCATTGAGACTTCACAGGACCAAGGGTCTCTCCTCCCATTGATGCCCAACAAGGCCATCCTCTGCTATATATGTAGCTGGAGCCATGAGTCCTTCCATGTGTACTTTTGGTTGGTAGTTTAGTCCATGGGATTTCTTGGGGTCTGGTTGGTTAATATTTTTGTTCTTCCTATGAGGTTGAAAACCTTTTCAGCTCCTTCAGTCCTTTCTCTAACTCCTCCAGTAGGGACCCTGTGCTCAGTCCAATAGGTGGCTGGGTTTGACAGGCTGTGGCAGATCCTCCCAGGAGATAGCTATATCAGGCTCCTATAAGAAAGCACTTCTTGGCATCCACAATAGTGTCTGGGTTTGGTGTCTGTATATGGGATGCATCCCTAGGTGGGGCAGTCTTGGAATGGCCTTTTTTCAGTCTCTGCTTCACACTTCACACTAGTCTTCTTATTTTTTCCCATGAGTATTTTATTCTACCTTCTAAGAAGGATCAAAGCATCCATACTTTGGTCTTTCTTCTTTTGAACTTCATGTGATCTGTGAATTGTATTTTGGGTATTCTGAACTTTAGGGTTAATATTCACTTTTCAGTGAGTGCACACCATGTGTGTTCTTTTGATTGGGTTACCTCACTCAGGATTATATTTTCTAGTTACATCCATTTGCCTAAGAATTTCATGTATTCGGTGTTTTTAATAGCTGAGTAGTACCTGATTGTGTAAATCTACCATATTTTATGTATCCATTTCTTTGTTGAAGGACATATGGGTTCTTTTCAGCTTCTAGCTATTATAAATAAGGCTGATATGAAAATAGTGGAGCATGTGTCCTTGTTATATGTTGAGGTATCTTCTGGGTATATGCCCAGGAGTGGTATAGCCGGGTCCTCAGGTAGTACTATGTCCAATATTGTGAGAAACCTCCAGACTGATTTCCAGAGTGGTTGTACAAGCTTGCAAAGCCACCAACAATGGAGGCATGTTCCTCTTTCTCCACATCCTTGCCAGCATGTGCTGTCACATGAGTTGTTTGTTTGTTTGTTTGTTTGTTTGTTTTATCTTAGCCATTCTGACTGGTGTGAGGTGGAATCTAAGGGTTGTCTTGATTTGCATTTCCTTGATGACTAAGGATGTTGAACATTTCTTTAGGTGCTTCTCTGACATTCGATATACCTCAGATAAGAAGCCATCACTGGAAAGAGAGGCCCATTGGACTTGCAAACTTTATATGCCCCAATATAGGGGAATGCCAGGGCCAAAAGAATGGGAATGGGTGGGTAGGGAAGTGGGGGGCGGTATGGGGGACTTTTGGGATAGCATTGGAAATGTAATTGAAGAAAATATGTAATAAAAAATATTAAAAATTAAAAAAAAGAATTCTTTGTTTAGCTCTGTATCCCATTTTTTTAAGTTTTCTTTTATTTTTCTCATTATTTATTTATTTATTATTTTAAATTTAAATTTTATTTTAAATTTATTTTATTACACTCCATATTCCAGTACCTTTCCCCCATCTACCTTCTAACTGCTCCACATCCAACATCTCCTCCCCACCCCACCCTGTCTCCACACAGATGCCACTACCCCCACACCACCTGACCTCTAAACTCCTTAGGTCTGCCAGTCTCTTGAGAGTTAAGTGCATCATCTCTGAATGAACACAGATCTGGAAGTCCTCTACTATATGTATGTTGGGGGTCTCATATAAGCTGGTATATGCTGTCTGTTTGATGGTCCAGTGCTTGTGAGATCCCGGGGGGTCCAGATTAATTGAGGCTGCTGGTCCTCCTACAGGATTACCCTTCTCCTCAGCTTATTTGAGCCTTTCCTAATTCAACAACAGGGGTTAGCTGTTTCTGTCCATTGATTGGGTGCAAATATCTACATCAGACTCTTTCAGCTGCTTGTTAGGTCTTTTGGAGGGGAGTCATGATAGATCCTTTTTGTGAGTGCTCCATAGTCTCAGGAATAGTGTCAGGCTTTGGACTTCCCCTTGAGCTGGATCCTACTTTGGGCCTGTAGCTGGACCTTTTTTTCCTCAAGTTACTCTCCATTGTCATCCCTGTAATTCTTTCAGACAGGAACAATTAAGGGTCAGAGGTGTGACTGTGGGATGGCAAGCCCATCCCTCCACTTGATGTCCTGTCTTCCTGTTGGAGGTGGGCTCTGTAAGTTCCCTGTAGCTACTGTCCAGCAGTTCATCTAAGGTCCCTTGCTTTGAGTCCTGGGAGTCTCTCACCTCCCAGACCTCTGGTGCATTCTTGGGGGGTAGCAACATCCTATTTCCTATTTAAGGCTGCTTTTTTACATTCTTTCTGCTGGCCCTCAGTGATTCAGTCCCTTTCCCTTACCCAATACCAGATCATGTTCCCCTTTCCCTCTCCCAATACATGAAACCCCATCCAATTTCTCCCAACTCTCTCCCTCCCTCACCACTTGTGATTTTTTTCTTCTCTGCCCCATGTGGGACTGAGGTGTCTGCACTTAGGCACTTCAGATTGTTAAGCTTTTTGAGTTCTGTGAACTGTATCTTGGGGTATTATGTATGGGTTTTTTCTTTGTTTTTTTGATTTTCCTAATATCTACTTATTAGTGAGTATATACCATAGATGTCTTCTTGGGTCTGAATTACCTCACTCAGGATGATATTTTCTAGTTCTATCCATTGCCTGAAAAACTCAGGATATCTTCGTTCATAATAGTTTAATAGTATTCCACCAGGCAAAATGAACCACATTTTCTGTTTCCATTCTTCTGTTGTGAGACATCTAAGTTGTTTCCAGCTTCTGGCTATTACATATAAGGCCACAATGAACATAGTGGAACACGTGCCCCTAGGTCATGTTTGGACATCTTTTAGGTATATTACCAAGAGTGGTATAGCTGAGTCTTATGGCTATATTACCAAGAGTGGTATAGCTGAGTCTTCCCACACACTTCACAGTCACTTGATGTTTGATGAAGATACCAAAAATATACAATGGAAAAAAGAAAGCATCTTCAATAAATGGTGCTGTTCTAACTAGCTGTCTCTAAGTAGAAGAACGCAAATAGACTCATGTTTGTCACCCTGTACAAAATACAAGTCCAAGTGGACCAAGAACCTCAACATAAAACTGATATATGGAGTCTAATAGAAGAGAAAGTAGTAAAGAGCCTTGAACTCATTGGCACAGGGAGAGAATTTCCTAAGCAGAACTCCAATGGCTCATGCTCTAAGTTCAACAAGTGATAAATGGGACCTCATGAAACTGGAAAGCTTCTGTAAGGCAAAGGACATAGTGGTAAACACAAGTCAGTAACCTACAGATTGGGAAAAAATCTTCACTAACCCCACATCTGGTAGAGGGTTAAAATCCAAAATATAAAGAACTGAAGAAGTTAACATGTATGCCATTTTTAAATAGGGGTATTTGGTTCTCTGGAGTCTAACTTCTTGAGTTCTTTGTATATATTAGATATTAGACCTCTATCCTGATGTAGGATTGGTTGATTGCTGTTTTGTTCTATTGGCAGTGTCTTTTGCCTTACAGAAGCTTTGGGATTTTATGAGATCCCATTTTTCTATTGTTGATCTTAGAGTATAAGCCATTGGTGTTCTGTTCAGGAAATTCCCCCTGTGCCCATGTGTTCAAGGCTCTTCCCTGCTTTCTCTTCTATTAATTTCAGTGTATCTGGTTTTATGTGGAGTTCCTTGACCCACTTGGACTTGAGCTTTGTACAAGGAGATAAGAATGGATCAGTTTGCATTCTTCTACATTCCAACCTCCAATTGAACCAGCACCATTTGTTGAACATGTTTTTGTTTTTGTTTTGCTTTGTTTTGTTTTTCTGGATGGTTTTAGCTCCTTTGTCAAAGATCAAGTGACCATAGGTGTGTGGGTTCATTTCTGGGTCTTCAATTCTATTCTATTGATCTACCTGCCTGTCACTTTACCAACATTATACAATTTTTATCACTATTGCCCTGTAATACAGCTTCAGGTCAGGGACAGTGATTCCCCCAGATGTTCTTTTTATTGTTAAGAAGAGTTCTTGCTATCCTGAGTTTTTTGTTATTCCAAATGAATTTGCAAATTGCTTTTTCTAACTCTATGAAGAATTGGATTGGAATTTTGATGGAGCTTTCATTGAATCTGTAGATTGCTTTTGGCAAGATAACCCTTTTTACTATATTAATCCTGCTAATCCATGAGCATGGGAGATATTTCCATTTTTAGCTCTTCTTCAATTTCTTTCTCCAGAGACTTGAAGTTCTTGTCATATGAATTTTTTACTTGCTTGGTTAGAGTAACACCAAGGTATTTTATATTATTTTTGGTGATTGTGAATGGTGTTGTTTCCCTAATTTCTTTCTCAGCCTGTTTATCCTTTGAGTAGAGGAAGGCTGATTTGTTTGAGTTAATTTTATATCCAGCCACTTTGCTGACATTATTTATCAGGTTTAGGAATTCCCTCGTGGAACTTTGAGGGTCACTTAAGTATACTCTTATATCATCTGCAAATAGTGATATTTTGACTTCTTTCTTTCCAATTTTTATCCCTTTTACCTCCTTTTGTTTACTAATTCCTCTGGTTAGGACTTCGAGTAATATATTGAACAGATAGGGAGAGAATGTGCAGCCTTGTTTAGTTCACTGATAGTAGAAGGATAATGTGCATAGCTAAAACATAACAGAGGTTAACATATCACAAGTCAATATCAAAATAAAATTAAATGGAGAGAAACTTATAGCAATTCCACTAAAATCAGAGACAAGACAAGGCTGTCGACTCTCTCTATTTCTTCAATATAGTACTTAATTTCTAGCTAGAGCAATAAGAAAACTAAAGAAGATCAAGAGGATATAAGTTGGAAAGGAAGAAGTCAAAATATTGCTATTCACTGATGATATAATGCTATATATAAGCGATCCAAAAATTTTTACAAGAGAACTTCTACAGCTGATAATGACTTTCATCAATGTGGACAGATACAAAATTATCTCAAATAAATCAGTAGTACTCCTCTATACAAACAATAAACAACTGAAATAGAAGTCAGGGAGACAATGTTTTTCACAGTAGACCCAAATAATATAAAATATCATGTGTAACTCTATCCAAGCAAGTAAAAGACATGTTTGATAAGAACTTCAAGTCTCTGAAGAAAGTAATTCAGGATTAGATAAGAAGGTGAAAAGATCTCCCATGCTCATGGGTCAATAAGATTGGCTCAATGAAAATTTCCCTCTTACAAAAAACTACCTATTGATTCGATGCAATCCCATAAAATGCCAACACAATTCTTTACAGGACTTGAAGGAATATTTCTCACTTTCATAAGGAAAAAAAAAAACAGTAAAACAAACAAAAAACCTAGGATAGCTAAAACAATTCTGAAGAATAAAAGAAGTTCTAGAGTTATTGGCATCCCTGACATTATGCTGTACTGCAAAGCAATAGTAATAAAAACACATGGTATTGGTATAGAAACAAACAGGTTGAAAAATGGAATCGAATTGAAGATACAGAATTAAACCCAAAGATTGGAGCTGAGACAGAAGTAAGGACCATCCAGAGAAAGCCCCACCCAGCGATCCATACCATAATCAGCCACCAAATCAGCCACAGACACTATTGTGTATGCCAGCAAGATTTTGCTTACATGACCCTGATATAGCTGTCTCTTGTGAGGCTATGCCAGTGCCTGACAAATACAGAGGTGGATGCTCACAGTCATCTATTGGATGGAACACAAGGCCCTCAATGAAGGAGCTAGAGAAAGTACCCAAGGAGCTGAAGGGGTCTACAACCCTATAGGTGGAATAGTAATATGAACTATCCAGCACCCCCAGAGCTCGTGTCTCTAGTTGCATATGTAGCAGAAGATAGCCTAGTCGGTCATCATTGGGAGGAGAGGCCCTTGGTGTTGGAAAGATTATATGCCCCAGTACAGAGAAAATCCAGGGCCAAGAAACAGGAGTGGATGGGTTGGGGAGCAGGGCAGGGGAAGAGTATAGGGAACTTTTGGGATAGCATTTGAAATGTAAATGAAGAAAATATCTAATAAAAATTGTTAAAATAAAAACCTACATGCCTAAGTACAGTTGAATTTTGACAAAGAAACTAAAAAGGAAAAGGGAGGATATTTTCAACAAATGGTGCAAGTCTATAAACTTGATGTCTGCATTTAGAAGAATGCATATAGATCCACATTTGCTACACTGCACAAAGCTCAACTCCAAATAGATCAAAGACCTCAATGTAAACCCAGATACACTAAATCCACTAAAACAGATTGTGGGGAATAAACTTGAACTCATTGGTACAGGAGACAACTTCCTGATCAGAACACCAATGTCTCTATCACTAAGAGTAACAATTAATAAATGAGACTTCAAGAAACTGAAAAGTTGCTGAAAGTCAGAGGACACCATTAATAGGACAAAATGACAGCCTAGAAATTGCTAAAAGATCTTGACCAACCCTACATCTGATAGAGGGGTAATATCCAAAATATATAAAGAATTCAAGAAGTTAGACAAAAACAACCCAAGTAAACTATTTAAAAATGTGGTCCAGAGCTAAACAGAGAGCAGGGCGGTGGTGGCGCACACCTTTATTCCCAGCACTTGGGAGGCAGAAGCAGGCGGATTTCTGAGTTTGAGGCCAGCCTGATCTACAAAGTGAGTTCCAGGTACAGAGAAACCCTGTTTCGAAAAACCAAAAAAAAAAAAAAAAAAAATGTGGTCCAGAGCTAAACAGAGAGTTCTCAAGAAATGAATCTCAAATTTCCAAGAAGCACCCAAAGAAATGTTCAGTGTCCATAGTTACAATTGAGGTGGAAATCAAAATGACTCCGAGTTTTCACCTCAAACCCATCAGAATGCCTAAAATTAGATACTGAAGAGAAAGCACATTCACATGAGGTTGTGGAGCAAGAGGAGCACTGCTCTGCTGCTGGTAGTAGTGCAAACTTTTACAGTCACTGTGGAAATCAGTTTGGTGGTTTCTCACAAAATTAGGAATATTTCTACCTCAAGACACAGCTATACCACTCCTAGGAATACACCTAAAAAATGTTCCACCATCACACAGACATACATGATAAATTATGTTCATAGTGTTCATAGCACCAATATTCATTATAATCAGAAATTAAGACAACACAGATATCCATCAAATGAAGAATGGATAGAGAAGATGTGTGTCATTTACACAATGGAGTGCTACTCAATCATTAATAACAAGGGCATCATGAATTTCTCAGGCAAATGGATGGAACTGGAAAATATCATCCCTAGTGAGGTAACTCAGACCCCAAAAGCACTCACTTATACGTGGATATTAGCCATAAAGTACAGGATAACCATGCTATAATCAACAGAACTGAAGAAGTCAAATAACAAAGAAGACTCAAGTTAGAATGATGCAAAATATTGTTCTCCCTTTCTCAAAATGGGAAACAAAATAGTTTTCAGAGGTGAATATAGGAGCGAATTGAGTGAGAGAGGTGATAGGGAGGAGAGCAGGGCTGGGGTGATTAGATGTAGGGAGAGTGTATCTTTCATTTTTTTAAACCTTATTTTTAATGACAGTTCTTAAATGACTTAACCTCCCTTGTAGCCCACCACCCACCAGAGGTAAAGAAAAGATACTAGGGGAATGGACCTGTTTAGAAAGGTTCTTGGGAGGAACTTTCCTTTGCATTATCTGGAAATTAGCAGTTCAGTTCACAGGTTAGCAGTGGCAGCTTGATCTACTCACAAACACTTCACAGACACACCAGCAGTCCAGATCAGTAAAGTCAGCTTAGCAACTGTGGGGACTCGACTTAGCAGAGACAGTCAGGCCTCAACCTTGACTAGAGTCAGCAACAGAAACTCAAAGGGAATGGAGAGATGGCTCGGTGGTTAAGAGCACTGACTGGTCTTCCAGAGGTCCTGAGTTTAATTCCCAGCAACCACATGGTGGCTCACAACCATCTATCTGTAATGGGATCAGATTCCCCTCTTCTGGTGTGTCTGAAGACAGCAACAGTGTATTCACATAAATTAACTGGATGGATAGATAGATAGACAGATAGATAGATAGATAGATAGATAGATAGATAGATAGATAGATAGATAGATAGATAGATAGATAGATAGATAAGAGGGACCCAGAGGAAAGCCAAGAGTTCTCAACTGTGCCTCTTTTAGAGAAGCAAAGACTCAGGACCTACAAGCATTGCACAGCTAGTTGTACCAGCAAGTCCAGCTCTGTCTCTGTAACACCATGGAATCCTATTTATAGCCTCCAAAAATCACATGCCCTCTACCTGCTTTGCCTCAGCACTGGTCTATTCTCAGCACTGGTTTTGCCTCCTGACTTGCATCCAATCAGGCTGAGTCTTTGGAAGAAGCAAGAAACTGCAATATACCACCAGAAGTTTTTCAGTCCAGAGTCCTGACAAATGCAGCTCAACTAAGCTATGAAAGGGGGGTAAATACATGCGTTTCCTTAGCTAAGAATTCTTTATCACATGTTCTTTCACATGCTTGCTTTAGCAGAACATCTGTTGTCCTGTGTCTGCTTCAGCAAAATGTTCCTCTACATGTTTGCTCTGGCAAAACACCATCCAATTGAGTTTCCAAAGAACCCTTAAGTTTCTACTTCAAGATTGGGAGAGAAGGGAAGTTGACAGTGAGGAGGGAGCAGTCTCTTGGACATACCAGGGACCTGGATTGTTGGAGCCTCCAGAAGGCATATGGGAGTGACTCTATCGGAGACTCCTAGCAGTGGAAATATGGAATCAGAAGTGGTCACTTCCTTTTACAGGCAGGACTCCCAGTGGAGAGATAAGAACAATAACCCACCTATCTACAAAAATCTTCGACCAAAAATATGTCCTGTCTACAAGATAGACAGGGACAAAGACAGAGCAGAGAAAGAGACTATGTCCAATCAATGACTGCCTCAAACTGAGAACCATTCAATGGACAAGAACCAACTCCTGACACTACTCTGTTATGCTTGGAAATAGGAACTTAGAATAACTCTCCTCTGAGAAGCTACAACCAGGAGCTAATGGAAAGAGGTGCAGAGAGCCAGAACTAAATATTAGATGGAGTCAGAAAAGTCTTAAGGAAGAGTTGGAAGAAAACTGAGGGACCTGACAAAAGAAAAGGCTCCACAGGAAGACCAAATGTGCCAAGTAACCTGCGCCCTTGGGGGTTCCCAGACTCTGAATTATAAACCAGATAAGGCATACTGGCTGCACCTAGGCCTCTTGTACATACATAGCATATGAGCAGCTTGGTCTTCATAGATGTCCCCCAACAACTGGAACAGGGGCTGTTCCTTTGTTTCCTGCATGCCTATGGATTCCCTTCCTCTAAATGATTGTACTTGTTTGTCTTCAGTGGGAGAGGATGCCCTTAGTCCTGCAGGGACTTGATGTGTAGGGTGGCAGTTGGAGGTGGGGTTGAATATGTGTTAGTTGGGAGCTAACATCAAAAAGGGGCTTCTCCTTCACAAAGGAGAACAGGATGGTGGAATGGGGAGAATATCTGTATGAGGAGGTACTTTGAAGGGACGGGGAACTAACATTGGAATGTAAGTTGAATAAATAAATTAATTTATTAAATAAAAAAGTAATATAGGCAGAGTTTCTACAACCTATAACTCAGATGATTTCTGTTAAATGAATCTTTTCTTCAGAAGTAGTACACAATATCTTTCTGAACATACAATACTTTACAAGATAAAAATCAATCTATACTTATCAGGTTTCTAAGTATTTTCACTAGACTGTTAAGCTGACATAATGCACATAAATTTCCCATAAATGTTATGTAAATGTCTAGAAACATAAACCACTCAGATATTTTTCGCGAGCATGATAAGCTACAGTTCTTATCATCTACCTGAATCACATATCATTATTTTCTATGCATACATAATTAGATGAGCATTTACATTTATATTTTCTTATATACACTGACAACATCTTAACATATTCTGGTATTTAAAATTGGCTTTCAGATAGAAATACACATAGACATGTGGGTTCTAATTTCAAATGAGTTTGCAGAACAGGAAAGAACACAATAAAAGTTAAAGATACAGGTGTATATTTAAACAATGTAAAAGTATCATAGAATTTCTACAGATGGAGGAAAACATTTATAAAGGGGATAAGATCTGACCAAAGTTGCTTGGAGAATGCTTTTAAAACATGATGTTATCTGGGCTGAACTCCAAATACCAAGGAAACATTAACTGAGCCAACTGGGACATGGTGGAAAGAATTTTTGTGCAAAGGAAAAACACATAGTCCAAAAGAGATGGGCACAAAAATAATACATAAATATAAGAATGTAGAGAATATACGAGAAAATGAATTAAAAAGCAATGGGAGAAAAATTGGGATGAGCCAAGATTGTCTGGATACCACAGGCTATGTCAGGGGGTCAGCTAAGTTTAACTTATTAAATGGCTAGGTAAGCAATAGGAAGACAATTCTGCATGAAATGTATATGAGGCATTTTATAGCTCTAAAAGTAATAATGGGCATCTACATTATCACAGAGGATGGCCTTGTTGGACATCAGTGGTACAAGTGGCCTTTGGTCCTGTGGGGGTTCAATGTCCCAGTGTGGGAGAATGCCAGGTTAGGAAGGTGAGAATGGGAAGGTGAGTGGAGAAGCACACTCATAGAGGCAGGGGAGAGGGAATGGTATAGGGGGTTTCCAGAGGGGAGATCTGGAAAGGGGATAACATTTAAAATATAAAGAAAGTAAATACCCAATAAAAGAAAAATGCAAATAAAAACAATAGAATATATTTATATGATGATATTGGAAGTTTGATAATGAGTAGAAATAAATAATTTTAAGAATTCTTTATTATATGTAATCTATCACAGAGATGGATTTCTTATTTTTATTCATTTATCCTTTCATTTATGACATCCAAACCACAATTTCCCCTCACTACACTCCTCCCAGTCTTTTCTCCTCCCATTTCTCCCTATATTGTGCTCCTGGATTTCTCTTCAGAAAAGACCTCCCAGGAATATCAATTCAACAGGGCATATCAAGTTCAAGTTCCAGTAAGACTAGGTACCACCCTGCATATTAATGCTGGACAAGGCCAACCTGAAGGAGGACAGATGGTCCCCTAAACAGGTAAAAGTGTCAGAAACAGCCTATGCTTCCTTTACTAAAAGTACCACAAAACATCAAGCTAGTCAACTCTAACAAATGTACAGAGGGCCTAGGTTATACTCATGCAGGCACCCTGATTGTGAGTTCAGTCTCAGTCAGCCCCCATGAGTCTAAGTTTGTTAATTTTGTGGGGTTTCTGTGGGTTAAAGTTGTAAAGGTGGCACAGAAGTTGTACGAGTGACCAACTAAAGACAGGTCCAGCCTGAGACCATTACCATGTGAGGGAACCCACCCCTGATATTGCCTGCAGGACCAGAAACCAGAGATTGAGTGGCTTAAAGACCTAGACCTAATATACAACAACAACAACAAAAAAAAATGACTGACAAAAAAAGAAAAGAAACAAAGAAAAGAAAAGAAAAGAAAAAAAGAAAAGAAAAGTAAAGAGAGGAGAGGAGAGGAGAGGAGAGGAGAGGAGAGGAGAGGAGAGGAGAGGAGAGGAGAGGAGAGGAGGGGAGGGGAGGGGAGGGGAGGGGAGGGGGAAGGGGAAGGGGAGGGGAGGGGGAAGGGGAAGGGGAAGGGGAAGGGGAAGGGGAAGGGGAAGGGGAAGGGGAAGGGGAAGGGGAAGGGGAAGGGGAAGGGGAAGGGGAAGGGGAAGGGGAAGGGGAAGGGGAAGGGGAAGGGGAAGGGGAAGGGGAAGGGGAAGGGGAAGGGGAAGGGGAAGGGGAAGGGGAAGGGGAAGGGGAAGGGGAAGGGGAAGGGGAAGGGGAAGGGGAAGGGGAAGGGGAAGGGGAAAGGGAAAGGGAAAGGGAAGGGGAAAGGGAAAGGGAAAGGGAAAGGGAAAGGGAAAGGGGAAGGGGAAGGGGAAGGGGAAGGGGAAGGGGAAGGGGAAGGGGAAGGGGAAGGGGAAGGGGAAGGGGAAGGGGAAGGGGAAGGGGAAGGGGAAAGGGAAAGGGAAGGGGAAGGGGAAAGGGAAAGGGAAAGGGAAAGGGAAAGGGAAAGGGAAAGGGAAAGGGAAAGGGAAAGGGAAAGCATAATCACCATCGGAGAGGCTTCATCTAGCAATTGGTAGAAACAGATTCAGAGACCCACAGGGCACACATTAGGCAGAACATGGCGAATCATGGGGAAGTGGGTAAGGGGCCTGCAGAGTCAAAGACACCACAAGATAGGTTTCTTATACTAAAAAATGTCCTCCTTTTGGTAATATGAATCCTAGTACGTGTCTACAAGTTTCTATGTACTTTGTGTTTATACATTTTCTCCCCTGTTATTTGATAATTCCAGTTTAGATTTCCTTCATACCTGTATATATGTTAAGTATCTACTGTTTTGATACAATCCCTCAAAGGGCCCTGAGCTTTGGCTGATCCTTCCAGCACTCCTTCCATTATCGCCCTCTCCATTCCATCTCCCCTTTTGATCTTCCTGTATTTCTCACAACTTGTTCACCCAAAATTATCCATGGTATTCCCCTTCCCTGGAAGATCCTTCCCTTTTCCATGTTGTCTTGCTATACAGACTATATGGGTATATGAATTGTAGTCAACTTAATGAAGACTTAACAGCCAGTGATACTTTCTTAAAAAGACAGTACTCAGATAACTAGTGAAGTTCAGATAACTTCAAATACATTGGTTAGAAAGAACGTATTTCATATGTCACACTTATGTATGCCCTATCACTATTCTTTTGAAAGTAACTGGAAATGTTGTCACTTCCAGTTGATTGGAATGGACAGGAGTTGGGAAATTCTGTATCTGTTTTTCAGTATTAATTCGGTATTAATTTCCAAGCCACTTGCAATGAACTCTGTGACCAGTGTCTTGACTTTCCCACCTTGTTCTAAGTTCAATTCTGCTCCTTTCTCTTATTATAATTGTAACCCTTTGTATACACAATTTGTAGGTGTTATTGATGATTATATGAGTATTGGTTTCTAAAACAGAGAACCATTTTAGGACATTAGAAGTTGCCAAGGAAATGTTTCAGGACTAGATAAGTACTTAATTCTCGAAGGCAGTATTGGAGACAATCCCAATACTTGAAGTAGAAAGCTTAAGGACATCCTGATCTTCATAAGATCCTATCACATGCACAAAACAATACTTGTAATCATGATATTTTATAAGTTAGCAAATACCCTTATACCATACTAATAGATCTCATCTAGATTCTTGAAAATAAATCAATTTTACAATTATTTAAAGAAAGTTTAGTTCAGTGTTTTAGTGTTTTATGTTTTGTTTGTTTGTTTGTTTGTTTGGGTTTTTTGTTTCTTTGTTTTGTTTATTTGTTTGTTTCTAGACAATGTTTCTATGTGTAGCCCTGGCTGTCCTGGAACTCACTCTGTAGACCAGGCTGGCCTGGAACTCAGAAATCGCTTGCCTATGCCTCCCAAGTGCTGGAATTAAAGGCATGTGCCACCACTGCCTGGCTTAATTCAGTATTTTCTATTGGATAGAAAGAATGTATGGTCACTAGGAAGATCTTATTAGGTAAGATGATTTTCCATACGAGTACTATTGCCTAAGCTCCAGTCTTCTGCATGAACATAAGTAGCCAAACTTGTCTATGTGTGCATCTATCACCTGTGGTGTTCAGAGACAGAAATATCACTGTGGTGGCTGGCTACTTGTTATGCTTCAGGTTCAATGAGTGAGCTGCTTCAAAGTTGTAAAGATGAGAGCAATAAAGCAATGCACATTGCATCTGCCTCTGGCCTCTCCATGTCTTGTTGTACTCACACTTACATACTTACTTTCACTGAACACATACTCATACACATACATACATGCACACACTTAACAAAAAAAATAAGAAAAGCTTGCCTTTTCTCTGTATATAAATATGGGCAAATAATATTAGAAAGAAATTCTAGGATATCCAAAACTAAATATGTAATAATAATAGCAAGTTTCTTGAGTTTGTAAAAGTATAACAAACACACACAGAAAAATTTGTTAACATTATTCTTAAAGTTTATAATAATAAGACTAATTCAGGCTGGAGAGATGGCTCAGAGGTTAAGAGCACTGACTCCTCTTCCAGAGGTCCTGAGTTCAATATCCAGCAACCGCATTGTGGCTCATAACCATCTTTAATGGGATCTGATGCCCTCTTCTGGTGTGTCTGAAGACAGCTACAATGTGTTCATATACATAAAATAAGTATTTAAAAAAAGATTAATTAAATAATATTCACAAGAGAAGATTCTATTACCAACATCAATTCTTCAGTACAATTTAAGCACATCAATGCTTTCCAAATAAATACCATACATTATAATTTTAATGTTATATCCAATATTTCTAGTTATTATAATCAATATAGATGGTGAAGACCTGGCTCCATGACTAAGAATATTTGCTGTGAAAACAGGGTCCTGAGTTAAAATCCACAATGACAACATAAAAAGCTGGTCAGGAAGCTATATTCCCTTAGTGCCAGAATTGACTGAAGGAGATAGGCAAATCCCAGAAGCTTGGTGGTCAGGTGTTATAACTGAAACAAAGAGCTTTGTTTTCTATGAGAGACTGTCTCAGTGGACTAAGTCGGGGAAAAATACTGGGAGATATCCAGTGTACAACTCACCTTCAAACATGCATACCCACATCTGTACACATAATAACAGACTATATACATACAAAATAATAACAAAATCCAAATGATTGTGTACTGAGGTAAATTATCTGCATTTCAAAAATGTGTAAGTATAGATTCTAAGGTTATTTCCCATGTGTTAATGGTTTAGGAATTTTAAAGAAATATATGGACTTAAAATATTTTAAGTCATTGTTCAGGAAAACACAGTATTGCTCTGAACAAACAAAATAAGAATCAGTTTTGTATTATGAAAATTTTCTGTATTACATGGGCGTGTGTGTTATGTGTGAGCTAACTTTTCTGGGTGGTCAATGTCTGCATAAAAAATTTTGACCCTTTAGACTGACTACTGAGATTTTAGGGTAATGTGATCTTTATTTTCAACTCACCATGGATTAAGGGTACCACTTTACCTTCTACTTCTCTAGCAATGGCATTTTCTTGCTCTTCTGACCACCTGTCCTTTCCTTCCCGTTGTAGACACACATGACATCTTTCACTCTGTCAGTGGAATTAAGTGAGGTGCAATCAAGGGTGATGCAAAAGACAGCTATGGAGAGAACATTGAGTGTAAACAGCATGTAGATATCCAACTGCATCTTGTTAACCTGACCTCAGCTGAGTTTTCATGAATCCCACTTTCACTTGCTGACATTCAGGGCTAACTGAAAGCAATTAGTGCATCTGTCTGATGACAGGAAACCTGTCGTCGGGCAAAGTGAGTGTTAAGTCCCAGTCTATATAGTTGTTCTTCCCAAATATTCCTATGAAGAGACACAATGACCATTGCAATTTTTATGAAGGAAGCCATTAGATTTAAGCTGGCTTATAGCTCGGTGGCTTAGTTCATTATCATCCTGGCGGGATACATGATGTCATGCAGGCAGACAAGGTGCTGAAGAGATAGAGTTCTGCATCCAGATAAGCAGACATCAAGCAGAAAGAGTGCCAGGGGACTTGGCTTGGGCGTCTGAAACCCCAAAGCCCATCCCCCAGTTATCCACTTACTCTAACAAGGCCTTGCTACCACGCCTACATCAACAAGGCCATACCTTTGTATAGAGCCACTCCCATAGCCTATTAGGGCCATTTTCATTCAAACCACTACGCCTCACATTCAGAAGGAAGGATGAGACTTAGAAGACTCAAGAAGAAAGAAAGCATCACATGGGTGGGAGAGTAATAACTTAGAAGGTGAACAAACACTCCCCTTTATAGAAATCGTAGAACATGTGGAAGGTGGTCACTCTAACCAGGTGCAGACTGAGAGACAAGACCTCTTAGACCTCTGGAGAGATCTGTAGATTGTGCTCAAATCTCCAGGGTTGCACACAGTTGCGATAGTCTTTTCTTTGATGCTGGTATTTTTGACTCATACTTCCTGTAATTAACCCTTCATTCATATTCCTGTAAGTAACTATAATAAAGTTACATTTTCTCACCAATATGAGTAGACTCTTTTAAACAGAAGTCTTGAGGTAAAACAGATTTTATGGAAATATCAAAAGACAGGGGTCAGAACAAATAAACAAGCTAACGACAAACAAACACTCTGAGCACGGGTGAGATTTCCCCAACTACGGATAGCAATTTAATGAGCTATTCAAATTGTTTTTTCCTTCCAGTCCTGGAAACCCTCACGTGCCAAAACCATGCCTTGGAGCCTTTCTCCTGGCTTTACTTATGCCGAGGTGACTATTGCCCTGGCAACCACAGACCTTTCTGTACACATCCCGACCCTATTAAGGCTTCTTCTCAGATGCTATTTTAACAGGCAGACTTTTCTATAACCGTATTGTCCAAAATAATTGTTGCAGCCTCCATAGAATCTGTTTACTTTTTCTGCTTCACATTTTACACAACAATTATGTCCTCATGACATACTTACTTAATATTTTTTGTTCATGATTTTTCACTATTCTGTAAACTACAAACAAGGCAACACCTACAACAAGGTTTTACTAAAGTATAAAACCGAAAACACCTTTATTTCATGTGTCCAAAAGAAAAGGACTGAAACCTCATAGCAGTGCTTTTATATGAAAATGGTATTTACTTCCTAATGCCCCAAGAATAATGGACTACAGGAAGAAAGATATTTTACAGTTTTGAATGCTAAGTGAATAATAAGAACAAATATGGCATATAAAATTTAGTAACAAATACTTTCCACTGGATTTAACATTACTCACCTGAATGCATTGCTTAACAGGGTTAACAAAATCAATTCAATCATGATTGTATTTCCTCAAAGTAATCTTATTTTAAAAAGCCCACCTCTGATATTTAGTATATTCTAAAACGTCACCTCTGTAGTTGAATTACAAATTACCAACCACACAAAAATTACATGTTCTTTATACATTTTGATCTTAAATAAATACTGTAATTCAACTAAGTGGCTTCTGTGGTGGCGACTGCAGGCACTGAGTTAAATATTTATTATGTGTAGGCTTTTCTATGTGCATTTAATTTCCTTCTCCCTGGTTTTCTCTTTTTATGCATATTGCTCATTACTTAATGATGAATGCATGGTGGTTTGCAATAATGTATTTGGGATAATTCTTATTTCCCAAATGGTTATCATTATTTCCTGCTATCAGACTTCTAGAAAGTCACTGGTCATTCATACACTCAAAATTTTTCCTAAGAACTATTTTTCAGTGTACAAATGTTCTTTATAGTTCCACTGCCTTTGGAGCTTTAGAGTATGAACTTTACTGTGTGTGTGTGTGTTTGTGTGTGTGTGTGTGTGTGTCTATGTGTGTCTGTGTCTGTGTCTGTGTCTGTGCCTGTGTCTGTGCCTGTGTCTGTGTCTGTTTCTATGTCTGTATATGCACCACACATGTGCAGGTGCCCATGCAGACAAGACATGGGTGTCAGGTTCCATAAATCTGGAGTTGCAGGAGGCTAAGGGTCCTTTGATATAGATGCTATGAGCCAAATCTGAGTTTTTCATTGAGTGCTAAGTGTTCATATGTTTGGGTCATCGCTCCAATCATTATAGTGTTATTTTTATACACAGACTCCATGGTCTCAGTGTAGCTTTTTCAACAATTAAAACTGAAAATAAAATAAAAAAGTAGTGGTACACTAAGTGTTCTTTAAAATAACTTTTAAGATTCTTGCTGATGACAATGAATGCTGAACCAAAGTTTGATAAGATATGTACTGTCATGCTTCACTATTAATCCATCAATGGTATTTGAAATTGCTACCAATGTATTTTCATTAAAACACATGATTACTCTTTAAAGTCAGCTATAAAATCAGACTGCAGACTTGTATAAACCCTTCAAACTCTATGTATGACCAGGTGAGTCTCAATGTTTGTTTTCCTGAGTTTGGAAAGATACGGTTTAAAATCATTGTAAAACCCGTGTAAAAACTGTATGTGCACTATAAGAAACAGAGGTATATCAAAGGTATTTTCTTTTGTGCCTTTAACTACAGGTGAAAATCTTTATTCTGAGTGTTTTTTCTTCTACCGAAATATTTTCATGTTTTCTTCAATGCACAAAGGCAAGTCCATAGCTGATACTAAATGCTAATATATAAAATACATAGTAGGAAGTTTTTGAAAAGTTCAGAAATTATAGTCTTTACACTAATCATATACAATTATTGATTTGAATGAATAGTTCATAAAAACCTTTTTTTAGTATATTGCACGTAAAAGTTAATCTTCTTTTTCCAGTCAGGAATGTTAAATGTCAAAAGTGGTAAAAAAAAAAAAAATCCAAAAACTTGGAGATTAAGTATTTGTAGTGAAAGATTTCTGTCTCTATTGTTTTTGATAGAGAGGAGTTTTACAGGTGAATGGAAAAAATTGAAGGTTAGCTTTGCAAAAATTTTATAATCATTTAATATATTTATACAACTGCATATTTGGCATATCTCATATAGGAAAATATATTAAGATATGCGTTTTAGTTGACACATAATTTTATTCTAGTAATAAGATCTGTGACTAACAAGAACGTTGAGAATAAGTAAAATAAAAGTTAAGGGAAAAATCTTAGTCATTAGATTGTGAGGAACTGAAAAGAATTGATGAACAATCTGTTCTTGAAAGTACAGTATACTTTTCCTACGGAAGTCAGGTATTATTTTGTAAATTATTCAGCTTTTGCATTAATATGTATTTAACTGGTACAATATAAAGCCTTCAGTGACTCACACCCGTGATTTACTTCCTCCAGTTAAAATTATCTTCCTACCAAACTATCCAGAGCCCGTAATAGCAATATCAGCAAGTGGGTATCAATATTCGAAAACATGAACATTTTAGAAGCTTACTTCATACACAAACCATAGCTATCTATGTAATTCCCTAAATTGAATGTTTACTAAATGTAAACTAGCTGTTATAAGGTATATATCATTTAGTATCAGCTTAACAGAAATATGTGATTATAGATTTTGGATGTAGCTGAGTGCTAGATGCATATTACAGGCCTGAGGTTAAAGTCAATGACAATAAAATACAATACAGAAATACATATAAATTTACAAAACAGAACTAATTCAAAAACAATATCACTTTTACTCAAACCAGTATGTTGAGGCTTTGTATGGCTTCCACAGGCCTTTCTATTTTCAAAAGCTTATGAACTTTAACAGGCAGTTTTAACCGACCTTTTTAAAAATGTAAACAATGCTACAGACACATAATTTTGTTTCAAATATTTAAAGCACACATATATTTTATATTCATATGTTATTAAACAAATTAATGAATTGATAACCCAACAGATACATATTTGAAAGTATATGTTTGTATATGATTTTAAGAATACATGAAACTTTCTCTTAGTATTCTCCTACCTATAGTAAACTATCATTGAATAGTCTTTATTCCATACATTAGACTTAACTTTATCCATTTTATGTAATGCTATATTCAGCACTTGTAGAAGTCAGTATAAAATATAAGGTTTTTTTCTTTAAGGAATATGCCTTTTTTTTTTTTTTTTTTTACGTATTTTCCTCAATTACATTTCCAATGCTATCCCAAAAGTCCCCCATACCCTCCCCCACTCCCCTACCCACCCATTCCCACTTTTTGGCCCTGGCATTCCCCTGTACTGGGGCATATAAAGTTTGCATGTCCAATGGGCCTCTCTTTCCAGTGATGGCCGACTAGGCCATCCTTTGAAACATATGCAGCTAGAGTCAAAGGAATATGTCATGACCTGCTTGTTGTGATTTGGATCAGGTGAGAATGCTGCACCAGTGATTGAAGAAGGAAGTGAGGGAGAGAGAGGAAAATGAGGAGACAAGCTCTTATCTTTGAGTTCCAATAGAAAGACAAGACTGTCTAAGACATAGGAAGCATATAGAAATAACTTAAAAGAAAATTATTCTTGTTAAGAAAAGATATCATTACTTACAAATGGTAGATTTTTACCAAACTTTTGATTTGACAAAATCTCACATTATTCTTTAAATTATTTATTCTATACTAGATATACAAGATAGAGGATATACAAGCCTCTGTGTTCCACCTCTTTCAGTGGCTTCTTAGCCCATTCAAAGCCTGATTCCACTAAAACTGCCTATTCCATTTCATAAAAAGGATCATTTTTTTGCAAAGTCCTATTATTATCAAGTGTCTCTTGCCTTCCTTGGATCATACCTATCTCTTTACAAGTGTAGGAGATTTGACTTCACAACTACATCATAATATGTCACACAATTGAGTGTCATTTTGTATTTAACCCCTGTGCCTAGGACATAGTCACTGACACCTAAATGACATGGGTTTTCAATTTGTTTGAACATTCCTGACACGCTATCTCCCAATCAAGTTTCTTCCCTCAGACAGAAAAAGTGAAATTCATCTTCATTTTCTCTGAAACTTTTTATTTACTCTATGATTTACTTGCATTTTTGGGTGCCTATACTTATTTGGTGGGTTTTGATTTTCATGTCTTATTTCACCTAATAATGTCAAGATAGAAAAGCCACAGAATGTGGTCTATAAGAAAAATCTATCCCCCTAAATTTTGTGATATGCTTATATAAAGAAATGCTCATAAATGGATTTGAATAAATGAAGGATGGTAAAGAGTATATCCAATCTTTCTTTCAACCAAAGATTGTGAATTTAAGAGCAAAGACTTTTAAAATAAATTTGTTAAAACTTCAGCAAAACATGTTGCAAAATATACTGCATATTGCATTGCCTTTCTCTTAAATTTGGTTTGCATAATATATGCTAAACCTTCTTGAATGTTTTGAGTCTTAAAGAAATAGAAATGACAGTTTGGAAATACTCAAAGACCACTAACTCTTGAAGTTCTATTTTTTTCCACATAAACTAACCAAAGATGTGAAGCTTTATAACTATATTTCTCTATTGAGAACCTTCTGCTATTTCTTACATCATAAAGAATTATTTCTGATTTAACATTAAACTTTACAATAAATTCAAAACTTAATTGTATTGGTACCTTATGATTTGGTAGGCACTATGAGTTTAGAAATGAGCAAGGCAATAGATGAATAGATGTCTGTGTTCTTGAGGCAGTTCAGTCTAGGAAAATATTCGTTTAGAAAAATGATTACTTTTTTCAAAGAAATAGAATTTTTATGTGTTTCTCTATCTTTCTTCCTTTTCCAAGATATTTTTCTTTCACACAAAGACATACATTTCTTCCCCATCTCCCTAAAACATCTTAGCCCCAAAGTAAAAATGTTAGTAGCTGACATAGCTGTCTCTTGTGAGACTAGGCAGGGGCCTAGCAAACACATAAGTGGATGCTCACAGTCAGCTATTGGATGGATCACAGGGCCCCCAATGGAGGAGCTAGAGAAAGTATCCAAGGAGCTAAAGAGATCTGCAACCCTGAAGGTGCAACAACATTATGAACTAACCAGTACCCTGGAGCTCTTGACTCTAGCTGCATATGTATCAAAAGATGGCCTAGTCGGCCATCACTGGAAAGAGAGGCCCATTGGACATGCAAACGTTATATGTCCCAGTACAGGGGAATGCCAGGGCCAAAAAGTGGGAATGGGTGGTTAGGGGACTGGGGGGGAGGCATGGGGGACTTTTGGGCTAGCATTGGAAATGTAATTGAGGAAAATACGTAATAAAAAAAGAGAGAGAGAGAAAGTATCAAAAAAAAAAGAAAAAGAAAAACAATTGTGTCAGAAGATCTCTTACAGAAGGAAATTGACACTATTAACTTTAATTAAAGGCATGATTTCTTTCTCTTCCATTCTTCATTTCCATTTTATGGATACAGCAAGAAGAATCTTTTCTTTTTCTTTTTCGTTTTCTTTTTCTTTTTCTTTTTTTCTTTTTCTTTTTCTTTTTCTTTTTCTGTTTCTTTTTCTTTTTCCTTTTCTTTTTCTTTTTCTTTTTTCTTTTTCTTTTTCTGTTTCTTTTTCCTTATCTTTTTCGTTTTCCTTTTCTTTTTCTTTGTCTTTTTCATTTTTGTTTTCTTCTTTTCTTTTTTTCTTTTTTGTTTTCGTTTTGTTATTGTTTTGTTTTGTTTTGTTTTTGTTTTGAGGCAGGGTTTCTCTGTGTAGTTTTGGCTGTCCTGGAACTCATTCTGTAGACCAGGCAGGCCTTGAACTCAGAAATCTGCTTGTTTCTTCCTCCCAAGTGCTGGGATTAAAGGCGTGCACCACCACTGCCCAGCTAGCAGGAAGATTCTTTTTATTTTTTATTTATTTATTTTTTTGTATTTGCTTCATTTATATTTCCAATGCTATCCCAAAAGTCCCCCATACCCTCCCCCCCAACTCCCCCCCCTCCCACTTCTTGGTCCTGGCATTCCCCTGTACTGAGGCATATAAATTTTGCAGGACCAAGGGGCCTCTCTTTCCAATGATGGCCGACTAGGCCATCTTCTGATACATATATGCCCCTCAACAGAGGAATGGATACAGAAAATGTGGTACATTTACACAATGGAGTACTACTCAGCTATTAAAAGAATGAATTTTGTATCTTGGGTATTCTAAGTTTCTGGGCTAATATCCACTTATCAGTGAGTACATATCATGTGAGTTCTTTTGTGATTGGGTTATCTCACTCACGATGATGCCCTCCAGGTCCATCCATTTGCCTGTGTGTGTTGCGCTCACCTCATTCAGCAAGAAAAAAATGCAACACAGTCAGATTCTTCTCAACAGCCTTTTTTATTTCAGGAATACCTCGGGAACCTCCGGAAACCTCCGGAAACCCAGGGAGGACTACTTATATACACCCCAGCACTGGGGAGAGCTATGTGTCCTTCTGGGATTGGTCAGTCTGCCAGCACTTTGATTTGTATGCACCTGCTCCAGAGGGGTTGGCACCAAATTTGGGCTAGCGCCTGCGCAGTGGCATTGTTTATGGCGACGGTATACCGGAGGCCGTTGCCATCTTTTAGGCGCCCGGCTGCCTACATGTGTGGACACTTTGTCCCTTCTTAGAATTGGGAACAAAACACCCATGGAAGGGGTTACAGAGACAAACTTTGGAGCTGAAACGTAAGGATGGACCATCTAGAGACTGCCATACATGGGGATCCATCCCATAATCAGCCTCCAAACGCTGACACCATTGCATACACCAGCAAGACTTTGCTGAAAGGACCTTGATATAGCTGTCTCTTATGAGGCTATGCCGGGGCCTGGCAAACACAGATGTGGATGCTCACAGTCACCTATTGAATGGAACACAGGGTACTCAATGGAGGAGCTAGAGAAAGCACCCAAGGCGCTAAAGGGGTCTGCAACCCTATAGGTGGAACAACAATATGAACTAACCAGTACCCTGGAGCTACATATGTATCAGAAGATGGCCTTGTCGGCCATCATTGGGAAGAGAGGCCCCGTGGTCTTACAAACTTTATATGCCTCAGTATGGGGGAATGGCAGGGCCAAGAATTGGGAGGGGGAGGGCAGTGGGAAGGGAGGGTCTGGGTGACTTTTGGGATAGCATTTGAAATGTAAATGAAGAAAATACCTAATTAAAAAAAAATAAAAATAAAGAATGAGGTAACACAATCACAAAAGAACTCACATGATATGTACTCAATGGTAAGTGGATATTAGTCCAGAAACTTAGAATACCCAAGACACAAGATACAATTTGCAAAACACATGAAAATCAGGAAGATTCTTAACTAGAAAAAGTTTTCATAAACTCTACTCAAGATTTACTAGACTCCAGAACTACAAGAGAACAAATTTCTGTTTTTTGTTTTTGTAAATTATTCAGTCTGTAGTATGCTGTTATAGCAGCACACATAAAATATGCATACACATAGAAAAAAAAAAGAAATTCAAATTTCTAAATGCCAGAAACCTATTTCCTATTTTAACAGAACAAATTCACGCAACTTTTGCAAGATGTTGGTAACTTCCATTTGCAATGAGTTTTCACTTTAAATGTTTTTCTATATAGACTTAAAATAGGAAGATAAATATAACTATATGGGTGATATTGAATACAGTTTTTAAAACACCTGGTTTTTAATTGTTTGATTAATAGCTTATTAATTCTCTGAAAATTTTTACTATATATTGAATACATTCTTCCTCTGATTTTCTTATTTTCTCCCACACCCACCCACATTTCCTCATAATACCAATTTTTGTATCTTTTATAAAAATGTAATAACCCATTAACTCTGATTCGTATTGTCTATATACTTCTGGATGTAATAGCATCCACAGGAGCTTGGCTTATCTATCAGAAGCTGCAACTTTGACTAAAACTGACTAAAGTTCTTTAGGAATCCATCATTGGCCTATTGGTCCTCAGAACTGGAGACTGGAAGACCCTTTCCACTCTGCCAGAGTACTGACTGGCAAGGGCTTGTTCAGATACTGTGCAGGTGACAACAGCTGTTGACAGTTTATGAGTAGAGATGTCCTGTACTGAGTGTCCTAATCTGACTGTCCAGAATGCAGTTTTGATCTGATCCTTCCTGATCTTTGTTTCTTATACCCTTTACCACCTCTTCATCAGTCAGTGGTTTCTAATAATTTGGGAGGGGAATGAAGAGTCATGAGTTTCTGACTTAACCAACATTATAATGCTTGCCTAATAATATTTTGTAAGGATTTTGTTAAATAAGAAATGAAATAGTTCTTTCTAGCTTCTGGCTGTTATAAATAAGGCTGCTATGAGCATAGTGGAGCATGTGTCCATATTACAAGTTGGAGCATCTTCTGTGTATATGTCCAGGAGAGGTATTGCTGGATCCTCTGGTAGTACTATGTCCAATTTTCTAGGAACCAGCAAACTGATTTCTAGAGTGATTGTACCAGCATGCAATTCCATCAGCAATGGAGGAGTATTCTTCAACAGAGGAATGGATATCAAAAATGTGGTACATATACACAATGGAGTACTATTCAGCTATTAAAAACAATGAATATATGAAATTCTGAGACAAATGGATGGATCTGCAGGATATCATCCTGAGTGAGGTAACCCAATTACAAAAGAACACACATGATATTCACTCACCAATAAGTGGATATTAGCCCAGAAGCTCAGAATAGCCAAGATACAATTTGCAAAACACATGAAACTCAAGGAGAAGGAAGACCAAAGGATATCTCGATCCTTCTTAGAAGGGAGAACAAAATACCCATTGAAGGAGTTATAGAGACAAAGTATGAAGCAGAGACTGAAGGAAGGACCATCCAGAGACTGTCCTACCTGGGGATCCATCCCATAAACAACCACTAAATCCAGACACTATTGCAGATGCCAACAAGATTTTGCTGACAGGAGCCTGATAAAGCTGTCTCTTGAGAGGCTCTGCCAGTGCCTGGCAAATACAGAAGTGGATGCTCACAATCATCCATTGGATGAAACACAGGGTCCTTAATGAAAGAGCTAGAGAAAGTACCCAAGGAGCTGAAGGGGTTTGCAGCCCTATAGGAAGAACAACAATATGAACTAACCAGAACCCTCACAGCTCCCTGGGAATAAACCACCAATCAAAGAAAACACATAGTGGGACTCTTGTCTCTAGCTGCATATGTAGCAGAGGATTGCCCTCAGTCATCAATGGGAGGAGAGGCCCTTGGTCTTGTGAATGCTCTATGCCTCAGTATAGGGGAATGCCAGGGTGAGGATGTAGGAGTGGGTGGGCTGGGACTAGGGGCAAGGGGAAGGGGGTAGGGGATTTTTGGAGAGGAAACCAGGAAAGGGGCTAATATTTGAAATGTAAATAAAGAACATATCTAATAAAAATGAAATGAAATAATTTGAGCTAAATAGAAAATCTGAAAGGGATTTTTTTTTCAGAAAAAAATTAACAATCTAAAACTTTCTATACCCAGGTGTTGGAGAAAATTCTCCATTTATTCTAAGAAACATTTTACATGAAGTGATGTAAAAAGTAATAAATAATGAATTTCATCATCTTTTGTTATTAACATCTTCTGCACACACTTTCAACATTCTCACTCAATCCTGAAGAAGACTGTGTCAGCTGTCTTGATATTACTGTGTGGGAACACCATGACCAAAAGCAACTCAGAGAAGCAACATTTGGTTCTACATATCCTGAATCACAGTCCATTGAGGGAAGCTGAACTCAAACCATGGGATCCAAGAGCTGATACAGAGACCATTGAGGTATGCAGAGTTATCTTTTATGGCTAGCCAGGATACTTTCTGATAACACCCAGGACCTCCAGTCCAAAGGTAGCACCACCCTCAAGTACATGTGTGGGTGGCAGAGACAAATAAGCAAATCCTAAGAGTTCTTTGGCCAGACAACCTCGCCCAAATGGCGAGCTTCGTGCTATGTAATGTACTGCTTCTGAAATCTCCCACATATACAAGTTCCTACAAAGAATAATTTGAAATCCATTTAAATTACAGGCTTTTTAATGCTATGAAATCACCATAATATTTAAATATAATGATTTATGCTTCATAGAATTTTATCAGTCCTACAGGTAAATTTAAATATATCATGCAAAATAATAACATAATTTTATTGACTCAAAAAAGTAAAGTTTGTTCAATTATTTGACTTGAGTATATTATAAGTTGGGACAAGCAAATCTTTGTATACACTGTGAAATTTTCTCAGAAATGGAATACTTTTAAAATACTTTATTTATTGTGTCTGCATATTTACATTAAATATACCAATATTTTAGCTTTTCTTCTAGAACTATGTCCATATGAAATGTAATATTTGCATGAGTCATATTCAGTGAACATGTGATCAACCAGATGAAGACCAATAAAAAAAACCTGAAAATGATGAATGAAATCTTCTGCACAGGGTCATGGAAATAAGTAACAAACGTCCCAGGGTTTTATATGAAGGTGTCTTTAAATGTCACTATGAATTCATGCATCTATGCAATTCATTTGCTAATTTACATGAGGAGCTCTGAATCAAAAGGCCAAGTCAACCAGAGGTAGTGTAGATGCAAATGGCCCCTGAGAAAAAATTATCACTCACAAGTGTTTAACAAGTCACTTAATTGCTGCTTAACTCTAAACCACACTGATACAACGACGAAGTTTAATAGATTTGGATTATATTCTAACATGATGGTTATTTGTTTTAACATTTGACATTACATATAGAATACTTAAAGATTACTGCTATGTAATACTCTTGAAAATATTTTTGAGAAGTATATTACAATATTATCTTGGTTTAATATGAACAACTTGAACTTTGAATGTTTATGTTGTGTTATTTACTAACTGGAATAATTTGTTTTCAATACATCAGTTCTGTTAAAATTAATTAAAACTGAAACTATAATGTCCTTCTGAAAATAAGAACTTTAGTGGGACAGTAGCACACACACCTTTAATCCCAGCTCTTGGGAGGGAGGCAGAGTCAGAGAGAGTTCAGTGAGTCAAAGGCCAGCCTGGTCTATGGTGTGAGTTCCAGGACAGCCAGGGTTACACACTGGAACTCGGTCTCAAAAAAATCAGTGAAACAAAACAATACCAACAAATACACAGAAAAGAACTTTAAAATTTCAGCACTTGTTAAAATGTTATTCTTGTGTATTACTGTTTATGAACAACTTTATAGATGCTGTAGAATGGCTATATAAAATATCTAGGAGAATCAGAATCACTATGCTTACATTGGCATTATTTTACTGATTTCATTCTGAAAATAATTAGAAAGCACAGAAGTGGATCAAAATCCAAATTTTCTTACTACATAAATATTGGATTTGTAGAACTTTTCAGATGTTGTCTTTAGCATCAGGGTTGGATTTAATTATTGTCTGAATTAAACATCTGAATGCTGTGAAAATTTGTAATATTTTTCTCTGCATTTTGGGTAGAATTATGTTACAACTATGGCAACTCATTTAAAGACCTCGACGGACTGAGAGAAGTTCAACTTATGTCACCAATAGTGTTTGAATATATGGATCCCTTTTGTTTTTAAAATAATCTGTAGTGTTATTGTTGGCACTGTACTAGTGTATTAGTGTTCTCTGTAAGATGGCTTTGTTTGTTTGTTTGTCTGTTTGTTTGTTTGTTTGAGACACGGTTTCTCTGTGTAGCCCTGTCCTGGAACTCACTCTGTAAACCAGACTGGCCTCAAAGTCAGAAATCCACTAGCCATTGCCTCCCAAGTGCTGGGATTAAAGGCATGTGCCACCACTGCCTCTCTCTCTCTCTCTCTCTCTCTCTCTCTCTCTCTCTCTCTCTCTCTCTCTCTCTCTCTCTTTCCTTTTGGAAGGTTGCTTGTCTTAAACCTTAATTCATTTGGCTTACAAGTCTATTAGAAATTAAGATAGACTGAACAATTTTCCTGAGTAAACACTCCCAACTGTGTGAACACTCTCAACAACAGGCTGCAAGGAGCCCAGATCTTTTGTCGTCATTGCCATTGTCAATGGACCTGGTATGTGGTAATTTAATTTTGAACAGTGGATAAATAATCAATTAAATGTTTAATAAGATACTGTTGAAAGGTTTTATTTATGAAAAATGATCAATGAATATAAGCAAATTCTTAATTCTTCTTTTTGCTCCATTCCCTCAACAAGCTTTCCCTAAATCTTTTCCTTCCTTCCTTCCTTCCTTCCTTCCTTCCTTCCTTCCTTCCTTCCTTCCTTCCTTCCTTCCTTCCTTCCTCCCTCCCTCCCTCTCTCCCTCCCTCCCTCCCTTCCTTCCCTCCCACCCTCCTTTCCTCCTTCCTTCTTTCCTTTCTTTTCCATTTTGCTTCATTTTTCATAAGTTCATGAAATAAAAATAAAATCACCATGTTTGCAAATCATTTTAGTGTAACCGGATTTCATAAGTCTTTATTTTGTAATGCTCAATCTTCGGATTTGATAATTCATATAAATGATATTTATATATGTCTTCTTTGATGGTAATTATTTCAGATGTATCCCGATGGTTTGAAGCTTCTTTTTCAAGCATAAACCCTTAGCTAGGGGTAAGTAACCCTTTTGGCCTGGAGAAACTTTAAGAATGGGACACAGCTTAGGAAGAATTCCTCTAGGGACAAAAAGAAGCCGCAATGGCAGGAATGTATACAAGATCTCAGTTAAGGGAGTTGAAAAGACTGCTCAAGCTTTGCTTGCTATGTCATTTCTAATCACTGCATAAACAATATATAAATAAAAAAAGCCACAGTTTTGTGACTCTGTTTAAAATTACTGTTTTCAATGTTCCTGTAATGCCCAGGGCTGTACAGTCTTTGGCAATATTTGTCAATCATTCCAAGTTGACTTGATTTCTTGAAAAAAATATTTTGCAATTTCTAATATTTGAATTTGGTAATATATTCTTTATAAGAGTAATTATTTCAAACATATTTAATATATTCAGATAGAATGATAACCATAAAACTAATTATATTAGTAATAAGTGGAGACATTGTTTCAAAATTAACACTACTATAGGCCTCCCATATTTGTTTGACTGACAAAAATTGGCGTATAATAATCACATATATATGTAAGTAACAGTCTAAATTTTTCTTCATATATATAAAATTCAATCTTATATAATATTTGAGTTATATAAGACATTGATTTATAAAGGGATAAAATTTAAGCTATGGAGGCCAGAACTAGAATTTTAGAGAAAAGTGGGAATATAAAATTGAATTTGATGTTAAGACAAACAAATTTCATATTCTAGTGTGTTTTGACATTAAGTTTCATGTAACGAAGAAAATCCAGAAAAAGTAGCCTTGCCTACATAATTTGATTTCAAAAATCAAGTTAGAAAATCCATGAGGTAGAACTTTATACAGAAACCAATTAATTGAATGAAATTCAAATTTCTGCAGTATTTCTGATATAAGGGAAATTTCTAGGCTATTTGTAACATTTAGTTTAATATGCTCCCATTTTTAAAATTTTGTTTTGTTCTTTAGTTTGTTTTTTGTTTGTTTGTTTGTTTTCTCTAAGGGAAATAGTTGATTACATTCTTGGATAAACATGATCTCCCACCATTGTTTACTTTAAAAGATCTCTGCCTTTCTCGTGGTTGTTTTTATCATCGAATAGTGAGAGAAAATTCCAAGCACAAGGGATTTCAGTCCAGCTGTCCTAGCATAAATCAATATTTAGATACACAATGGAGATTTTTTTCTTTCTTTGAATGTGTAGCCTTTGTGATCTTAGCTTCTTATTTCATTAAGATGTCCAATTCTATCTAAGAAATATTTTGTTTTTCTTTGTTTTATATTTAAGCTTGTAGCTCAGCCATCGGATAAGAGAATAGTAATCTAAGTGTAATATAGTGTTTGATTCCAATGCCTTGTTGGACCTTCCTGAGCCAATGAATTACAAGGGACACTGCTGTATTCCTGAGTAGTGAACTCGCAGCTTTCCTGACTGACCCTCTAGCTCTGATCAAAGGTTACCCGGCTCCATTTTAAATGCTCATGACGAAAAAGATAAGATATTTTAAAGTATTTTTTTTTTTAAAGAAAGGAGCCATAGTCTTCATCCTTCTGAAAGAAAATCTCAGCTTCCCTTGGCAGACAGGCATCTATTTGCAGGACAGTAGCATTCTCTTGCTCCCACTCTCTTGTGCATTTTATACCACTACTAGGTATGAGAAGTTACCCTTTCAAATATTCTGTTATTATTTTAGTCCATTTTTGTTCTGTATCCCAAACTGTTTTGCTCATGAAGCTCTCACCAAACCCTGATTTTGCCAAGCCTGTGGCTTATATCCAGCCCATTTTCAAAATTTTGCCTTAAGTCTCTGATCCCCGGAGGTGAGGCACTGTCTGGCTGCATTAATAGCAGAGCCACAATGTAAGTGCCAGGACGATGGCATCATCACACTTCGATGACAGCATCCCTGCTTTTTGCTGTGTCTCATAGAGAAGAACGGAAGGCTAAAGGTTAAAGGATGTGGCTTATTAAATAATTCAAGCCATTAACCTGCAACCTGCACACCGCGGCGGCCTATTAAGTTTACACTACCGTGATTCATGTTTGGTGTTTACTGATGCTAAAGCATTTTGCCTGTTTGCTTTACTTTTATTGCTATACAGTAATGTAGAGAGGAAGGAGGGTGAAAAAAGGTGACAGACTTACGCAAGGGGACAATAAGAGCAGCAGACTCACTTGCATAAAGAAGATTGAAGTCTTCCCTCCCTCCCTCCATCTCTCAGTATAGGCCCCAGTGCACATCTGCGTCACTTACAGGGGAGGAGGGGGAGGCGCTGAGGCAGAGAGAAAAATCATACTGTGAGGACCTTGACAGCTTTCCTGGGCGGGCTTTTCTTTGGCTGCTCTATGTTTTTTCCCGGGATATTTATTTTTCTCCTTTACAAACTGACTATATAAAACCGCCCCTTTTCTCATCTCAGAAAGCATTTGACTGTCCTTCGGACACCTGGCAACCTATCAGGGAATTCTCCCAGAGGACAGGGACAGGGAGCAGGTGCACAAACCCGCCTAAGGGTTGGGGGTGCACTACTTCTCGACTTGAGGCTCTTTTTCTCTGCACTCATCAAACAGGGAACTCTGAGCTGCTAAGACAGGAGATCTGAACAGCTTCCAAACCACAGCTCGGCACGGAGTGTGTATCAGTGCCGCGGAGCCAGCTGCTGCCACCTCTGGAGCTGGGGAGAGCTCAAACCTCTCTCCCTTCCTCTTGCATTTCCAGCCTCTCTTTCCTCCGGGGGGGTCACCACGGGGGTCCCCGCAAGCTCCTCGTGGATTCTAAGCCCCTGGTATCCCAGGACTTCATTCGATCTAGACCGGAGCTTCCCCAAAGCTCAGATTCCAGCAAAAGGACCCAGACTGAGCCGCGAGGCTCTGCAGAGCGCTCAAGGTGCCTGTGTGGTCTCCTGGTGAGACGCACAGTCCCTTTTAGCCACCTTTGGCACTCCGTGTACACCGGGTACATCCTGCCTCCTCCTCTCTCTCCAGAAGCCACTGGCCACCCCAGTACGCTAGCCAGGCTACTGGTGTGTGAGCTGCAGTTCCTTGGTCCACGGTTCATTAAGCATGTCCGGCTCCGGGAGAAAAGACTTCGATGTGAAGCACATCCTGCGACTCCGCTGGAAACTCTTCAGCCATCCCTCGCCGGCCTCCAGTAGCCCAGCGGGGGGCAGCTGCCTGCAACAGGACAGCGGAGGAGGCAGCTTTGAACACTGGGGTCCTAGCCAGAGTCGGCTGCTCAAAAACCAGGAAAAAGGCAGTGTGAGCGCTTTCTGGAAAAAGCCTTCTTCCTCCTCTTCATCCTCCTCTTCATCCTCGTCGTCTGCTTCATCCTCTCCTTTCAATCCGCTGAATGGCACCTTACTACCAGTTGCCACGAGGCTGCAGCAAGGGGCTCCGGGGCAGGGCACTCAGCAGCCCGCCAGGACTCTTTTCTACGTGGAGTCCCTAGAGGAGGAGGTAGTGACAGGCATGGACTTTCCTGGACCACAGGACAAAGGATTGGCCCTGAAAGAGCTCCAAGCGGAGCCTGCCAGCTCTATCCAGGCAACAGGTGAAGGATGTGGACACAGGTACAGTAAGTTCCCACTGAGCAGGTGTCAGAATAGTTCCTGGTTGCCTGTGATCCTGCCCACCTACTGTTCTCTCCTAAAGTTTGAACTGTATAGGATGAAAATCTGAGATAGATGCCAGCCTGTTTTGTTTTGTTTTTTAATTACCCAAGTTGAAATCTCATTAAAACTTTGCTCATTAATTTCCATTGGCTCAAACATACACTCTTTTAACAAGTTTTTAGACTTAAAACTATAGAGTGCATATTGCATACATTGGAGAACCTTCAAGTTGAATGGTTCTTATTTCACAGATGATAGTGTCCTTCCATCACGCTTTAAGTCTTTTAAGTTTTTCCATTATCTGCTGTGGGTGAAGTCAGCTTTGAACACCATCAAAGTGCATTTCATGTACTCTCCCTGTGATTGAGCGTGATTGTCTCGAATAGCTGTGGCTTGACTCTATGTGTGAGAAATAAGAACCGAAACACTGTCATTGCTCCGTCCCCTCCCCCCAAGGGTTGTCAACCTATCACAACTACCATGCCTTGGACCACTTTCTGCTCACTTTTGCCTCTGTCCATGTAAGTGTTAAAATTAAACTCCACGGACATTTCTTGGCAGATACTGTGATTTCTTTCAGAACTCGGCATACAAAAATACTGAAGTAACATTTATTCCCGGTTTATTTCAAGCATGACACTTTGCGTGGACTTTTGCTACAGTAAAGATTCAGAGGATCCCTGGAGCACAGGCGAAACTTCAGCTTCCCAGTTTTTAGGATACTGAGTCATTATAATTCTAAATACATCGTTTTCATTTGAGCATATGATGAGGATATGAAAGGATTTGCATTTAGATTCATATGATATCAGACTACATTAGAGAAGAAGAAAAAGTCTAGAAATTTCAGAAAATGATAGCTAACATCCTAAAAAAAAGAATCGTGAATTACCTCTGATAAACAAATTATAAATGAGAAATTTTGAAATTTTTGTTTAATTGGATCTTTTTTCATGAACTACTTTAAGTTTGGAAAGTATATATAATAAAATGTTCCATAATTTTCATCACTTTGATGAACAGGATTCTATAAGGTATCTTTAACATTTTTTAATTATATAGTATTGTATTTGAATTATAAGAGCCTTGTATAATATTCTATTGATATATACTAAAATGATTAATATAATGTAGGATCATTGTTTATCAAAGAAAAAAATAATTTGCATCCTTCAAGTATGTTAAAAGTTTTCCACATATGATCCCTAAGTCTGTTTTCTGTTATCTAGTGAAGTAAAATAGATGACTAAAATCAGAATAAGCAGATGCCATAAATATCATGAGACTCTGAGAGTTCATCTATTCACGAGATACTTAGGATGCTTAACTATTTAAATTTTGCTGGATTTTTGAGGAAAGAGAAAAGCTTACGGGGTAGAGAATTTCTGAAAAATATTTACTCTCTTGTATATTTTAAATGAACAACTATTGAGAAGGGTTTTTTTAGCTTTTTATTTACTCTTTAATAATTTCATAGAGTAATACAAATATTTAGATCATATATATTCCCTATTCTTTACTAAAACTCTCCCTGGATGCATAAAGAATCCCAACTCAGATCTTCATCCTTTTGAAAGATAACAGACTCTCAAATAGCTCAGAAAATACGTACCACATATGTACATATAAAAGTAAAAATTTCAAACCAACTAGAAATAGCTAAGACTTTCCGAATAGCTATCTTTTATATTAAAAAAAAACTTTGCCTTATGAAATTTTAATGAGTAGTTTGGGTATCAGCATTCGATACAAACTTTAATAAAGTTGGAATTGGCAAATACTAAAGGAGAACAGATAATAGATTATAATCAAGTTTAAAATGTAAAACTATTAACCAAGAACCCAGCTAAGAATTATCTGTCAGAATTACTTTTGGAAATACCTCCTTTCTTTTAATCACAGGAAGTTGTAAGTGGCAAGAATTCTGAAAACAATTCAATCACCAACCGACATCCTCTTTACTGTTGGAATCAGAGTACTGCAAAATTTTCTATGTTGAATCTGTTAAAAGTAAACTTCAATTCCTTTTAAATTTCTGCCAAACTTTTAAGGAATGTAGATAAATGTGACATTCTTTCTAGCTACTCTGAGGGCATGTTTTTGTCTTTTTACAGTTTTACAGAACATTGACTCTGTGCTCATGACTGATTGAGAACCACCCAGTAAATGGAGCAATTAGTCATTCTCAGTATATTTTAATTTCTAATAAGCGTAGGGTTCATCGCCCAGGCACCATAGGAACTGCAGAGTAAAATACTTAGAAAAAACTTTATTTCAACTTAAAATTTTATTCTATCTAATCTGGAATGTAGATCTAACATGTTGGAAAAATGTGGACTATTCATAGTTGTGAATGATATTCAAATGAAGCAGCATATATATATATATCACAAAACTATAAAAACTTGATTGAAATTATTTATGAATATATATCATATTTCTCATCAACTCTCCACTGCAAAAAAATTATCTCAACCTTAAAGCAAAGGTGAGCCTTCCCTTTTCCTTTTCCTTTTCTTTTCTTTTCTTTTCTTTTCTTTTCTTTTCTTTTCTTTTCTTTTCTTTTCTTTTCTTTTTTTCTTTTCTTTTGCTCTGGTACTAAATAGAATTACTGTTTACATGAGTATGAATCTTCAGTTAGTTAAGCCTATTTTTTAGAACGGCAGATGGAGAACATTCAGAAGAAAGATACTCATGATTTTTGAATGCTGGAAGAATCAAATTTTCATGGACATGCAACATAAGGATTCCTTGACAGACATAAACCAACTTCCTACCAAAATGGTGCCATCTCACCCCCTTCATACCTACTACTTTATACCATGATAAACAAGTCTCAAACTTCCAATTTCTTGATTATATCCTTGAAAATACTTTACAAAATAAGTTGATGATCCATTTCTTTCCTGTTCACTAATTTATATATATGTCCAAACATATTTAAAATATATAACTCCATACATTTCATATATGTTTCCAAAATTCTATCAGCTATGTAATAAGGCAAAAAAACACCACTTTATTCTCACATTTATATTTATATCATTTATATGGTACATGATATTGTATGGTTCATATATCATAGCTTTATAAATACTAATAGGAAAAAAAAACATGTTTTACCTGTTTGTTCTTTCTGCTTTATTAACAGTATATTCACCTGGTTCCATGTCTTTAGCAAGAACATAGACAAGGATTCCACACTTCTCTCTCTAAATCTACACATTCCATTATCTCTGGTCTCATATATTCACCTTTCCATCGGTCCTTTAGGATGAATGAAGAAATGAAAATGTAACTATAACTATGTACAGAATTTAATTATGCTTCCGTTTGCCTTATTCAATTTCTTTCTCCATTTCAGGAGCTCCTCTCACCTTAGGGTAAGCAAGTAAGAACTCCATGGTGATGTTATCACCATCGGTAGATATTTTCCCTTTAGAAATGTTATTTTCTGTCCAACATTTCTCTACCTCCAATGTTTGTTCCCGTCCTAATAAATGTCTTCTTCCAATTCAATGGTCTTCTTTTGTATTAGGTCTCCCTCAAACCTCATTTTCCATTATAGCATCCACTCTCTCGTAACACTGAAGTCAGTAAAAATGATAACATTAGAGAATGATCATCATTTTGTGTTCATTGCTCTGCTGCTAATTCCAGCCCCCACCCCCTTCAAACACATACACACAAAGAATTCTACTGAATCAGAATTACTAATTCCAAGAATTACTGATCTCAGTCCAGATCATAACATGTTCACTTAATTTCAAGGAGGGTAAGAGATAATTAATTCTGGAGCCAAATATGAGTGATTGTGTCCCAGCAATATGGATTTATGGGACCCCCAAGTTCCATGTTCCAATCTGAAAACAATTCGTGAAGTTTTTACGGTAACTGAATGGAGAAAGTGATGCATAAAAGTACTTTTAAAATTCATTGGTGGAAACATTAAGTAGATAGTAACAAGGAGGTGAAATCTCACTTATAGGCATTGGATATTATCTGATGACTCTTAGCCTTTATTATGGTGAAAACCAGGGGTTAGTTAAGTGAATAAAGTCTAAAGTCTTATATCTGTTATCCACAGGGTCTTTGGTCTGAAAGAAAATGGGAAAAATGGTGATTTAGAGGTCTGTAGATAGTCCAAGATAAAGTGTAATTAGGTTCTGGACCTGCAACAGTTAGAGCTATTCACAGTCATTGCAGTTTTAATTTGCCTTCAGCCTTTCAGATATTGCTTCTTCTAGGAATTTTGATTCCTAGAAAGTAGCTACTTATGGGAGGTATGCTTTACCACCTATCTGCTACCCGGAGAGCACTCCTGATAGCCATTCACCTCTGACTGTCACATCCAGAGTCTTTGTTTCAAATGAGCAGTGCCCTGGTCTCACACACTTACTCTCTCCTCTGGTAGTTGTGCTTTGTCCACCATGTCCACATTTAGTTTTCCTCATTAACGGGATGCTTTGAATATCAACCTCTCCACTGTTGTCAGTGAAATTCTTCATCTCCTAGCAACACCCTCTCTTTTGTGTTTTAGAGTAGCTATGTGGTATTTTCTTGTCCATTTGTATGGAAGGTCATAACACATGTTAACATCTGTGTTGATTTGACCATGTGTCTCTAACTGAAAATTCTAAGGGGAAAGGCTGTGTTGGTTTCATATATCTCTTTGCTTCTGCATTAACTGTAGAATAATGAAGATTTTTAATGGTCCCATTGAGTAGCAACAAGAACACTTGATCATTGAAGGAATAATTGCTGAAACTTGGTGCTGTGTAAATTTAGAATTGTAACACCCTATGATCTTGGTGCAGTTATTTATTTCATTGGTATTAGAAAACACACAATTGCTGGGCAGTGGGGGTGCATGCCTTTAATCTCAGCACTTGCAAGGCAGAGGCAAGAGAATTTCTGAGTTCAAGGGCAGCCTGGTCTATAGAGTGAGTTCTAGGACAGCCAGGGCTATAGAGTAAAACTTTGTCTCAAAAAACCAAATAATAATAATAATAATATTAATAATAATAATAGAAAGGAAACACACAATTATTTGCTGATATGTGCTTTGTTAAGTGCAGTTTACCATTTTGATGATCAGTAGTATGTGAGTATTATGTAAGATAGAGAAATACTGGTTTTAGAGAGTAAAAGTTTCATAGAAAATATGCTTCTAAAAATTAAAACATTTTTAATTTATTCTATGAGAACTTTGTGTTTGCAATGTATTTTGATCATACCAACCTCCATTTCTGTTTTGTAATTCCTTCTTTAGGATCTTCTCAAACTCAATTCCCTTCTATTTCATGTCTTCTTTATTTTGTTTTATCATCCTGCTGTGTCAAATTAGTGCTTCCCAAATATCTACATGTCTGTTAGGACATTCAGTGCAGTGTGAACAACCTACTAGTGTCCACAAACCCAAAGAAAATGCCATCAATTGCCCCCACTTCCAGAACTTGCTCTATAACCTCATCGAGAGACAGGGCCACCTGAGACATGCTCCATTTTGCTGGAGTTGGACTAGGTTAGTCTTTTTCAGGTCTTGTACTCATCACCAAAACTGCTATAAGTTCATGAGTATGGCAGATCAGCTGTTGTGTTCTAAACTTTCATGCATCATAGCTTCATAATGCTATATGGCTCTTAAATTCTTTTTTTTTTATTGTCAAGCTGTTCTTTTTTTATTGGTTATTTACATTTCACATGCTGTCCCTCTTCATGGTTTCCCTGCCCTAAACCACTCGTCCCATCCCCCCTTCTCTTTACTTCCAATGAGGGTGTAACCTCACCCACCCTGCCTTATCATTCTAGCATCTCCTTACCCTGGGGCGTCAAGCTTCAACAGGACCAAATGCCTCCATTCCAATTGATGCCAGATAAGGCTATCCTCTACTACATATGTAGCTAGAGCCATTGGTCCCTCCATTTGTATACTTGGGTTGGTGGTTTAGTCCCTGGGAGTTCTGGGGTTTCTGGTTGGTTGATACTATTGTTCTTCTAATGGGGTTACAACCACCTTCAACTCCTTCAGTCCTTTCCTTAACTCTTTCATTGGAGGCTCCATGCTTAGTCCAATGGTTGGCTGTGAACATCTGCCTTTGTATTGGTCAGTTGCAGACAAAACCTCTCAGGGCACAACTATATCAGGATCCTGTCAGCAAGTGCTTCTTGGCATCAACAATAATGTCTGGGTTTGTTGTCTGCAAATGGCATGGATCTATAGGTAGGGCAATGCCTGGCTGGGCTTTCCTTCAGTCTCTGCTCCTTTTATTGTCTGTCCCTGCATTTCATGATTTGTCCAGCTGGCTTTCTAAAGATCTACATGCTGGCCCATGATAGCTTTCATATTCTCTCCAGAAATTCAGCAAATTCTATATTGGTTATTATTTTATCAATTTAAATAACCATTAAAATGTACTAATAAGCCATTGTCCATAAAAATGAAATTTGCTAATACTTTAGATAGCTTGGGTTATACTAAAAAGCTTGGAAGTCATCATTCCTCCAGGTCTCCCTCCTCCTCAGCTTCTTCCAACATTTCCATAATTCAACCAAAGGGGTCAGCAGCTTCTGTTGATTGGTTGGGTACAAATATCTGTGTCAGACCCTTTTAGCTGCATGTTGGGTCTTTTAGACAGCAGTCATGATAGGTCCCTTTTTGTAAGCTCTCCATAGCCTCAGTAATAGTGTCAGGCCTTGGGGCCTCCCTTTGAGTTGGAACCATTCTGGTCCTGTTGCTGGACCTTCTTTTCCTCAGAATCATCTCCATTTTCATCCCTGCAGCTCTTTCAGACCAGAACAATTATGAGTCATAGTTTTGATTATGGGATAGCAACCCCAACTCTCACTTGATGCCCTGTCTTTCTGTTGGAGGTAGGCTCTACAAGTTCCCTCACCCCATTGTAGCGAATTTCATCTAAGGTCCCTCGCTTTGAGTTCTGAGAGTCTTTCACCTCCCAAGTCTCTGGTGCATTCTAGAGGGTCCCCCCAAACTTTTACCTCCCGAGGTGGCCTATTTCCATTCTTTCTGCTGGCCCTCAGGGCTTCAGTCATTTTCCCTCATCCAATACCAGATCAGGTCCCCCCTCCCCCCCCCCACCCCCCGCCCCGGCTCCTTTCCCTCCTAGGTCCTTCCCTTCCTCTCCACTTGTGATTGTTTTCTTCTCCCTCCCAAGTGGGACTGAAGCATCCTCACTTGGGCCCTTCAGATTGCTGACATTTTTGAGTTCTGTGGACTGTATCTTGGGTAGTTTATACTTTTTTTTTTTTTTTTTTTTTTTTTTGGCTAATATCCGCTTCTTAGTGAGTACAGTACATATCATGCATGTCCTTTTGAGTTTGAGTTACCTCACTCAGGATGATATTTTCTAGTTCCATCTATTTGCTTGAAAAATTCAGGATATCCTCAATCTTAATAGCTGAGTAGTATTTCATTGTGTAAAGGAACCACATTTTCTGTATCCATTCTTCTGTCTTGGGACATCTGGGTCGTTTCAAGCTTCTGGCTGTCACAAATAATGTGCAGGGCAATGGGCATGGGGGAATAAGTTCCTGTTCTCTAAGCAGGCAGATGCGTGAGGTTTGCCACATGCTTTCCACCCAGCCCTGGGTGGGTGTCTGGCTGTGGGAAGCTGCAAACCCTGCCTGAGGGGGTGGACAAGGGGCAGTCCGAGGTCTCTGGGCCTCACAGTGGCAAGAGATAACAGGCTCTCAGTCTCGAGCATCCCAGATGCAGGTGGTCACCATGGAATAGCTGAGAACAAAATGTCCCCCCTCTCCTTGGTGGCTTGATCATCCCCAGGGTCGAAGGGAGGAGAAGGCAGGGGGAGAGGGGACTCTGGGTGGTTCCCATGTGGGCGAGAGCCCTTGTTCTCATCCATGGCTGGAGCACAGGAAGGCCTTCCTGCAGGGTGTTAGACATGGCTCTTTGAGGGAAAGCCTATCGAATTGTACAAGCACAGTGGGCCTTGATGATCAGAGACAGCTTATTGGTTTTGGAGCTTTATTGTAGAAAGGCAGAGAGAAAGAGACAAGGTAAAAGAAAGAGAGGGGCCAGCCATGGCCACATGGAGAGGGAGGGAAATGAGAGAGAGAGAGAAGGAGGGCTAGAGATGAGAATAAGAAAGGTGAGGTCTTAAAGAGAGTGAGGAGAGGTCGAGCAGTCCCTTTCATAATGGGCTGGGCTACCTTGCTGTTGTCAGGTTACTGTAGGGAGGAGCATACCTGGCTATAGTCAGGTAACTGTGTGAGTAGAGTCTAGCCAGAATGCCAGAAGCTTGGGGCATTGTCTGCATGATTATAATCACAGAATTATGGAG